>NW_027094087.1:40621743-41242243 GCF_029207755.1 Chamaea fasciata | reverse complement strand
ATATAACCAATCCAGGCTTTAATTTGCATGTAACAGCTGGTGGAGGATAAAGGCATCTTCAGCTGATAAAGTTTGGATGACAATCAGGAAGAATCTCTCTTTGGCCCAGCGCTAATTAAGTACTTTACTGGAAGCAAACATAAAACTGTAATGAAATTTGTAGATGAATGAAGCCGGTTGAGAGAAAAGGAATAATCATGTGTAAAAATTGGTTCCTAAGAGTCCCTTGATGTGCTTTTCTCATTTTAAGCCAAATATAAGTCCATATGCCTAGAAACCTAGAATATAGGTCATACTGGCCTGGTATGCACTTTCCCCAGTTGTGGCTGAGGTAATTGCTGGCATTGAAAGAGAATGTTATGTACAGAATTACTAGGCCTATTTCTGGCCACATAAACTGATTAAATCAATGCTTCAATGGTCCCTATTAAAGGAGATGAGAACAAATGTAGAAAAAAATCCCTTTTTAAAATAAATCCTTGTAGGATGAGACTTCTCTCTCCATTTAATTTAATTTATCAAAGAAGAGATTTAATTGTCATGATATGATGACAGTACTACTGTGCAGAGCTATCTCACAAAGCAAAGGCATAGTGGCATCCAAAGGCTGACAGAGAGCACAAGGTAAGTTCAGGCCTGAAATAAACATCTATGAGACAACCAGTGTAATTAACTACTAGAAATACTACCAAGAGTTCAGACAGAGGATCTGTCACTAAAATTTATACTAAAGCAGTTTGTCTATTTAGAAGAAGAACAGTAGCACATCCAGAGATCAGAAAATTACTGGTGAAAAGTTATAGTCTGTGCAATGTAGGAGATCAGAATAGATTGTGTAATAGGCCCCTTTGTCCTTTAAACTCTGTGTTTTATAGATCAGGTTTTTCATTAGCTGCTATCAGTGTGTTAATAGAATAAAATTCTGTGTGTCTTGATTTTAAGATATTTGGTTCCTATTATAAATTTTCATGAAAGTTTTACATGCCTGCAAATCCTGTTGGATATACTTTTGAATTAAAAGTTTGGCATGCATTCTGACATATAAAAGTCAAGAAAGTGAATTCAAGGTACTGCATGTCAAAAAATACATTAAAAGCTCCAAAGATTTTATCAGTAGTCAGAATTAAAGAGTATGAATTTCACAGAGGACCCCAAACACATCACATCATGTTTAAAACAGGCTTCTTTCAACTACCAGTAGTAGTTAACCATTAGCTGCCCACGTCCATTTGCCTTTGTGTTCACTTGTTGCCCAGGCATTGTGGCCAGGTTCTCATTTTCAGTGGTCTAACACTGCAAGCCACCAATCATTTATATCATGCACACAAGAATTTTGGTACTGAACAGTGGAAAATTTTTTTGAGTGCTTGAAGTTACATGTAAAATTTTTCTAGAAAGGTTTAAAACTAACCTGCAGTGATAATAAATGGGCAGCAGGCATGAAGAGAGATTCATGGGAAAGAGAAATGCTTAAAGTCTGTGTAGAGAGTAGAGATTCCCCCACAATGTTTCTAGTTGCTTAGATGAAAGCCAGTACAATATAAATGTACCTCTACCCAGTATTATGTTGTATCATATTACACTGGTAGTTTCTATTGAGTTAAAAAAACCCATGACATCATGTGAATTTTTTTTGGTGGGAATTCATACTCCTAATTTCAAAGGTACTAAAGAGAGATGTAGTAACATTATGATGAATTTCCTTCCTCCTCATACTCAACGTATTTTTCTGTATCTATTTGAGGGCTTTAAAGGAGCACCCAAAATACTTGTGGCAAATACAAAGAAGTTCAATATAAATAAGTCTGGGAAAAGGGACTCTTTCCAGTCAAACACAAAGAATTAACCAACTTTCACTGAGAAGAATTTACCGGAACAAAAAATCCTCAAACAATAAATTGGACGTTTGCTGCCCCTCATATGTATAGTTATTAGTTTCAATTAAGTTGGTGGGTCTGACACATTTAAACTTAGCTCTGTTATTCAGTTTCCCCTGTGCAAACAAAATAGGCTGTGTTTGTACAGCTGAATCCATTTAGTCATTTTTTAGTAAGATACTTTCCTTCTGTCTTTAAAAAAGAGTGAATGTAAAAGATGCTGATGCACATTCCACACTTCACATATGGTGCTAAAAATCCATTAGCTGAAGAACAAGGGGAGCAAAGACACAGGTTGATCAGAGAGAGCAGTTGAAGGTCAGATATAAATAGATGTATAACATCAGCCAGGCTTGATTTGTCACAGCTTTAGCATGTATCTCTAACTGACTATTCAAATATTGATGATGAGCAGAGAATACTGAATACGCTACTTTAAATTAAAATCAAATACAAAATAGTAAAACACTGGCTTTGGACAATATTTTGAATATTTTTATTAGAAAACGGTGGGATAAAAAAATAGATTCATTATGTAACGGAAAGAGGATCCTTCAATACAGAGCATGGACTCTTGTTCCAATGTAGTTTTGCTGGTAAGACTTTTTTACTGTGCTGCTAGATGTTAGCAGGCAGACTTTTTGCCACTGGATCAAAGCCCTTAAGGAAAATATGGAAAAGCTGATTCAGAACATCACTTCATTACACTTTGCTCTGCTTCTTAAACCTGACTGGTAGGGGGTCATGAAGGAATCCCTTGTGTCTCCTCACAATGTCTTGGATCATAGTTAGCTTTTTTAAAACTAATTTGCCCATTAGTATTTCTTAAGCAAAATCAACATGCTGGGGAAGGACTACAGGCAGACTTGAACTCTGAATAGGGAGAAAATAACCATAAAACCTAAAAGAATTATTCAGCTCTCATTTAAGAGTTGAAACCTTTTATAATATCTTTGGTGAAGAAAAGTATTTTCTCTTTTCCAAGTCTATTTTTCTGCACCATCCTGTTCATGGGCTGCACCCTGGTTTCTGCAATTTATTTCATTATTTTTATGATGGTCTTCAGGTTTTTAGTGTCATGTTGATGGACTGGGCTTCCTGTCCTTATTGCCTCTTATGTTTTCTTAGCCCTCATTCATCTTCTACTTCCCAATGGCATTCATGTTACTGCTTGACATAAAGGTCATCTTGATATTACTCTTAAAGCTTATCCTGAATATGTTGGTCTTCATTCTTCCCTCATGGCTGATAAATGACTTTAATTTCTTACCTTAGAAATTACAGTATGACAAGTTTCTGAATAAGTTTCCATAAACTCCTTCCATCAAAGCTTTTGAGTTAGTTAATACCTTTTTCCTAACAAGAACTTAAAATCTTTAGGCAATCTTTATTTCATAAAGAGGACTCTTTAGAAAAATCATTTTTGGAACAATGCTAATCATGCTATTTTTCTAAAAATTTTCAAGGTTATAAAAGCAAGTAGAAGTATTTGGTCATCTTTGCTGGATTTCTACCACAATTTCATTTTTATTGCAAGGCTCCCATCTTGATAGGAAAACTGACTTATTTCTTTAATAATTCTCTTTCTGAAATTATGTTCCTTTTGGGGCATTAATAACAATATTTTTTGTCTTCCTTTCATTGATGAAACCACCAAATATCTTTGTTTTGCTTTGTTCACTCTTTGGTCAGTCTTTTGTTGACCATCAATACACAGAACTGAGACAGGCAATGCCATCAGAAAAATCAGAATTGTAATTTCCCCATAAATCCTTATGTTAGCTTTTTTATCATCAAACACTCACTCTGCATGAACAGAATAAGATACAGAAAAGCCGTAAACTGCATTGGTTGTCATTAAAGGATATTTTCCACCATCTTTATTCACAGTGTTGTTCTATTTGTTGCAGCAGAATATCTTCCCATGTAGTCTACAGTATGCCATAATTTTCCAAAGATCATCTCATGTATTCCATAAAACTGCTTGATAAATTCAGACATTTTATCAAAAAACCTTCCTGTTGATACATATCCATTTCAATCTAAAATGTCAAAGAAGAATTTTCTCTGCATACATAAAGAAAATATTTTAAATATCTCCTTCCTCTGCTTTCAGCTGAAGATCTATTTATTTCTTTATATTCTGTAATGTTGAACATTTTTGACACACATTGAATTATTTTATAGTCATCTATCCTTCAAAATATACTATAAAGGTGGGTTTTTTGTTGTTTTTTTGTTTTGTTTTGTTTTTCTTTTTTTAATTTCACATTTGGTTTGAAAGCATACGGAAAGTCTGGAGGATTGTTTTCGTCACTTGCTTTAAGCTTTTCTGTCGTTAAATGTATCAAATCTCTGGTATGAAAAATTCAGCTTGATCAATACAGAAGATCTGAGTAATGTTGCTACACATTTTAGCTTCATTTTAATTTTTGATTTAAGGAAACGATAATTCAGCTGTTCAAAAATCTCATGCATTGTATGTATAAAGTATCTTTTATCTTGGCTGATATGGCAGTATCACCACAGTATGAATATAGGATACATTATTCTGGATCCTATGGACTATATTGAGCTTCATTATATATCTGACACCAGTTTCAGAGAGGGGAGAGAAAGGTAAGAAGGAGGCAAAGCATGCAGCAACACATGGCTGCTGACATTGCTCAGATTTCTTTCCTGGTTCTTCAGGAAATCAAGGAAACATTGTCAGAATGGACCATGGGGAAAGCCCCAAATTCTTTGGAGCCCTTTGAACTCTGTTGTCTCTTTCTGCTCTCCAAAGGCTGTATTGCTTCTTGCCAGGACTTCCGTAGGACTTCCATCAGAGTAGACAGTTAAGGCCAAAGAGAACATGGTTATATGCATGTGCCAAGCTGGGTTACAAGATCTGAGAGGACTCAGGTAGACATCTAGCAGACAGAGGAAAAATGGAGACAACATGGAGGGTTTTTATGTGTGCAATGTTAGGTATCTGAAAAAGACAGTCAAGGTTTAGAGTAATTGACCTGATCTGCTGGAATGCTCTTTTAAGTTCATAGAAGAGCATACTACATTTTTTTAATCTAATGTTGGTGTGGAGGAGAGTAATATCTTGACAGGAAGACAGTAGAAATAAATCTTGTTTTCTCTGTTTAGTGACAAGCAGGGATATGTACATGTAGGGGGTACGTATACCCCCTACCCTCTAAAATATAGTAACACAGAATAATTTTAACCTTTACTGAAAAGGTCAGAAATGAAGCTGAAATTAATCTAGTTTTAGTTAAAACAGAGGTGTCTATTCTTCAGATTCTCCTTCTGCAAGTAACAGAAAATCAGGTCCCTCTGGTGCGCTATGTAAATAATTTTTCTTGCTTTTGCCCTTCTGATTGTCTCCTCATCCTGCTGGGGTTTAGCTGCCAACTCTGGGTAACTTTCAGCAGCCCTTTTTAACATGTGGAGGATAAACCCATCCAACTTCAGATTTCAAGAACTAGAAAAGTATTTGAAAAGCTGAAAGCCTTATGATTACATTAATGGACTGCAGGAACCAGGTACAAGCAGGACTGTCGTGGGAAGTTGGTTTGCCCACAAAAATGCTAAATTCAGCAACTTATTGTCTGATTTTCCTTTTTCTCCTGCATATGACCTATTTTAAACCTGAGCTGATCTTGTTTTCAAAATCATTCTGTGGATTTCATCTGATCAAATGCAGTCATCTGCAGTGTAGATTTTAACTTTCCCCTCAAACTCTCTCCATTCCATCCACTGTAGTCAATGTATGAGTATAACAGAACCATATTTACGCTGACCAATTGTCCACCTACCTCAGGGAGGAGTAAGCATATACATGGCCCTTTTCCTGTTTGCTTTCCTGGTCTCTGGCTATTTCAACTCCAAGAGTTTTCATCCTGCGCATGTAATTTTGAGGTTTTAGAAATTTGCAAATTATTTATTTTACGTCTGCTTGTACAACCCTCTTTTAACATCCATACACTCTTTAAGCAGGCACACAGTCCTTTGGCATGGAGGTCTACAGATCTTTTTTTAATTCCACTTCCTTTTTTTAATTTTCAGTACCATTAATTTAATGAAGCTACAGCAATCTTTTATGTCTTCTATTTTTAATTTTTTGAAATTTTTAAGAAAAACTAAACTGAATATCTCATTTCACCTTTTTGCAGGCCATTCATGATTTTGTAGCCCTTTTGCATTTCGCGTCCTTTCTCCCTGTTGCCAGTTTCCCAGGCTGAAGAGTACTAATCTAAAAAATTATTCTCATCCTCAAATATACATCTACAGCAGATAAGACAAATCACACTTCAAAAGTGCTAATTTCTCTTTACTGATTTCTGAGGGAGCCTAGGATGAATAAACCAAAAACCAGACATTTATGCTGGGTGCTTTTAAATTTAGATGAAATCAGTCTCATCCTCTGTTTCTGGAAGTTATCTCATTGTAAATGAGAGATAAAATGTGGAAATTGGTGGAGAGTTTCCAGCATGCAAGAAATGAATAGAGCTGGTCAAAAAAAAAAAAAAAAAAAAAAAAAAAAAAAAAAAAAAAAAAAAAAGTAACTATTAAGCAATAAAATTGACTCATGTGTTGTGTACAGAGATATGGAAATGAAAAATCCAGGCTCAGACACTCAATCAGCTATAGCTACATCTTCTTCCTTCATGGTTTAGCTGCAGAGCTATTATAAGGTTTTCAGCTAAAAATTCAAAATAAATACCAGCATTACAATATGAATAAATTTGTTGAGTATTGTTCATAACTACTAGATATTTGTTTAGAATTATGCTGCTATAATTGTGTTCACTTTTAGTCTTCTGATTCTCTCACTATTCCACCCAAAGGAGTGAGAAAATGGCTGCACGGGGCTTAGTTGGTGTCTGGGGTTAAACCATGACAATAAGTTAAAAAAAAAAAAAAAGCCTCAATACTCAATTAATGAATCCTTTTATTTATTTGGGGAAGAGATAAAATACTGATAAAAAGATGAATTTTCTTCTATTTGTTCATTTGAAAGAATCAGTTTCCTAAAGGCTTAATGCTTTCCTTGTCTTCTCTAGTTGTTAGCTAGGGCTGCATGTGATGCACAGAACTACCTGGAATCCCTGCTGTCAGGTCGTGAAATATGTCCTGTCAGTGCCTGTGTCTGGCCACTTGGCAGAGCCCTACATTATCAGCAGTCAGGCATGCTAGCAACTCCCAAAATCGCCTCTGGGTCAGTCATGTGCTCTTGGCTTTTATTAAATCTGTGAGGGGATTTGAGTTCTCCTGGTGCTATGTTCCATTTAGATACATAGATGTTAAGGCCAGAAGGGACCATTGGGAACATCTAGTCTGACCCCCTGCTTAACACAAGCCACAGGATGCTCCTGATTTAATTCCTGTTTGAAGTGCATATATTTTAAGGGAGAAAAAATGTGATCCTGTATAACATTTCCAGAAGAATATACCATGACCTAAGGCAGGTTATTTGAAACATTATTTATCTGTAGTGTTAAAAGTGTACACCTTATTTCTGGCATGAATTAGCATGGTTTCAACATTCAGCCCTGGGCTTTTGTTGTGCTCTGCTGGATCGAAGAAGACATCCATACTTTGTCCTCCTGTAATCAGGTCAAGCCAAAACTTTTCCTTTGTTAAACTATGCAGATAGCTCTGCCAATGCTTAGCTTTGAAGCTGTTTTATATTAAATTGATGTGATTGTTTACAGATATAATGGATAGGTGCCACCAAAATCCATACTGGAAGTCAGTGAATATGACGCTAAAATGGTTGCTGATGGAAGGGCTCTCTAGCATTTAAGCAAACAGGCTATTTTTTATGTGCAAAATACAAGAATTTTTAATTGCAATACAACACTCAACACCTTGAACCAAAACTTCAAGAAAGTGTCAAAGAGAAGGAGCCAGGCAGTCTAGAGCTGTGCATGGTACCAGGACAGGCAACAAACAGTGTCATTTCAAAATTCACTTCGAGCTGGATGGAGATTTTTCCCATGAGGACAGTGAGAGAGTGGCAAATTCTTCCCACATTGTGCAGTCTCTGAATTTGAGCGCTTTCAAGCCCCAGCTGGACCAACCTGTTCTGACCCAATAGCTGACCCTGCTGTGAACAGGAGATTGGACCAGGGACTGCCTGGGGTCCTTTCCAGTTTGAATGACTTTATGATTCTACAATGTCATAAGATGCTTCAGGACACAGTGACATAAAAGTTTTTTCAGCTTTTTATACGCTTTCAAAAGCAAAAAAATAGCCTAAGTACCATAGCGAAATGGTTTCTAGATTTATATTTACATTAAATATTTAAATTTTTTTAGCATTGATAATTTAGTTTATGAATAAATGACACAATATTTTCTTACTTAGATTTCTGATTATAAAGCAAAAAAAAGTTTATTTTTAATGGAGGCACGAATTTTTAAAAAGTGTGCTAGTTTCTTTTGCACAATGTAATGTCTGTATATTGCTATTGATATAATTAATGTAATAATTAAGACAACAGGAAGAAATTATTTTCTAAGGGAATAAGTGGACTAGGTGCTTACCAGAGAATAGAATAGTTCCATTTGGAAAGAAATTACAGTGATCATCGATTTGTCTGACCACTTTAGGGCTACCAAGATTTAATTCATGTTGTTACTAAAGTCATTGTCCAAATCTCTCTTAAACACTGACAGGCCTGGGTACCTTTCCAGGAAGATTGTTCCAGTATTTGACCATCACCTTGGTAAAGAAACATTCCATAATATTAAAACTTGCAATTTTGAAAAATTCCCATAGGTCCTGTCACTGAACACCAGGGTTAGCATCTTATATTAAATGCAACTATGTGAAATGAAACATTCCATGTAAAGAAAAATCCCAGAATGAAGCTTGATTATAGAAAACAAATTTTACTGAAATTTTACTCAGTTTGCATTCATTCAAATGAGAACATCAATGCACATTTAATTTTTTTTTTTTTTTGATTTCTGTAACTTGAGGAATGAAAATGTCTGCTGAGGTGAGCATTACAGCTTTCTTCCACTTGTCCTGATTACAATAAACCAGGAGCAGCTTCACTTTATTAAATATAGTGGTAAAATGAAATGTCTTTTCTTGATATTTTGCTGTTTGGTTGGCCAAGGACAAAGAATCAGAACAGAGGGTTACCATCAGCTGGACATCTGCCAAATCAGACAAATCCCTTAAAAGTCCTTTCCAGGTGAAAGTACTTTTCAGAACAGACAAAGATGGCTTTATGTTTAATTACATTAATTAACGTGCAGACAAACAAATAATCCAAATCTTTCTACTATGACGACTCTCCTTTGCTTTCTACCCCTCCCCTAAATTTGTTAATCTGTAAATTTGACCAGTAGTTGCTCCTTCTTTTCTTTAATTTTGATTAGTAAAAAAATTGTTTTTTCAAGTGTGGATGTCTATGTGTCCTGCCAGAAACCTTTGTTCTCAGATGATTCTCTCTTTACAGTTCAAAGTAGAGGCAAGTGAGCAGTTTATTTTGTGTATCTATTCTGAATCTGTTAATTTGCTCATGTTTTGTTTTATCATTCAACATTTTCCTCTACATGGGAAACAAATTAAATGGATTTTTGAAATTATTCCAATGATTTTAACACCATATATGCCTATTGCTTTATTTAGTGGATGGAATTTCCTACATATTCCAAATTGGAATTCGATGCTGGCAACAATAAATTGTCTTGGGATGAGTTCACAGCCAGTCGTGGTCTGTGTGTGCCTCCTGGTGTGCAGAGGTTGTGAGGGTGCAGGAGATAGTTGGAGGACGACTCAGGGTTTTGGAGAAGCCACTACCCTCCACATACCCCCAGACTCTCCCAAAGGCCTCACAGGGCTTATACCCAGGGATGAGCTGAGCAAGAATCAGAGTAAGGGCAAAATAATCTTTTGTTCTCCTTCTTCATTCTTGTGCAAGGATCTGCTTGAAGGAGAAGGCTCTTTGAGAAAAACTGAAATAATAATTTATGGACAGAATTAGCATTTCTTCTAAAAATGTATTTGAGCAATGCCATCATATTCTCGATTGAGACTAAAGCATAAATTTATTATAGGTATAGAAATCGTTAGCTTGCTCCAGTGGTGTCAAGGTGAAGTACTAGATAGCAGTGGCTTAGAATCTACTTCACTAATTTATACACATTGTTTTCACTCTGTAGCTGACTCAACGCTGTGTGCACTTGTTTATTTGACAGCCCTTTAAGAATTTTGTAAATTTCATTTTGCAAGGGAGTTTTTATTTTCTTAAATGTATTTTGTGGGAATAATATCTCGCAATTATGCAACACTGTCATTTAAAGTTGGCTTTTAGGGAGAAAGATCGAAAGGCACAAAAGAGTACAGAGTTTATTCTCTGATTTATATTTGATGGGAATAAGTCTTCACACCCTCTGTTAGCAACCACTGAATTAGGATTCTTTGGAGGAATAACTGCAGTAGCTGACCATACATCAATGTCCATAACAAGACTGGTACGTAAGTGTGTAGACACATCTGGATAACATTGTAATTTATGTTTCTGTGTCTTCTACTACTTTTCTTATTAAATTTAACTAGCCATAGATAGTTCATTTAACTAAAAAAAAAAAAAAAAAAAAAAAAAAAAAGGATGAAAAGTAGTACCAAGATAGTACAGTGAGGTAGAGAGAAAAAAGTACTCAGTTATTTACTAAAAGTAATTTAATTTCTCTCAGAGTAATGTCAAAGTACATTTCAATGATTTTTCAAAGGAAAATAAAGACTTTTCCTTAGAATAGAGAAAAAGCTAAATAGTACAAACCACTGTATTTTCAAGGTGGGAAAACTGAGGTTTAATGGTATAGAATATTTCAATGGTTTGAATTGAATTCTGAGAAGCTCTGGTGTTTGGATTTAAAATCTCAAGGGCATTATTCTGAAAAACTGAAGTCACCACAGCTCAATATTCATAAATGTCATTTATGCATTTTAACCTGATCTAGATTAATGTGTAAACAGCATCACTGATCTGTCAGATCTGAGAGCATTAAAAATCAGTCTGCTTAAGGATACCCTGCTCCTTTATCACATCTTATCCAAACAGTCTTTAAATTTCCTAAAATATTTTCTATTTGATAGCTTATTTGATAGTGGTGATGTGGGAAGTTGGAAAGTATGTGGTATGAAGGATATTGAAGGAATCTAGGCTCAAAAAATGTAATGGTGTTGTTTGAGGTTTTTCCTTTTAAGATAAGCATGTGTCTTTAGTCTTTAAAAGATAAGTTAAGCATTTTTTTCTGCCTTGGACTAATAAATTGAGAGAAAATGAACCATTTACCATAATGGAACCTGATTCCAGTAATGCATCTGAATTGAATGATTTGGAAATTGAGACACCATTGTGTCCAAAGATATCCCAAAGTCAATTTAGGAGAAATTTCTGTATTTTTAATTTTAGTTACATTTATAATAACATTCCTAGTGCACCAACACAAACTGCTTGTGACTTCCAACTGTCTTGCAAACTGGGACATTTTCTGAATAGGAGAGTGAAGATATAAGGACAATTTTATCATCTGTGTGTGAATCACTGTTAAAACTCTATTAACTGGAGTGGTAAAATTTCATACACATTGTTTGAGAATGATGTGAATGATTTTTAATCCTTAGAATTTGTTTTCAATAGCAATAATGACAAAATACATTTTCAGAAGTAAACAGTTACACTATTGATTCAAAATTCTGAAGGATGTCTGTTATTCAGATCACCTAGTTTCAAAACTCCACAATAAAGATTTATGATGTATAACTTCAAGACCTTTTACATGCATAGTGGGGGTGGAGGGTGTGTGTGGGGGAGGCAGTGGTAGAGAGAAACTTTAGATTTAGTTGAAAGAAACAGGTACTCTCATAGATAGCTGACCTATTCCTTGCCCAAATACTTATAATTCAAGGCATATCAAAGCTCCAGTGCCTGAAGACTGGATGTACAATTCCCAGCCTGCAGCCTTTAGCCAAGCTAGATGCACCTCTGTAAAGTAATAATTTCTGTAAATTATTATTTTTACTTTTGAAGACATTAAATTGATATGCTGTTAAAAAACCCCAAGTCTTCTTTCCTTGGGCCTGCTTCCTATCCTCCCCATCTCCAACACAACGAGATGTAGCAGCACAAGGACGACTCTAAACCCAAACCAGAGAAGTCAGATCTACCCCTACAGATGTACCCAGGTGGCACTGGCAGCCTCTTCTCCATTTTCTTGTGTGTTCTTGACAAGGTGGTTGACCTTGATCTACACATCAGCCTGACTTGCTAGAAGACACCATAAATTGCAAGAACACTCCACTTCTGAACCTCTGCTTTGCATAGGCTAAATAGGCCAAAAATTCATGAGTCTGTCAATACAAGGATGTTTTCCAGAATTCAAATTAGTGAGATTTATTTGGCATTTTTTTAACTTTTTCCAATTCAAAAAATATTGCTTTGGAACTCAGAAATAATGATATTCCAGCAATATCACTGACACTAGCAATACTAATATCACCATATAATATGAAATCTTCTTGCTCTTCCCTTTTTGTTGCAGATGTATTTTAAACCTCTGTGGATGATAAGCAAAATAAATTCCATGAAGTTACCATTAAATTTGATAACTTATTAGACTGCTCTTCGATTTATGTCAGGTTGTGGTACAAACTGAAAATCAAAGGTTTATTTATTTTCTCCTGCCCTTTCCTGTAAAGCTTCCCAAGTTTCAAAAGTGGACACTGATTTTAAATGCCTTCATTTTTAGTTACATGCACTGATATGCTGGGGGATGGGAGGGAGGTAACGTTTACCAACTCATAACCTATTTCTGAATCTAAACTCATCCCTTCCTTGCCCTACAGGCAGCAAGAACAAATAGACACCTCTAGAGCCTGAAGGTTTCATTGTACTATAAGACTAGAATGTTCCTAGTAATACCTACACATAAGAAATTGCATAATTATAACACACATACAGAGTGTGATTTTTTAAAATTAAGATAGATGAAATTAGGAAATGTTGAGTATCAATAAAATATATCAGTGGGATCAGAATATATTTAATAGTTATAAAAATCATGCTACAGTTTGGTCACCATGAATAAGCACATTAACAATTAGCCCATTTTATTTTCAAAACTCCTTGGTGACATTAGTCACAGCGTTGCCTTCAGATTTTAGTTAAAAACGAGTTTACATGTTCTACTTTTTACTTTTTACAGAAACAATGTAATAATACTATATTATTACAACATTAGCAAATACATACTATGATTACGATATGAAAAATGGAGACTCAGCATCTGAGATCAATATTATCCAGAATGTAGGGCTGTACTGTATCTATCTGTTCTGGCAACAAATCCTTCAATTGATTTTTTTAAATACCTTTGGGGCTGTGGGGTGGGCAGGATAAAAAATCCTCTCTTTAACTTCAGCTCAAAATTGCTGGGTCTGTGTCTCAAAGACCTTTTGCTGTCCTATTAATCAGTGGAATGAATGCTTCAATGACTGTGTGTAAATAAGCCTCACACTGCTTATTTGCTGTGCAGCTGTCTAAAATAATCCCCTAAAGGAACAACTTGGCCCATATTGTCTGTTTTGGAGAGCTATTTGCTTCTAATCTTAAAATGAAGGGGGTTCACAAAATAGAGGTACAATATTCCCCATTAAAAATGAGGACATTTTTCACAACAGATATCTGTAATGGAACAAAAAAGGATTGAGTTTGGAATATTTCATCATAGGAAATCTTTAGAAGCAATGTTGTAGGTTTGAGGAACATTTACATAGTCAATGATATAAATCAGAAAAGTTCAGCTGTTCTACAGACACACAGCAAAGATATTATTCATCTAAATTTCCCTATCAAATAGATGTTATTAGAAAGTGAATCATTACAGTATTAATGGTTTTGCTTAAACATGTATAAAACCTCATCCACATTAAAAGTAACTATATATACATTTAACTTCTTCAGAAAGAAAAATACCTGCAGTAATCAGGCCCTCTGAATATCAAAAAGAAACCCTAAAGCATACTTTAAAATAACATTATTAAGGCACAACAGACTTTGTGTCATATGAAAGTAAATCAAATTGTGGTTAATCTTGGAGATCAAGTTGGATGCTATTTCTCATAAAAATAACTGTGAAAGAAGTGACTGGCAAGGTACCTTGAGAAGTCTTCATGTTTTAGAAGCAATTATGAAACAGAATTTTGCAGTACATGAAGGGCACGATTCCCAAAATAAAGAAAGAGTTTCCATGAGGAGAAAATTATTCCCTTGATGGTGCATTCCTTTTATTTACAAGCTCCATGTGGTAGTCCCTGGAATCATTTTTAGTGCTGTAAGAATTTTACTGCTATTCCACTCAGTCAATATTTGTTTAGTATTTACAATATAAACACATGCTGAAAAAAGGAGGTGGTGTTCTAATGAAGATTCTGCAAACCCAACTCTTAGTTAATAACTTTGCTTAAAATGAGAATGCTGTAATTTATTATTATTATTATTATTATTATTATTATTATTATTATTATTATTATTATTATTATTATTTATTATTCCTAGAGACTTATTAGTACCTAAACTTAATTGGTAATTTTCTGTTCAATATTTATAGTTTAGTTTACATAACATTGGCTTATTCTTTACTTTAGATTAAAGGGCTAAAGTTGAAGCATTCAGCTCTTTCATAGACTGCCAGTAGAAGTGATTACAGATGTACTAATCATCCTTGCTTATGTAAACAGTTGTGACATTGAATATAATTTAACAAGGGCAAGCTTCAGAGCTGAGATTCCTGTAAATTCATTGCTATAATACAAATGCTTCTAGACTTTCAAAGAAAGATAATGATTTTCCCCCAAATTTCCCCATCATATTTTTAAACTTTTACATGTAAGGAAAATGAAAAAATATGGTCTGTCATATTCAAAAACCATTCTTTCCCTGATACCAAATAAAACAGAACATCAAACTTACACCAAAGCAGGACTCCTCTGTACAACAGACACTCCCTTTTGGCCATATTTATACAGTATCTATTTTTGGAAATAAGCACTTCATGAGGTATGTAGATGAATTACAGTAAGTTTAGTAAAAATTAGAAAAGAATGGTAGTAGTTTAAGACAGTATGACAAGTGGGAACAGACTGAAATATTTGAGTTTGTTTCTCTTAGAGAGGATGCAAGAATTTCTCCTAATTTATATAAAGGATTTAAAAGCAACACAGTGGTCAGTTTTTCACTGTGTCTGTAAGGGACATCAAAACTAGAAAACATTCTAACCTGTGACAAAAGAGACCTGGGTTAAATATTAGGGAAAAATATTCTCACTATAGGAACACACTACAATAGATGGTGCCAAGACACAATGGAACCTCTTAAGTAGGTCATTTTTAAGAAAAGTTGAAAGGAAAGTATTTCCAGATGGCCTATTTAAAATCCATTCAAGGATTTTGAATTGTCAGATGTGTACAGGCTTTCAAGGGGTCTTTGCCAGCCTGCATTTTTATTTTCCACATTACAGACCATTTGAGCTGACAGAAATTCAGAGGAAGGCAGGACTCCTAACCACACAGAGTGAATAGATGCTGGCCACTTTTCTGAAGGCATTGTGTTGCTGCATAAGGTCCCAGTTTCATACTTTATACTGAGTCAGCAGCTCAGACCGGAGCCAGGAAGTAGAAAGTATCAACTTTACTGCATTTTTCTCTTGCTGACTCTTAGAGCTTGCCCTGATCCAGGGTGCATGCTGTGTGAAGTCAACTCTAGCTGCTGTGTTGTGAAGCCAGGTTGGAAGGAAATGACACTTGGAGTGAAAGATCTCATCAAATCTCTTCTTGCTCCACTTCTATAATTCAGTGAATATACTGAACAGCCAAAGGAACAAGTGCTTTGCAGATGTACAGACTGTTCAATTGTATTAATGCAGCTTCACTTGGTTTTCTCCATCCATGGCCTTCCTAGGCCTAATCCAAGGTTTGAATCTTATTTTTAAAGCTCTCAATTTGTTGAGATTGAATATTAAAGGTTCATCCTACCCATGATTCATAGCTATGTCCTAGAGAACCCACCATCACCTGCAGTGACAAAACTGTGTCCTGAGGCAAAAAAAATCCTTATATACACTAGCTCTGGCACACAATAGTAATAACATCTGATTTTCCATGGTAAAATTGTGTTCTAATCTTCTTTTCTACACAATAGTTAATAATCCATTATCATCTGTGAAAGAGGGGAAACAGGGAATATAGACATATTATGAAATATAAATTCTGCAGATTTAATCTAAAGAGTTCTTAAGTAGTTATTGCTGAGTAAAACATGCAGATCTAAATAAACTTGCTTTTCAGAGGTCTCAGCTGGGAGACAATCAGATCAACTCACCTGGGTAAAGACTCCATCTTACTATTGGAAAGTCTGACCAAACCCATTTATTATTTTCTAAGACTGTCACTTAAACAAATATTTTGAAATCATTAAAAGAAATTTAACAAAACAGCATGTTCTCATGCAGTGACATTTTGATAAAAAAAATCACATCAAATTGCAATAACAGAAGCAAAATGGTCTTTGTCTCTGAAGTGTTTAAAGGAGCTAAGTCTACCTATACAGACATATTTGCACCAGTATGGGTTCTGCAAGTATGATGCACAGATTTTTACAACTTCTAAAATTTTATTCTTTAGATACTAGACTGTATCTTATCGCGCTATAAAAGATCCATTTAACCACTGCTGTAACAATTCTTTAAACATTTTCTACTGTTTTAATGTTCGGCTGAATTTTGATGAAGGCTATGCTATCTTTACTACAAATTATGCCACTTTAGTCCATCACATAAGGGTATTTGTTCAATAGAACACTGTTTTAATGCTGTCATACTTTGGGACTGATTTTCTCTTTATGTCTGACCACTGTTCATTGTTGAAAGGCTTGAAGCTCTTCTCACCATGTTTCATCTGTTTAGTTCTCTTAATGTAATGCACAACTTCACAAAAAATTATTTGCCAAGTTACCATAGATAACTTCCAGTTGAGAAAAACTCTGATTCCTGTGCAGAAGCTTCTCAGTAGGGCTAAAAATGAGATTCAAAGAGAGAGATTTTTTTTTTCTTTTTTTTTGCTACTTTTATGTACAAAGGCATAGTAGAAATTACTCAGACAGATAACATGCAATTTAACAGAACTAGAACTGCATAGCAGGTAACCTAAAGACAGTCTTGGGAAGAGATTTGTTTTCTGGTCACTCTTCTTTTGTCTTAATAAGTTACATTTGATAATCTTTCCTGAAGCATTTTTTCTCACTGAGAGAACAACTAGATTTAAACATGACTGTTTCTGTAGTTAACCTTTTCTACCAGTACTACTCTGATTTAATGGGACAGAAACTTCCACAACAGAGCGACAATTACTGGTGGACTCTTCTCACTGTATCTTGGATCCCACCCTGGGAAGGCCAAAAGAGGAAATGACACGACTCAGCTGCACAATGAAGGCAACTCAGTAGTCTGGTCTTTACTGGCTGTGGTCACTGATGACACATACCTGTGTAGACATAAAGGTTTCATGTGACTGGTAGTCTGAAATCACCTCTTAGCTTCACCTTCAGCGCAGTCAAGTACATTAATTATGTGTCACATAAATATTTGAGTTGTTTACCCATTCCCATAGTTTTCTTGCCAACCCAATCATTCCTTTTATTAGACTACATTTCAACTGGCTTTAAAGAAGTGATTCTCCACTGTTATCTGCCCTGGTTGGGAGAAGAAATCCCTTACCTTTTCTTTTATCAGTCTTAACACTGGAATGGTAAAGATTGTTGGTCTACTTCAAAATCAACACCTTCCTTCTCAAAGTGCCCCAAGAAGTGGGTACTACTACTCTTATCCATTTGCACTTCACTTATATTTTGAAGCCTCAGTCATGCACTGGAATCCTGTTCGGGCAGGATCTATACAAAATATAGAACAAAAAGCAATACTAGCCCCAGGAGTTACCAACGAGCCCAAAACTTAAAGAATTATTGAGTCCTGTGGGACAAGATTTATGTTCCACTCCACAAGTCTCAGACAGCATCGCAATCAGACCCAAGCTCACAAGGAATCTAGACCCAGGAACCACTCTATTTCTCTTCTTAACCTCCAGTTCCCCAGCAAGTCATATGGGTCCAGGGCCCTTCAGCACATTCAGTCTGAGTTCAGATGTTTTCAGGCTTTTCACCTGCCAGGGCACTGGGGTGAGAGTCCTGTGGCTGGGCCTGTCTCTTGGTCTGGACACAACAAGGAACAATCGCTTCATTGCAAATTATCACCTGAGATATTCAAAACTCAGCAGTAGCACTGCTTCAATTTTGGCCTCACTTTCTGCCTCCCTGATCCATCCCAAAGCACAGTAAAAGTATCCCAGTATGGGCAGTTGGTTAACTTTCTGGTGTATTAAAGAAAATACATATGTACAGAAGAAGGATGTGCACTGTATAAGGTGTAGTTATCCATGGGCACTATCACTGCCACAGGTAAAGCTACAGTATCAAATGCTTTCCTGTCATTTTTGGGTTTCCAGGCAGAGATTATTTTGAGTTGACTGTCAGATAATAAAGATTTATTTGGTATGGAAAATATTAAGTTTGTCGCCAGGGCCACAGAAAAGCAGTTTCATGTAGCAACTTCCACTTAGCTCGCATTCCTTTCTTCGTTCCTATTTTCCAGCCTCAGTTCATATCACTAAAAGATCGTAAAAGGTTGGAATAAGTGGGCATCTGGGGCTTTGGAGCTTTGCTCCTACCACTACAAAGCAACAGGAGGGCTTATAGGGTGATGGAGAGGGAAATGGTGCAACTCAGGTGTGGGCTGGGCCCTCTCTTCCCTCCAGCGCATCTTGCAGAGGGCTGCTGTTTCAAGCAGGAGGTACCTACCCCCACTATTTCAGGCAAAGTTTATTCTACCGACATGCGAATTTCTGCAGGATTACTTTGCCTAAGCAGTAACAAATATTTTTGATTTGCTTGGTATACAGACTAATTAGTCAGCTGTAACAAACAGCTGGTTCACAATGTTCCATTATTAGTTCTTCCCATGATTTTGATTTAATTTCAAGGGCAGACTATGGAGACCAGAGTTGTAGAAAGGATATTTTGTTATTGCTGTTGTTGGCTCACTGGTTTGTTTCACTTCTTTTGCAAACCTTTATTTGATGCCTATTCACAAATTATATTGCTATATTGTGGTGTCTCATTATCCTTTATTAGCAGAACACTAGTAAATTGAAGTTGGAATTATATATCATGCCCTGCCTATGGAACAGAACAGCATATGGAGACTATGCCTGCAGTTTTCAAGCATAAAAAAGCAGGAAATTATAAGGGAAATTATACATATTTCAAAGACTCTCTGCCAAGTGCTTCTGTCCTGTATCTTGTAATTCAGAGTCATGTTCATCTTTACTGTGTCATTTAAAATTCATATAGTAGAAATATAGTCAGGTCATAATCCATAGAGTAAGGAAGAAAAGCAAATTATTTTCCTGAACTTACCTAAAATAGAACAAGTCCCAGTAGAACTGGTTACTACGTCCCCAGCATCACATCAATTGAAATAGTTTCAGAGAGTATGTTTCAACTAGTAGGGACAGATTATTTGTTTAACATCAAAGCACTCTCAGCAATTCAGTCTGACTGAAAAAATATAAAGGTGGGAGTAATGCATCCTCTGTACTATCATAAATGTGATCAGGAATCTGTCCTTTAAAAGGAGTGTTGTCTCAGTAAAAACATATGCAATTCTCAAAACAAAAACATTTAAAAGTGTTTACATACTAATGATCTTGATTAAAGGATGAAGTGAATCATACTCTATGGATTCTGGAAAGGAGTGAGGTTCTTTTCATTGCAAAAAAAAAAAAAATTCCCAAACAACAAAATTCAAATTTAAGCAAAATGTTTCAGTTGTGTAGATATTTCAATTACGACAATTTTCTCTCATAATTTACATTTGTTGGTAATTTTAACATCTTAAAATTTTATTTCATTGTGTGTAACAGAACATAAAATGACATCATGCAACTTCCTGTGAAAAATAATTTTCTTTGTATGTCTCCTTTTCTTGCACAAAAAAATAATAAAATTTTATCCTGACTTTCAAAGAAAAAATACCTACCTTTAAGACAAACATCACCATTATAAATAAGGTAACATAAATACTAGTTTCACAATGTCCCATTTCATCTAAATTCAGTAGCAGAGACAGACGGGTGAAATAAATACAGAAAAAAACCCCCCACTCTCTAGATTAAATTCAGAAGCAACTTAATCCATGGTGACAGGATCTGGTTAATGAATAATGTCAGATCAAATTTTACTGTGCAATGGACTGTCCATCTATTTTTGGATTGATGGACTCACAGTGAAATCATGCACCTTTTTTCTGAGATGAGGATTTGGTGGCCTTTAGAATAATTGGTAGGGGGGAATTTATATACACAAGCAAAAGAAGTAGAAGACAAGAAGATGACACATGGAGGTCTCTTCTGATTCTGCACTGAAAAGAAACTCCAGAAAAATGAGCACCACCTTCCTGTACTGAAGAATTTTGCAAGATTCTCAGTCCTTCACCTTTTCCCATGACAGTCATGCAGTAGTTTCTTCTTGCAGAGCCTCCTAGGGGCACCTCAGGGAGAAAAGGGCCATCCTGCTAACTAAGGTTTCTCTCCAGATGATTAGGCCTTGATTGCCACTCAGCATTCCCAGAGGGCCAGTCCAAATGACACACTTTTTTTTTTTTGAAAAGCCACACTTCCCAGCTCAGGAGCCTTCCATGCCTGATTTTTAGGGTTAGTTTACCTACTTGCCAAGTACATTAATTTAAAAGTAAAATGCCTTATAAGCATACCAGGGTGGGAGTATTTATATTTATGCCTGTATAGAGTGGAGAAAAACATGCCTTCCTGACTTGCTCCAGATGATCCTGCAATGATCTGCTCTAAAAAAGAGCCACTTAGACCAGTCAGAAGATGATTAATCTTTTTATCCTCAGGGAGGAAGGTCATCAAGGTCTGCAGAAGAAAATTGTGGTTTGAACAACAATTCAGCTCGTGGAACTGCACTACATCTAAGTTATGGAGTCACACAGAATTTATCAGAACACATCATGCAAACACTATCACATGATAATCCGAGGATTTTATATGCAATAAGTCTAAAATATATGTTCCATCATTTCACTGCAGTCCTTTTTCTGAAGCGTCTTACACAATGAGGATGGCCTCCACTCCAGTGCTTTCCCTCACATAAATTAATCAGCATTTTCCTCAATTTCAGGTTTGGACTGTTTTCTTATGACAGCAGAACAACTAATTTCTTCTCATAACAGTCATTGTTTATTCAAGTTTCTGGAAACTAGGGATCACAGAATTGCCACTGGCCATTGTTTCCTCAGCTAATAATTTTTTTTTTTTTTTAACTGAGGAAAGGGCCAAGAATTTAACAATGATGAAAGAATGAATAACTTTTTGGCAAGTGTCTGCTCTGCCTTCAGGAAAACAACACTGCCTTGGATAACCTCATTTGTTGTGATAACAGAAGCAGACAGGGGTGTTTTCTTTTCTCTCAACAGCCAAAAGTCTTTTGGAAGAAAAGAAAGAGAGAAAGCAAACACCAGTTTTACAATATAAAAGAAGGAACCTGAAAATCCCCAGCAATTTAGCCTGTTCCACACTCTGCTCTTGTGAAGAGTGTTCGAGGTAGCTATCTGATGCCCTCCTGTCTCTTCATGAAACCCACCAGCATCAGACCTCATAAAGGAGGGAGCCTGGAAATATCGCCGTCCCGAGTAGAGAAAAAGGGTCTTGCTGAAAATACTTCTTAGTCTACTTTAAGTTAAGATTAATAGTTAGAGTGTGGTGATGGGATTTTCTGACACTTGGATTGTGATTTTAAGTAGGGGCATGATTGCTGGGCACTAACAGGACAGCTATGAGGCTAAGGGTCCTAAAAGTCATGGGCATTTGGAGGCAGGAGAAGCAGGAAGCTATACACCTTGAGGCGCCTATGTGCTGTGACAAGGGACAGTATGTCCTCTTTCATTTACACTGGATAGTGACAGTTAAGCACTGCATACACATAGAGTACACTGCATACAAGTACAAGATGGAGAGGAAAAAGGAAAGTCATAGAAATAAAGAAAAATCAAGAGAATGAAATTATAACAGAACTTTTTTAATGAAAAAGTTTTGAATTTCATGGGAACTTCCATATATCTGATCTATACTGAGGAGAAAAACTGAAAGGTTTTTATATTGATTTTGAGGATGGTGAGATTGAGCAATCATTTTCTAGACAAATATAATAGTGCATCTGCAGTGTCCATGACAAGATGACCACTAAACAAATGAGGTACTTAGAGCTAGTTGAGGAGGATGCATTGTGTAAAATACATCAACCTTTGCCTTTTTATAAGCACAGCTCTTATGATGCATGGCTTGCATCTGCATGTGCCATTTGAACCTTTGGCCTTCAAATGTCACTCTTTGTGCATTATCCAGAAACAAGGAGAAAAAAATACTGTAGTATGGGAAAAGTTACAAAACAGCATCTGCTTGTCAGAGGAGCCAAAGACAGCTATTTCAAGGTCAGTATTTCCCTTGATTTTGTTCCAAATGATTTTTTATTAACGAGTTTTGGGCAAGCAACTGCTGAGCTTTTGGTTTTGGATTTATTTTTTGGGTGAGGGCTGAGGTTAGCTTCCAGTTCATTCTCTCCCTAATTAATGGCATCTGATATATTTAGATTTAATTGGAATATCTATCCATTCCCACTGTATTCATTAAGACTGAAGAAACTACAGACAGAGGTTTGCCAAGATACCTGACATCTTCCAGCAACTACACCATATGGAAAGGATATAGTTTAAGAAAGTTTTCTTGTGTTGATTTGTCTATATGTAGACCGTATTTGGATATTTGTACGTCAGCAAAGAAGAACCAATTCGTTTTACCACCCTGCTTCCTTACTATGGAGTTTAATATTTTGAAAGAAGTGTAAAACCAAGGTTCAGGAGGATAGGCAGTTTAGAAAGGGGCTAGGGTAGAAAATCACAGGGTTGGAATAGACCTTCAAGATCATCTAATTCAGCCATCAATGTAGCACCACCATAAATCACCCCTAAGCCATATCCCCAAATTCCACATCCAGATGCCTCTTGAACACTTCCAGTGACTTCACCACCTCCCTGGGAAATTTATTGCAGGTCCTAATCCTTCTTTCAATGAAAAAAATTCTACTATCTAATCTGAAGCTCCTCTGGTACAATGCCATGTCATCTCTTCTTGTCCTTTCACTTGAGATGTGGTAGAAGACCCCAGCTCACACCTCACCAGAACCTCCTCTCAGGCAGTGTAGAGAGAAATAAGATCTAATCTGAGTCTCCTCAGTCCACTCCAGACTAAAAAAAACAGTTCCCTCCGACAATTCTCATAGGAGATGTTTTCTAGACCCTTCACCAGTTTTGCTGCCCAAAACTGTTACCAGTTTTGAAGTACATTCACTGGATGTACTTCAGCACCTCAGTGTCCTTTTTGAAGTGAGGGGCCCAGAACCAGACCCAATACTTGAGGTGTGACCTCACCAGTGCCCAATACAGCAAGATAAACACTTCCCTAGTCCTGCTGGTCAATTATTCTTTATCGAGGTCAAGATGCCATTGTCTTTCTTGACCACCGGGGCACATGCTGGCTCATGTTTAGCACCTCTGTGTAACTTTGTGCTGAACAGCTCTTAAGCCATTATTCCCCAAGCCTGTAGCACTGCCTGGGGTTGTTGTGACCCAAGTGCAGGGATCAGCATTTTTCCTTGCTGATCCTCACACTGTTGTCCTCAGCCCATTGATCCAGTCCATCCAGATCCTTCTGCAGGCCCTTCCTGCACTCCAGCAGATCAACACTCCCACCCACCTTGATGTTGTTTGCAAACTGACTGATGAGGGCACACAGTACCCTCATCCAAAGCATCAACACAGATACTGAACGGAACTGGGTCCTCCTGTTGTTGGATAAGGCTTGAACACTGACAGTAGTGAGTTTCCAAGATGTCATATCTTTGTATTATAATTGAGCTTTCACTCAGAGATGTAGAAGAGTCCCTGTATCATCTTTTCTTCATTGTCTCTCTGCAATACACTGTCATCACAGTTGTGGTACAAAAGACGCTTTTCTTTACATTACTGCAGTGGTGGCAGCCTCCATGCCATAAAGCACTTTCTGCCACAAAGGATTCAGCCAACTCAGTATCTTATCTGGTTTTATTTTCCTTGGAGAAACAAAGAAGCTGTTCATACACATTGCAGTATGTATGGCTAATCTTGCTTTCTATCAGAATTGGTAATACTTGTTAGAAATATTTTATAGAATCAAGTATTTTATCTACAGATAGCCTTTACAATGTCTTTAAGGAACGTATGTTTTTTCAGGGTTCAGAAGGTAAAAACATGCACTCACTCTAAAGGAGGAAACTCTCAGAATAGTCTCATTCTGTAGAACATAGTGGATTTTTAGCTTATAATAGTTGTTATTTTCTATTTCATACACTAAATCTACCAGATTATCATATTTTACATGTTTTTTAATATTCTATTTCTTATCATTTTTGCTTCCTCCGAGCTGATGTGCATTCAGAAATCTCAGTATTATTTCATTACACAAATCTGTTGAGTTGCTTCATATTTTACATACTTAACAAAATATTTGTCCTTCTCCTTTTTTGCCATTTATCACAAATAGAGATGAGTTAACCATTGAACACACTTTGATTTGTGTCTCCTTTTAATAGAGTGTAATCTCACAACAATTACTTTTTATTTGCATTTGGGATTCCTTTTTGTCAGCAGGTAGCCTTAGGAAATTTTTAAGATATGTATGCCCCAAGCATGTCCAAAATTTAGCAGTAATTACTGTTTGTCTTTTAGAATATTTGGAATATTTGGAGACACGTGGAACTATTGCATTTATATTATATAGACTCAAAAACTGATAATGTTACCACAAAAGCATGTATTTCTAAGTCCCTACATAGTTTTAGCCTGTGGCAAATGACAGGGTCTCAAGCTAAATGCCCACAGTCAGCTTAAGAGCTAGCACTAGTGCCAGGGTTGCTCCCCACAGGTAATACAGATGAATTCACCCTTTGCAGCAGAGCTTGGGCCCTGACTTTCTTTAGTTTACCACGAATGAACTGCTGGAGAAGAAGAGTCAGCAGTAAGATGACACAGTGGTTAAAGAGCAGGAACGGTTTCTATGGAAGCACTCTCGTCCAAAATTTATTTCTGTATCTCCAGCCCTCACACCACTACAGATCTGCTTAGTGTGATTGCAGTGGATAATGCAGCAATCAAGACATTTTGCTGAAATGACTTCTGAGATGTGTTTACATTTTCTTTTCTGAATAGACTGATACAGAAGTTGGATGAGCCACTTCCTACAGTCTGAGTGTTGAGACTGTGGATAGGGTTGCAGTGGGACCCACCTCTGAGGGACCTCCTTGTGAGCTTCACACTGATTGTAGGGTTAGTCCTAGGGCTCATGTCGCCTTTCCATGGAGATGAGGAGCCCTTTGGAGATAGACTCTAGGTAACTGATATTTCTGTGAGGAGAATGGTGCCTATAATGCAGTTTTTTTCTGATAATTCAGGCACAAAGGGGAGTCTCAAGGGAGGAATCTCTTTTCTCTCACAAACTCACCATATGTCAGATGCTATAACAGACTGTCTGCCGCAGTCCACCACACATGTGAGCCATGCAAACAGCAAAGCCTGTTACTGGATAACTGCTAGTCTGATGTCATTCAGCTTCCTCTTCTTTGTCATCACATCACAATGCATACTTTAGTGCTTAAGTCTCACATTACCACTGTTTCACTATTTTCTTTGAAATCATTATTTAAAATTGAATCCCTTACAGACTATTTTTGGGGATTAAACAAAGGGGTTTGTAAAGCAACTTCTACAAAGAGACTCTTCTCCTTTTGTCTGTTCTTCTCTGCCTTTTCATCGTGTAAGAAAAATGGCTGATGCTTTTAGTAATTCCAGCTATTTTAAAAGAAATCACAACTGGATGTGAAGTAAGTTTTTAGAAAGACTTATTAATAGGAAGTAAAAAGATTTATACTTAAAAATATTTCTCTTTCTTGTAAAACACCCCTCTAATTTTCTGAAATAATTTCAAAGAAGAGTTCTCTGTATCACCTGAGCAATTTTTTAGTGTAATCTACATTAACATGTATTAATGAATATGATTAAATAAAGATTCAGGGATGTTAATCAAATATAGATATATACATAGATAGCTAAAGACTTCCCTTATCTCTGTGGCTACTGGCAACATCTTTAGCGAAGATTGTCCAGTCTTCATTGAATTTTAATTCTTTTTACTTAAATTCTTCATTTTCTAGTCTGCTTTTTTTAAATTATTATTTTTTGCCAGAGGCTGATTTCCCCCCTTTTTTTTTTTTTTTTCTTTTTTCCTGACTCGAGCTTTCAGCAAAATAACTCAGCCATTCCTTACCATTCCTTAGGATCAGGAAAGGAATTCTCATTTGACTTTCCAATACCTTCTTGATGACTAACATCTCAGGCTTGACTCTGTTCAGTAAGTAAAACTGATTTAATATGAGGAGAATGAATGAGAATGGCTATTCCCTGACACTCTAGTTCTTATGAAACTGTTTCACTATTACTTATTTTCATTGAAAAAGTAAGAAATGCTTTTTTTGCTTTATTTTTCTATTGTTTTCTTTCCAGGAATTATCATTAACTGTAACTACTGTGTTCAATTCTTCACTTTATTTAGATTTCTGGAGGGAAAAGGTGAAAATGTAAGTACTTTTTTCTTTTCATCTGAATGTAGTTTCCCTTCCTTTCTATAATTACGCAAAGTGGAAAATTTAGCCTGTGAGATAGCATACTATGGGGACTGCAAAATAGGTTAAATAAAACACTAATTAAACACTTATTTCTGACAGAATAAGACTTCAGAAGGGAACAGGGAGCTGATACACAGTTAGGAGGATTTGTCCTGGGATAACTTCGTGTGAAATAACCTGTTTAGGAGTTTTGTGGGGGATTACAGTTCGTTAACACTTATAAGCCGTTCTCAGATTTGAGGTATTTTGGGAAGAAAGGGACACAAGACGGTAAGAGCACCTGAGTCCAGTCCTCCTGTTGTTGTGCAGGGCTTGAGATGCTCAGAGAGCCGAACTCTTGGTCTGACCCCAGTGGCAGACCCTGCATCAGGATCCTCCAGTGATCACAGGAGATCATGACAGACACAGGATGAGAATGTATGATTCCATAAGCTATTCATGTTGAAAAAAAACACAGAAGTTCATTACCAAACCAAAAACCTGAAAAATAATCCTTTTTCATTTGTGGCGCACTGTCAGCCTGTGTTAGCCCTCCACTGATCTCCTGTAAGCATGATCAGGATCAATTTGATGTTTATGTAGAACAAGAGAGATTCATTTCCCTTGGGAGAAATTTAAAAAAAAAAAAAAAAAAAAAAGCAAAATAAAAATCATGAAGGACTGCACAAAGAACCCTTACCAGTGGTTTAACAATTTTTCTGAATCAACTGGACTTGCTGAGGTAGAAGACTTAAATTGAAAGCCTTGGTCTGAATCAGGCAAAGCAGGGATTGGCTTTGGCAGCACTGCTTCCCAAAATAATTGGCTAACTGCTGCACTGTAGGATTTCAGAGGTACCACCACTATTACTCAATAATGAGTTATTCCCAGATTTTATGACATTCCAAAATCAAAGCATGTTGGAAAAATATTGATAGGATTGATGACGGTATTTATTTATGGTTTATGGACTTTACAAGACTCTGACTCTCAGCACCCTCTAGCTGGGACTGCGAATGAAAAATACATTACATATATCAGCAGGCTTTGCTACTGTGCAAGAGGGCTGACTGCAGGTCCACGACCAGTAACTAAATAGGAGATGGCAGTAACTAGAAGGAGTGGTAAAAGTAGAGATTTGTGGAAGACCTGGGGGCCAGGAAAGAATGGGAAGTGACAAAAGACAGACAGCAGATAAGTAATCTTTATTACTTTATTTCACTGAAAAAACTTCCACAGTAAATTTTAATTCACAGGTAGTTTGGGAAAAACAAACAAAAAAACCCCAACAAAACAAACAAAAAAACCCCACCAGAATTCTTTGTTTGATGCTTAGTTTATTCACTTCCTAAAATTTTAACATCCAGTCAGATTTAATGGTTTTGGAGAGTGAAATGGAAAGTGGATTTTTTTTTTTTTCCTGAGGCTGAAGCTGTTTCCAAACCAAAATAACACACTATGAAGCTTCTTCATGTTGAGAATTCTGTTGGAGAAATTCCATTTGCTGAAGGTTTTACTGAGGTACCAGTTGTACCCTGGAGTACTACCAGGTTTGTTTAGGGCTGGTTTAGTTCTATCACTGCTCTTTGCCTTGCTCCATTAGTCTGGCAAAAATCAGTGATGTGTTTGATATACTTTGTCTAAAACCATTAGCAAAGGCTGCAGTAGACAGTTGAGCCTTATCCATGGATTTTGGGTGAACAGCTACGCTGCTAGTTGTTTCTTCTGATTTCAGCATCTCAGAAGGGGCAGGGAGGAACTTGGTTAGAGTATTCCAGAAGAAGGAGTCGTTGCCACAGTCTCAGAAGCCCCTGAGGAAGTGATGTTGACATCAGTGTTTCTGTTAGTAAGGGCTGGGCTGCAGAATCTAGCATATGTTCTAGGTTTTTATTTTTGTGAATTTGCAGGGTGACATCAGTCTCACACTGACAGAGAAACTGGTGAATGAAATTTGTCTGGGTATCTCTTTCCTTTGTGACTTTCCAGTACCACTTCTGTTCACAAAGCCTGTGGGTTTCCTTTCATTGCTGGCATAGCAAATATTTCACAGTACCAAGGTCAATGTGCTTGAAAATGCCATTTTCAAACTCCTCTACCTCCTAAACTCTGTGAAAGAAAGAAAATTTCTTTCTACCTTTTTTTTTATTTCAAAGGATGTAGCATTTATCACAGTTGTTTTACAAGTATATTACAGTATATCAAACATTGAAAAAAAATTGTGCATCAAAAACTTTCACTAAAAACAAAAAAAATACTTGAACAGGGAATTACACATGTATCCAAGAAGATATAAAGGGGTGCTAACATTTCATAGACCAACTGTGCAGTTGCATGTAGGTTTTTGGATTTTAAGTCCATATGTTATCATTCTCTTGCTTCTTAAAACTGGGCAACTGCTTCCACTGAGGTTTCACAGCATAGAATGTCTAGATTTGTGTCTCTGACTCTCAGTGCCAGAGCAGGGAAAGATGCACGTTTCTGAGAAGGTGCATGGGATATGTTGCTGTGTGCATGTATTTTTGAGAGGTATTCATGACCTGGAACTTCTGTTTATGCCTAGAGTGCCTCTGCCCCTGGAATACCCATAATAAATTGTCACTGGCTTAAGGGGACCAGTTTTAAACTTGTACCTCTGGGGGCCCAATTACATTCAAGTTCCACCAGAGCAGGTATCCAAAAACAACATAAGGAATTTAAGGAATCTCAAGAAAATAAGCTTAGAGGAGACTTGAAAGACCATCTGTCCATCCTAAAACACCACAGGAGTCCTAAGACTCTACAGTGAGTAAATCCGCTTTGTGATCTTCCCCATTATCGAGCATTTGCATTTCAAAAGAAAGTGCTGTAGTCCCCATCCCACACAAACTCTTTGTCTGCTGTAGTAACAGAGAAATTGCATAGGGAACTCTTGTGAAACAGCTATGAATTACATTCAAAATACTGTTTCTTTACTTCCTATATTCTCTCATGAGCAACAGCAAGGCTGAATGAGTATTGCCTTCTTGCATTTTGCCTGACAACTGAGCTATGACCTTGCAAACTAAGGCACACATCTGTCATTTATAATTCATGCATCACCACCAATTTATAGAGGACTAGATAGTTTGCCCTATCTCTCTATCTAGGAAGAAATAAAAAAACCCAGCAAAATCCCACTTGATTGTTTTTTTTTCAGTAGAATTGTTACTGAAATCAGCGATACTATTAGTTACTTCTTGTAAGCCATTAGCCAGACATTCAAGGAAGACAATTTTCTTCTCTTCAGCTTATTTGAAATCAAAGCAGACTTGTGCTTCTCTAATAGTTTCTTTCCCACAGGATGGGATAGGATGGTTGATGTGATACAACATCTCAGTGAATGATTGGTTACTTATGGGCATCTGGTATTCTAAGTGAAACTGTCTGAACAACCTTTTAAAAATCGCAACATATGAAGGAGCTGTCAGTAATTTTAGAAATATGTCATTAAATTTTCCAATTAAAGAAAACTGCAAAGGTGGTAAGGGCTACTTTTTCTTCTTCTTTCTTTGCTATTTATTTGCTTGTCTTAAAAGTACTTGTGTGAACTGCAGCTGTAAAATTTGTATTTCCAAACTAAACTAGCTATTAATGTTCGAAAATAGCAGTTTACAATTAAATCTATCTTTAGTATTTCACAGAATCAATGAGGACAAATCTTGTCTCTGCTTTAAATTTGGTTCACTTTTCTAGGGACAAAACTAGAAGGAGTAATAAGGGCATCAGAAATCCTAAACTCTCCTCAAAGCTCCTTTGGATGGGATGCAATACAGAACTAAAGATGGGGTAAAGAAAACAGGAAGAAAACAAAGAGTCAAGAGAAAACTGATTTCTCATTACCCAGCAGATCAATGGCAGACCCAAGAAGTAAATCCACATCACCTAGTTCCTAATATGTTGTTTCATGTATTAATTGAGATGACCAACTTAAGCCAATTCATACTTTCTCCTCCAAGAGAAGCAAGCTTGGCTAGGACCATACCTGCCCATGAAAATTGTGTGCAAAATCCCACCTAATACATGCTCCCAATTAGTCTATAACCACTACACCACAACCTAGCGTACTAAGATTAGGCCAGAGGACACTCAAGCAGACACTTCTGATTTAATGTGAAGATGAAGGGCTGCCACTTTCAAAAGTCTTGCCAATGGGTGGGTTTTTTAATAGTCAAAGGCTGTCTGGAGAATATTCCTGAACTATAATGGCATCATTCATTAGAAAATGCTTGAGTCTCCCTCCTACCAGATTTCATCCCTTAAAACATTTAATTCTAAACTGGATCATGGGAAAGATCAGATTTAAGTACCAAAACCAAAATTTAATGAAATAATACTGTTCTGAATGAAAAAACAAAATTACATCCTAAATTTTGTAAACATTTTACCCTTTTTTGATGTTTCATTTCTGAGATACAAGTTCTATGCAAATTTCAAGAACAGAATGAATCTGCCGAATATTTTAACACCTTCCCACATGCTCTCGAAGAACGTTACAACTTCACTGGAAAGTTCCATTATGAAGACATACAGTATAAAATTTCTTGTGCTAGAAAAGACCAGTACATCTCTTTACAGAAAGTTTTCAACTTCATGCTAAAAAAAAAAAAAAAAAAAAAAAAAAAAAAAAAAATTGGTTACAGCACATATTTGAGGCACAAGGATGAATAAGCTACTGAAATCCAAGTAAATGCACAGGCAAAACCTAAAAAAGCACTGATGTGAGGACCCAGCGACCCTCCAAGCAGTCCAATAGAAATCCCCAATGTGCCCAGTGCAGACACGATTCCAGGCACCCACATGAGGAAAGGCTGGCTAAGAATGCTGTGTGTGGCAACATCCCAGAGACTGGAGAAGAGTGCTGCTCTGTGGGCCACCATTAAAGGAAAAGGGAGTGCCATCGACAGAGCCCAGGCTGCTGGCATTGGTGTCCTTGCCAACGAAACACTGAAGCCTCTCTACATCAGCAAAGCCATATAAAAATTGTCTCTGGAGTTCCATCAGACCAACTTCTAGGAACCAAAATCTTCAAAAAGTTTATCTGAAAATAAGGGAGAGATGAATAAACATTTTCATTTCCCTTACATAACAGGAATAAAAACCTGGGAGGTGATGTTTTTAATTCTGTAAAATTATAAAATCCGTCCAGCCCTCTTCCTCCCTTTTATAAATTGGGATTAAATATGTTTTAAATCTGGATTATTCCTTGTTCCTCTGAAGTGGATAGTTGCATCAGTGACTAGAAAGGAATGTCAGACAGAAGGCTGTGATGAAGTCCCAAATTTAAATTTCATATGGTAGAAATACACACGGGTTTGTTGCTTTTTAATAGGGTCTATAAGTTTCTGCTACAGAAATCAGTTTTAGAATGTTTGAAAGTGTTCCTGCAGATTCTTCTGGAAGTCCATAAAAAATTATTTAGAAGGTGAACACAGTTCAAAGTAAATGTCACAACTGGGCAAAGAAAGATGAAAAGTGACAGACACTCCATATTGCTATGGCTGCATACTTAAAACATACACAAAAGTAAAGTTTTCTACATAAATTATACTAAAACCACCAGGTTTTAGCTAGTTTATAATTAAAATGTGTTTCCACACCTCTGGAAAACTCAGTATAGGAATAGCCTGCAGGAAGGATATCTGCATACAAAGTATTTGTAGCTATATATGCATGTCTTTTATCTTGACAGATTCTAAATGGCTTTTCCAAATAAAAAAAAATTAAGAAAATGTTCAATATTAATTGCCAAATAAGTTTGAATTTAAAAATAGATAAGTGAAATCCAATTTATTATAATGGAGTTTATCCAGAACCATGCTACCTCTTGTAAAGAAAAGTCTTTGTTGATAATTATAATTGGTCTAGTTCTGAACTTTATACAGTACATGAAAAATACACCACATCCAGATCAAGCAACACTGTTTCTAAAAGCTAAAAAGGATGAATTCTCAAATTCCCACTGAGAAAGGAAGGACTCTCATGTCCTATCCTTTCTAGATACATTTTGCTTGATCGGTGTCTCTTTGCTCTTAGCTGCTAAAAGTTTCCATGCAGTCCTGTGTGTCACATTTTCACAAGTACATTCTTATAAAGTGCTTTGTCTTCCTGTCTTCCTTTTAGAAATGTTTTCCCTTTTCTCATAGCATATTTGGTATTGTATTTGGGTAACCACCTCTAAAAATCTGCAATGGCAAAACCTCCTATTCAAAGGGCACATTTCTGCACACGTTCAGCCTGTCCTTGGTATTTTACTTCACAGGAAATTTGGAAGCAATTGCTTAATATGACTTTTTTACCTAAACTGCCTGCACAGTGCAGAGTTGTTTCCACTTTGTCTTTCAAAGTCATCTGTGCCTCCTCTGATCCTTCCCCCATAGGCTGTCCCCTGTCTCACATTCTCTGTGTCGTGGTGAAGCTTCCATCTAACTAATTTTTTTTTTTTTTTTTATTGTGAGCTATCGGAAAATCAAGATCCGAGTGATTCGGCAGAAAAGGCTGTCACCTTTTCAGACCTTAATGTCATCTCTTATGTCATGTGTTTCACATGAACTGAGCAAAAATGCTGAATGAATACATCTCAATAAGAGCAGTTAATTAAATATTTACTTGAAGACAGCTTGCACACTATACAATTCACCTCCATGAAGATCTGCCTGATTTCTCATACCTGCTAAATGTATTCTTACTTCAGTGTACAGTGGAAATATACATAAAATCCCCACACAGCAAGAAAGCATTACATCCCAAACTATGCATCCAAAAAGTAGCAGACTTTTCTGATGTTTCTGACAGTTTAGATGCTTATTTTATTATGTCTTCAAAGACAACATTTGTATGCATTTTCATTTGAAATGCTATGATTCAGAAAAACCATTAGTCAAAAGACCTTCACTGTGTTGCTCTCTCATACTGTTTGAAATCAGCATTCAATTCACAGTGTAGTATGTAATCATAATAGAATTTAATACAAAACCAGTGCAGAAGTAAATATTTATGATAGTTTTGAAGGTTAGTGAGTTCTTCAGACATTCAGACAAGAATCCAAACCATGTACCCTTAACTGAAAATCTTCAATAAAATACTCAATCTGCTATCTCTGCCTCTGAAAATAGCAGCAGCATCAAAATAATTCTTAGATAGAAATCTTGGCAGAATATTATTCTAAGGAAGTTGGCATTAAATACACAGAGTGCAAATTATATTCAGGAAGGCTCCTTTGATGTAACGGTCATGGTCACATAAGCATTCTGTTCCCCAGCACAAAAAAAAAAAAAAAATAGAACTTCCACCAGTGCTGTATTTGTCAAAAACATAAAGGGTTAATTTTAGTTTTTGAAGAAGAAATTCTTATAGCTATCTTTTCAACAACACAAGGGCCGTTTAAGAAAACAGAAATCTGGGAAAATAGTTTCCACAATGGAACCACCATTGTGCCCTGTTCTGCATAAACAGGGCTTTTGTGGGGAATGACAACTTTATAGCTTCACTTGCCCCAAAGGTGATTGTTCACCTGGCAAAACCATCTCTGTATAAATATGATCTCTGATTCAGTGTTGCATGAAGTCAGTGGCCATGCCATATTTTTGATTGTCCATTGACTTCCTTGTCTGACGTATTGAAGTGTTCCAAGTTCAAATTGCAAGTTTAGTTTAGAGCTTTCAGTTTGCAAGGTGGAAAGTAAAACATCAACTCAGAAAATCCAAGTTAATAAACACTGTAAACAGTGAAGTAGTGAGTATGTAAAATAGAAAGTCAACATTTCTTTAAATTATAGCTAGCTTCATACATACCAATAATTTTAAGCTTTTATAATACCAGGCAATTTACAAATACTCGTTCAAAATTTACTATTCGTGGTTTGCATCTAAGTATATTATTCAGATTAGATGTTATAATGTACAATTTTAGAGTTGCATCTGAAGCAGTTTATGATCCTGCAGTCTGAGCAGTTTATTGGTTTATGCTTCTTAACATCTTGTTTTCATCATATTCAGATGACAATGTCCCATTCCTTACCCAGTTATTGGCTGAGATGAAGAGAGGAGTGAAAATGGAGGCTATGAAAGAATCATCATAAATGGAGTTTGCTAAAGTTGACGACACTCGATTATAGCAAGCATGAAATGATGGAGTTGAATGTCTCAAGGGGACTGAATAAGGCTGGAGCAGAGCACTGACCCTGGACTTAAGGCAAACAGACTTTAGATCGACCAGGGAGCTGTTGAGTGTCATCCCATGGGAAGCAGATCAGAGGAGAGGAGTTGCTCAGGAAAGCTGGTAGTTCTTTAAGGACGTCTTTAAGGACTACATCTGGGGGCAAGAACGATCCATTCCAATACTCAGGAAAACAAATAGACATATCAGCAAACTGGTGCAGCAAAACTGGGAGTTGGTGTTGGAACAGCATGAGGAAGGGGGAAGCAGATTACGAAGGAGGACTTTAGAAACATTTCCCAGATATCAAGGAGTGCTGTCCACAAAGCTAATGCTCCGCTGGAGGTGATGTTCACAGAAGAGAAAAAGAGCAACCAGCAGAGCAACTAATTTTAGTAGGAAAAGGCCAGGTAGGTGGGACTGTGGCTGAACAGCATGTTTGATTTAGTGACAGTGATTAGTCTGAGGTAGTTAATGCCTTCTCTGCCTCAGCCATCATCGCAAGGTCTGACAGGCCTCTGCTTCTAGAAGAGACCCAAGAAAGAGGATACACACTGGCTGTGACTGAGTAAAGGGTTGCTTGAGAGAAATTACAGAATGGCTGTGGCTGGAAGATAATGCTGAAGATGGTATAGCCCAACATCCCTGCTCAAAGCAGAGTCACCTACACCAGGTTGCTCAGAGCTGTGTTCAGTCAGGTTTTCAATATTTCCAAGAATAGATATTCCACAACCTGTCTGGACAACCTCTTCCAGTGTTTGACCAACCTCAACTGCCTCCCCACCCCCCCACCCCCCCCCCCCCAAAAAAAAAAAAAAAGGGGTTTTATCTATGTTTAAAGGACATTTCCTGTATTTCAGTTTGTACCTGTTTTCTCTTATGCTATCATAACTTAACATCTCCACAAAAAACCTGACTCCATCTCCTTTACTTCCTCCCATCAGATATTTACACACATTAGTAAAACCATAGAATGAGTCCTCATAGAGTATATCTATGTGAGCATGAAGGTGAAGGTGATCAGAAATAGACAGAAGTGATTTATCAAGTGCAAATAATGCCTGACTAAACTGTTTGCCTTCTGCAGTAAAACAGAGAACCTCATCACCTTTCATAATAAAATGAGTGTTTTTGTGGACAAGGAAAGAGCACTAGACATAACTTAGCTTGACTTCAGCAATATATTCTGCACTATTTTCCACAATAGTTTCGTATCCATATAAAGAAGATTTGATCTCTGGTTAAAGAAGAATGGATGGACAAGAAAATGAATAAAGACATAGTTGAATGGTCAGAGAGCAGTAGTTATATACCTTACCTGGTGGCCAGTAACAAGGGGAGTATCTTAGAAGTCTGTCCTGGGACCTGTCTTGTTTAACACTCCTATCAATGAGCTGGAGGAACTTACAGACTCCTTGGTCATCATGTTTGTTCCTGACTCCAAACAAGGCAGTGGGGGCAGGTCCTATACACAGGAGCTCCTATACCACAGGGCTACCATCCAGACCAATTCAAAGTAACCGGGGGAATGCTGCAGTAGGAACCCTACAAAATGCAAAAAGAACAAAAGCAAAATTCGGTATCTAAAGCAGATGAACCCCTCCAAGTGACACAGGCTGGGGATCAACAGTTTGGGAAGTAGGTCTGTAGGAAAGGCCCTAGGCTTCTTGGAGGCAGTAAGCTGGGCATTGGCCAGAAGTGTGCCCCAGAAGCAGAAACAGCCAATGGCATCTTGTGCTGCATGAGCAGGAACAGAGCTAGTGATTATTTCCTCTGCTCAACACTCACTGCAGCACACTTGCATGATACATCCACCTGTCAGCCCACAGTGCAAGGAAGACATCAGGGAATTGGAGACTGTTTGGCAGAAACCACCACTGTGGTGGGAGCTGGAGCATTTGTGCTGTGGGGAGAAATTGGGGGAGCTGGATATGCTTACTTTGGAGCAGAGATAACTTTGGAGGTGCCTAGCAGCAGCCGCAGTGCCTGCAAAGAGTTCACGCAGGGGACAGAATTGGGCTCATCACATTGGTAGAAGGGTAAGAGACAATTGACATGAATGGAAACTAGAGAGGGTCACAGAAGATGCAAGGAGAGTTGTTTTCCCATTAACACAGTCAGGCAGTGGCATGGGTTGCCCAAAGAGGTTGTGCAGTTTCTGTCCTTGAAAGTTTCCAGTCCCTGAATGGATGAAGACCTGGGCAGTCTGGTCTGAACTTAAAGCTGCCCCTGCTGTGAGCTGAGGGTTGAACCAAAGATTGCCTGAGGTCCCTCACAGTCTGAAAGATCCCCTGATCCTCTGATTTGTGGTAAACAATAGTTTCTTAACATTTGGCAGAATGAGTCAAATGCAGTAATGGGAATAATTGCTTCATCTGTGGCATTCAGATATTTTTCCTGTTAGAGTCATTAGCGTTTCTGACTTGTTTTTCTTGTTTTACAGTCATCCAGAGATCAAAACAGACTCAGAAACTCACTACAGAATGCATAAATAATAACTTTCTAGGCTGCGATAGCTCATTGTATGGCAAAGACACTTTCAAGAGGGTACACTAGGTGACTCTGTTCATTGCTCTGTTGAACATGCTCAGTGGATCCTGAGCATGGAAGCTTTGAAAACATAATTTAAAGTTCTACTTATTTCATTAGGGTGCTATGCATTTGCATTAATTTGGTTTGAATTGATTCCTGGCAGACTGATGTATCACAGTTGCCATTTATACTAAAGGTGGCAGTCTGTCTTCTCCTTTTCACGTGACTTTGTTACTTGGTACAACAGAATTTTACTAGTCACTGAAAGTAAGAACAACTAGCTCACAGTGAAATAAATAAAATCACATATAAATAATATCAATTAAAAAAGAACCAAACAAACTTGTATTTTAAACAACAAAACTTCAAGCAGCCTTAGGAAAATACGTTTGGGCCAAATCACAGGTGGAATGTGAACAAAGTCCTGCTAAAGTCTAGCTTCTTATACACCAACACAGTAATGTTTTGTTCATTGTTGCCTTTCAAAGATGAAACAGATGAAAATAGTACAAGAGTACATTTATGTAACACCATGTCTTCTGATCATTGTCATCTTGTTCTCTGAAATTCTAAGTTTTAATACTGACACGCACATGCAGATTGTGGGCACAGTGATTCATCCGTGCAAGAATGAAGAATGAATCATCCCAAAATGATCATGGAGGAGGTGGATATGGTGGTACAGGAGGGCACACCAGAGGCAACATTCTGCACCATCTCAAAAACATGTGCAGGAATGACTGAAGTGCTTTCAGATGAAGTCTCTCTTGGAGTATTAAATTAGAGCAATGTGATTTCTTTATGAATCTACCATATAGAAAAGTATGTTCTACAAATAAAACCAAATTTTCAGTCTAGAAAAGGCATCTGGGATTGTTCTCACATTTCTACTTTCTCAATTGATCTTGGTTTTAAATAGGAGTGTAAGTGTTGGAGTGTCACCTGTGATGACCAGCAGTCTTGCCTTGCACCATGCAGCATGAATGTTGTCATCTAGCTGCCCTCTGTTGTAACTAATAATGACCTTATAGCATCATATCCAGAGAAACCCGATGAAGAAATCCTTTTCAGCTGTACATTTCTCTTCCTTACATCTGCCAAGCCCTAGAAAGGAACAGTAATGTAGAGTATGGTCTCATGGCTTGCTATTAGTATGGGTTCATTTAACCCAATTGCCTATTTTCCTGTATATCTGTTTCTTATTTCCACTTTATCTCACTGGATAAGTGCCTTATAACTGACAGATGTACTAAATTATAGTGCATTTATTCCTCATCCAAAAGCATATTTCCCCTTTCCATCACTTTTGATGATTCAGGTCAATTAAGATACTGTGAATTGAGAATTAATACACAGTAATAACATTGTATTTTGAATTGGAAACATTCAAAATTTTTTGAAAGTATTTTTTTAATTAAGTAGATTAAATTACACTCTTTTATTATTTTTTCTGTGGCTCCCCAAGTTACTGGCATGAAATTCCTCTAATATACCCCACTCTTGAGGAGCTCAAAAATATTACTTGCTCTAATAATTTAAGAGAAAAAAAAATCTGGTTAATTCTAGTTTTAGTAACAAGTCTTTTCCTAGAATAATGTTTTGACGCTTCCAGATAGTATTCAAATTATTTTTTATGACAGTCATTCATGAAATAAAATGCCAGTATTGAGCAACCAGGAATTTACTCTCCATTATTGGTCCTGTCAATTGTTCTGGAGTGAGATGTGAAACAGACAGCGTTTCAGAACATTAGGGCAAGGTGTCATTTAATATAAGACATTATATTAAATGTCTTATATTAAATGACACCTTGCCCTAATATTCAACACCATGTTATTTGGCAGCAGGGGAACACTGAACAAAAGTTCAGTCCATTTTTAATGTGTGACCACATTAAACAACTAAGAACAACTAAAGGGTGTCTGCAATAGCACTTCATACAAGGGCCTGAGGCAGCAACTGAAGACTTTACATAAATTTTCTCACTGAAAGCAAGAAGCAGTTGATAAATTAATAGATAAACTTGGTTGTTTTGGTGGAATTCATTTAATTATTTTTATTTTTTACAAGCCTCGAACTGTAACAGACTAAAGCTCCATCCAAATCTGTTTTGGCTCTGTTCATAGCCTCCATGCCCAGGTGTTTTCCCTTCTCTAATCTTTCAGAACTGCACTACAGCAAAGAATATAGCATGTCCAATGATTTTCCAACAATTTTTTTTTCTGAAAATACTGCTTCATGTATACAGAAATACTGTTTAAACTTCTCAAAGAGGATGTGAAAGTGAGAAAGATATCCCAGTGTAGCTATAAAGGCTAAGGCAGTGACAAGAGATGTCTAAGTCCAAGTCCCTACTCCAATCCTAACTTAAATTTCACCGTTCACCATATTAGAAAAGTCCATTCAAGATTTCTAAAATGAAGATGTCTTCTAGTGTCTCTCCTTGTACAAGTTCAGTTTAATTCAGTCACAGAAACAAGCAATAGACTTTCAGAGCAACAGCTGAATTTTCTGGGCAGCAGTAACATTGAATAGTGAGAGCATCTGAAAGAGTCTACGCAGCCCAGCCTGAGAGCATCTTCACAGGGCTTGGCCTAAGCTTGGTCACTGCTCATCTGCCTCATCCTCTCCCACTTATGACAGTCATGGTTCTCATGGGGTATCCTACAGATACCTCACAGCAAATCAGTAAAGAAAATAAGGATTCAAAATCTTTTAAAAAGATTTAATCAGTCTCTCATCTGGATGTTCATGGTTTTAAGGTTTTGTTTCTTACCTCCATGGTGAGATACAAGACATAAAGAATCAGTAACATGGGAAAAGCAGTGAATAAATTCACCTTTAAACTAATAAATTTAAAAGAACAGAGGTTATCCTAGTAAGGGTACTTAGAAGGAAACTGTTTATTTTAATTGTATGTATCCTTCCCTTTGTTCTCTCTATAAAAGGGCAACCTCAGCTTGTGTAGAGAGAAGGGCATGGTGGAACCAAAGGAAATGAAATTATCATCTGTGTCATGCATGAACTTTGTCTTTCAGAATTAGCAAGACATTTTTATCTAATCTCACAGATACTTTAAAGGGCTTACGAAAACATTGCTTACATACTCAGAGCTTTAAAGAAGATTGCATTAGTTAGAAACCCCATACATTATTTAGTCACTGAATGCTATTTATAAGACTACAGCTATCATCACATTTATAGAGCTTTCCAGCCATGAATATGTGATATACTATCTCTCTGCCCAAATACAATGGCTAGATAAATGAGGCCCAAACCAATGAAAACAAAGTGCCACCACAAAAGTTTGGTACTTTGAAATCAGTGACAAATTGCCTGTTCACTTGATTTCAGTGGGACAAGGATTTAAACTAGAAATATCACCACCGAGTAAAGTATCCATCAAGTACCAATGGAATATGCACATTAATCATTTCCATTTGTGAGAGCAATAGTTTCTAATCCATTCATTTAGGCATTTCTACAGCATATTAAAATGAGTAACATGCAATGTTTCAGAAAGGCAGTAAAACAGAGCCAATGAGCTTAGTCTGAGTCTGATAATTTTAAGGACAACTTATTCATCCTACTCCTTGCTACATAATAACATGGCTAGACAGTCATTCCTTCTCTCTTTCCCCATCTGCATGGCTGCTGTATTTACCCTATGAAGGGCCAGACTGTTGAATACACATAGATTACGTTAAATAGTGAGAAAATTGTTCCAGTGATTATCCGGCTTCTCAGATGTCACAATTATCCCAAAGATTCAACAGCTGCTTCATGTTTATCAGTTACAGCTACAGACTGGTCAGTAGAAAGAAAGACTGTATTTGATTTTTCATTTTTTTTTTTTTTTGAAATTGTGGTATGTTGCACTCAAGCAAAAAGCCAATCGGAAAATTTAGCTAAAGTACAGAAGTAAAGAATTGGAAAAAATCTTATTCTCTAACTTAACATTCAAACTAAGATTGGGTTTGAAGCAAACCTAATTTCCAGAAATGCCCTGACTTTCTTAGCTGTTAAGTCAAAAATCAATTATTGGAAACAGGGTTGATCTAAGGAAACACAGCTGTCAACATTAAGATGCTGTCTGCTACTTAATTTCCCTCTGCTGCATTGGTTTCAAGTTACTTTGTGCATCTTATGATCATCGTCTAAAACTTTTTTTTTTTTTTACTTCATTTTGAGTATCTCTAGGTTTTTGGTCCGTCAGCTTAATTTTTCCACATGTCAACTTGTCAGGAAGAGGCAGGAGCATTTTACTGTGACCAGACAAATTAAAGACAGCCGTGTTCTCTCTGAGCAAGGTATACATTAGTTATGAATCCCTTTTTAAAAAAAGCAGTGGGTAGGTTGTCTCAAGGGAGGGAAATTCCCTGGAAAGGGGCAGCTGAGATTTCAGTGTGACATATGTTTAAGGTACAGTTATTTCTGTACTGAGATTTTCAAGAAAGTTAAACAAAGTGCATTTCCATGCTACACCCAAAAACCAAAAAGAGGACATATACAAACTGAGACTCAGTAATTCCTTCAGGCTTTCCCAGGTGGAGAGCACTGCATTAGCCAATGCCACTGTACTCAGCACAATTTACGGAGCTCCAGCCTGCCTCCTTTCTGCTGCCTTTCCTGACCTTCCCATGGATCACAGCAGATTTAGCTGCTGCATGGTTGTTTGTATTTTCATGCCATTTTATTCTCTGTGAGCCTCAGTCTCAGATATCAGACCATATTTACCTCTGTGCTTGCACCACAGGGAGCCCTCTGGCTGAAGAGAGCCCTTCAGGGATTAGCAGGTTGCTCTGCTCTGTTGCATGGAGTAAGTGAGATGGGGTGGGTGTGGGACCTCCACTGGCTTTTAAACTGATCCCACAGAAGAGGTTCAATATGGTGTACTTCCTTGCTTTTCTGTCAGCCTTCCAAAGCACTCGTCGCTTATATATAATTTCATTTTCATATTTTGGTGTTTTAATATGAGTGATGTCCAGGCTTCCAGTACAACTATCCAACTGTACCTAATACAGGTACCGATGGACTCCATGGAATTGATGTAGATAAGTGAGATAGTCTGTGATCCAGTAATTTAAGCCTAAAATTCACTTCTAAAATATGGTCAGACAAATCCTACCCCACGACTCTTCCAGTTTGTTGCCAAGGTTGCGTATTTATAACTTGCTACTTTTATATCTAATTTAGGAGCTTCATTTCAAACATTTTCTCAGAACAGAAATGCTTCATAGGCAAAGGCTATATGGGAAGCATATATAGGGCAGCTAGTTCTTTCCCAAGATTTTAGCCAAAAGACAGTTTGTTCAGATATGATTTGATAGGCTAGTTCCTTTGTAAGCTAACTTTAATATATCTTGAACCAGTAGAAAATACATTAGTGTATCATATTTTAATTAGCACAAATAATTGTTCATTTAATTGGCAATCTCACCAGTAAAGAGCCTTTAATAAGAAGATGTAGGCAGTTCCAAGCTTGCGTGCTCTTCCACAGTAAAATTCTCATGGGCTATTTTCAATTAAATATTCTTTAGGCTTTCTGAATCAACTGATTTTACTTTTCTGTTCCAAGGTCAGATGTGGTCTGTGCTTTTCCCCACCATTTTAGCTCCCTGTAGAAGGTATAACAAGGAAGTAAAAGACTCAATCAAATAAATTTAATAGATTTAGAAATTAAAGGGAACATTATGATTTTTAATAGTCTTACTCCCTAAATAACACAGGCTAAAAAACTCTCCCAGCAATCCCTGCATTCAGCATAAAATGTCTGTTTAAATTTTAGCATATCCATGGGATAGTTATCCAGTCTCAATGTAAAAACTTCTAGAGTGGTAAGATGTAGCATATCCCTAGAGATGTTCTATTTGGTAGATTACCCTGAAAGTTTAAACCATGTGCCAGACAGATTTCATCAGGTTTTCATATCACTTTTCACGATGAGCAGAGATATCAAGTCACTTCCCACACTTGTAGGTCACCAGCAGATCACCTCTTAATATCTTTCTGAGCATATTACCTGTGCTGACTTTCCTATTTTCCATACTATAAAAACACTTTTCAGATAGAAATAATTAATTAAGTTTTTCTCTGAGATTTTTCTTAAATTTTTCAATTTTTTTTTAAATTATTATTCTGGACATCAAAATGGGCCCTAAATAATGTATGCAGAGGTGAAATTTTCTATCTACTTCTTCTTAATACTGTACAACTTGTATTTCAAAGACAACAACTTTTTTTCTAATTATAACAGTACACTGATAGTTTCCCCTAGGATACCTATCAGTACAACTAAGATCTCAGCCTGTCATAAAATTCCCCTGTCAACAGTTATTGTTTTTAGACATGTGGAGCTCTACTTACTTCTGTTAATATTTTTTTCAATGGAGATCACCTCATCAATTGATCCAGACCACTGTGTAAAACAGACATGCATTAAAAATTTTTACCAGTCTAGAAAGTCTAGATAAACTGTCATTGACTACATTGATTTTCTCCCATAATTTGTTAGAAACATTGAGCTACGATGAAGGAAAACTCAGATCTCTCTGTCGAGATTTTATCTAAGCTATGATGATGCACTGGCGAACTGCTTTTATTTTTGCATTTAGCTAGTCTTCATCCAGTTTTAATGATCTACTCTGATTTAGAGAAATTCTTTTTTTAACAACTGTGATATTAAAGTAAGATGTCTTGTCAATATCTGCTATAATTGCTGAGGGGTGTTTTGGCATCCAAATTTTTTATATCATGGCTGTTTGGCAGAGTGAAATAAAAGTTACATAAACCCTTTTTGATTGTCATTAGGTATTTCAGCATCCTTTCATTTTTATATGAATGACTTCTATATTAGACAATCAACTGGACTCACCGGAGCTTTGAATGCCCTCTTTTAATGATTGGGCACCAGATTTCTTAAAAGTGTAAGAATGACTGATTTCAAACATAGGAAAAATCAACTTAATATTCACTGCAAATAACAAGAAAGCTATCAATAGTTTCATTATATTTGGGGAATAAAGGACTGCTTCGGAAAAAGCTCAGAAAAAAATTGCTTTTTGACTAAAATTTGGAAAGAGGAAAAATAAATGCTTTTCCACATATGGCTTTATCAGCATTAGGCATATATGTGACCAATTGATTTATTACAAGTGTTCAGCATTTTCACAAAAAACCTCATTGCCTTATCCTATTTCCAGACAAAATTACGAGTCACATTAATACTAAGACCAGTTTTCCTGTATGCTTGTATAACACCAATGCCAATGTGAGTAAAAAATAATACATTCTTCATGCATAATTTGTAAAGCCATTTTTCCCCCTCTATTTTTCCTTGTGAAAACTGGTCAATTACAGAAGCTGATGGCCACTTTTAGTCACTGGCCATATTAGCAGCTCTGAGGGTTTGGTTGGAGACTTGTAACTGCTGCTGTTTCTCAAAAGGCAGTGAATTTCATCAATTGCCCGTGTTGTAAAGTATGTGCATAGATTTGTATTTTGGAGAGTGTAATAACATCTCAGTTCTTATGATAGCATCACTCTTCTCCAAAAGAATAATGGGAGAATTCCTTCACCTCAAGTGATAGAGGATTATGATACTTTTTTTCTGGTTTTGTTTATGAGTCATAGCTGCATTCAAGAGTGAAGAAATCCTGCACACCACTAAAGATTAAAATAACAAACTACTACCTGAGTCTTTAGTCTCTCTTTTTTTTACTTTTTTTTTCAGAAAACAGTGTTACTTGAGAAAAAGATAGACTATTAAGGCAAAAAAGCACTTTCCTTCATCTTTGCAGTGATTCTTGATTATTTTCATACGAAGTGAGAAAGTAGGTCAATTTTTACTTATAAAATGTCAAAATGTCGCAATATAAAATTTAGCTTAAGAAAAACTTTCCCTTTAACCTTGCAATTTTTCTACCAAAACCTTTCTCATAGTTTTGTTAAAATGTTAATTAAGAATACAGCATATGTGTCATTAGAGGTTGTTTTAAACAGGTCCAAATACAGAATACAAAACCCCTGCTTTTACTATTACTTTGAATACCAAAAATAATCTGACATTCAGGGCTGTCTATATTCAGAGCTTTCAATTTCAAAGTGATCCTTCTTTTGGCACTCACCCTCACTTAATTATTTCTTACTTGAGGAGGATGATTCTTTCTCCAGCTGAGGCAGCAGCTGCATCATATTGATGTAATTCAAAAAAGTGGGAAAAAAATTAGTTATTTTTGCTTGGACATATGACTTGAGGAGACTATACAGAGAATGTCACATAAAGTAACGATGTTGTCTCTTTGAGGCAAACCCATCTGCTACTGCAATTACTGAGTTTCTTCCACACACTGAGCTTTCTTTTGATTTTGTACATTATACACTTGTGTTCCACTAATTATTCTTACTAAAAGCAGAAAAAACTCTCAAAAGCCCACAAAATAAATCCAAAAATCCCATGTCCTACAGGTAAAGTATTTCATACTATCCAGTTTTCCCAGAACAATAGTATGATTTTTTTTTCAGGAGACGGTATATTGTGACTTAGAGGTCATGGATTTAGTGCTAAAGTATGAAATTTTGACCACAAAATATATTATTGACACCAGGAAATTGTTTGGTAAATTGCTCCATGCTTGGTTCTGGCGTTGTTTTGTTTTCCTTCACCCCTAATATTTCTTTGTGACACATTAGCTGTCAAGTCTGATGTCCTGTTTCAGTGGTGACAAAAAACAGTGGTGACAAAAAACAGATGCAGCTGAAAAGCGCAAAGCTCTGTAGGAGATCCTGATCATCATAGTGATTGCCACTTAATTTCAAGGGCCCTGAAGACCTAAGCCTTGTACTCTCCTTCACATAAAGTAGTTTTACAGTAAATAGTCATGCAATCTATGTGAATATCAAGTATGATTTTGAATCCCAGCTCCACTGTACTTATCTTTGCCTTCAGAAGAGGCCAGGTTCTGGATACCTGCATTTTTAGCTACTACCCTGAAAGCTAATGTAAACAAATAGTTTAACTTTCCAGCAGTACCAAATTTCCTTATCTGCAACTTTAAATACTTGGTTATTACGCCAATTCACTGACTCTTTTCCAAACTCTTGAGTTTCATTAAGGAAAACAATCTGTTTGTTTTATATCTCTGGCTATTTATAATAATTTCAGTCATCTCAATTTATAATAGCTTGCAGTAATTTAGGCTGCTGCCAATTATGTTCACTAGAGATATTTTAGCTAGAGTAACCTCATATGACTTGCTGTTAAATCATATCAGTTTACTTTTTACCTTCCAGTTCTTTGTCTCTTTTTTTCTTTTTTATTTTGTCACAAGAATGTAGGTCTTAATGTGGGTTTTTTTGTTAGGTTTATTTACTGTAGGCAAAGATTTTTTTATTTTGTATTTTATTTTAATTAATTCTTTAAGCTGCTCTACGTTAAATACCTATGCAGTCATTTATATTGCACTTTTCTTGAATAATTGTTTGCTCTGTTTCTGAGGTAGTTAAGCTATGTCACATGATCTTAAAAAGGACAAAATGTACATACAATTTGCTACTGAAGACAAATTAATGTCTTGTAAATATATTACATTTTAAATTTGCTATGTTAACTCACACTGCAACAACAATGGTCTGCTCCCTTCATCTCCATTGTGTGGAAATTTGGGAATTTCCAGAAGCAAAAGGAAATGGAAGCTCTAGAGGGTGGTAATGCACAATGACAAAGACTTGCGAAGTTGGAGCGAAGTATAAAGATGTTATAAAAGAGACAAACATTTCCATTATTCCATTAGCATACTTGCTAGTGGCAAGACGCAATCTCAGAAGCATTTTTTAATGCATCACACCTTTTCCCTCCTATTTATGTCAGCATTTTGTCTTAATTGTGAATATATCCCAGTTTCTTTCCTTGCATATGTTGTTTCTCAGACTATACCTGTTTTAAGGTCACCGGGAATAATTAAATGATCCTGTTTGCTCTTTCACTGGTACTTCTTCCTAGCCCAGTCTTCCAAAGAACATTTTAGAACAAAATTTAGAACAAAAGGATCTTTTTTTTTTCCTATCTTCATAACAAAAAACACAGTGACTTAAAGACTTTATAAGTGGAGTTCCTGCAGTGTTGAAGAAGAATGTTCTGCAAATCCAACATGTGCTTTTGCATCTCTTAATGTGTGCAAAAAAACCCCCATTTCTTGGATTTTTCACAGCTTTCACTATGGACTTCTTCCTTTATGATGACTGCATAGCTTAGCGGCCTCTGCACATACCATGCTCCTGCCTACACTGAGCAGCTGAGCCTTTATGTTTGAATCATGAAAGGCTTCCCACATCCTTTGAAGACATCATGTTACTAGATTGCACCTAATGTTGTTCTACTCAGTAGAAATAATATTTTAGCACCATCACCTAGAGCCAAATTCTACCACAGTGTTCGCATTAATTGACTACTTACTCTGCCAGTGGTCCCCAAGGTATTGCAAACTCAGTGTAAGGGTGAAAAGATGTGGTTCAGTATAAACCAGATATACCTTCTATTTAGAAACAGTAACTACAAATTAGTTGGGTGTCTTTCATTAGTGCCCCTTGGGCACACACAGAAATACATGCACCAGGTTTATGAGGCTCCAGCAGGGAAGGAGATGAGTCTAATACTACCCGTGTGGTGGACCTGACCATTCATGATCTGAAAGCTTTAACTCTCCCCCTCCTCCCATGCACCACATAACTACAGAAAACATAGCGTAAGAACCCGGGTGCTGCTTCCTTTATGCTCTGTCCAAAAGTTTGCCAGCAGTTTTCTATGAATTTCTTTACTTGATACCTCCTGGAAAAGTAAAAAATATCTTTGCAGCCACTCATGGAACCAATGTATGATGCGAAGTCCATTCATGGCATAACACACAAGAAGATTTTAGGTAAATTATATATGTTACAAATTATTTTATAAAGATAAAAGTCTTTTCACCTTACTTGATTAATGGGACTATCTGCTCTCTAATTGCGGGAGCTGGCTACTTCTGACAACCTACCTACATACTCTGTGCCAGCACCTGCAGATTTTTTAGGTCACATCAACTACAAATGCTTTAAATCTTGCATCTCAAGCATTTCAGGATTTTCATGAATTTCCAGAGGCTGTACAAGAGGCATCATGCTCCCTTGGTGTGTTAGCCAGAAGGGAATTGCATTGCTGTCCAGTTGCAAATACTTCATTTTTTGTGAGAAATACTTGCATCTAGAACTTGTTTTCTTGAACAAAAAGGAAGATACAATTAAAACATTAGATACATGCACAAATGTTCTGTAGCCCAGCATTAGTCATCACAGTTCCTTTGTGTGTAGGATGGAGAAGAACACAAGCATGGAAAGCGGGGAAACTGGGAACAGGGGGAGTGAAGAAAAAGAGGGAGAGTGCATTTTTCTTCTTCTGTCTAACCCTGTGCCAGAAGACTCATTTCCAAGTGACTATATGGCTCCATTTTGAATAATATATGTGTCTGCAAGTAGAGTAGGGCTCTGTATAAAGATGGTCCCTTCCCAGAGGGAGCCATATGAAAGCAAGAAGTTTGGGATGGCTGTTCCTTGGCAGATGGATCTAGTGTCACTTGCTAGAAACCACCTTTCCTCCTTGATATTACAGAGTATCCGTTTTTCATGTGACAGTACTAAACTTGCTGCCAAAATCTTTTAAAATAAATAAAAAAATAAAAAATAACTTTTCTAGAATAAACTTGCTAATAAAATAACTTGATCTTTGCACCGAGTTGGTGAGTTAAAAATGCTCCAAATTTAAAGAAGAATACAAAGTTGTGGAAATATTATTTTAAAAGAAATCTGTAATCCTCACAGTTAGGGGAAATAACTTGTATTGCCCACAATATAAACCTAGAACTGATACTGCAGTCTTTATAGAGCTTCCTTTCTTTTTTTATGCACTACAAACACAAGTGCTTGCTTTTAGTACAGAATAGCAGAGAAGAGCATGATAAAGCATAAAGAAAGGTGTAGAAGACCTTGTTGAAACAAATAAAAAAGGCACTGAATTTCTTTAAATACTGACCTTAGCCTCTTTGTCGGAGGAAATTTTCCTTTCAGACCACTCCATTACAGAATCCATGGTGTGATCATTTGTTCTCCTTGGGTGAATTGTATCATATTTAATGGAAGCCTCAGTGTGCTGAACCACTATATCTTTTTCCAGAATTCTCAGGAACACTTACAATGGCCACGAGGGGAACTGCAACATCTTGTGAATTCTAAAGTAAGATGGGAAATTCCTAAGTTGCTTCAGAACTGTCTTTACCAGTGTCAACACATTTTTGCCAGTCAGCATGCTAGAAACACAAAAGTCCTTTTTAGCCCTTGGCTTCTGGAGAATTCCATGCCTTTATGTTTATTTGTAAAGGTTTTCATATAAACATATTTTTCCATTCGTTATCTGATCCAACGGGGACTTAGTTCATGTTGGTGTATCACTGAGCTTGAGTTAGTATATTTGCTTTTCAACAGGGTCTAAATTCACAGGTACAGGAATATGAAATCATGCTCCTGCTTCAGAGGGAGCCCCTGCAAGGAAGACAGTTGTCTACATTCCTCTACAGGGGCATTTGCTAAGTTATTTAGGTTTATGTGAAGACAGTGGAGAAAAAGAGCAGTTGCATGTGTAAGCAGATGGGTGGAAATCTTAACATTTGCCATCAGATCTGAATTTCTTAGCCAGTTATTTCTGAAGTTTCAGGGACACTGTTCTCTCTACAGGTTTCTTATAAACTTAACTAATATTTCCCCCAAGACTTTATACCCATGAGTGTGAAACACTTAAGGTTATTTTGCAAGCCATGAGGCAAGCTGGTCTAATGGAGATAAAAATCTTGCTGTTGCTACTGCTTGCATAATCATTCAGTAAAGATTTTTGAAACACCTTTCTTCTGCTTCTTTATGACTGTCATTTTGCAGAAGGAATTTTTCTATAGTCCCCTACATATAACAATCAGCTTCTGACCAGAACAAAAAAGTAAAGCAAGTTCAAACAGACAAAATTCTCATATTTTATTTAAATTCTCAACCTTCAATGATGAATCTTTTTCCAATCTATGTATTAAAAAAAAAAAAAAACCAGCATCATATATTTTTGTGGGTTTTCTGCTAAAAATAATTGGAATACTGCTATACTTGGTCATAGCCATAAAGAGGAATTATAACATCTGCCCCTTTGAATCTTGATATATCTGAGCAAGCAACAGCTACTATCTATTGCTCTACTATTGTGTGAGACAAAGTGCAAAAGGAACAGGAAATTTGAACATGGTCTTTATCATTATACTTCCCACCCTCTCTAAATCAATTGTGATTCTAGTGTTCTTGCTTATTTTCTTACATTGGCAGCACAGGCTTCCTTCCACAAAGAAGGAGCAAAGTTAGTGATTTTGCTTCTAAGTTTCATTTATTTTCTAGTATAGCTAGATTTTTCCTGGTTCAGTGCCTGACACAAGGCTGTAGTTTAGTCCAAAATGCCATTGTCTACTCCTAAGTTCTGTGGATATTTTAAATTTTATTCCTGAATTTACTTCTATTATATGTCTTGACATATGTGCTCTGCCTAGACCAACAAAAAATGCAAGAGTCTCTGCATGGTTTCACCAGACAAAATCTTGGGAAGGAAAATCTGCATTGATTCACAAAAGAAAATCTTGGATAGAATCCTCTAAGGAATATTGCCAAAGTCAAAAGAAGACTCACAGAAATGAAATAATTTCTTCTCTTGCCATGGATCAGTAATTAAGCATAAATGGATAAAAGCATTAGCTAGAAATGTAGAATTGTCTCATTTTGCATTTTTTTTTCAACATTTGGCAACTACAGATAATCCATTCTTGTGGGATTTAGTGCATGTTTCTAACAATTAATTGAACTTGTGGGATTTTTTTTTCCCCAAATGCTAAAGAGGCTGCACAGTCACATACGAAAAACTTGCTCCTGATTTGTGGTGGTTTTGGCTAGGGTAAGAGTTAATTTTCCTCATAGTAGGTGATATGGGGCTGTGTTTTGGATTCATGCTGGAAACCATGTTGGGAAGACAGGAAAGTCTTAGTCACTGATGAGCAGGCCTTTTAGTTACACAGAGCCAGGGTTTTTCCAGCCTCTCACCCCACCCCACCAGCGAGTGGGCTGGGGTTGTACAAGGAGCTGGAAGGGGACACAGCTGGGACAGCTGACCCCAAGTGACCAAAGGGACATTTCAGACCTTATGGTGTCTGGATATGTTTAGGATAAAAAGCTGAATGAAGGAAAAGAAAGGGGAATGTTTGCATGGACGGTGTTTGTCTTCCCTAGGCACCATTACATGTGACGGAGCCCTGCTTTCCTGGGAATGGCCGTACACCTGCCTCACCATAGGGAGGGAAGAATGAAATCAATTCCTTGTGTTGTTTGCTTATGTGCATAGCTTTTCCTTTAGCTATTAAACTGTCTTTATCTGAACCCACAAGTTTCCTCAATTTTACCCTTCTGATTCTCTCTCTGATGCTATTGCTGTTGGAGAGGGGCAGGAAATGAGCAACAGCTGTGTGGGCTGTTTGTCAGACAAGAATAAACCCTGACATAAACCATGAAGAAGCATAAAGAAAGCCATGTCCTACAAAGTCTTATGTGCACCTACAGTCCAATGGCTTCCATATAATTCATCTCCTTATAAATGGTGCAACTCATGTAGAAGGTGTTGCTAAAGGTATTAAATATCTCCTAAATGTATAAAGATACCTGGAATTTGTTTAATTTTTCCTGATCCTATAACCAATAAGAACATCCTACTCTCTTTTCATAGGTTCAGTGTTAAAACAATTTTGATCCTGAAAACTTTAGTAGTGTTGTGTCACAAAATTTTAAAATGCAGGTTTTATGAACTTCATACAGTATTTCAGAGCACTAGCATGAATTCACCACAGTAAACCTCATATACAGTATGAATCTGTATATCCACAGTCCCCCAACATCAAAAAGAACTGTCAATAGTAAATTTGAAAATAATCAAACCTGTCCGTGCCTGGTGTCATGGCTAAAATGATTAAAATGAACCTGGCACATACTTTCACTTCTTTGAGCTACAGAGTTAAAAAAAAAAAATCAGTGTCCTTTGGAAATAAGTGTTTTTCATGACATTAAGAGGGGCTTCTCTTGGTGAATATTTATGTGCATTCAGCAACAGTAACACTAACCAAGGAATACAAGTAAAGAGATGAGAGAAGGAATAGGTAAAAATGTAATTTTCACTGATATTGATTTTTTGCTTGACATCACATTTGCCAGTCATTATGAATTTTGTGCAGCTGGAGATGATAACTAGACAGTGCTATTGGATTTTCTAGTCAGAAATTACAATTTTTTTTTAACCTAAATATTTCCTCCTTTCCACTAGGTCTTGACTACCCTACACTATTGTTTGACATTAGTGAAATGAAGCTGAATTATGAATGGTATATAACAATGGTATTATAACAATGATATAATTTAGCATAGTTTAAGGTATGATAATTTCATACAAGACACCTGTTTTTTTAAGAGAGGAGTAAATCCTTGTGAATAGCAGACTCTTTTATAGTATTTTCTTATTGCACTAACCGCTTAAATATTTTTTAACATTTCATGAGAATACGTTTTTATTTTCATACATATCACATTGTATGTGTGAAAACAAGTTTACTTCTACAGCCAGAAATTTATTTAAAAGCAAAAGAAAGAAAATTCTTAGCCCTTTCATATTCAAAAAAAGTTTTATTATTGTCTTTTGCTAAATGAGATACACCAGAATTTGAATGGAAGGAGCTGTATGTTGACTTTCATGTCCATATTAAGTAGTGAGTGTTTGGAAATTCAATACCAATTTTGCTCTCTGGTATCTTTCCCCACATCAGTTTCTTTAGAGTAACTGTTTTTCTATTGGTGTATCCCATCATAACCTTTCAAACTGTTATTAGATTCCTTTCTTTCTTCATTTGTGTCCTCTTTCTGGCAATTTTCATCCAAACTAGAAAAAGCTGCATCTGTTGTTCTCATCATTTCTTTTTGTTAGAAAAAGATTTCATTTTGATAACAAGTTATTTTCCAGGTCATAGTGGCTATATCAATTTGCTGAGTTCTAGTTCTTACATAAAAAGTGAGTTAGCCAAGACACTTAATGTATTAGCAAAAAACAAACAAACAAACAAAAAACCAAAACAACAACAATAACAGCAAAACACCAAAAATCAAAAAATAAACAAACAAACAAAAAACCCACCAAAAACCCCAAACAAATAAGAAAACAACCCCAAAAACCTTCATGGGTTCTTGCATTGGTTTTAATATCAAGGCCTCAATTTTTTCTCACAGTGTTTACAATATTGATGTTATTTTGTGGAATAGCAGGTACTTAGTTTTTTGCTTTAACAGATGGTAAAATAAGTTACAGAAGCTTGACTGAAGCAAGTGAGAAACTGTACCAAAATCTATTAACTGCAGGTGTGGCAGGATGGGGGCTTGTTAAATTATATTTAGTGGATAAAAAGAGATAAACACAACATGTTTTTTTCAAATTCCTTTTTTCCAGAGCAATTAAGATGGCATTTATTTTGTGTATGCCTTATGGTTCCTTCCCAACTGAAGTGATAGGAAAGCTCTCCAGAGCATTATGGAAGAGCAGGAGTTATTATCAAACCAGGCCTTTGGGAACAGACTGTTGTATCTGCCATGAAATTTGAGTTTATCCTGACCACTCGATCCACAAGACTGGGAAGGGGTCCTGACCTCCTGAGAGGTTTTCATCTGAACTGTCAGCTTCTAAAAAGCTTTGCTTAGGTCCCAATGAAAGCAGAGTTTACTAGGGTTTTTTTGCTTTTCCTCTGTAATAGAAGCAATGAATAAATCAGGCTTGGTAGTGTTGGGGAGATTTTAGAAAGTTAAATTAGTAAGGTGAATTTATTTGAGCTGTTAGATGCGAAATTGCCACCTGGAAGGCATTACTACATTTTCTATAATGATTGAGGCACCTTGCAAATGAGGTCTTGTCTATTTATGATGAACACTACATCTTTTGGTAAAAAATATGAGGTTGTTAGTTGCATAATGGTCTCTAATATAACTGAGTGGGATCATGAACACATTCCTCACAAATACAATTAACTTTTTTGGATAGAGTTGCATACACTAATGAAATAATTTCCTTTATAAATATATATATATATATATATATATATATATATTTCCTTATTTTATATATATATATATATATATATATATATATATATATATATATATATATATATAAACAGAGTTTAAGAAGTGACTTCACAGAATCACAGGATTAACTAGGTTGGAAAAGACCTTTGAGATCATCAAGGTCCAAGATTTGCCCTAAAGGACCATTTAAGACGATTCCTGAAATCTGCTCCCAGGAGCTTTCCACATTACCAACTTCCACCATGCCTGGGCAAAACATTTTTGCATCTGTCACATGCATGGTGCCCTCGCAGCTCAAGCACCAGAGAAGCCTCACAGTACTCACAGCAGTGCCTACCTGTGTACAGCCTCACAGTGGGTCCTGGCAGCAGTCTAAACCCATTGCTTTAAGTCTATTAGAAAGCATTGTTAACCATTCCTTTCACACTAGTGTAGGACAGTCACACACCTCAGCAGCTAAGGATAAACCATTAGAAATGCATCCACACATTAGACTAGGGAAATTGAAGACGTTATCTAAGATAGGATCATGAAAAGCAACTCACAAATGCAAGATTTTAAATCAAAATGTCAGGCTATGGTTCTGCCATAGTAAGCAATATTGTCCATACTGTTTTTAGCTCAGGACATGGCTGGGAAACACTGCAGCACAGAGAGCATATCCATTCATTTAATGGAAAAGCAGTTAAGAAGTTGAAAAAAAGGACAGATTTCTGGCTATGAAACAGAACAAATAACAATATTAAAAATCTCTGCTGTATTTGGCAACTGATTTCTGCCTCTGAGACAGGAGTAATACTGTCAGCTTTTATCATGTACCACTGCAAACACTTCAATATATGGGGTCTTGACTGCTGATGTCATTGCTGACCTGTTACTTCTCCTAATCACAATGTCACCTTCTCAGTTATGGAAACAAAACAGTTTCTGGGACAACACATCAGTCCAGATTTCAAGAATGACTAAGGATTTTGGGACAAGCAGTAGGGAAAATTACTGTTGAACAATTAAAAATCAGTTAAGAAACTTCTGCACATATTGTCATGGATAATTGAAAACCTTAAGCTTTTGAAATTGCTTCCATTCATCCTAGGGGCATTACCAAGAAAAAGATGATACCATAAGGACAAGTGTGTTAGGTTAACCTTGTCTGGCTGCCACGCAGATGCTCTCTCACTACTTCTCTCCAGGACACAGAGAAGATGGAAAGGTCATTGGTTGAGACAAGGACAGGAATATCACTCACCAGTCATCCTTGCAGGCAAAAAAACATCAGCTCACAGAAGATTATTTTAATTTGTTTCCAATTAACAACAGAGTAAGCACAGAGCAATGTGGAATGGGTGTTGTCGTCAGACCATGACACTTTTCTCTACCATGCCTTCCTTGTCCAGATAGGGCCTTTCCATGGTATACAGTCCTTTGGGAATGAATTTCTTTAGTATGAGTGTCCCATGTGTCACAGCTCAGACCAGAAACCTGGTTCTCTGTGGACTTCTCTCCACAGGCTGCAGGTGCTGGCAGGAGCCTGTTCCAGCATGGAGCTCCAATGCACTTCAGCTTCCTTCAGGATGTGTCTGTTTGCGGTAGTGTTGGGCCCTCCAGGGCCTGCAGGTGAATCACTTTGCACACCAGGGGGGTTAATACAATGCTTATTCTTCAAAACCCTCTAGCATACGGAACTACATGTTGCCTGGTTTTTACCATCACCTTAAACATCAACCAAGAAGAATATCCGGAGTAACCAGACCAGTTCACCAAGCAGTAAAGTGTGACTTTGGGGTCACCGATCACCCGGGACCACCAAAGAGACCCCTGAGACAGAAGAACGCATGTGCTGATGGGAAGGAACACATGCCAGTGACTTTGAGGAAATTGTATTATATGTGTGTTTTCTTTGGAAAAAATACATATGTATATAAAATATGTATATAAAATACAGTATTTAAACAGAAGCTTTTCCTGTACATAGTATGCATGATCTTTTGGAGGAGATACCCCCATGTGCATCCAGCTGAATAATGAATACCTCCTTCTTAATACTACTCTGGTGTTAAGGAGTTCTGTTTTTACTGGGTTTTGCTGGCAACACCTGACTGGAATAATCTGGAGTCTGAGAAGACAGTTTTGGACTTGTTTTACCTCCAAATTTAGTTCCTCCCGAGTGATGTCTTTTCAAACACAAAGCCTGACAGCTGGAAATGTTTATGCTGAAAAACAGTAATTTGTTATTTTTTCCCTTATAAATAGTTTATGTTCTTTAATGGTCTGATGGCCTTCTTTAAGAATTTTATTAATTAAACATAATGTTGTTTTAGCCCATATATAAAGACTGATGGAATTAGAATAATGTAAATAATTTACCTTCTTGTCAGAGAGTGTTCTGTAGTATCTTGCTGGAGAAAGTGAAGTAATTTTTGACTGGTAGAACTTTCAATTTATCAGCCAGAATCACTCAGAGAGATGGAAAAAAATCAAGAAAATTTTTGTTTCTCAACAAGAAATTTAAATTAAATAAAAGCAGAGTACAAATCTAGATAACAAATTGTCCTTTTAAAAAATATACCACTGGCAATGCAAGAAAATATTTCAAAATGTGCTAAGTGAATTTAGCATACTGCAGAATTCAGCATATTTCTGCTCACAGAATGCTCCTTATGAAGGTGGCTGGAACTGAAAAAGACATGGGTCCTGCTATAATATCTTTTACCAATTGCACATGGAACAAAGAAAGCTAGTGCACAAATCACAGCAAGACTAACCTTTGACTGGAGGACATGAAGATGTGTCGTCCTTCTTTGTGATTTATGTAAGGTATGACCCCATTCAGGGCTTAAACCGATAACAATATTTATCTATGGCTTATGTCAAAATCTGAAGTAACAGAATTTTACCCACTTTAATAATTTGTGTTTATTTAGAAGAATAGATCTGCTCTCCTATGACAAAATGCTAAGAGTATTGGGATTTTTCAGCCTGGAGAAGAGAAGGCTTCGTGGTGACATAATTGTAGACTTCCAGTGCCTGAAAGGAGCCTACAATAAAAAAACTGAGAGAGACTATTTTTAAGGGCATGTAGTGACAGGACATGGGGGAATGGGTACAAACTGAAAGAGAATAGGTTTAGATTAGATGTTAGGAAAATATTCTTTAAAATGAGAGTGGTGAGGCACTGGAAGGTGTTGCTCGGAGAAGTTGTGTATGCTCCATTCTTGCAAGTGTTCAAGGGCAGGTTGGATGGGACTTTGAGAGCCTGAACCTGGTCTAGTGGAAGATCTCCCTGCCCACAGCAGGAGCAGTTGGGACAAGATGGTTTTTCAGATCCCTTTCAACCTACACCACTATGATTGATTCTGTGATTCTACAATTCTATGATTCCATGATTCCATCATCCTATGATTCTATGATTCTGTGATAATGGCATTGTCATTTATGCATTTTCCCTGGAGATGACATCAGGGTTTAATTCCTTCATTCTGAAAGTAGGAATAAACAGGTGTAAATTTACACATACCAACTTCTCTAAAAGGTAAGACATTTAGCTACTTCCAAAACCAAGTTTCAAGTGTCAAAATCAAACGTGAAATTGTTGTGCCAAAATTGAAGACAATATGAAACCTTCCTGCACACAGTTAATATGCATTTGTCATTTAAGCTGCTGTACTAATGCTTTGCATTACTATTGAAATGAGGTAATATGTCTGTTGAAGGAACATTATTGCAAGTTTGTTCTTTCACATCCCTGGAACATTGTAAGTAATGAAATTATAAATATTTCTTGGTATTCCTATAATTAAACATAAAAAATAAAATTACAGGCAGCTTTATTTCAGACATTTCCTTATTTTGTACACTTGATTGTGAAAATGTAGTAGTTCCTCCCCCCCACCCCTTGTAGCTGGCTATCTTTTTCTCTCTTTTCTTCTTTTTTATTTTTAAGTGCAGCAATGTACTTTTTCCTAAATCTTCAAACAATTTAGTTCAAAACAAAGCGATATCTTTATATAAAATCTTACTAAAGAAATCTCTGTCGATTGATCTTCAATGAGAATGACATCTGTAGCTACAGCAGTTTGTCCTGTTTGAGCTGTCTGGGGCAGCAGCAAGCAGCCATCATTTGCATTCTCCACTGTAAAGGGAAACTGAGAAGAGGTGAGGATCTGGGCCTTTGATTCCAGATGAGGGAAAGGAGTGTTCCCTAATAAAGGAGGAACTTTCTGCTCCACCCACCCCATTTGCCCCCACAGTAGTCCTGGCGCTGGAACTGGCTCCTAGCTTCAGCTGCCTTGTTTTATGGGATTAGTAAATTAAATAGGGCCAGAACTCAGGTCTGTAAGCACTGTCCTGGGGCTGTCTGTAATGATTTATTGCTGGCATTCTCTCTGCCGTGGTTTTGGGCAGACATCAGACCACCATGGAGAACACCCACTTAGGGTTCAGGGAGCAGTAATTGGGACAGGGATAATTCTGGAGGCACTCTGGATAAAGCCACTCTCTTTTGAATGAAAAGGTGTCTATTCTTATCACATCATGCCTTACTGCTTTTCTCCTGGGCCAGAGAATGAACTCAGTGCATCTTTCCAAAGTGCAAAAGGCTCGTCTATAAGCCACTAAATTTATTATGTTTTATTTTAGAGTGGTGTAGCGAGCACTCACACAATCAAACATATGTGGATTAGAGGAGATGGTAGTGTCTGGTCTGGGAGCTGTAGTAGACAGTTAACAATTACCCAGTTGCCCAGTTGATACCTCTCATTCCACCAGAATTACACAATCCCAAAAAAGAACATTTACATGTAGACTAAGTTCCAAGGTGTAACACATACTTGAGGATTTCATAGCTTTTAGAGACCAATCCCTAAATGAAGTATTTAAAAAGAAAATTAAATGGTGTTTCCAAAGAGAAATTTTTTTTAGCACATGAAGTGATCCTGTGATCATTATGAAATTAACATTAAAGTAAGAATCAAGCAGTTTGCATTGTTTTTTATTCACAAATTGTCCTTAAAAGTGGCCTTGTAGGCAAGCCAGCTACCTAGGGTTCTTATCAAATAGTTATTTGTTAAAGTTCATTAAAATGTCACTTACTACAACTATTTATGGTTAGTGTGGATTGGCAGGTGTGTGTAATAGGAGGGTCAACACACAACTCCACATTTTTATTATTTTTATTCAATCTGTAACCTGTTCAAGATAGTAATTTGCAAACATATCATTATGACTGACATTGCAGGGTCCCCAGAGCAGTTGCTTTTGAACTTTGATGTGAAACTGCAATGCCCCCACTGATGTAGGTGAAACCAAAGAGATCTGTACGCACTGAAGAATTCTTTCTTCTGCTCTTTATTTTTACAGTGTTTCCTGTTCATAAGGGGTTTTCTCTCAGTAGCATTGTCAGGAACTGAGAAGGAAAATGAAGGATTGAATACCTTTTTCCTCATATAACTTCCTTTGTCTGTGTATTTTGCCTCTTTACTGCAAAGAGGTGGACACTTAAGGGACCCAAATAATGTGTGTGTGTGCAAGTATAAATACAAGTATAAATATATATCGGGGAACTGCAAGCATACGACAGGGAACATTTATGAATGCCAGAAAAATGAATGATGAATTCAAAAGTCATACTAATAACTGCAGTCGAAGTTAGATACGCAAAAAATCTCATAAAGCTTTATTTTCATCAAACCTTATAATGAGAGTAATTGACGACATTTAGCTTCCTAGTATAGCAAATATTCAGTCTCCTAAAAATAACTTTTTGTACAGAAAATTAACACTTGGCTGAACCATTGTTTATGGTTGTTAGATAATTACTCAATTGTACAACTTTAGATACATAAATGTTCTGTACCTCCTGATGAAGAAGATCAAGTTAAATGCTAAATACAAAAAATACAATATTCCATTCACTTACCATATTCTGGAGTGGTAATAATCACCAAGAAAAACGGTTGGTTTTCTGCTTTCATTGCTATCTTTTTTTGTGGAAGGAAAAATCTGTTACCTTAGTAGGCTTCACTTCTTAACTTTATGAGTGACACTTGCCTTTTTCCAAGGGATAACAGGTGACGCATAAAGTAATAAAAGATGTGTCCAAGCTAATCAAAAGAATTGAAAGAAGAGCTGTCAATGAAATAAAGTACCAATTTTTCTTTGGCAGTCGTGTTAGTCCCTCAGCCCTCCTTTACTGTTACTTTTGTGCTTATTAATTTTGTATTTTATAAAATGCTTTACCGCCAGTTAGAAATCAGCAATCCTCAAAGGCAGTTCTTTCTCTCAAAGAAGCTATTTCTTTGTATTTTTCTCAACTAGCTCAGCCTTTTTGATGGGATTCTTATTCTTCTGTGCTACCATTCAGGTGTGATTTTTCTTTACCCTCAAACCTGGAATCTAGTGGTTGACCTAATTTCAAGGGAGATTCAACTTACATATTATTTGGTTTGGTTTTCATTAGTACAAAGTAGTAGATATTATTTGGTCAATCAGTTCACGTATAAGACCCAGTCAGGCACAGAAATCTTTGTAATACAGATATGCCTGAGAGTTTATATCTTCATGATTTTTGTTCCTGCACTTGAATTTCAATTTGGTAACTCCCAAGGTAAAGCATATTTTTAATAATTTAATCATTGAGGAACAAGGAAGAGTAATCCAACAAAAATCTACAAATACACAGAAAGGCTTGTTGATCTGCCGGTTTAATAACTGCTGGCTTCCTCATTTTTGTGCATCCATACACTCATATGAGCGCACACCCTTCAGTGCAGGAATGGTGCGCTCAGTCAGTCATCAGTGTCCTGTTGTGCAGATGTCGCTGAGCTGCTTAATTAAATGCTCCTTACGTCTCCAGGTATTATTCTTACTAAAAACACCCTCTACAAAAGCTGTAGTTAAAATCACAGGATCACAGAGGTCTACCTTTGTTACAAACTTCACCAAAAATGCTTTTTGTTAGATTTTTGAAAAAAACTCCAAACTTTGTGAAAGCTAGAAAAACTCATTAAAATGGAAATGTAAACATTAGAACAAATTAGCATGGCTTGTCCTAGAAAAGCACATAATTAGCTGTATTTCTCAGCTTCAGGCTAGCCATGCTTTATTTACATAGCGTCACAGTGGTTCAGCTTTTTGAAAAGCTAAAGAGTTAAAAAAGAGTTTATTTTCTTGTCTTTTCCTAATCAGTCAATGTTATGGTATGTTTCAAATCATTCAACATCCAGTGAATCATATTTATCGCATCTTACCACAAGGGTTGTAATATTTTCTTGTTCTCATGAATAGTTGGCACTGAGCATTTTTTACAAAAAGAAAGCCATTTTGCTAATTAGGATAATTTTGTCCAAAATAGAAAATACTTTTGAAAGACATTTCTTTGCTACATTTGAGGATGACTGTCAAAACAGCAATGATCAGTGATCAACAACATGTATCTTCCTTCCTTTTCAGATTAAAATAATTTCTTCATCATCAAAGGTCTCATTGAATATAGTGGAAATTGTCATTTGAAAAAAGAGAGAAAGGAAAATGAGATCTGGAATGAGAAATTTGTTTAAGGTGATAACAGTCAAATAGAAGACATTCCTGAGAATTTGTAACTTTTTTTGTAATTTGTAATTTGTCTGAATGTGGAGGAAGGCAGAAGTGAATGAACAATACTTTTCCAAGAATGCCTTCCACCAGCAATGAAACCAGAGCTGCTGGGACTGAAATGGACACCATGGTAAACTAGCAAGGAAGGTTCTTACGAGAGAACCTTTGCATCAGGAGGGATATCCTCTTCCACCTGTCATTTCTCCCCCCTCAGCTCTTCCAGCCTGAAGAAAATGAGAGGAAAAGGAGTAGGAAAGTGAATAAAGGATAGAGGAAGGACGACAAAGTTCTCCAAATCCATAATTATGTTGCAACAATGCTTCCTCGTAGGTACAAATGACCAATCCAAAGCAAGACTACGGAGATAATTTTTAGCGGTGGCTTAGCAGGCCTATGACCTAGACTTAGAGTGCAACATGTGCCCATGTAGAAGTGCTGAAATGAACAAAATGACTGCCTTTGCCCAAGCTAAGGCCAAATCTTGAATTCTTACCCACAATGATAAACATCCTGTTTTTCAATGTGGTAAACTCAAGTCAGTATGACTCTTTCTGGGGAAGGCTACTTATTTTGAGCAAAATGGCTTGCATCTGACTCTCAGGAATAATTCAAACTACCGGTTATAAAAATCCCAGATCTTCAGCTAACACCTCAATTTCCTTTCAGCCATAATTTCCCACACATACAGAAAATGCTCATCTCTTGCAACTTCACTTTGACAACATGCTGTTTTCTTCTCCTATTTCACAACTGCTCCCTTCTCCTCTATTATTTCAGTAGTGTGGGTTAAAATTAATGCAGTTTTTTCCAGCTTCCAAGTGTCTTGATCCTTCCATTTTCTATTTCAGATTTGTGATGAAAAGTTCATTCATGTTTTATACCCAACCCATGTTTTAAGCAAAGCAAATTACTTCTCCCTGTAAGCCTTAGCCAAGTGAAAAAAATGTTAGAGGTCCAAGTACCAAAGATCTGCCTGAATGAGCATAAGGCTACACTGTCATTGAAAATTTCAGAGTAAGGTCAGACTTTCTGTATGAGAATTGAAAGGTCTTATTTCAAGTCCACTTGCTTGGAAGTAAATTGAAATCTACATCTCCCAAAGAACATGGAAGGATGCATCTAATTTAGAAAAGTAGTACCACACACTCAGAAAATCTCTTTGCATCCTAATGGATCCATGTCATTATGGAGTGTAAAGAGAACAATATTACAAAAGCTCTGACTTTTTCTTCTATCGCTAGCTGCAGCATAATACTAAAAAATAATCATATATTCAGATATCTGTATTATGAATTGTTCCTGGAGCTAATGTTTTAGAGGCTTTTTTCCTCATGGCTAAGACTTACCCAGATTTTGGTAAGCCATCTGTCGAATGAAAGAATATTGAGCTCTTTCCAAACTGCATGGATAGTAATTCCAGTCGTTAATAACAAAAGATGAAATAATACATACTGAGCTAGGCTAGCAGAGTAATTATTGCCTCTTAATAAAGCTAAAGTAGAGAATAAAAGGCAACTTATTTAAAATGAAATTATATATTTTTCCACCAGTGACAAGCACTTTCTGGACAATACCACCACATATGAATCTGAGTACATTTGTCCACATTCTCTTAAACATAAATCATTGCTGACAATGACACTAACAATATAATAGGAACATCCTCAATCTGCTCAATGGATGAAATTCAGTTTGTGTAGAGGGCCTGAATGGGGCTAGGCAGAAAATATGACCATTGCAATTTTAGATAATGAAATAACAAGGGATTCCAAATATGCTCAGAGAGTGTACGCTCAGATTCCTCTTGAATCTGACACACTACTAGTGAAACATTTCTTTTCTTTTCTTTAATAATTTTCAGAATTTATACTGTGGGCATATAGCCATCAAAACAAAGCAAATTAATTGTATGTTGCATGTTGCTTTAAATGGTCCCTGAATCTCAGGAGCTGAGCATACGTGTGTGCCCAAAACACCATTTATATTTTTACTTCACTGAAGTTTATTTTGATTTTTGCCATAGTTTTTCCACCCAGGATTTGCATTTTAGACTGTGCTGGGTGCCTCATATAAAATTTTTAACTCCTGTCGAAGCCAATGTTTTGAGATGACTCAATAGCAGAGGGAAGTGCAGGTCTGGGGCTAGTTCTGGGGAGGGGGTTTCTGAGCAGCCTCATCTGCCACTGACTCCTGGGAGGTGAGGACATGGCTGTGAAACACAGCACAGACCATTGCAGGGAGCAGGACTGTGTGTCAGGTGTGTCAGGCTGGGTGAATATTCAAAAATATGGAGAACTGAGACTCTTTTAAAAATAGTACTGATGGCATTTTAGTTAAATACTGTTATTAAGTAGCACTGAAGAAAAAATGCTTTCTTAACTCATAGGTATAATTCCTCTCTTATCTTCATGTATATGGCATGTTACATAACATATTTTTTCAAATCCCTTTTGTTTTCAGAAAGGAAGTGGCCTTCCTAGATTTGGTTCTTACAATACAGTAAAAAATTCATAAGATGTACTTTCCTTGCCTTTTTTCATTGAAATTTTTCTTTTTTCCATTGAAATTCATACTTAGAAAATTGTAATATTTTTGTGCTTTCATTTGTATTTTGGAAGTTAGATATACAATCAACTCAAGATGCAAAAAGGACCTTTGAAGTAAATGCAGCTGGACAGACATATTTTCAAGTATTTTCCCAAGGCTGTAAAAACTGGGGATTTGTAAAACAAGACGTCGAAATGTAAATGACTACTACAACAAAAAATCCAAACCACCAACTCCATTATAATGTAGAATTATAAGCTATATGGAGCTTTGGAAATTAGAAAATATCCATTCATACACTTGTGGTGAAACAGATGTGAAACAAATTGCAGCTGCAGAAGATCACTTGCTGCATAGCTTACTATGTTTATATTTCCCTGTACAAGCTCAGCCAGTTTCTTTCAAAGTTAAGCCTAGGATAGGCTTAATTCTGAGTGACATCAAATCTGTTTGGGCTGTGTCGTGATGAAGTCAGTGGAATTATGCTAGGGTAAACTTGGTAAAAGAGCCCTTAAATTTAAGTTCTGGTACATATAAACTGTTTTGGAATAGTATACCTAGATTGTTTATGAGGGCGTTTTAAGGATATTTTCTTCTAAAAAATATTTCTTTTTCAACACTGATGTCAGAAACTTTCTGTGACATTCAGTCTTTTGAGCTAAAACTCTTTTATTCATTCATGAGCTCATATATATTAAAATTCTGTATTTATGTTAGAGGATTTATTATTTTTTTTAGAAAGGATCCTATCCACAGAAAAGTTCTTGGTAAGAAAATGGCTGAAATTTAATTCGGATGAGGATACAGGAAGCAAATGGTATGGAAACTGCTTCTTCCTGTTGTATAAGCATTGGCTTACCATCTCATTTTTTAAGGACATACAGAAGTTATGTCCAACTACAATCACTACCTTTTGTCATAATATTGAATACTCTCACTGAAGTATCCTGAAATGAGTGATCTTTTCCAGAGCAGCTGTTATTACGCACTGCTGAAATGCTAGGATTTCAGTTTCCAGAAGTATTCACTTTCTATTTAAAGTTTCTGCCTTTTGATACCTATACTATTGTAATTTCAGGCTTCTACTTTATTGATTCCCAGTCCAAATCAATGTCATTTGTTTTAAATTATTGCAGAGCTTATATAATTCTTTCCCATGCCAGCATGTTATACATTTAAAAGAATGGGTTTATTGCCACGTTTTCTTTTTTCTTTTTTTTTTTAACTTCTTTTTCTTTTATTTTTGAAAACCACATGAATCAGACTATTTTAGTCCTTATATGAAAAAAGCTCAGTTCCCTTGATAATTTTGACAGTTCTCTCATACAGCTCTCCCAGTCTGGATTTTTTTCTTCCTGAACAGAATGACTAAAATTTCACATGATATTTCTAAGGATGTACTAACACTGTGACGTGACTATCTTCGTATCTACTAAATGTCCCAACTGATGCATCCTGAAGTCTTTTTTTTCAGTGTCAAATGGCTGCTTTGGTCTTGTGATTTCTAATGTAATTTTTTTTCCTCTGCACATTCCAAAACTGAATTCTCAATGTATTGCCCAAAGTTTTGGGTATGTATGTTTATAATGCTTATTCCTTGAGCTGATATATTTAGTTCTATTTACATGACACTTGAAGGTGTCTAATTTTTTCTCCTCAAGTGTATTACTATTATTTGTCTCCACGTTGTCTCCCACAGAGGTATCATCAGAGCATCGCCTTTGCACACTATTGTTTTTACTGTGGTTGTCATTGTGAAATTATATGGAGCACTCCACAGATTTGCAGCATCATTTCTCAGTCCTCATGTAGAGCTTAGAAAAACTTACACATGCTGTTGGCACTTTAAATATTTGCATAAGAAAGCACAAAATTGTCTCATTGAAACGTTCACAGCAAAATTCTTGAGAATCCCTTAAGAAAACCTGCACTGAATACCAGGAATAATATCGAAAACCATTAGCTGAGAAGTGTTGTCTGTGCTCATTATTCTTCTAAACTGTTTATCATATTGTGTTTTATTTTGTTAAATTGACGTAGCATATTACATAGTAAATGTAACAGAGAAGTATTAATATTCCTACTGGGAATGTAAAGCTTACATTTCCTGCTTAGGGTGTGATGAGATACGAGCAAAACACATATACCTGCTTCTGCTAGAAACAGTTCTTGCTGAGGTATTTTGATAAGCTGCAGGAACAAAGTAATGATATTTTTTGTGGCTGGAACTGTCTCATTCATGACTGCAATGGAGGATACAGACTGGGGCTTCTCATAGAGGAACCCAATGCAGATTTATTAGGTTGGAAGTGGGTATTTCCTTGCTGCTGTTCAGAGGGTGTCTGGACTGTAGAAGAGATCCCCAACATATTAGACCCAGAAGCAAACTGCAAGTGAAGTCTCCTCTAAAACAGCTGAGAGGTGAGACCAGATGTACCACTGACACCACTTCACTGAGTGAGGAGGAACCTCTTTTCTCTCCATGCTGTAAAATCACCCAAGAGGAGACAAGTAGAACCTGAGCAGGCACATCAAATTGGGAAGATCATAAACTGGCAGAAGGAATAAGAAAGGGAAGAATAAGTATGTTTCTGCTAAATAATTCCCAGATAGGTGAAAATTCAATTATTTCAATTCCATCTGTGACTTGTCATTTTTTGTGTGTCTAAGACAACAGAGAATGATGTATCATCACTGATCAAAACTTTGCTGACATTGCCTCTTAAAAACACAACAAAAAAACCAACTCTGGCTTGGGAGATTTTGAAGAACCAAAGGCAAAGGAAAGATGAAAATTACATCAAGACTTACAAAAAAGGTTTTGCTTTCCTCAAAATTTGCACAATAAAAAAATGCATATCTTAGAGAGTTGTCCAGTGTCTTAATTCCTCATTTGAAATATTTAAATTCCAAATGCCACAAATTTATTCAATTTCTTCACTCCAATTAAAACTTATTTACAACAAATTTATTGGGAATTAAGAACTTTTGAAAAACATAAGGGCCTGAGTTTTGGAAATGGATTTTATATCCTTTTTTGTTCACTCCTTTGAACAGAAAATGGCTTCTTTGACCACCAAGAATAATGAATCATTCAGCTGATGTTATGATATACCAACTATCATGACATGCAGGTCTCACTCTTTTTCACCCCACCCTGGCTGTTACTCTGTTCACTATACTGTGCACAACTTTGGTCTAGCCCATAGCAATCAAAATGAAAGTTGACCTCCCTTAGACCAAGCATCCCCTCCAGAGTGCTGAGCTCAAGATAATAGTGTCCCAAATGTGGCCCTAAATGTTAGGGCTAAAATATCCAGTGATCCAACAGTGACCAGCAAAGCTTCTCATACTGTCATATCATACATATATACATACATACATACATACATACCATATCTACCAAATTTGCCCTCTGCTTTGTGCAGATCCAGGTCACATGCAGTGACTGTGTGGTTTTTCAGGGTTTGGTGGGTTTTTTTGTGGTCTTTTTTTGTTTGCTTTTTGTTGTTGTTGTTGTTTTGAGGGTTTTTTTTGGGTTTGGTGGGGTTTTTTTTGTTTTTTGGGGTTTTTTTTTTTTGGGGGGGGGGGGTTTGTTGTTGTTTTTTTTTTTTTTTTTAAATGCCCCAGCATTCTACTTGTTTTTAGATATTCTCCTAGTTTGGCAATATGGTGTAGTGTTCCAAGTCAGACTTCACTAGTGGTAAAAAGAGGACACGTTGGCTGCCTCATTTTGTTTACACAGACCATACCAAAAAAGTAGAGGCAAAAAGAACATTTGCTTTTATGAACCTCTATACGTCTCATACTCTTTTTTGTTAACCATTAGCCTTTGTAACTTTTCTGATTTCATGACTTCAGGTCTATTTCAAAAGCTGAATTCTTGTTCTCATTTTGATCTTGATCTTAGCCCTTTTTTATGCCCACATGGTATCAGCTGCAAACAGCATAAATTAAACCTTTATACCATTTTCTGTTACTATAGAAAATATAAAATGTAACTGATCTCCAGAGAGTCCCCCTAGAGCTTTTAAGATGCCTTGAAATGTTGCTGATAAGTATGTGTTATCTGTGATTTTTTTCTGGCCAATTGCACACCTATCTGATGAAGATATCATCTTCCCCTCACTTTCTCAATATGCTTCTGAGAATCACATAATCACAGAATACCATTTGAGACAGTGCCAAGAATTGCACCGAAGTCAAAGTATCTTACATTTACCACCTTTTCCAAAGCTTATTTGGCTTAATTTACTCTGGAGGAACTATAGTTTTTATCACTGTCTTACCGTCTAGATACTTAAACTGATTGCCTAATGATTTGTTGCAGGGATTAAATTTAAGTGCCGTGAGCTATAATTTCCATGTCCTCCATACTCTCCCTTTCAAGGATAAATAATGTTTGGTATTCAGTTTTTCACAATTCTCAAACATAATTGCTAGTGATTTAACTATTACATTGTCTAGCTCCTTTGTGGCCCTAAGGTCAATCAGGACTTCCTCACTTGGATAAATCAACATATTTAGCCCAGGTGGGGTGTTTTTGCACATTTTATTTTTTTAAAATAATTCATTTAAAAATATGGAGTTGTGTACCCTCACAGTTATTTGAATCTTTTATGCAACAGAAAATAGTTTAATATGGAATTATATAGTGATCACTGCATCCTATATATTTAAAATAAACTTCTGCACCCCCTCTTTTTCTTTGTAAACATGGAGCAAAATATCTACAGGGTGAATGAAGTACAGTTTGTAGCAAGGGTGACACACTAACCTGACAACACTTCAGGGTTTGTGCAGTTGTCCAAATTAAAAGGCAATGAAACCCACTAGTCTTCAAGGTACTGTCCTGGGTTGAAGTATATTCTATCACCATCTTCATGAACTGTTGAAACCAGGTGAGGCAGTGCTCCCTGCCTCCTCCACTCTGGCTTATCTTCTGTTAATGGGCCCATCAGCACCTTTGCCACATGACTCACCATCCCATTGTGAGATGCTCCACCCAGAGGGAGGAACCAAGCATTCCAGCCTGGATATAAGCTGAGACTTTGAACACCAGAGGGGTGCTTACCCACTGGATTCCCAGAGGACCCGAGCTACCAGACCTTTCTACAGGATCACTGCTTCAGGAAGACCACCTCATCTGGACTGCTTCCATCATTCCGCTCAGGTTGTATTCTGACTCTGTCAGTGGTCTTTTGTATTATTGCATCTATTTTATTTTACTTTCTTTCCTTTTTTCCTATTAAATTGTATCTCTGACTTGGAGCCTCTCATTTGTTGTGCTTTCAAACCACTACAGGTACCTACAAAACTCTTAGTTAAAAAGGCTAGATTTTAATCATCAAAAGGCAAATCAGAACATGACCCCATTACTCCAACTGTTGGCTTGAATACCTCTTTTAGGGTTTTTGTTTGGTTGGCTGGTTTTGGTTTTGTTCTTTGTTGTTATTGTTGGTGGTGGTTTGATTTGGTTTGGTTTGGTTTTTTCGATCTTTTATCCTTACTCTTTCTGACAACAAATCTCTTGCTGCTATCACTGTGTTTCTCCCAGACCATAGGCAATACTGATGAGATGTTCTATCAATAAAGAAAATGAAACACTCAAGGACACATTCACCAGCTTTGATCTGTGCTGCTATAGGTGGCCGTGATACCATCTCCATAGGACAGGAACATTGCATCCACACAGAGGTGTATTGTTCTGGGACTGTAGATCCCTCTCATGTCCATAACTTGGTAACGAGGATGACCTCCTTCTCTTGATCCCTCCCACACACTTTTTTTTAAAGCTCATAAAAGCCTTGAATACATTTTATCCTTGGAGTCAATAGTTTAAAAACAACCGCTGGAATGACAAGGTTTATCTTTTCTTGAAGCATGAGAATTTGGCTTACTTGAAAGAGTTTGCCTAGATTGCTCCTTTTCTCTTAGCAGATGATAACTACATGACTGCATGAGAGTATTACAAATGTTTTTCATAAACTAAAGGTTTCAGCTATAAATATAGAATAGGTGGTGTGAAGAATACAGCATGTAGCTGCACTGAGGTGTCACCGGCATACCTAAATCTCACAGCATCAGATGGAATTATATGAACCAAATTATAGAAAAAACACATTTCTCACATAGGTAAGAAATTCCTCCTAGAGTCATGTGTGACCTTCCAAAAGGCTGTAAGCCATTTCTTGTCCAATTGAATTGACAATGGTGGAAGTGAATGTGATAAGTCAAGCTACAGTAGGCACTGTTCGTGCTGTGCAAACATTACAGATGTAGGTTAAAGCATAACCTACGAAAATGACAAAGGCAGGGAAGATTCAGAATCACACACTCAGCAAGTTGAAATGATGCAGGAAAAATATTTTTGCTATGTGGACGTACATAATACGCTGAAAACTACAACCTACTTCTAAAGATGACTACAGTGAATTTACTGCCCAAAAAACTGATTTTGCCTTAAGAAATATTGTAGCTTCTAATATAAAAAAATTAATGAAGATATTTTCTCAGATATTCTTGTTTTCAGTGTTGCAAAAAAACTCACACAGTTCCAAATATTCAAAGTATTTCTTAGGTTTCTGCTGTACTGGAAGGCTAGCCACAGTTGAAGGATTTTATTAGCCATAGATAACAGCAGTTCCTGTATTATTTAAATCTATGTGATTAACTCTTTGGAAACTTTTCTGTTGCATGCTCTGTGTTCTGAGCCAGCTACCTGATAAACTAAAATCCCATGAAGATTTATCTGCAGATTGATATTTTGTGGGCTAGGAACACTACTATAAAATTAAAAATAAAAATACTGTAATATAACGTTTTTTTCTACATAAATAATTTGCTGATGATTATGTTTCATTTAGATCTGAAGTAAATCCATATCTTAAAATTTAAAAACCCTTGAGGACACAGGACTTTATCTTCTGTGCAGCTGTAGTATATGGCTATGTTAAAGAGGTAAGACACCTTGAAAACAAAAACTTAGAGAAGGCATTAGGAGTTCTGTGTATAGAATATTCCACTTGCTATGGAATATGGTATCTCCATGTGTTGCTAAGTGACAAGTCTGAGAAGAAGAGAGCTTATTTCCTATCTCCCACCTTATTTTTGCAGAAAGAATCCTGCCATTTCTCCACAATTGCTCTGGGAAAACTATTAGCATTAATAGGTAATACCTGATAATATGATAGGATATATCAAGCTATTGCATAGAATCAGCCAGTGACAGTGATCTGAAAGCGAGTGGTACCACATCCCAAGCATAGATGATCAGTATTTTGCCATTACTTTAAGACTGTAGAAGAAGGGGAGACCACTTTACAAAAAAAACAAGTTTAATATGAAAGAGGGCTATTCAGGGAAACAGTTGTAAGGAGAAAGTGCACCAGGGTGCTAAGTTATTCTAAGCATGAACCCACTTTCTTCATTTCAAAAGGGATATGAAGAAGACATTCATGCATGATAGAGAAAAAACCCCCAAAACTGTTTGTGTCTAATGTAATGGAAAATTTGAGAATTATTCACCCATGTGAATATGTATGCAAATCTGACCCTGGTGATACTACCAAGGTCAGTGCATGGTGATCTGCTGAGTAAGTGCTAATCATTCAGCTTGAAACGTGACTTTACCAGAAAAGCAATTTTGTAAAAAATCTCATGCTGTTCCCTAGTTGTTTTCCTCCTGTGATCTCCATGCTATGCTTCTTCATTTGTCAAGTTTACATTCAGGACTTTTCCAGCTAAAACATCTCTTTGTCAATCAAACTGTATTTCTGCCTTGTCCAATGTTATTGCATCTGAGGGAACAACTTAAAATTACTCAAGCTCTAATAGGGGAGTGACACTCTCTGTAGGATATTAACAGCAAAATGAAAGTGTGGCGCAGTGGTTGAATTTGAAGTACTATTTAAATTTCAAAGCCGAGCTCTGTACTGAAAATGGGTCATACAAGGCCAGAATAAAACTGAATGAGAATGATCATAAACTTCTTCATACATACAATCTGAGGTTTTACTGTAAGGAAGAGCTCATACAAGAGGATCTGGAGAATGTAATAAAGGAGAAGATAATACACTAACAAAAGGAATTGGGAGAATTTTTCCTTAACAGCAGCAGAAATGAAGATTTGTTTGTTTCTTTAAGAGCCCTAGAAACTTTATGACGCTACAAGGAACATAAGACTAAAAAGCCCTTTTTTTTAGACTCACTGCAAGAATGTTGGCAGAACCAATGGGGTGTGGTTAAATTACATTTTCTCTACTGTCTGATTAGAGCAGGTACACCTACAAGCTCATGTCATTGCTGTTTACTTGGCTTACTTCAAAATCATCTTTCAGGAGGAGCTACAGAGACTAGAAAAATGGGCTTGCTCTTTTAAATGTCACCTTTTTTTTCATGCAGTAAATGCTTTTTCACCAGTCAAGGATCAGTAGATTTATGTTCATTTCAAATATGAGGTCCTAAGAATATGCTAATTTATTCCTGATAAGCCTCTTCAGTGATTCTCATGAAGCAGGTGATGAAAATGGAATTTCTTACTCAACATGAAGTGACAAAATTGCAATGGTCTGAACTGTTGCTGTAGGCTGTAACGTCTTGGACAACTATCAGATAATTTTAAAATGGAGATAGAGATTTAGGATACTCCAGTTCTAAAATTTTTTCTAGAAATGTTTACAGCTAATTTACTTATTAGCATCAAGAAAGGACTGTAATTATCAATTTATTAAAACCAAAGACTAGAAACTAATTTTGAATAATTGCGGACTTAGGGAGATGCTCACCATCATAATATAACATGTCAAGCATCTGAGCAGTCGTCAACAGTAATCTCAAGCACAGCTCTTTGCAAAAATCCAAACAGTTTTTAAATTATTTTTGCCATTTTGTGGACTTTAGGAAACTGTGCGAGATAAATAGGATTCTAAGCTGAACGATGAACAGAGAAAAAAGATGCTCAGCCAAGGCAGCAGGCAGAGAATCAGAGGCTCTGATTCTTTAACCCAAGCAATTGCTTCTTTCTTTATCTGATTTGATCTTCAGCTACCACCTTCTCCCTTTGCTGTGGTCTAGCATGATAAGAGGTGTAAGCTGAGTGTTGGAGGTAAAGTTTATACAATGAATGAAAGGGAAAGGTTGAAAATGGTTGTGTAACAACATTTCCTTTCTGTGCAGTTGCCAGCACTCTCCTTGAAAGAACCACAATCCTCCAGCATGCAGTCTACAGCCTTCACCTGTTCAAAGGATGCATTCAGGGAACAGGAAACACAATGACATGATTAGAATACGGGTCATACAGCCACTCTACAAGGCACATTACATTTTGTTGTTCATATTCTCCTGAAAAAAAGATTTATAAAATTAATAGAATACTTCTTTTCAAGAAATCATTACATTATTATTACCCTAAAACATAGATAGTATAAAATACAATTTTAAAGGCAGGTGGTACAGATGAACAGTGCAACAGTTCTAAAAGATTAATGCTTAAAATAGTAAAAAAGAGGAATGGAAAACATTCTTTAAGTCTGTTTTCTGTCATGAATGTTTGCAATAGAAAAGATTATCAAAATCAATTTCTGGAAATAGTTTTTTCTAACCATTTGTCAAAGATTATTTTTAAAATAATGGGTTTTGATCACATTAAAAAAACGAAAAGAAGAAGTGATGGACTTTCTGTTTTGGGAGAACTTGAAAATTGTAATCAATTATTCTTCTAGAGAGCATGGTGGAAGGGGACCATATATAGGGAGAGATCAGAAAGGTTCTTGCCTCTCTGAAGCACAAACCTAGACTCATTTTGCCAGACAATTTCCCCTGTACAAGAGAACATCGAAAAATAAATGCTTTTTTAATGTGTAGCTCTGTTTTCAATTATACAGGAAAAGTGCATTTCCAAATCCCATTTATCTTGAATATGACATTGTCACCCTGTGCTGTTGGTTGCAGGCATGCAAAGAAAATATTGATTAGAAACCAATGTAAAGTTTGTTTTCCTTGGTTTAGGAACTTTAGATAAATAAAATGAAGTGCAGAGGGAGAAAAAACTTCTATGACTGTGGTTCATGGAACTGAGTAAGTGAAACTTTAACAAAGCAAACTCAATTAACTTCTCACCTGGTTCTAAGTTAATCTGTGCAAAATCAAAGCCTTTTTAAGTAAGATAAGAGTATACGTTATGGATGAGTAGGACCTGACCCAGAAATCTTAATAGAGCTATATTGTCCCTGCTGGAATGGGATCACAGCATCGTAATTGTCCTTAAAAATGCAAAGTAGAAAGGACATCCAGGCATTGTGTTTCCATTTCACTCATGATAATGGAAGTCTTAACAATGTGATGGTGGTGCCTACTCTATACATAGGTGCTCGATGTACTCAAGAGTGTGATTATCTAGACACTTACTGGTAGTCAAGTTTGTGAACAAGTACTCCAGATATTTCAGCTAATAAAATTGCATCTTTGAGATGACACCCCTGATGTATTTCACGTGGGCACACACAGACACTATTTGCACTCCATGAGTTGTTTTCAGCACATAACTGAAAAGAGTAGATAGAAGTATCTACCAAGTGGGAGCTTAGTTACAAATGAAATGTCTTCTTATGTTTTCCTAGGGATGCTCTAAGAGGAGTTTTACAAAACTGTCCTCCTCCAGGGAAGATATTTCTGGCCAAAAGTAACAGTGCTCCTGTAGTCCACCAGTCCAAGGTCTATTGTGAATAGGGAGCAGGGAAGTGAGGAGAATAGCAAATTAAGGATATTATGGTTTAGATAACAGGACAGAAAGCAAGACATGCAGATACTACCAGAGGGTGAAAAACCTCTGTTCTAATTCTTCCTGCCATGATTAATTATTTCTATAAAACAAAATATCCTTATGAAGAACATATTTGTAATTCAGAATATTTTACAAAAATTTGATTGGAGTCCTAATGTGGGTGAAATCCTTCCCAGAAAAGGATTGAATTCTATGGGTACCTCCCACATCCCACATCGATTCTCTATTTGTGAGACTGTGGGAAAAAAATGGAGATGATATTTAATCATGGGATGTTTGTGAATATTCTGTTTTCTTCCCTCTTATCTAAAACCATCTGGCCAATTTGGGTAGTTTACCCACATTACACTATTTTTCCAGGTGAAACAGGAATAATTTTCCCAGATTTGCCAGGATAGCACTCCTAGGAAAGAATATATTTCTGAGATACTGCTCTTGTCTTGGAACAGTCGTTGCTTGAACCTGGTTTTCGCAGAAATGAGAGCAGCTAATAATTACTCTGAATAGACTGCTTTATTAAAAACAACAACAACAAAAACAAATCAACAACAATCTCCCAAAACTCTCATGCATACTTTCATTAATGTTATATTACAAGTCACAAACTATATGTGCAGGAAACACATTTCAAAATCTCACAAGGTTCTCCATCCAATCCAGCCCTTTTCCTTAACTTGGCCACTATCATACATGAAAACAGCCAAGGCAAGGCTAAATGAAGTGTACCAGTCAGCTGGTGATCCAGCTGGCACACAGTGCCCTCATGCCTGGTGTCACTTGATGCCTTTGTCCAGGTTCCTGCACAACTGGCCTATATGTAATGTCTCACACTAATCGCATGTAGCACACTGGACATCAGCTCTGACAGCAGAGCAAAAACACCAGGCAAAATAGGAGTCACCCAGACCACTGTTAAAGAGGAAACTCTGCAAAGTTTAGCAGAGTTGTAGAAGAGTGACGACTGGCCCTTCTCCTTCCCAGCTTCTTGTCCTCTCTACCTGCAGGCTCATCCTGGTACCACTGCTCAGGGGTTAATGGTTTCAATCCCTGCAGGACCCAGAGGTCTGTGCCTCCAGCTGGGTGGCATGTTGGAGATCTCCTGGGCTCATTAGGCTCTGTGAAGGCAGTGGAGTGGAAGAAAACTGAATTCCCTCAGTGGACAAGCAGCAGAGAGCACAGCCTTACTTTCTGTGGCTGTAGCATTGTGTGACAAACGATTGTCTCTCTGGCTCTGTCCCTGTGCAATATTACTGATGCATTCAACATGGCCATGGCTTTACCATGGTACCAATGTAGAAGGGCAACTGGATACAATTCTTTCCCTTCCAGCCACCAGAACTGTCCAGCATGACACAATTGGTGTCACATAACCAAATGAATGGCAGAATCCCCTCAGCTGAGAGGGACACACAAGGATAATCAAAGTCCAGCTCCTGGCCCTGCACAGGACATCAGCAAGAGTCACACCATGTGTCTGTGTGGTTCAAATACTTGAACTCTGCCGGGTTGGTGCTGTAACCACTTCCCTGGGGAGCCTGTTCCGGTGCCCAACCACTATCTGTGTGAAGAGCCCTTCCCAATATCCAACGAAACCTCCCCTGACACAGTTTCAGGCCATTCCCTCAGGTCCTGTCACAGGTCACCACAGACATCAGTGTCTGCCCCTCTGTTTCCCCTGATGAGCAAGCTGCAGGCTGCAATGAGGTGTCCCCTCAGTCTCTTCTCCAGGCTGAACAGACCAAGTGACCTCAGCCACTCCTTGTATGGCTTCTCCTCTAAGTCCTTCACCTAGAGGCTTCTTTGCAGCCTTCTTATAAATGCTTTCTAATAGTTTTATATCTTTCCTATATCGTGGCATGAAAGACACCAAAGCTCATCAGAGCTCTCACCTCTGCAATGTGGTTGGAAACCTTAACCTAGTTCCACAGCAGCATCTGATTCTCATCTTTTTGACTCAAATAAATGCTCAGCCTTAATGTAAAATCTACAAAGCTCAAGGAGATTTAGACACTGCTGATGCAGAAATTGTGCAGAGAAAAAAGCACTGCTCTTTTATCTTCTCTTTTCTTTTATAATCCTAACATTTAATCAGATTATAATGTAGACTCAGCCCTTCTTGGTTGTTTATTTTTAATGTAAAGATTTTTAGCTACTCTGTACAGTGCAAACTAGTACCTGAAATTGTAAATTTATTTTGTTTCATGCTTCTTACAAGCTAAATTTGGGAAACAAACAAGGTCCTTAAAATTCTGGCCTGCGATACCTTCTGTGCATATTTTAGTAAGGAAATAATTTATCACATAAATGATACTACAGAAGAAATAGCATTAAATCCACACACACTATAAAAAAGTGCATTTCAGTCCTTCTCTGCCTGCAGGTTTTCTTAACAGAAAATGCATTTCCTATGTCTTGCATCCATATAGACCAGCTGAGATACCCTGGACTGGCAAACATTTTACCTTCTTCTGGAAACCAAACCAAAATTCACCATTGATGGGCGGCTGACTTCCTTTTTACTTCTCTCCCTAAAAATTCAATCCTGACTCTTCGCTGAGCACTCCAGAGCTCTGCCCACAGAGTCCTCATGAAACCATGAACTCTAAGAAGAACAGTGAAAAAAGAATTGATAAATGTGCAAGTGTGCTCAGAAAACTTTGGGGAGATTTTTCTGAGTGAGAGAAAGCATCTGTGTGCTGGCACCAAAATTTGTAATTGTGATAGAAAGACTGAAATAAAATTCCATGTGTTTTTGAGTAATAATATTGGTGAGAGAGTAAAAGAGGGGACAATTGGTATTATGTGGAACATAAGTAAAGAAGTATGCTAAAGTCTCTCACATGCAGAAAATATTTAATTTCTTCTCAGCTCTGATGAACCACTGCTTTACCACAGATTAATTTTTCCTACTGCATTTTCTTTCCCCCACTGTTCCTTCACTATAAAAAGGTAAGAGTAAAAGTTAAGGTATTAATGGTGGACAAATTCTCCTTTGCAGCATGTATGCAAAAAAGAGTCAGAAATCCTGAAGACATTGAAAAACTTGATGTCTGTGTGAATCAAAGCAGTATACCTGCACCCTCTTACTTTATTTTATGCGACTAAATTCAGATTGATGCAAATTGATGAATTTTTAATATCTGCCCCTTTGCTCAGTAGTGTAACAGATGTGTAAATCATGGAGTGCAGAAATTTCTCACAAACTACTACTAGAGTGTTGAAAGAACCTCAGTCTTTGCTTGTTAAAGAGCAGTTAAATAAAAAGAAACTTTCAGGTAACTGAAAAATATTCTCTCAGTGGAGACTTTTTCTTCTACTCATCTCCATATCTCTGCTTTTCCCCTTATGCCTTTGCTATTTCAAATCCCTCTTTAATATATATCTTACCACCACACTTTCTAGCGATTATCCACTATAAATTGAATATCTACCATGCACCCTATATTTTGACACCTTGTTGAACAGCCTTTTGCCATCCTACAGGAAATTTTTGTGCTTGTGTTATATCACCTAATATAAACCAAGCCTCTCTCTTGGGGAACGGTATGTTTTTCACACACAGTCAAGACTCAAAAAATAACACATTTTTCCCTTCCATCTTTTAAGGTTTGCCAGTAGCAGTTTACAGACAAGTCCCTCAAGAAACCTTAAAGTGCCATAACCAATAAAAGTCCCGTTTAAACAATGCATTTGAACAATAAGTTGCTTCACATGTCTTTAAGATAACAAACAATAGATTTCTGGAGGGTATGGATTGTAATCCATATAGATATAAAACCAGGACAGTTTAAACTTATGGTTTCCTTGGTAAAGAAAGCTGTTTATTTTCACAAATCGTTGCAGGCACATTTCCATATTTCACAGGGGAAGAAAAGGACAGATCTACCACTGCAGAGGAGCTTCTAGAAGAGGAAATTAATCTTTTAAATGTGTTACTACTAGAGCTGGATAAGCAATTTCTTTATTGAGGAAAGTAGTTTCCTTATATTTTATGCCTCAAACTCTCTTGGAAATCATGTAATTTCCTTTAATGTATTTATGTACAAATGTTCAAATGAATTGCCATCTAGTGTTATTCATTATTTGTGGTATATGCCTTGGTCATTTTGCTTCAAGAGACTTACTTAAAAGCCAATATCTTTTAACATTTAGAATGTCTTTTCTGGTTACAGGCATGGGAAAAGAGTTTAAAAAAATCAAGTGAGAGAGCCAAGGAAAGCACACTTTTTGATTTTTTTCTTGTGAAAAGTGGCATGATGGCATTTTCTTTTTTCTTAAACCAGGTTGTTTCAAGCAATGATTTTGTAGCACAGAGGCATAAACAAGTGAGTCAGCACAATGGAAGCAAAACTCAGGCAGAGGGAAGGAGGAGTAGAAGTAGAGGACCCTCCTTGATTTCCAGGGGGGATAAAACAGAGATGAGGATTGATATACTGGTGAAAGAAGTCACACCTCACCCTATAATGTGGAACCACTGCAGTCATTAAAGTTCCAGTTCATCCCTCTGGAATTCAATACCAAACAGTAGCCTTGATTGCCTGGCCACTTGATTACAGAATTTTGTCTGAGAATGGTGAAGGTGGGATCTGCTCTGTGTAGTACCTTCCTATAACTTACGTAAAAAAATTAAAATTTCCAGACAGGTCCTAAGAAAGCAAGTCAAATTCATTTGGCTTCTGCTTACCATAATTCAGAAAACAGAGTTGTTTCTTTTCTTTAAGAGATTAACTTCTCTAGTCTTCAGAAAATGCAACCTTCTTGTTGCTCTTAGGCTACAGATATTCTAAAGAAAGGACATTAAGAGTGTGATAATGTTGATGTGTGTAAAAATGTCCTGATTTAATATTAATAATTTAATATTTTAAATAGGACTCAGACAACTTCTAAAATAGCAATAAACAATGTAAAAATTATTTCTCAAATGTATTTTCCTCAAAATTGATATTTTTCTTCTTAGTGTTAGAGTTCACAAACCTTGATGACAGTTGCTTACAAATAAGGACCCAAAAATTATTATCAACACTTTTTTTTACCATTTTGAGTATAGACTGATTCATTTCTTGAAGTACATCTCTGAGGCTTGTAAATTTCAAGGCGCTGCTTTGTGTCTTTCACACCAAGTACCACACCATATAACCTAAACTGCGTCTGCTGTGTATATGAACAGAAAATCCCAGTTCTTTCTACACCACCTAAATGCTCCTGAGCTTCTCCTCATTCCACTTTCTCTCTACTATTGTGAATGCTGATGCTACCTCACCCTTAAGTTTTGTTGGCTTCAATAATTGTCTTATTTTTCTCTAAGAATATACAACACATACTTTCCTAGACATACAAATCTAGCAAAAAACTGAAGGTAAATATACCAGTGATTTTTACATGAAAAACAAGGATTGCTTTCTTCTGGCTAATGCATTTTCCTGTTACTCAGTCGGTGCTGTTTGAGTATACAGAAGACAAATCAGTTGTTATTCACATGAAGCACCTCCTTGCTGTCAAGGGATTTCAGTCAATTTTACATTTCTTTCAGTCAATCAACAAACACAGTGCATGAAAATGCTCAGATGATTACTGTGGATTAGCATCCCTAGTTCCTAAAGCTTATACAATGCATTCAAAGTAGTAAAACTAAAAAAACCCTCTGCCTTCTATCTCCATATCAGGTAACTGTGCTTTGCCATTAGGTTCCAGAAGCCTGTTTTCTGGAGGGTCACGAGAAGGGCAGATTTGGTGCAGATCTGGATTTTTGGAGGGTGTGAGTAGAGCAGAAGACCCTCCCACATCCCAAAAATAACATTGACAAATGAGTTGATGCATCAATATCAATGAAACAGTCTTGGAAGCACACTCATTATGATGGAAAACAGGAATGGATAGTGAAATATGTCAAAGTTTTGTGGCAGGATGTGAAGAATTTGCATGCCTGTCAGTGAGAAGAGTCCCAGGAAAAAGTGTCAGAAAGGGAAAATATACTTTGTACAATTTCTCCTTCTTTTAAAATGCAGTGCTGTGCTAAGAATTCCAGCTACCATTTTATTTAATGACTGTCTGCATAAAATTCATCAAATTCATATATTCAACAAAGAATTGGACTGGAAAACCCCTAATAAATTAAAGACAGCAATAACCGAAATGAAGGTAATCCCAATGGCTGAGAAGCAGCCAGACCTCCCTGAAAAAAAAAAAAAAAAAAAAAAAAAAAAAAAAAAAAAAAAAAGGACAAAGATAAAAACAGAGTACTCTGGAGAAGCCTGGCATACCTGCTGGTTATTTGAAAGGTTTTTCTCTGAGTCAAATGCATCCATTTGCAAAATAAGAACCAGGCTACCCAAGGGCTACTGACAAAACATACAGAGCAGAAAAAGGAATGGTCAGTTTGGAGGTCACCAACCAGGGGCAGCTATGAGGTTTAAATGTCCTCAGGTCTCCCCTCTGTATCTCCAGCAGACAGGGGTCATTTCCTGCTACCCTTATATTCTGCACTTCAATTCAAAGAAACAGTAATCTAACCTAGCTTTGGTAGAAACCTGAGTAATTTAGACACCACACTTTCCAGTGGGAAGAAATGGATGCTGTGCTCCTTTTGAGAATATTGTTTGAATGATACCTCCTAAGATGATAAGAATTGGAGTAGTTCAACTAGAAGAAATTTGAACTAAACAGTTCCAGTCATTGCTTATGCTGCATGTTTTGAAGAAGAGCTTTTTTCCTGGAAATTTAACTTGTTGAATCTGGTGTAAAAAGCAACTGCTTTTCACTTCTCATTTTACAAGCTTACAACAAATGAAGATTATGTTAAGATCATCTGTTTATTTCAGAGAAAACTTAATTATGCAAATAAAATTTAAATAAAATCTTTCCTAGGTGCCAATACCGAAAGTAATAAATTAATTTTGTAAGCCTGGTCTCATAAAAATATTGTATATATGTGAGAAATTTTCACAGGAAATCATCTTGACAAAATAAATGATTCATTGATAACTTCTCCAAGAAAACCATGTTTCAGCATCCTATCAGTTTTCTAGTTCTTCCATTATAGAGGAGGAAGATGGAGAATTTCGTATAGACAATGACACGTCTATCTTGCTACCAAATAGCAAGAGACAATAATTTTCATTAAATTGAAAACAGGGCTGTGTGATTCTCATAAAATCTTAACAGTACTGAATAAAGTCTGTCTTGGAAATTCTTAGTTAAGAACCTGGCTCTTCCTCTAAGTGGAAAACAAGCTCAGAGGTATATAAAGACATCTACACCTGAGGACATGATCTCTCGTCAATGCAGATGAAGAGGTACTTGTAGAGCACCTTTTAATCATTTCCTTTCAGCTGGAAATGCTGTCCTTATTAAACTGTCCTTAGAAGTACTGGTTTGTCTTTCTGAGAACAGCAGAGTGCTCATGAGATGCTAGTTGCAATGCAAATATCATCTGAAAAAGGTTCCTAATTCCTGATGTTTTTTTCATGGGTTTTGTTTGTTTGTTTGTGTTCGGTTTTGTATCATTTTGTTGGGGTTTTTCTCGAGGTTTAAGTCTAAGTATATCATCTGTCTTTCTGAAGATATTTACCAATAGCAGCTAGGAACATAGGATCCAAGACTGAAGCCAGTACACACAATATGCTGCTAGTCAGCTAGCAATCTCTTTATCCATTTTGTATCTTCATCTCAAGTTTCTGCCTTGTCACTGGGACTTCTGTCACTTTGCTCTTCTCTCTTGAAGAACAAGTGGAACAGCAACACCTTCTGGTGACTGTGAGCATCTTGTAAGGAACTGCGGGTCATTCCATTAGTTCCTAGACTTGCTTGTGTCATTCTTTTCAGCCTCATGCATGTCATCATCTCCCTGATTCCTGGATCTCTCCTTTTTATCTTTTCTTGTGGTATTTTCTGATGTTTCTTTCTTTTACGTTACACCATTATTGAAAGTTTAAAATTAATTCTTTCACCAAGAATTGGCGTTTTGGATCTTCTTCTTCTTCTGGGTCTGTCCACAAATCCTCAGAGAAGCCTCTTCACCCCATCAAGTCTTATCACCCACATTTGGACTGAATCATCACCTCCAGCTATATCTCTAGTCTTCCTACTCAGCACCCCTTCCCTTCCCTTCCCTTCCCTTCCCTTCCCTTCCCTTCCCTTCCCTTCCCTTCCCTTCCCTTCCCTTCCCTTCCCTTCCCTTCCCTTCCCTTCCCTTCCCTTCCCTTCCCTTCCCTTCCCTTCCCTTCCCTTCCCTTCCCTTCCCTTCCCTTCCCTTCCCTTCCCTTCCCTTCCCTTCCCTTCCCTTCCCTTCCCTTCCCTTCCCTTCCCTTCCCTTCCCTTCCCTTCCCTTCCCTTCCCTTCCCTTCTTTTCCCTTCCCTTCCCTTCCCTTCCCTTCCCCCATAGTTCCAACATCTTGAAAAAAATTACTTGAGTATTCCAGAAAGAGTTGAAAATTCCAAATAAAAAAAACCCCTAGAATGTACTGAGCTTACATTATTGTTCTAGGCCAGTCTTGTGAATTTTTAATCAGTTTACTCACAATTTTTGAATACTTACAGATGGGAATACCTTCTGTTTCAGGGAAATGCAGAGAAGCCTGGACCTCCATATTCAAGCTTGATGGTATAGTCAACATGAGTAAGCAACACAAAATGTCTATATCCTCCAATTTATGGGTAAAAAAAATCAGAAGAGGTTTAACTCCTTTCTACAGAAAATAGAAGATAAATGGAAGAATCTGGGAAAATGCAAGACGTGTACAGAATAAAAGAGATGAGTTTCTTTTTCATCATATGGCCACCATATGACTTTTCAGGATTGCTGCTTATATAGCTTTAATATGACATCAATGTAATGTTTTGCATATTAAATAGATGAAACACTGCTCTACCTTTCTGTAGATTCAGAGTTGGAATTCAGCTCACATACATGACTGTATATTTTGTCATTAAACCTAATCAAGAAAATGCTGCCTCATTTTCAAATATTCTAAACACATTTCTGTATAGGTAGAAAACCTACTATATATTTGTGTAGTGATTTGCTAAGCTGAAATTAAGCAGGCCAATTACTTGTGTAATAAAAAGAAGATTGAAGTAATAAGTTCTCTAAGGTCAAATCCTGTTGCCATTATCTGAGTATCTTTAGCATTAAATTGTGTCGTTCTAACAGAAGCAATGTTTTAGTGCACTCATCTGAGAATGATGTTTCAAGATGAAAACAAGAGAGGCTGACAGGCTAGTTACTTCATTAGAATGACTTTGCAAACTAAATTTATGTATTTTTTTTCTAATTCTTGAGCTGCTTAACTCTTTCCCTGTAAATCTCTATCACATTTTGTGGGTATCCCAGCTTGAAATGTATTTCAGTTTGTAACTTCTTCAGGATAACAGAGCACGCTTTATTTGACATAAGACTCAGCAGCTTTTCCTAGTTTATATTATCCAGTCAGCTCAAAATTGTGAAGATGCACTGTGATGATCCTAAATGAAAATTTTAAACACATAGCTACATTACCATCATTTAGCACTTCCTCACAACATTCAGTGGTTCTTTTGTGTGAATACCAAATTGTTCAAATCCAGACATGGCATACACTTCTCAGCGAGTACAATACCTCAGAGTTTTCTGAGAAATATCCAGATACCCTGCAGTCCTAGAAAAGCACTACTATGTGCAGAAACAATAGCTTGTGAAATGTGATGTGATAATGCCGTATGGCAGACATTACATGCATTTTCTATAATCTCTCAGTGACAAAGAAAATAATCTCTATCACAGATGTCCATCCAAAATCTTGTCTATTACTTTTATTTTTGTTATGTATTCTTTTATGTCCCAAAAACATATTTTTTAGGAAAAGGATCTACATTTTGAATCAATACTTCTTTATGTCCCTTGGGCCCTGCTTTGCTCCTCTATTGTCACTTTGCTTTGCAGATATTAACCTCCCACATGTAGACTAAAACAAGCAGGGGCACATTTACCATTCAACATCTAATGTAAAACCTCATATGTCAAACTGGGACACAACAGTAAAAATAAACATTTTACATGTGCTTGAAGTAAATAAATGTGTCCCTTGTCACAACTTACAATGTTTTCATCATTCTTGTAAATGCTCACCAGAGCAAATAAGAACAGATTGTGACTGGGCTATGATATAGCAATTACTGCTCTAAAAACTTAGTAGATATTGATTTTGTAGTAAAATAGTAGGAAAAATAGTTTCATGAAGCAGAAATTCTTCACATGCACTGGTTGAATTACAGCAAGGAGCTGGAAATGCACAAGTCTCAAGTTGCAGGCAGCATTCGGGTAGGGAAGGCTTGGAGTGTGGCACATGCTTTTCTCCTAAAAGGGCTGACAGAAGAGTAGCGATGAGAGAGAATTATGTCAAGACAACAAAAATCTGCCTCTCACATCTAAAAACATGAAGAAATGTGACTGAACCTATTAAAGACCACGAAGAAGACAGAACTGCAAGGAGGGAACATGCTCAGATAACTCTACCAAGCCAACTTTTTCACAAAAACTATTCCTTCAAATCCCTGTGGTAACAAAAGCACATCATAATCCCTAGAAAAGAACTTAAGGCAGCCCATCTTAAGGACTGCAACTCTACCTCCCCAAACAAGCATTAGACTTCGTTCACAAACTGGGAGGATAAGGCTGCTGAGAAGTACACAGAAAGTTCCTAATAGCAGATCTGCTCCTTTTTGGCCGTGGAACATATTGTGAACAAATCATGCTGGTTGCTTTCTTTTTCTCTTGGGAATGCTCATAAAATCTTTCTGGTGCTGAAATTTGAGCAATACCACTGCAAGATTACACATAAATCTTAATCCATCTAATAATATTGGATTGAGTTTTCTCCTTTGATCTTTCTCCAATGTTATGTTCTCTCAGGAGGAGCTTGCAAAGGCTTTGTTCTTTCTCAGAAACTAAGCATCCCTTGCATATCTAAACTATGTCCTTTATTTCTTCTGGGAAGATTGTGCAGATTTGATTATACAGATAAATAATTAAGTAGATTTAAGTGAAAAGCTAAAATAACTTGAGGAGAAATGTCACCTATGGGCAATCTGACTTCTATAGATTTGTGCTTTATAGTGAATAAAAATTGATGTAAAAGGTATATGTTCTCCTCTCAAGGGCAACAAAGGAGTCTTTCTTTCTGTCAATTGCAGTAGAAAATTACTGTCTTCTTGCTATAATACCTTTTACTTTGAAAATAAAGATGGAATACAAAGAAAAAATGCATTCTTCTCATAGTACTAATGAACTTTTCCATTTGTCTTACCCAGAGAAATAGACGTATACATTATACTGCCAGAGTTTTTTAAATGCCTGCAACAAAAATGGTCAGTGATTATAAAGAGTACACTTGAAGAAAACTAAATATTGAAAAAAAAGTATGATGCAGATTTCTGTAAGATTGAGGAATGCAATTCACATGGAATGCAACTTTTCTGTGATCATTTAGATTTGCTTTCAATCTGAAACTGCAGACTCCAAAATCTGAGTATCATATTTAGGCAGTTACCTTGGGAGACAGAGGTACCCCCTCAGCCTGAGGGGGACATAGAGGTCTACCCAGCAGCCAGGCTTCCCTGGACATAAGGTTACTGCCTTGGTGAAAGGGGTCTGTGTGGATAGAAGAAGGGAACAAGGTCCTGCCAAAAGCAGGCAATCTGTCAAGTCAGGACTAATAGATCAGGAGGATACCAAGCACAGAGGCTTAGGCTGCAGCAGCCCAGTGGTGAGGAAACAGCAAGGAGTGAGGAGATCTGGGCTCTTCCTGCAGCATTGCTGTTTTGTCTCTGAAGATCTTTCTTGGGTCTTCATTTCGCTGACAAAGGAAAAGAAAAAATAAAATAATATAACTCCCATGTCTGAATGGGTTGTTTTCTGAGTGGAATGACACCACTTGTCAACAAACAGAAGCCAGGTGGTATAATATATGAGGTTTTACTGTGTGCCCTATCTCATGAAATTTTTTATAGAATCATATTGCCACTGACAGTAATATTGACATGTAGGCTGAAAAACAGCTGCTTGGTAAAAAAAAAATAAATAAAAGGCATAATGAATAATGATAAATATCTATCCTAAAGGCAGATGGTACATGACAAGTGCTATGTGGGTCACCTTTCTGTTTGGACTTACTTAATATCTCACTGAACATGTTGAGAAAGGACATAAATAACAAGGCAGACAAATCTGCAGATGATAGCATGCACATTTTTTTAATGAGAAATAAGCATCTACAGTTCCGTGAAGGTCATGGCATGGTGAAATCCATTGTGGGGACAATGCAGGTGAAGTGGGAAAATATAAAAGGGATATTCATGGGAGAGAGAAACCTGAAAAGTCAGTTATACACAGAGATATATAAATTCCCAGTTCAGATTTCCTCTAATGAAATATGCTCTGTCTATTTTCTTTCATTATGCTTTACCACAAGTCAGCTTCAAAACTATTCCTCCTTCCATTTACCTCTGCCAAAATTTTTGCTGAAGTCATACGATCCTTCTTTTATGCCTATTACTGCTTCTTTCTTTTTGGTCTCTTTTCCTCTACCCAAATGATTCAGATTTCTAATGCCAGAGAATTTATATGAGCAAAGAAATTATTCCCACACACCAATCCAGTGGCCAACATCCTCTATAATGCAGAACTGTGCAGTGCTTCCTTTTCCCATTGTCTCCTTTGTTTTATTTGTTAGGTCTGTTAGTCTGAAATAGAGGGAGAATAAAAGCATCTGGACAGAACAAGTTCCCTTCCTCCAGGGGAAGATATTAAATCATCTAAGGGTCCTAACTGCAGCTTGGAGGCTTTAGATGAGGCAGTCCCATCTCTTCCTTTGGCGTCTCTAACTTGTTCAGTTTCTTGATCGCTTACATAAGATTGAAGGCATCTGCTCCTCTCATTCTCCTGTCCTTGCATAATGATGCTGTATCTGTAATCACACAGGCTATTTATTTTATTCAGGTGGTCACTTTTCAAAGTGATTACCAGTGATAAATGGGGATTTTTCATTTAGTGTAACAAAGTACCAAGAGCTTACACCTTCTTTTCTTAATCCTAGAAAAACAAGGGCTAGATCAGGTTCTGGCTTTCTTCCAAATGTTATTCATCAGGAAAAGCTGTTTTTATTACAGCAGTCATAAGAAAAAATCAAGTGATTTCACAAAATAAACATGAAATAAAAATACATTATGTTAAATAGCCTGAGCTGGGAAAAGTTATATTCCTTACAATGTGTATATTAGCATATTATTTGTTTTTCTTTCACAAGCATACATGTGGATCTGTCATCAGTGACAAATATGCTGATGATTTGATAATTTTCTACATTTTTAGGCAAATTTCTGATATTTTCTGACCAACAATTTGTTCTTATTTGAAATTATTTCATGTTTGCTGTCTTAAAGTTTTTTAAAATTTTGAGGTACTATATTCTGATACACAAAAATGAAAGTTATAGCAGTGCCACTCTCCTCAAATCTGTATCACAATATGTATTTCAGCAGGTTATTTCATTATTTAAAGAGTTGCGCTGAAGGTATGATAACAGAAAGGGCAGCAGGAACATAGAAAACCTTCTAAATCATAACAGCAGGAATCCAGTTAATGTTTATGAAATTGATGAGATAATTATCACCATCCCGTACAATTTCCCATCTGGGAATAATTCTGTAGCATGTGTGGTGCCAGGGTTGTGAAGTTACCTGCATAGATCAGGAGTGGCAAAACTGCAGAGGTGGCACTTTTATGGACTTAGGAGAGGGTGGGTGTAGGACTGTGCAGCGCACTACAAGAACATTACTCATCACTTACTAAAACCAGATCTCAGCAGTGTTGTTCTGCCCACTGCCATTGGAGAGCAGAATTAGGGAAAGCAAGATCAAAACATCAAAGTAAATAGGCATGGCTTATTTTTATTGTAAGTAATTTTACATGAAGAATTAGTTTGACACATTTTCACAGAGGCCAAAAAGAACTACAAAACCACCCAACCCTGTCATTTTAGCTGTCATGGGACACTATTCTTATGTCAGTTATCCTATCCTGAGTCCAACAGGCATATCACTTTTTGCTAGGAAGACTAATTTGCCCTATAGAAATAGCAGGGCAGTGTGAGGTGCCACCAGAAAAGCCAGGCAGTATTCTCAGGTGTTCATATGCAGTCAACATTCAATTTAGAAGAGGAAGACAATACATAGGTAATGTTTTCTGATCTAATGGGAGAAAAACCCTCTCCTTCCTGGCCCTAAATCCGGCCATCAGCAGAGCAGTAAATTTGTCAGGCTGTACACCCAGAGCTATGAAAGAAAATTTGCTCTGCCGCATAGCACTGGTAAGTACCCTTCCAATGTCCTCCTTCTGGCTCCTGCCAGTCCTTAGCACTTTGAAGGACCACGGGAATTAATGGATTTGGCCCATACAGTGTATTGGAAAGCAATCCTTTTTGATGTTGGCAGGGGAAATGACTGAATCCCTGGAGCATTCAATGCCTCAGTTAAGTGATGACAGTGTTCTGGGTGATGCAAGGCAAGGGCACAGCTTCCTCTCTTCCCTGGCCTGTGAAGGACAAGCAGAGCACATTCTCCAAGTTGGAATGGTGTTTTGAATATGCATGTAGAAAAAAAAAAATATTCAGAGTTTGTTTGCTGTTTTTAATAGTAAATTGCCCCCTCCCAATATTTTATTTTCATTTTCCTCACACTGTGGTTGTCATAATGCTGAAATGATTAGCAATATCTTTAAATAGAACTTCACAGAAGTAAGAGAGATTAGTTAGAGGTCAGTGATTGAGTAGTTTTGTACCTTGAAAAAAAGAAGAAGTGGGGCAGTATATAATTATGATCAAATCAAAATTGATGATGTGGACTGTTACCTTTACAACAAGCAATATAGAATGCCAAGACATTATGCCTGGATCAAAAGCCAGAGAACTTAAACAAATCAAAAACAATAAAGGAAGAGATATGAGGCTCTGTAAAGGGTTTGGAACTGTTGTTGTCCTAAGCCTGACTCAGTTCAAAGACGTGCCTTGTTCTTGTTCCTGTTCTTGTTCTTGCTCTTGCTCTTGTTCTTGTTCATCTTCTTCTTGTTCATCTTCTTCTTCATCTTCTTCTTCCTCTTCCTCTTCCTCTTCCTCTTCCTCTTCCTCTTCCTCTTCTTGCTCTTCTGTGTTTTCTGTGCCTCTTTCAGAAGATCATGTAAGTAATTCTGATGTGAATTATCCAGTCTGTACCCAGGATGATGCAAACCGTCTGACAGCATTCCCAGCTCATTTCTTCTAAAGTGCAATGCAAGAAGATCAATCTGTGCTGGAGTTCTATTTCAGCTGATTTGAGTTAGGAAAGACCTTCATTTTCCAAGTACTTCTTGATCTGAGAATTGTGTAGTATCTCCCTAATGCTGTGAACTTCATCTTGTACAGCGAACATTTTTAATGATTAATGCATTTGTGGTTCAGTCGTGCCCCAAACACATTTCAGCATTTTTTGACATAGGAATTTGAGGGTTGAATGAAATCCTGAACATCTCACTCCTTTTGTTTGGATATGACTATTTTCTCTTATCTCTCCTGCAGCCCCACTTCGTATTTTGTATCTCATTTGTGTGGAATATATCCCCACCAGTATTCCATTATCTTCTCCAGAATTCGCCACTTCTAGAGCTTGCATAAGCCCTTCTCAGCTGTGATCTAGCACCATAATAACAACAACAAAAAAAAAAATTTCAAGAACAAGCTACATTTTCCAGAGATGAATATGAACGCTGGTAAAGCAACACTGTCTTGTACCATGCTGTCTGGTTCTCCTTTTTCTCATTCTTCTTAGTATCCCATGCAAACTTTTGATATGCATTGTTCCCTCTAGTTTGACCCTTTGATTCGAGCCTCTTTTCAGTTGTTCTGCCCTAAGCTCTTTGTGTTTTGGCAAGAGCTCTGTGCATTAGGTCAGGCTTCTTGGCACTGACCACAAATCGGGTGATCTGAGTTTTCTTGAGGGAAGATCATTCCTCATCTCTATTTTCCTGTTTTCATCCTTCGTACTCACAAATTAATGACATTATTAGCATTCAATTCCCACATGGGCAGAGACAGTGAGATTTCACATAACCCATCAAATATAGAAGAGTGTTAAATGTTACATTGAACTTTTCCAATATTATTGATTCTTCAGCATCCTTCAGCAGCTGCCCCCATTATCTAACCATTCTTAGGCTTGCAAGAATTTCTTAATATCAAAACTTTTTTTCTCATACAAAGTAAGCCAATTATTTCTTATTCTGCTCTATTTGACAGGAAAGGAAGGTGAGCTGTGTCTATCTATATTCACAGTGCACCTACAAGCGCCTTCTTTTCCCACTGCTCTCTTTTTATCTATTCTGCTCTGTGTTGCAAAGATTTTTCCTTCCTCCTTCTCTCCCTAAATGTTGATAAAACAAAACACATTCAAAGCCAGCCTGTCATTCTCGGCACAATTTCTTGAATACCAACTTTCCAACCCCCAATTCTAAAGCTACCAGGCAAGCAGAGTTCACTGTGAAAAGCAACAGGAAACAAAGAGGATGTTTAGGATCTTACTAAAAAAGGTGGAATCATAGCTTTGATGTGTAAACCTTCCTGTCTCTAAAACAGGTTTTCTAGCCACATAAAAAATGAAACAGTCTTATATGTGATAAAATTAAATCTTAAGAAATGCAAGATCTTGTTAGGAATTTTCCACAAGGATCGGTGAACTCTTTAACGTATCTATTCAATTTTGTGGAATGTCTCATGTGATATTTTCTACTGAATGAGTTTTACATCATGAGGCAACAACATTTATCTCTAAAGTCTTGTGTGACTTTAGTAGTAGAAGGAGCTGTCTGAGTTATAGTTGGAAAATTAAATTCAGTTTATCTATAATGGAGCAGCAAAGATAACTTATAGGTACTGTCCCATCACCATGACTCAGCCCTGATCTGTGGAACAGACAAGCTCTGCTAGTCTTCTTGGCCCATGCAGTTGCTGTCCTCACTTCAATTTGACAGACAATGAAAATTCGGTATGTTACTGTTGCAAGGACCAAGTCAGAACTCAGAGCTACCGAGCTCATTACATGCATGGGACAACAAATTGTAAAATAAGAATTTTTTTTCCCCCTGGTAAAATGGGTATGGTTAAGGCAGATGGACTGCATGTGCAAAGATGCATCTCAGAGCAGAACTGATCTGAATTATTTGGTTCTCTCCTGTTATCCTGACCAGTCACATAGCTGGTGGCAGGTCTGTGTACTGGACTCCTAGACTGTAAATAAAATTAATGGTGGTTTATGGTGTGAACATTATTTTCAGTATTGTTTGGGACCTTGGCTTTTTTCTTCTTCTTTTCTTTAACTTTCCCTCTGGAAGCGGTAGAGTAGGAAGCTCACATAATTCACAGATCCTGGCTGTAGCTGCACTCAGGATTCTTCTCATTGTAGAAGCACCAAACAAATCTTATCAACCTTCATTTCTCCTCATCACCAAATACTCTACTGTTTCACTCATCTGCACTTTGTCCTCCCCAAAGAAACTGTGATTGATGTTTTCTATCAGTTTATGCTAAAATACCTCCTAGGGTAATTTATTTTCTTAATAAAAGTTAAGAGCTGGTGCTTTGCTACTGCTTCCTTTGTGCTGCTAATCATCTTGATGAGTAGGCAGTCAAAAATAATTCTTTCCAAAACTAGGGGGAAAATACAGAAAGTGGATACACAGACCTGCAGGTAGGGTGTTGGCAGACAATTTTTCTTTTTATTATGCTCATGATGATTCAAGAGAACTGCATTGAACTAAGAAGGACACAAAGGCTTTGAATGAACTTCATGATTCTCCTGATTTGTGAACTTCTGTCCTCCTAGAAAATGTTTAGTATCCTTGCTTAAATACCTCTGAATACTTCTGGACCCACTTGGAAAAAAATGGAATAAAAAAGTAGTAGGAGAAAGGTTGAATTTATAAAGGAGGACTAATGTTCGGTGTAACATCAATTTAGCTGATTGATATTTAAGAAATACAAACATCTCTGTAGGTGTGTTTCTAAGGAGGAGCTCAGTGATTTTCTCATAAGGTGGAGCTACTAAAAGAGCTACTAAAAATAAACTAAATAATGGAAATTAAATGCTGGATGGAAAATAAGAGAAATTTGCTGATCAAGGAACATGAGATTATGAAATAACTGTGGTAACTGCCCATTGATAACATTTTAAGTGGGGGAAATTGAAAAAAAAAAAAAGAAAAGAAAAAGAAAAATATAGATAAGGAATAGACTTCTGGAACTTTTAGGATTTTTTTATTATAGGTTGTTTTTTTTTCCCACAGCATTTCTCTTAATGATCTCGTGAAGCATTTTTATGCAAATTACAAATGACCATAGGACCTGGAATTTCCAGTGAATGGATGATCAAAAATCAAATGACAAGAAAAGTAAGGACACAAGTCCATATGCACCACCCATAACTTTTCTTAATTAGTTCTGTAAATCCTACTTTTACCAAAATAGAACCATTTCAGAACTGTTTACTGGCAATACAGATAGAAGAAGTGGAATGGGAAAGGTTGTTTTTACTTCTGGAAAGAGTTATATGAAAATGTCGTATAAAAGCTTTCATCACTTAGTAATGAAATTTAGATTCATTAGAATCAATATTCCTAGAACTGTGTGTGTGTAGATCGTGATTAGTTGTAAAACTGATACATTTTCAGGTTGCTTAACACAAGATTTCCTTCCTCTGGCAGAGTACACTAGATGAGGATTTTGAAACAAGTCTGCCTTTGACCAGGAATTTAGAGGGTGAAAATTTAGAGGGTGAAAATTTAGAGGGTGAAAATTTATTTCCAGTTAAAATTTTTCAATGATTCCATGAAATGCTGATCAATTCTTCAATGGGAACTTGGATATGAATACAATTACGTGTGTGTGTGTGTGTGTGTGTGTGTGTGTTTGTTTGTGTGTTTGTTTAACACATGTATAGCTATGTCCAGAGGTAATGAGCAGACACCACTCCTTTATGTTGTATCAGTGGATGTTCTCCATGCTGCCTTGGTGCTTCTGAAAAATCATTTTGAGTTTTGCAGTGTGCAAATGGAGCTCAAATAGTGATATATATTTTGTAGATTGTCTCCTCACTACAGGGAATAATAACTAGTTGCATGCACTTTGTGCATTCTGGATTGTAAAAGTGGCTCAAGAGAAAAAAACTTCTGTTACAATTTTTCAGGATGCAATTCATCCTGAATTTAATATCAGCATTTATTTCCTAAAGATTACACTAATTTCTGTCTACAACATTCTTCCAGATATATTTTGCCAGTCATTAAATGTACAAAGAAGATGTGGAAGGCAATCCCCCCCATATTTTCAGTGTCTCCCTGATTTCCTCATCCTAAAGTTAGATCAAATTCACAAGAACTGAAAGGCATGAAAAATAAAACAACTGGCATGGTTCTGCCTGTACTATATTTCCCAGGAATATATCAGAAGGATGCAAACAGTATTTTCTAACCATTTAAGGCTTACAAATCCTGTCTCATAAAAGCTTTGTAAATAATTAATTTAAAAATCTGCTGTTCTCTACAAGCACTGTAGAAATAAATGTGCCTCATTCTGAACGCAAAACATTCTCTTATGCTTTAAACAGTAATTCTTTGAAACAGCACAATGCTGAGCTATATAAAATTGTTATTTAGAGACCAATAGAAAGGATGTGCCCCATAAAGAAGGGTTTACCCTTCAGTAAGCCAGTTTCTACATCTAAAATGTTAATGTGCTGTTGAGTACTTGTATAAATTTAAGTTAGCAGTTTCTTCTATCTTGTTTGCCCATCAAAATAAATTAGAAATGCAATCCACTGTCCAAAAATTTAATCTTCACCTCTTCCTGCCCAGACTATGACTGAAATTAAAGCTCAGCATTGATATTTCTGTCAGCAATTTTTAAATTGTTTTAAAATATATATGTGTATCTGTTCTGTTCAGTTAAAAAATATATATATAGTGGAATTTTATACATTGGCTGTAGTGTTGCAGCTTGCTGTTTCAGATATTCAGTTCACCTAGACCAGACAGCTGTATATTGTATCATTTTCTAAGAGCTGTCTGAAAGGGAACTTAAAAACAACATAGATGAGCCTATGCATTTAGCTACAGAGGCGTGTATAGAGATTTTTCCCAACTTGCAGTCATCTCCAAGTAATTTTATGGACACTGAATCTCTGGGTTAGCCAATATTCTGCCATAGGGACTGTTGGACTGTTGGAAAAAAAAAAAAAAAAAAAAAAAAAAAAAAAAAAAAAAAAAAGGTTCTTTCCTAAATAAAGAAACGGCTTTCAAAACTTTAATGGAATTAGAAGTGATTTGGCCTTTTTTTCCAAATTATGTTTTGGTTAACCATTACTTCTAATGGTTAAAGGTTCTTTAATGAGAGAAAGACTGGTTTATATATGTGTATGTGCAATCTATATCAAGTCAGGGCAGAAGATAAAGGTATCAGATTGGCCCAGAACTGAATAACAGATGGAACACAGAAGAAAAAGGATTCTTTTTCCCATGGTGTGCGTTTGCTTTTTATCGAATACGCAATTTTAACCGCCAAAATCCCAAACCAGTAAATAATAGTGCAGAAAGTGACAAAAGATATGAAACTGCTTCAATTCAAGCACCAGGACTCCATAGGAGGAGGGACATTCAACAGGTGATGCAAAACACTCTAGAAAACAATGTATAGACTGGGAAAGATAAGGACAGGTTGATTATACCAACCTCACTACAAGAATTTAGAGGCATTAGTTGAAGGTACCAGGTGACAGATACAAATGAAATGAGAAGATACATTTATTTTATGGTGCATAGTTACCTTATGGGCCTCTTTGTTGTATGACCTGGATCTAAACTTCTGTGTGAGACCAAGAAGCAAAAAAAGAAAGCAAAGGAAGGAATGCCCCAAGAACTGCTATTTGCATTATTCATGCTAAATGCATAAATAAATCTCATAAACGAAATCCCCCCTAATGTCTCCTGTGAACCGTTATCCCTTGGAGGAAGGAAGAGAGCTCAGATGAATTCCCATTGTATCAGTGTTGGTATCACTGTATTCTGCCCCTTTCCTGTGCTCTTCCTTAAGGTATCTGCCACTTGTCACTGCTGGAAAAAGAGGATCAGTCTTCACAGTCCTAACTAGACATCTGATCTCATCCAGTACAGCTTTCCTTGTGCTCATACTCCTGGAACATGCAGTTGTGTTCTAAATGTGTTTGTGCATTCCAAACTGCAAAATTAAATTTTAATGCACAGGAAACAAGCTGATCCTAGAACTGCAAATTGCTGCAGCCAGGGTTGCTATGAGATTGCATCTTTTTTCTCATCTGCCTCTGAGATGAAATAGGAGGCAAAAGAAGTTTTCAAGGGTTTAAATGCATACAAGTGCTGCATGCAGTACATGCAAAGCAATTTGACCTCTGGTGCAAAATAAATGAAAAGTGATGTATCAGCCTGTGTAACCTGTAAGGACTCTTTCCATTACCCACATCAACCTAATACAATGCCACAGTTTTAATACCTAACATCTTCTGTTAAATTTGTTTGAAATTGTCCTATTACTGCAAAAGTGATCAGTAAGGTACCAAATAAATGGGTAAATGAAGATTAAACAAAAGGACAGAGATCTTGACTCTGTAAGCATTATTCCTTTTGTTTTCTTCAGAACTGGCTGTGAAGTGGAACTGCCCCTTTCCAGTGAGATCCATAGTTTTAGTGTGTACTTTCTTTACTGATATATTAGGAACTACATTGCATTCAGTCCCTGAATTACTATGCTTTTTAGATGCTTAGGAAAGTTGTAGAGAACAAAGTTAGCTGCCTCATTTGTCATGTCTTTCTTCCATTACAACCTGTTTGCTGCTACCCATCTGTCATCCACATGAAAAAGAAACTCCTTGGTCTCTTAAATCTGCCCTGAAACACCAAAAAGGACAGCTGAAAGAACAAGAAGAAATTTACTATTCTGTATAATCTGGAATGCCAAAGAGTCTGAAAACTCCAGACTCAAGGTGTATTCCCTACCAAGGTCTGAATTTCCTCTCCCAGTCATAAACCTCCCAAAGTAACAGAAGAGCTGGCAATATCTGATGACAAAATAGCTGTCTTGGGAAGGCCCATGAGGAAGAGAACCCCATGTCAGAGAAAGGTAAGGCTGTTTCTAGCTTTAGGAAGAAGACAGACCTTCCTGTGGAAAGCAAGTAGCCTGCAAGCTGTTGTGCTTCTCTGAAAAAGTGCCGTGAGAGTCCATTAATGTCTATCTGTCACCTCCATGTTAAACTTCAAAGCGGTTCGCGTACTGGCACAGAGAAGCAGTTGTGAGTGAGGGATCTGTCAAACTGCAGCACAACAAGCGATTCATCCCGTAGGAGTCAGACAATGAGAGTTTCCTCCTTCGGGGGGTATCACTTAAACTATGTGTAAGCAAAACCCTGCTCCCCACAGAATCACAGAATATGCTGGTTGGAAGGGACCCACAAGGATCATCAAAGTCCAATTCCTGGCCCTGAACAGGGCTGTTCCCAAGAGTCACATGTGCCCTAGGGTATTGTCCAAATGCTTCTCAAATTTTTGAATCCTGTCTCATGGAACCACCAGCAGACACTTCATAAGGACACAGCATGGACAGCAGCTGATTGTCTTACTCAAGAAATGTTAGGGGCATTTTTCTCTTCCCGCTAGCTCCCCTTCCCTTTATTTTTTAACAACCTTTTCATATCCATCCAGCATTTAGCTGCCTGACAAGGCCGTGGTCCCAACTGCTGAAAAAGATTTTGTCCTGAGTATCTGAAATACATTAGCTAAAGTGGAGATTTTAGTAAATTAAGGTGTACAAAAGACTGCCTTAACACCCCTACTATGGACATCATGCCAGTGCACATACACGCACTCATGCTTATGTTTATTCCCTTGGAAAATAGCCTCAGCCTGTGCTGTCACCTTAACAGTAGAAAAAGAAGCTGCTGTGCTAAAGCTATAACCCTGCAATTAATGCAGCAGAGAGCAGATCCAACATCATCTGTCATCTGTGCAGATTTAAAAGTGGAAGAACATTTGCCATAACTAAAGTACTCACTGAGCTCCTCTCATCAGACTACAGCAATTTCCTTTTAAATGTTCATAGGCAAGGCGAAGTTATGATTTTCTCAGTTTTCATTCTTTTTTTTCCCCCCCCAAAGGACATAGCATTTTAGCTGCAGTTTAAATAAATATGAATATGGTGAAAAATCTTTGCAGCATGTTTTAGCACTCTTGTTTCTACAGAGCTATCACTTCCAGCTGAAATATCTCACCTCAGAAGGTAAAATTGTTTCATGAGATAACATTTTCTCTTCAGCCCCATGAAGGCCCAGTGGGCATATTTCTGGATGCACTTGAAAGCAGCAGAACCAGCTGTGCACCTCCATATGTGAAAGATCTGATCAGAGCAGCCTCATTTTAAAACCAACAGAATTGACAGAAAGATTGTTTTGCTACAACAGAGCAATTCACAGTTCCAGTACAGTTTGATGCCAAGTTTTTAAATGCTTTAATGAGTCAAGTTGGCTAGGAGTCAGAACATGATGTTGCTGTGTGGCTTTGCTGCAGAGCCTGACATCCCCAATCAGCCATAAATTAATTTTCACAAAGGGTAGAGGAAGATATTCAGAAAGGAGTAATGTGCCCTGATACTGTCAATCTTATCAGTGTGATATTGCATTGACATTCTAACCATTAGCTATGAACCTGGTGTAATAATTACAAATTAAGTGATATGATGAAATAAAGAAAAGATAAATTATGGAATGAAGAGCTGAAAATCAGTGAGGTCTGCAAGGCAGGAGCAATCTCAAAGACAACTGCAGGAAATCTGATTTCCAGGACTACACTGGACAAACAGCTAGTGAGTATCCTGAGATATAAACCCTACTGTGGCAGGCGCTTCACCTCTAGCTTTATAATTTGTACAATATTGCTATAAGAATGAGATTAGAATCTTTTAGCAAAAGTGTTTTGGGTTTGTTTTTTTTTTTTCTGGAAAAGTCTGGTTAATATAAACCAGAACTTTTTTTTTTTTTTTTTTTCTGTAGAAATACTGCATTTTTTTATTTAACATTGCAAAAGAATTGTTTCTGATGTCTAGGGCAGAATCAGAGGTAAATACCTGAAATGATCACATTCTCAGCACAGGACATGGGGCCACCCTCTGTCCGTGATGAAGCCAGACTTCTATACAGAAACAAATCAGTGAGGCCAGAAAGAAAACATGTGAAAAGGGAGCCTGCACCTTAGTCTCCCCACTTACAAGGATGATCCCACTGGGATCTCAGTGTCTGGGCCTTTTTTTGACTGACTTTTGTGTTTTCTGTAAAGGTGAGGCATTGGAATGAGACACTTCTCACCATCCAAGAGAGATTCAGGTTAAACACCTTGAAAACATTTTCAACAAAATGGAGATATGACTGTACTTCAAGACTTGGATTTAGGCGGTCCTGAACTATAGGAGTTTAAACAGCATCCTGGAAAATAAATACTGCAATGATCCTTCAAGAAAACTGCAGTCTCGGGTGGTTTGAAACCAATTGTTTAGTTTTATGGACAGAAACAGTCACTAATTAATTACACTATTTATCCCTCATCAAATTAAGCTGGTCTGTTAATGGTGCAGAATCAATATAACCCATACAGCAAATTAACTCTATTCTGTGCATTAGTTGCCCACATTTTCTAAAAGCAGGGCAGCAGTAACTTGTTTACTTCTAAAGGAAATAATAGAAGCAGGCGTTTCTTATAAAATTGTAACTGAAACACCCCCCAGTAAATGTGGGTGTGCTTATGAAATTCTAAAAATATGAATCTTCCCAGAAAGTATAGGACATTGTCAGTGATTCTTCTTGCACAAAGACATGCTCATTGCTCCATGGTGGCATCTGGTACCTTACAGAACAGAGCCCATCTGCTTGTGAATCATGCCGTGCTGGTCCTTTGGGAAAGTTTAATCTCTTGCTTATTCTTGCAAAAGTGCAAAAGCCCCAGGGACAGCTGGGAGATCAGTGGTCTGATCCAAAAGGACCAGGCTCAGGAAGCAACAGAACCCTGCCTAAGCCCTATCTCTCATTCAGCTGGAAGGTGGCTGGGAACAAAATAGTCATGGCTTTTTAGAGTCCACACACCATCTGGGTTCCCTACAGGGACAGTAAAGAGAGGTGACCATGTCTCAGAGGCTCACTAAAAAGCCATTCAGTCTAAATATGGATTTGATATCCAGTTCTTCTGGGTTTGTTGTTGTTCCTTAAATATCATGTTATCTAACACCCTTGAAGTCAGAATGCCTTGCAACGGCAGTGTCTGCACCAAAGCAGGGCAGTGGGGCACCTCCTGACAAAAATTCAGTCATGCCTCTTAGCAACTTGTCTTTGGAAGAGTAAAGCCAGACAACTACGTGAGAATAGACTCCAAGCCCTAAACCTGCTACTGTACCTGAACTTCTTCCATAACTTTAATAAAGTTATGTGTGCTATGGATAATATAACCTGACAGACATCATTCAAACAGGTATTTCATGGAACCAAATAAATGGTTCCACTTAGTCTGCCTTTAGCATTACTGAAGATACGAACCTTCATTACCCTGAACTGTAACTGCTAATATAAATAATTTATGCATCCATAAGGAGAGTTTTCACAACAAAAATAGGTTTTATAATGCAATTCTCTTAGGTACAGGCTTTTTGCAATTGAGATCATAGGGTCAATAGATATTTAGACTTTTTGACAAGCATCTCTTCAGCTAGAGCAGAAAGTTAAGGTTTTGTTGCCTTAATCTCTAATATTAATAATAAAAAAAGGATAAAGAAGAAAATTATTCTTACAGTGAGTTTCTACAAGAGAACTGATTTTTTCCTTTGATAGTGCTGCAACCAAAATCAAGATAAAAGAAATTCCCTGCTCTAACACACGCTTTTAAAAATGTGTGCTGCTTTTTAACATGTTCCACATGTCATTAAAGCTCCTTCTGTCATCTGCTGTTGTTTACACAGTTGCACTTCTACAAAATTTGAGTCACAAAAGAGAAGATACAAATGAAAACTTCATTAAATTAGGGAAATAAAATAAAGTCCAATCCATCCCCAGATGGATGGCACTTTTGTGTGTGTGTGTGCATGTACGTGAGTATGTGTATGTGTACACACATTTTTAGTACATGTTTTTTTCATGGTTCTTGTCAAAATATAGAGAACTCCTGACACACAACAACCGGGAGAAAAACATGGGAAAATTCTGCCTTCTTGTCTGGCATCTATAGATCACAGTCACATAGAGAAAACAGAAGATAATTTTCATTTTCATTATATTAATGAGAAGAACTGCTTTGTACTATAATGCATGACACTATCTGCACAGTGATTGTAATTTTTATTTTAAACTAACACACACAAAGCTGAGCGTTGCTTAATTATTCTCAGCATGAGCCTAAATAGAGCAACAGACAACTTTCCACCTTCTGCAGATGTTAGAGCAATGCCAGTGGATCCACACAGCACACGAGCTCTGCCAGGGACACACAGAATGGACTTGCCCTCCTTGTCATGCACAGATGTCTGAAATACATTCAGGGCACCTGAGACACCTGGAAAGTGCTGGCTGACAGAGCACCAGCAGAATCCATACCTTGCTTCAGCAGCAGCTAGATGCCTTCTGAAATGGCAATAAAATGACTGAAGAGAGCATAAGGAGGATTGGGATGGGACTCAATTTAGGAATAAATTAATTTAGGGTGTAATAGCCTGTATATCGGGCATGTTCCTGTGGTCTCACTGAGATCAGTTCAGCCAGTGCAGGTATGCTGCCCTGTGACAATTCTGGCTTCTTTTTCCCTGCCAGGATCAGGAATAATACAGGGGAGTCAAAGTTTGTGTTTGGACTTGGATATGTAGTATTTCTTATCTATTTACAGACTCACGAGCTGTGAGCTCTAACTAGCAGGTTAGATAAATGAGGTAAAATGGAGTACTTCTCTATCTCTACCAGGTCTTTTCAAGGACAATCCATCCAATTATGAAATGCCACCAAAATTATTTTTATTTTAAACCCAATAGCTAACTACTTGAAGATTGCAATGCAGACTCCATCAACCAATTAAAATAGCCCACTTAAACCCATGCAGAAGAAGGAAGAAGAAGGTGAAGGAGAAGGATCTAGACAATGCCCAAAGCCCTCCATCCTGACTCAAATGTATTGCTACGTACTAAAATCCCAAATATCAGTTTCCAGAATTCCAACACCTGCCCAGCCTTCAGTTGCTGCCTCTGAGGCTTTCTCCCTAAGATCCTGTGCCCCGTCGGCCAGTTACCTATAGATGTCCTGCTTGCCTTTTGGTATCAGTAACTCCCAATGTTAAGGAAGCTCCTTGGTAACTTCAGGGACAGCTTAGGTATCTATTTGCATGGTCCCATGTAGATACCTAAACATAGGACTCTGTGATCCAGCTGTGAACTCCTTAAGTCCTTCACAGAGAAACCAGCTAGGCTTGCATGAAAAATCTGTGGATTCTGAAAATTATACATTTTATTATTCTGTAGATTCTGAAAATTATATTTTTTGTTACATACAGTTCCTATAATGTATTCCAAGTCCGGATGTGCAAATCCTTTTCTATACTAGAAATCAGAGGAATGCCTTGCAATGTCAGTAAGCATGGGCTCAAGGCTTAGTATCAAAAATAATCATGGGATCTCTCTTGCGAAGCATATAACATGTTTCATTAGAGGGAAGGCATTGCTAAGACTGGAAAGAGACTGCAGAGGATTATCAACATTATTTAGGGCTTTCAGCTTCTGAGTCATGAGGCAAGATTAGCAGCACAAAAAGAACAGAGATTTCACAGAACTCCATCCCATCTGGAAAACAGTGTCATGTTGAGAAACTCTTTGTTACTGTAACTAATTCAAAACCATGATGCCTTGATGTTGGCTTACATTTGGAAAAGTGCTTTTAGAAAAAGTTCTGCAAATCTTCAAGTACCACAGTTCATGCAGACAGAAGGGAGTTGTCATTTTTTCAGTGAGGGAGAAAAAACTACAAGAGGAAAAATGCCCTCTATTTGTCCTTTAAACCTTTTGATTTTGAATTCCATAAACCTAGGCTTTAGAGCTGAGAGTTTTACAGGTAAATGGGTTTTAGTCTGAAGTAAAAGAAATGTTTGGTTCAGTTCAGGAAGATTCCTCTACCAATACACTCCTTTGCCCACATTAATTTTTTTCTTTTCCCTCCCGTAGACAGTGTTTCTGCAACAGCATTGGCAGAAGACACTTGATTTTTTTTCTTCTTTGGCTGGCTTCTGTTTTTTACTGTTTCTGGGAATCCTGTGCATAGGTGCAAGAAGAGACATAGACATAAGGAAGAAAAGTAAATGGAAAGTATCCAGAAAAAAAGAGGATATGATACAAGAGGGAAAGAAGTTTTCTTCCATTTTTCTTGATTCTTTTTCTTTGTTTCCACAGTGAACAGTGATGTCCTAGGATGTCAAACCTGTGTGTTAGGAGCTATGCCGGAAGGAGCTAAGACATTAAGTAGTATTTTCTCCTCCTGTGGTTCTAATTGCCAAGAAAGGAGAGCACAGAGCCACCTAAAATCATAAATGTAGGAGTTGTACAAAAGAAAATTACCAGAATATGTTAATCTTTGTGCAATTCTGTTTTTTCAAGTGTTTCAAATTGTCACTTAACTGGCTAAGTCTTCATGGGTTTTCTGTCAAAGTTACTTTCATTGCCTTTTACCTCCTTCTCTAATAATGGAGATTGGAGACCAAGTCAAGAAATCCAACAAATATTTACGCATGGGAGAAACTTTACAAATTGAGCATATCTTATGGGACCCAAAAATTTATTAGTTGCTATAATTGGAGGGCAACTTATACAGAAGAAAGCAAGAGAATAGAGATTTGAGGGTATAAAAAACTGTTAGATGTATTTTGGGAGATTGAGCAGCACTTAATGCTTAGTTACTGCCTAATTATTTTACTTTTCCTTTTCTGTTTCCTTTTCCTTTTCTATCTCCTTCTCCTTCTCCTTCTCCTTCTCCTTCTCCTTCTCCTTCTCCTTCTCCTTCTCCTTCTCCTTCCCCTTCCCCTTCCCCTTCCCCTTCCCCTTCCCCTTTCCCTTTCCCTTTCCCTTTCCCTTTCCCTTTCCCTTTCCCTTTCCCTTTCCCTTTCCCTTTCCCTTTCCCTTTCCCTTTCCCTTTCCCTTTCCCTTTCCCTTTCCCTTTCCCTTTCCCTTTCCCTTTCCTTTCTAAAAATGTCCATTCAAGAACAAAGAAAGGAAAAGGACACAGGCTGAGGAGCAGAATCAAATAGCATAGATGAGGGTGACATTGAAAAGTGGACAACCGGCCCCTTGTTCCTTCCAACAAAACTACTTCTAAGGATATAAATGAATATTTCTAGGAACCCAGCAAAGCCACATGACATACTTACTTTCTTCTTGCTCTTTGCAAGCCATGAGGTCCTCTGGTAAAAGTCTTGGCTTGAGGAGTTTTGGTGCAATACCTGATCAGCTGTAGCCATCATTCTGTGTATCCCTGTGTACCTCTGAGCTTTTAGCACAGCATAATTTTCTTCTGGCACAGAATATCTTCACTGAAAACCTAATGGAAGGGATTAAATTTAAAACATTCTAAAACCAAAACCCATGGTCATGGATCTGAGTATAATACATTGCCCTAAGAGCTATGAATGTTACAAAAAGAACTCTGGGATATAAATAGTTTGCAAACATTCGTTTTAATGACGCACATTTTTCAAAGCTTGACTTAAAGAAAGAGATTGCCAAGTTTATTTCTGAGCATTTATAGATCAGAAGCAATTTTGAGGACTTTATTGAATGTTGCAGATTTATACTGGAAGATGAATTTATGCAGATTTCAATAATAACAACAAAAATGGGTAGTTGAGAGACTTGGAACAGACTTGATGGATTATCACATTTTCCTGTCATTCTATGCCACACTACATAAATGTATAAGATTATTAAATTGAAATAAGATGTGATGGAGAAAATTTCAAATTACAAATGCACCTCTTACTGAATGTTATTCAAAAGCGCAGTGCCACACTCCTGAGTCTCTAGTTCTGAAGTGTGTTAGAATTATTGATAAACTCCAATACTGTTTACATGGCTGTCATGGATCTATCAGTGTGACATCTACTGAATGCATTAAAAAATCTAAAGAGATGTCTCACCTGTCTTCACCTCTGAAACACTGGCTTTCTTGAGAAAATTTAGGACCATGCTTACTTGTGGGTTCTTTGAGTAAAATGTTTTGAGATACATCTGTTTTAAAATGGGGAAACACTGTTGAAAGACATGAAACTTTAAAATCCCAACTCTTTCTTCATGCCTCTACTTCTCAGAGTTCTGTAATACCCAAAATTTAATCTCTATTCTCTGTACACTGAGCAAGTCTTTGGTGTGATGGCCATTTCCAGTAGTCAGTGAGTGAAGAACCTCCTTTCTCTGATGGACTGTCACATCTTCCAATTTTTTTCTTGACTGGAACTTAACAGAAGAGGTGCAGTCTCAGGAAACAAGGATTTTGTAGCATTGCAGTATTAAAATGAAAAGAAAAATGGGACTGAACAGTCACCCCCAGTTTAAGACTCCTAGACACTTTGTTTGTAAAAATAAAGATGGAGATCAGAGTAACAATAATGCAGAACTTTAAAGGAACTTGATCACATAATAATCAAAAATCTTACTTTGACTTCTCTTTACACCAAAAACAAAAACAAAAAAAAAAACCCCAAAAAACCTCCATCTCTCAGTAGCTCACGATCACCTCAAAAACTGAGTCTATAGTTAGGAATTTATCTAAAAGAAAACCTCTGGTGGTGATTCAGGCATAAGAAAGTCCCATCGTAATCCATCCTCTTATTCCAGCACTTCAGTTCTCTGTTTCTCCATCTGTGCTGTCAAGAGCTCATATTTTGAGTGACATCATGGAGCAGTTCAAAGCACATAGCTAAAGGGAAATATAAAACTCATAATAAAAAAAAAAAAAAAAAGAGGACAGGAGAGAGAAAGGAGAAGACAGGAGGAGAGGAGAGGAGAGGAGAGGAGAGGAGAGGAGAGGAGAGGAGAGGAGAGGAGAGGAGAGGAGAGGAGAGGAGAGGAGAGGAGAGGAGAGGAGAGGAGAGGAGAGGAGAGGAGAGGAGAGGAGAGGAGAGGAGAGGAGAGGAGAGGAGAGGAGAGGAGAGGAGAGGAGAGGAGAGGAGAGGAGAGGAGAGGAGAGGAGAGGAGAGGAGAGGAGAGGAGAGGAGAGGAGAGGAGAGGAGAGGAGAGGAGAGGAGAGGAGAGGAGAGGAGAGGAGAGGAGAGGAGAGGAGAGGAGAGGAGAGGAGAGGAGAGGAGAGGAGAGGAGAGGAGAGGAGAGGAGAGGAGAGGAGCCATCAGAGACCAAATTGGTGTGAATAACTTCCATTTTTCCAGCATTCACCCTTAAAGACTATCAGTATTCTGACTGAACCTGGAGCTCAAGTAACAAGAACAGCATGATAGCGTCACATTACCTGTTCCTCACTGCACATGTGTTAGTAGTGTAACACAGTCGGAAATCCTGCTGTTGCTGTCACATTAAACCAGAGAAATGCATTTCTATAAGGCTGTAAGGGAGACAAGCCCCTCTCTTCCCCATGTGCTTTGGCCTAAAGCAATACAAATAGTGGGTGCTGGATTTATGTAAACAGTGTAAACATCACTGGTTTTGTGATTCTCATGTAGAAGTCATAGCAACCATCTAGCACAAAAATAATGCTTTTATTTTGGTGGCTCTCTGAGCAAAAGTGTTATGGCACACATAAGGTGCTATGCACAGAGGTTTGAGACTGAGTTTAAATAAAAGTTGTCATCATTATTACTTTGACTTCATTGAAACAACAGGAGGAAAATAATAAAATTTGCCACGTGGGAAGAAGGGAAAGAAGTCTGTAGGGGAAAATTATTTTAAGGCTTTTTTTAAGCCGCATTCAATGATAAAAAGCAAAAAACTCCAAACTTAAATCTATTTTTAAAAAATCACTTGAGAACATGCTTTCAAATTAAATTATTTAAATTCCTTTCATAATGAAAGTCTCGTACAATTAAAATGCATTAATCTCTTCTAGTTGTGTTCCACAAAGATTTCCTCTTGACTGATGAAATAGACTTTGCTTTGAAGGACTGTCACATTAACATTCTCGTGCATTCTTTTTATGGGAACATGCTGCAGAAAAAGTCAAACAGAAGCGGTTCTGTTGTCTGTGAAGATTTAAACAAATGTACACAGAGCTTTAATAGGGCCCTGCCAATGTGAGTCCATACCAAGACTAATCAATTTAAGAAAAGCAGTAAGTATTTAGAAATTAGGAAATCCATGATGGTTCAATCATTTTTGTTCTATTTTGCTTGGTGTATCAGTGCGTTCCTCATATAACCTCTGTGTTTTGGACTGGAAATTCAAAGAGTTTGCTGTGCCAGCTTGCAGAGTTATCCTCCACATCACCCCACTGACAAATCTTAGTTCATGCAGGTTTTCCTTTTCTACACCAAGATGTCCCTCCTGCAGGGTTGCATACTTCAGTAAACCAATTCAGATTATTATTATTATTATTATTATTCAGTAAACTTCTTCCTTTACTTTCTCTTTTAAATTAATATAGAAATGCAGATCCTGTATTTTTCTAGCTCTTATATTTTCCTTTCTGCATTGTTTCACTGCCAACCACAGTGTCCGGAAAAAAAAGCTTTAATACCATTTATTACTTCTTTTCTCATCTTGACTTTTATATAGAGGCAAACCCCGCCACTTACACAGTACATTCAGGAGGAAGTAAGTCTTTTGAAAATAATTAAATGCTCAGGTTAAAATTGTCAAAATTGTTTATACCTTATATTAGAAGGAAATAAGATATTTCAGTTACTTTTGTTTATTAAAGCAGGATAATGTATGTCTTCAGTCTTCTCATCAACATAAATTCAGAATGAAGGGCTCCTGAGATACAGAAAAGACAGATCCAAGTCTGTTTCCAGCCAATATCACCCATGGACTTAAACATGGGCATCCCCAAGGTGGTGTCTCTGCTGTGTGTCTCTGCCAAAACAGACACTTGCAGGTGGAAAAATTCACTTGTCAGCCAGCCCTAAATTCAAGGTCTGATAGGTGTTTCTGAAAGAGGCCACCAACACTGAGGAAAATTGTGACCTTGTTTACACACAGCACCTACACTGCTTGTTAATGTAATCATTTAAGAAGAGAGTAACTGTGTTATTTAATTCCAGGCATCTGACTTGGGACCTTTAGGACACAGACACCTCATTGACACGCTAAATAAGGAAAGAACAAATGAAAGCAGCCCCCCACCTCCAACATGAATCTTCACCTGAAATTTTAAATGGACCCTGGCAGATTGGCTCTCCCTCTGGCAGCAGCACACACTCCTGCCTCCTCACAGTCAGATAGCTCAGGTATTTATTTCAGAAGAATGGTTTCAGTGGGTAACTGAGAAGTTAAAGCTGCCAGCTCAGCTGTCTGGACGCCAGCTTAGGACCCTGACTGGGGCACCTTGGTTCAGTGAGTAAATCTCAGCAGTAAGCAGACTGTGACATTAGTATCACTCATTCTTTTCCTCCATTGTATCTTCTATGTGTCAGAATTTTTTCTTCATTTTCTACTGAAAGCGCTTTTTTTTTCCCCCATACTCCTTGACATCTCCTTTTCCTTTTATCTAGTTTTTCTCTTGCCTTAAACATAATTTTTTCCCCTTTCTGAAGTGCCATGTTAGTTTTCTGCCTGGATATAAAGGCTTGATTTCAGCCACTTGATTAGTGGGCTATAACTCATGCTTATATGATGTTTTCAATCCTCAACTATCGTAGGAATATTGCTTAATGAATCCTTACAATTTGTCTGTGAGATAAGTCTAGCAAATATTATTACTGCATTATTTCCCTTTTTTTTTTCTTACTTACAAAGGACGGCAATATGTAAAATGAGAGCACACACAACCCTTATTCTCAGTTTATTTAGATTTTGCTATTTTATTTCATAATTAATGCTCTTCTGCCTTCTCTTTTTTCTAACCTTTTTTGAATCTCCATCTTTATTTTAATTCTATTTATTTTTAAATAGGATTTTAAATAGTTGTCACATACAGAGGTGACTATTAGAGGTTTATTTTGATCAATTTATTATGCACCTGACTGACTCTGTGGTTGAAACCTGCTATTATCCATAACCATTACAATATTTTTATTTGGATAGAATTACTGTGTTTCAGAAATTGCTGCTATTCTGTTATTTTTATCAAAAGCACTTTTTCTTATTTCATTTTAAAATGCCAGTTCTTTTATCCTTCTCAACTTTGATGTCACCTTTTGAGCTGCAAGGCTTTTATAAATTGAGTTTGAAGTATCTCCTCAGAACTCTGTTATTAGTCATGGAGCAGAGTCATCTCTGCTTTTTTGGCTTTAAAGAGAACAATATCTCTTTGCAGTAATACTTGATAAACACTTCCTAGGACAAATAAAACCATACTACATCACCACAGACCTTTAATGATCTGTTTTGTTTTCTTTTGGATGAACCAGAAGAAGGACATGGCCCAATGCTGGCAGAGTCAGACAAAGACTCATGTAACTCGTTAGGAATGTTGCATCAAGGAGTGTTTTCTTCATGTTATGCTTTTGTGTCTAAGGAAGCCAAGTCACACTTGCTCCATATCTGCCAGAAATAACAGATAGAAACTTTACTGTTGATTCTTCTAAAAGACAAACTGTGAAAACATGATGACTAAAGTTTTATTCACGTTTTTAAAAATAAACAGCTGAAGCACACGTGGATCATATTGGTCTGAAATCATGCAATTTTGTGTAAAAATCACATTGTTTTACTATTTATATTCTTTATTGCACTAGTGTCAGCACCCATGATCAAGATAAAGTCTAATCCAAGGTTAGTCTGGAGTATAAGAGAAGACAGACAAAGAATGAGCAGAAAAAAATTAAGCAAAAATTAACAGCAGAAAAAATTCAGCAGAAATACTCATATTATATCACAGCCTGACAATTTATTGTCATAGCTAAGGTTGCCAAGGCCATGAAGTCAAAAGCTGTGTATCTCCAATGCAGCTGATTTTCCTGCACACTGTGTGCAGGGATCATGATTGTGCAGCCCTAGTCTCTACTATTTTGGGGTTTCAATTTAAAACACATCTAATTTTTAATTTACTTTTTTATTTTTTATTCAAAATTTCTATTTAGAATTACAATATTTTTCTGATCCTGTTCTTTATTAACAAAAAATCTCAGATGTGACTCTACAACCACTGGGGTTTTTCTGGCTGCAAATGTGGATTCTTAGCTATGTAACTAATAATTATTTAAGATGCTTACCTAGGTCTTCAGTTAGGAAAAGGGACTCCTGTTTTAGTCTTCTTTAATTTGGATAGAAGGGACAGAAGGATTGCCATGTCTGTGCTGGAGTTCTCATCCAGATGGTGTTTTTACATGCAAGGAGTTGCAAAGCTTGACTAAATGAAGAATTGTTTAAAAGACTAAGAGGGGGAGAAGGAAATAATTTGGTATTTTCCACAGTCTCTTGCCACAATTGAAACACAGGATTAGAGTTGAACAAGACATCATGGTTTTCAAGATATCAGATTTTCTGGGAACCAAATACTTAAAAAGCACATCACCTGTTAGCTGGCCAAATGTTTTTGGAGTGAGAATGCATGAATATCTGTGTGAATGTTCTGTTACTTGCCCTCTTAAACTCCTTGTTTATAGTTTTAGTACAGAATTTTGTTAAAAATAGAACAGACAAACAGGAAAACAAAAAAAAATTGTAGGCGCTTGCTACAAATGAACACACTTTTGAAACAGGAATGATTGTAGACATTGACAGAGTAATTTCCACAGAAATCTGTGAAAATACAAAATACCAGGATTTTTTTCCAGAATGTCTTTTATGTCCAGTGGTGGTTTTTCCTGGATGTCGGCTGGTTCCAGAAGCAGCTGCATTTGTGGCCAGTGAGTACATTTAACTTCTTCCATTATGGACTCCCAGCTGCAGTCCCTCAGCACCACTTCCTGGGTGTTCCCAAGCCCTCTCCCTATTAATGTAGCTACACCAGTTCTCCTCCTGTCCTGCCAAGACCAGTACCTCATGACAGTTTTGTATGAGTGATGCCTTTTATAAATTTTATGAATACATCACTTGCAAATTGTTCAAATGCTACATTGAGGGGCACACAAGTGCCTTTAAGAGAATTTGCAGCTTTTACTGAAGCAAAACACCATCTGGAATAAACTATACTCTTGCCTACACAAGCCCACTCTGCTTGCTTCTGTCTCCTTGTAAAACTTCAGTATCTCTGTCACAGGCATTTTTATTCCACCTACTATCTGTGGGACTATCTTGCTCCCCTTTAACTGCCAAGAAGTTCGGCATCTGGGCTGAGCTGGCAGGCTGAGTTGCCTTTGAATTCAGTGAAGAGTAAGGGGTCCTCTGGTTGTAGGTGGTTTGGAGAGGAGTCCCTTTCTGGAAAGATCTACCACTCTGGGTCACAGAAGCAGCTTGAGCATCTAGCTCAAACACTGTGCCTGCATTAACAGATCCCATACAACCTTGCTTTCCAAAGCATTTTACATTTAAGAACACTGAGTTTATCTCCAGTGATAAATTGATGTGAAAATTACATTTGCTTCTTATAGAAAATGGTGACACTCAGTAATATATGCTGTCATTTTCATACGTTTTCATAACTACCATAAAGCAGCAGTTTCATTGTCTAGGGGAAGAAAAGACTTAAAGGTCTTAAAAATCTTCCTCAGAGCCCCTGGATCTTCTTCTGCCTCTGCAGACCATTTCTGTCAGGACACCTCAGGATGGACACCTCAGGCTGAGTGGAGATGTAGTATACTCCCTTTTCAGCACAGTCATGGCTGTTCTGCTGTTATCGTCAGTACAATTTGTGAATACCAACCTTTGCTTTAAGTCTTCTTCATTCTTTCTCTGCTGAGGCAAAAATACCCAGGTATAAAACACCATAGAGAGTTTTCTCTGGTATTTGCTACATCTGTTTTCCAGGTGGAGTCACACCGCACAAACTTCACCCCAATGTCACATGTAGTTGAAGGCACTTGGGAACACAGAGAGGGCTATCAGCCACATGAATCTCACTGGATTATATTCCCCAGCATGAAAGTGTTAGATATTCATACCAAGGACTAAAGAAAGAGCTAATTAGGAAATACTATCTTTTAAATATTCAAATTTTACTGAATAAAAGGCAATCTGTTAAAATATCAAAGGGTTACATTTATTTTATCACTTTTTATGTTAACATTGTTTTTCCTATTACCTACATATGTGTTACTATTTTCTTTTTATCCTGAAAATATATTTCCTCTCTCCTTGGGAGAAAAATATGTTTTATTTCCCATCCTCTTCTTCCTGGGTGATCACTTGGAAAAGATACCAGCTCACATACAGTGGTTGGGTACACTCCATTCTCCTGGTCAGTAAACAATGAGAACTTGTTCCTGTATATCTTAGAGAGTATTACAGTATAATCCAGGGGACCTTTCATACATACAATCAAGGAAGATTTATGTTGGCAGGACCCTTATCCATTGCCCTGAAGGTGGTGAGAAAGAGATCCCACACCCTAAATCTCCAGCAGCTTTGCACCCTTGGTCTATCAGGGGTGACCTGACCTCCACGCAGAGCCAAGTACCCCTGCCAGTGGGGTCAGGCTGGGGTCTGGCATGAGAGCCAGCACCTCTGGAGGAGAGAGGATCTGTTAGGGCTCAGCTCTGAAACAGCTCCTCCCCTCTCCACCAACACCTGCATCTGCCAGAGCCCACGACATCCTTCTGGGATCCACCAGAGCAGCATCATGTTTCCAAAAGGAAGGCTTTGCTCCTATAATGCCGCGCTCTCTGCAGTCTTCATCCATGGGGATTTTCCCCTAATTTCAATAGGATTGATTCCAAGATTTGGTGCTACAGTAGGAGGAACATGATAAAAAGAGAACTTACAAATGCCCTCCTGCATTTATGCATTGTGTTGTCCACTAAAACTTGTAATTGTGCTGAAGGGGTTCCAAGGAATTTAACAAAAATTAAGGAGCAACTGTGTAATAAAGGTGCAGCATTTCATACCCAGCCACTGGCAGATGTTGTCAAATTTGTTTGGAGTCAATAAAAATCCTCCAGAATATTATGACTTCATTCATATGCTATTTTTTTTTAAGTATATTAGTTAACATTTTTCTATCCTGTGTGTTTTGGCTGTTCTACCCATGAGCTGTATACATAAAAAATATGGTCCTATACCTCAGAAAATACCTACCAGTGAGGGAAAGAAAGGAAGAAAGAAAGAACAGAAATTCTGGCTTTCTCATACTAAATATTCTCATTACAATTTCTAGTTCTGCAGATCCAAAAGATTTTGGCTCTCCTAACAGCTAGAAGCAGAAGCAACTGCAGAAAAGGGATTAAATCAAATATGTGTACCAGAAAACTAACTTTTATTTTTGAACAAAACTTTTTTGAAAATCATAATAAAATGAGAAATTTGCGAAAGCACTTCTGTGCATTAGAGCTGCCGCCAAATAATTTCTCTTGCCAGTGACATATTTCTGTAGTTTTCAGTTTGAGGAGAAGCAGTAACCACAGCCATTACAAAGCTGAGTTACAAAAGAATCACTGTCCAAAATTTATTAATAATTACTTCATAATTAACCACAAGTTAATTTTCATGTAACATAGTTCTGATGGGTTTAATCTTTAAATATTTAGCTATATATGGTGGGCTATTTAGAATAGGGGTTACTCATTATTTTATATTACCCATTTTTATTTTAGTTTGTTTTAGTATAGTTCTATTTTTTTTTTCTTAAATTAGGAAATACATTTCTGCATTTAAATATTAATTATTTTCTTTGAATAATAAATGAAAGTGTACCTAATGTAATTATTACACAATTTTGAAAACCTATTTTAAATTAATAAATAAATACTCTTCATCCTGCTTTAAGACCAATTAAAACTTAGGGAAGAAATCATAAAGATTTAATATTCATGCTATATATTTAATTTTTAATGCCTCAAATTGTTTTTATGATTGTTAAACAAGTTCAGTAGCCAGACTGGTGTGGGATACTTGAATTTAAAATACAAAATTTTGTTTAAATTTTGCAGTGACAGGCTGTACATTTAATCACAAATAAGATGAAGAGAAAAACCCCAGGCAGTTATTTGAAACACCAATACCTCAGGCAAACTGCCTACTGCACACATTTATATCTTGCTGGACCAAAATAGAAGTTGAACTTGATGATCCCTGTAGGTCCCTTCAAACTGAGTATATTCTATGATTCCACATGCACACACAAGAAGCAATTTGTTTAAATTATAAAAGAACTTCTCAGCAGTCCAGAAATGTTATTGGAGCCTACTAGTCTACCCAGGTAAAAAGCTCATGCTGAAGAACCTCACCCACTAATACTTTCCCTCAGGTTTTTACATTCAATTTAAGATACAACAGATCTTCAAAAACAGAGATCTAATCTTAATCTACAGATACAGAAGAGCAGAGGTCCCTGGTTATTCTCACCACTGAAATGTCTTCATTTCTATTATTGTGAAAGTTTGTACCAAATAAATTTGGACTTTTTAACATGAATATTCTTGGAAAGCATAAGTCTCAATGTCCCTATAAGCAAGGATAAATAAATCTCTGCTGTTATTGAAGTAGTATTTGCATGTAGTGAAAGATCACAGGATAGCACATGAGAATCTGAGCTACTCAGCCCGTAAGGACAGCAACCAGCATTATTACTGGCTTGAGCTGCTGGTTGTACTTCCTCTGCTCTGAGGGTTTGATAATACATCAGCTACAAATGTTTCTCAAACACATTTCAAAGATGAAATAAAGCCAGTGATACTTTTGGACAGAAAGAATACAAGGATGGTTATTATAAAATTCTCAGCAGAGACTCTTATCTTTTCAGTGCTGGTTTTTCCCAGGTTTTCCCAGTGTCTCACTTTCACTGCTAAATCTTTATACAGCTGTTTTCTCTTTCAAAAATTAGTATTGCCTCTCTCTCATGTTTTAGTTTGCAGAATCACCCAGACTCCAAAGCATTCTTTTAATATTGAACATTTAGTAATTTTTAAAAGAAGCAAGAGGATACAGACTCAAAACTAGGTTAATAGAGTTCTGGTTTAGTTATATTTCCCCTACTGTATTTCATATAAAATCCTAAAGTCATAAGATAAAAAGAAGAAATTCTACAAAAGCTAATTGTATAAAACTATTAAGTGTCTGGATTTATCAGTGTTAACCTTGATGTATTTGACAGACTCCCTGACCAACCTGAGCTAAGTCTCATCTGGAAGAACATATTACAAAATATCAGATTGGTATAAACTACAAAGCTTGTTCATGTCATGTCAGATAGACAAAGGAAAAACAAAGGAATCCTGAGTTTTAATTAAACACACAGCATATCTCCACAGACACACCACAAGCTGCAGAGGGAGGCTACACATGATTTCTGGTTAAAAGCCAGTTCCTTTGCTCTTCTTGCAGCAGTAATATTCCTTTCAGAAGTAAATAAACACTCTGGGATTGCCACATGAGAAGAAACTATGTGTTATAGAATTGATTCACTGCGAGGACTGCTACAATTTCTGGCCACAAGTGATGGTGCTGTATAAAAGGTCTGCCGGGGGATGAAGCCTCAGAGGTGACCCCTTTCAATCTGCTTTCCTTGTGAAGATGTGGTGACCTGGAGGGAGAGCAGAGCAGCTGAAAATTGTGCTCTGCCTTCACAGCAGGCAGAGCTGGGTTGCTACACTGAGAAATGCACTTTTTACAGATTTAGACAAATAAAAAATAATGGATCCATTTATCTATACCTTCTTCTGTTTTTCAGGCAAATCAAGACATAATATCAGAATTCTTATGAAAGGCCTGTACACTGCCAGATTTCTACTGGCGTAGCTCAGATATTTAAAGCATGTAAAGGGCAATCTTTACAGAAATAATTCATAAAGAGATAATGGGTTAGAATATTTTTGCCTGGTTTCTAAGGAAATGAAGCTTTTACAGTCCCTATTCCTATTAGTTCCCCGACAGTCCCCATAACTTCTGAAGCTGTCAGGCAACTTCAACCACATTTGACAGGAACAGATGTCTCACATTTAAGAACATAAGAAATCCCTCTCAACTCACTGCAGTAGCACATCTACCCATCCGGTAGTCCACTACTGCAGGAACGTTAGAGGGCTCATTCCTGCCTGTACCGCCCAGCAGTTAATAAATAATTTTGATATTTTGATAAAAACAGCAGGAGGCCAGAAGAGAGACCTTGAAATTAATGCCCCCCACCCCCCCCCGACATCCTCTTTGCAATTAAGTTTGATTAGACCTTCCTGGCAGCAGCCAGATAATCAATAGATGGGTACTGCAAGCCAACTACTGAGTGTGCATTTTGTAAATGGTGCCTTTGTCGAGCTGGCAGGGCAGGGAGGGGCAGCTGAAGGAAGGATAGCTGGTGGACAGGAGCCAAGAGTAAGTACAACAGAGCTGTTTGCTTGTTGTGCTTCCTGTGTTGTTTTTTCTAAAACATTTAGGGTGCTGACTGTTTGGCTTTATAACTAGGTGATGGCAGAACTTTCAGAAGTCAAGTTAGTTTGCAGTAGGTCATCCCACCCCCTCAACATTAAAAGCAGAAGACAATCTAGCCAGAGCACAGTGAAATACATACTTTGAAAAATGCATTCTAACCCATTTGTCTAAACACTTACTCTCACCAAGCCCCAGGAAAAGGAAACCAAAGAAGGATTAAAACCAGCAAGTATAAATAACTTAATTGTGAGTTGACTGAGAGAAAGGGTAGATGAGAACAGCCCTGAAACTTGGACAACAGAAGGAATACTTGATATGAGGAAGGAAGGAAGGTGGAAATCTAATGGAGACAAATTGTATACGTAGAAAGCCCTTTTGGGAGGTAAAATCTTTGCTTCTTTGTGGAAAAGAAAAAACATCAAGGCTTCAGATGTGTTATTAAAATGTCACAAAACATGGAAACCTGGACATTAGAAAACACTTTCAGAAAGGTAAGGAGATTCTGTGGGTGTATGTGTTTCAACTTTTCTTTTCAGTGATTTTCTACAGGGTTTTATCCATATGAATTTGCTTTTTTTTTTTTTTTTTTTTTTTTTTTTTTTTTTCCCCAGAAATAGCTTAGAAAAATCTTTTATTCACACAGAATTTGGGAAGACGTCATTAAAGTTTCAAAAGGACATCCTCTTTGACTTAAACACATCTTTTTGTTGGTCAAGAGGAGGAGGGATTTGTGGTTTGAATTGGAAAAATCAATCATCTGCCATGACAGCTGGTGAGGGTGTACACAGTAAGGAGTGCACATGGACACTTGCCACATCTGAGTGCAAGTCAATCCTGTGTCACATACAGGTATCCATAACCAATCTCACTTTCCACCTGCCCCATACCACCCTCTCTGTTGTCAGATGCTGCTGTGCCTCATCAGTTTTCTTTTCATGTCCTCTGTGAGACAACAGAGGTCCAGGAAAGGGGAGTGGATGATGCTACACTGGCCCTTCACCACAGGTCATGCTGACGCCTGTGATAACTCAAACCTCAGACAGAAATAGCTCAAATATTTCAGCCAGGAGCAGTGTTTCTCTTGGTTTTCCAACGGTTTAAAAATATTGGTAGCATACTTGTGACTGTGTCTGGGCATGATCAGTGTCCTCAGAAAATAATTAGTTAAGCACCAATTATTCATGTAAATAAGAGACTACAGGATTTGCAAGTTGTTGTGACTGCCATTTAAAAATATAACCCAAATTTCAACACTTGAATTCCCTCCTCAAGGATACAGCTAAGTTTCCTGGTGTTTTTGATGAACACACAGCTTAATTGATTAGAATACTTTCATATTTCTGGCCAAGATCTTTTTTTCCTTAAATGCAGTGTACCAATTACCGGGTCAAGGAAAGAATTGCATTGACTAGGTCTGTGAATCTACATTACATCAAGCCAATATAGTAATTTTTATCTACAGCAACCTTCAGAGCTGCTCAGAAGTCAGTACTGGCCAGGTGGGGGTAATGCAGCAATCCTGTGGCCCTCCTCACCGTTACTATGTGAAGCAGTACTGTGTTCTTGGCAGACAAAGCCTCTTCTTTTTTTAATAGGTGCAGTTTGAGTAGCTGATTATGAACTTGGAAGTCATGAAGATCATTGATTGAAGTGATTAATTCCATATAGATATCAGTTATGAGAAGTGATTGGTGGAGGCATTGAAAGCCCTGTCTTCTTGCTGCTAATGCCATTGTTTCTTTTTTTCACCACCACAACACCAGAGATTTTTTGGCCCAAGGTGCAAAACTGACCTGAAAAACTGGAAACTGACTCTGGGTTATTTACTGGGCAGAGGAAATGTCCCTCCACATGGATTGAAGCATATCGTTCCCCAGACCACTCAAGTACCATCAGAATTGAATTCCAGCCTTAGGCTTTGAAAGAGAATTCTGAGAGGCTTTTAGGAGAATTAGCATTTGTAAGTAAAATGAGAGGTAATGTTTTTATTATAGGCCTTTAACTATGTCTGCAGGGCCTGAGGAAAATTCTGCTTGTACTGCAGTGGAAATACATATGAAAAAATAAAATTGTATTTTGACATGTTACAGGCAGTTAGATATGTTGATAGTTGGGTAGTTATGCATCATCTGTAAATTAATGTCTTCCATCCATCAAGTAAGCGTACAAGCAAAGTGTCACTGGAAAAAAACACATTGCATTAATGCAATCTCTGATGAAATGTTTTTCCATCTGTCACAAAATTTGCCATAACAAATAGGAACTCTGTGCAAGCTTTATTTTAATGTATGATTTAACACCAGGCCTTTTACATTGTAAATACTTAGTAAAAACAGTATTTCAATGAATTTTTACTGACCATTTATTTCAATGTGTAAGGTTTGATAATAGCTCTTTCCTCTTTCAGAAAGACAGGGGCAGCATTCTGTGTAGCTGTCATGACACCAACAAAGCATCCTCTTAGTGCTCTTCTGCAGCAGATGTGTTCTCAGCAGAGGTTCAGGCATCAGAGTGTAAGTTACCACATTATTAGAGATATAAGGAAGATGTCTTTTGTAATGAGGGTGGTAAAACTCTCAAACAGGTTGCCCAGAAACATGGTGGATGCCCCATCCCTGGAAACATTCAAAGTGAGGTTGGTCAGGTCTCTAAGCAACTTGATTGAGCTGAAGGTGCCCCTGCTCATTGCAGGGGGGTGTACTAGATGATTTTTAAATGTCCTTTCCCATACAAACTATTCTATGATTCTACGAGTTCTCCTGGAAGACCACAAAGTAATGTGTGGGGCAAAGAAGCTTCTTTCTTTAGTCAGTCTGGGTGGAGCAGTTAAAATGGGGAGGTAGACTTTCATTGTATGTACAATGTCCAATTCCATCTTATCACTGGGCTAAATGGTGGATGCCCTGCCCCTGCTTCTCTCTGTACTAGTGTCTTCATGTACTTCATTGCTATATGAGCCACCATACAAAGAAGATACCAAGTGCTTCCTGGGTTTACTTCAAACAAATGCTGGCCAGGAGTTTGGGCATATTTCTACTGGCTTTGCTGACTTCTCTGCATTGCAAGAAAGCATCAAGTATCTATGGCTGCACTACAGCACCAGTGCATCTTTCACCAAGGTTACACCAGGAATGGGCTTAATATTTCACCTTTTGGATGAAGGAAATAGATTCATTTACAGGAGTATTTCAGTATTTGTGATTAGACTATGACATGGGCAATGACAGTATGGCTGACAGAGAGAATCCTGAATCTTCAAACTCTCTAGAGCTAAAAATTGTGAAAGAATACCTAAAGATCAACAATTGTGAGCAAACACAGCACTACAGTAGTGACACCAGAGTTCAGCTTAATCAGGAACATTAAACATTCACACTGTAAAACACTCTTTGGCTCATTGTGTTAGAATGTCTTCTACGTGCACAGACTGACTGTAACAAAAGCCTGGTGGGTACAATCCCTACAGAACCAGAGAAAGTTAAAACTTAGGATTAGAGTGTGTATTAAATTATATAGAGTTGCACTTGAATCTCTTTGGGAGTTCAAGCTAGAGAACTGCAGTCAGTTTTCCACAGAGCTCCTGATAATGAGACAGTGAGAAAAAATAATGTGTTTTATGTTTTTTCTACCTTCTTATTTCTGTATATTTAAATATTTTAAGTAATAGGGGTTTTCTGGTATTAAATACAGTGCTTCTTTGCTAATATCCACTGAATTTACTCTTTGAGTTTGCATCATAAGTTTCTGGCTCCATGAGTAAGGGTATAAATTCAGGTTTGTTTTTTTTTATTTTTAATGCCTTTTTACCTCTGTAGTAAGTACATTTGTTGAGAAATCTGGAAGCTCTAAAGATAAGACTAGGTTATATATATTTTAGTAGTTTAAGGAGGGTGGCAGTTCTAGACTCTGGAAAAACCTTGTGAAGAAACTCATAGATTCATGTAAGGAACCCATTGAAGGATAAAAACTGTTGACTCATCTCTCAGGGGAATTATGAACTGAAGAATACAGAATGAAGAGCTGAGAGGGAAAAAAGCCAATTCTTATCTAGACGGTAGGTACACTTTTTTCAGTAGCATGCTTACTTCTATTACTGCCAATGGATGATAAATGTTTGGAATTCCTATAAAACCAGTATTAGTTTATTTACAGACAGAAATGGATATCCTAAAACCCAACAGGTGAGATCTTTAAACCACAGTTCCTTTTTCTTTTCTTGCGTTTGCTGGAGATCTTATTACTGCAAAATCATAATTTTTCTGGGTTTCCTCCTTCTGGGTGATATGCTTTGAAATTTGTTACTGGGTTGTAACTGTTCTTCAAGAATTTTTCCATATATCTTTCTCTAGTCATTGGGTCTGACTTCTTACAGCTGTCCCTACATACTTTTTTTGCATGCAAGTGCTTCATTTCATTGAGGCCCCATCCAGGAGATGTTTTGGGGAAAATCAATGCACATGTTGGTGTTCTTGTGCAGTGTGCACTGCAGCCCCAGCCCCACACTGGGATATGCCATGGCTCCCTGCATAGCATACCCCATGAGGCCTTTTCAAATAAGCCAAGATTCAGGGGAAGACCTTGTGAATAGCCAGTCCTCTGCTGATCTGCTCTAAGTACACAGTCATAGAACACAGCCAGATCTAGGAGCTGAGAATCCTTAAAAAGCTTAGCCCTGGGATAAGGGGTCTTCTAGAAGTGAGGTCAGAATGGAATTCGTATGGGACCCTGGGACAAAAAGACACTCAGCTATGAACTCTGCATACATCTTTACCACTGCTTTTGCCACTGCAATGACTCAAAGCACCAGTACTCAGTTCATAGAGTGGGCCTTTGTGGGCCTTTTATGCAGTATAAGGTATGAAAACACCAGCTGAGTGAGCAACTGAACACTTTGTGAAGAGAGAAACCAGTTGGCATGTGAAATAAAACAGTTCTGTTAATACAGCCCTGGTCACATTCGCACAATGCACACAGTGACACCTGATGCTGATGACTCGTATTCCTACACTCTTGAAGTCTTACAGAAGTCATTATTTCCTGCATTAGGCTGGTGTTTTTGTTTACCTTAAAGCCAGTGCTTTCTATTTTCCCTTAACAAATGTCATTGTGTTGACTTTCACATATTCTCCAGTTTATATTATTTGGATTTTGATGCCAGTCTTCAAAAGCTTCCCATCCTTTCAGATTGGTATCATACAGATAATAATACAAATCATTGAATAATTAATCCCTTGAAATACTGAGTGGGAGTAATCCCAGGACAAATTCTTCCTGAAGAAACCAAGACTTCCCAGGAAAATAAGCCATTGATAACAGTGCATTGAATTAGACAACAATAAGTAGTAGGGTCACAGATGGAGGAAGGATGAGAGCAATGATTCAAAAAAAGACAATAGCTGGAGCAGCACCAGGCTGTGGAAGGTTTTAATGATAAATAGATTTTATTTAACAGTGGGAAATATATGTGAAGAGGGACACACAACTTCGGGCCTTGGGGGATTTTTTCAGCAGTGGCATATGGAGAAAATTCTTTTCAGGAACAAAGTGGATCAAGTTCAGAACGAGCAAAGAACGTGCAATGGTCAAGTCAAGAGGGTAAAATAGAGCTGTATGAGAAGCTGAAGTGTTTAGAAAGAAAAATTCTAGATACTTGAGATACTGGACAAGGAAAACCTGTTTATTCACTGCCTAGGTGCAAAGTAATACCTAGGATGAAGGAACCAGCCCTTTACATGTACTTTGTTTAAAAGCTCTTTAAGATATTCAACCTAATTCCAGATGAGTGTTTAGTCATCACAGTATCATGCAGAGATAGTAGCTTGCATGGTACATTTAGCTATGGATATTTTTTGCCACCTATTTGTAGAGTTGTTCAGCTGCCTGAATATATTTAACTACCTAAGTGAGTTACCTCTGCACAATTTTTTATTATGCAGGATAGATTTGCACCAAAAAACACAGCAATTGTATAATAATTACTTGCTTTGAAATGCAGACAAATGCAATATTTCAGAATTCTTGCTAATGTCACTGAAACAAAAGCAGCAAAAAAAGAGTATTAAATTTTCAGTATTAGCTTAAGAAGAAATGTAACTCCTTTTCATATGTTTGTTAACAGTAAAATCATCCTTCACACAATTAAAATTTTGCAGTGATGTTTACCAAGACTGTACCCTCAGAGAGTCAAGACACCCATACTCTCCCTGTCCACTTCTGGCAGAATAATTTCTAATCCTTGCTTTCAAAATGAGGAAGAGAATTACTTCTTTTACAGGTAAAATTTATTAAAAACTTTGCAATGCTGGAAAAGCAAAATCCATATCTGCCAGTTTAATCTGGCAGGAGAAAAAGGGCAATAAGAAAGTTTTCTTCATGTACTTCAGCAGCAAAAGATGAAGACAAGCTGTGGGTCTGTTGCTGAGTGAGGGGCATAGGACACAAAAAAGGCTAAGATACTAAATGCCTACTTCACCTCTGTTTTCACAGGTAAGACTGGCCATCAATAAAGCACGACCCCCTGAGGCCAGAAAGGAAGTCTGCAGGAAAGATTACTCCTTCTCAGTGAAGCAGGATCAGGTTGGGAACATTGAAACGAACTCAAAATATACAAGTCAAAGGGGATTAATGGGTCAGCACCCAGCAGTGCTGATGCTGCCGAACTCTGGCATTGCAAGGCCAGTATAGATTATCTTTAAAAGGACTCAGTGATCCTGGGAGGTTCTTGAGTCCCAATCCCCCCTGACATGGTCAGGGACACCTCCCACTAGACCAGGTTGCTCAAGTCCTTCTCCAGTCTGGCCATGAACACTGCCAGGATTGAGGCATCCACAACCTCCCTGGGCAGCCTCCAGTACCTTACCACTTTCACAGTAAAGAATTTCTTTCTAGTATCTAAATTAATTTTCCCCTCTTTCCGTACCCATTACTCCTTGTCCTGTCACTACAGTTCCTGACAAAGACCCCCTGTCCAGCTTCCCTGTAGATGCCTTTCAGATACAGAAATGTTGCTACAAGGTCTCTCCAGAGCCTTTTCTCCAGGCTGAACAGCGCCAACTTTCTCAGCCTGTCTTCATAGGAGAGGTTCTCCAATCTGCTTATTGTAACTTACTCTGGACGTGCTCCAACATTTTCATGTTCTTCTTATGTTGGTGGCCAAAAATCTGGATGCAGCATTCCAGATGGGGTCCCACAAGAGCAGCATAGAGCAGGATCACTTCCTTTGACTGGCCACGGTGCTTTTGGTGCAGCCTAGGATGCCATTGGCTTTCTGACCTGCAAGCGCACATTGGTGGGTCCTGTGGAGTTTTTCAGAAACCATCAACCCCAATTCTTACTCTGCAGGATTACTAACAATCCATTCTCTACCAAACCTGTAGGTATGTGGGTTTGGTACAAGCCAGGTGCAGGACATTACACTTCACTTCGTTGAACTTCATGAGGTTAGCTCAGGCCCACCTCTCAAGCCTGTCCAGGTCCCTCAGGATGGCTTCCCTCCAGCATGGAACTTTACCTCCAGCATGGAACTTTCCCTCCATCTTCTCAATTGCACCACACAGCTTGGTGTCTTTGCCAAATTTGCTGAGGGTGCATTTGATCTCCCCGTCCACGTCACCAAAAAAGGTGGAATATTGAACAGTATCCACCTCAGTAGGTATCAACCCCTGAAGGACACGACACATCATTGTTTATGTGGACAATGAGGTCTTGACCACAACTCTTTTCACAGAATAGAACCATAGGTGGTTATTCTTAATTTCTCCTGTTACAGAAAAAAATCTTCAGTATCCTATTTATCAATAATTCATTGTATGTGATTAGTGGGTTATCTCACACTGATATTTCTCACTGCTGCTAGTACCTGAAGGGCTGTACAAAATGCAGCGACTGGTACAGTGGATAGGCTGAAAATTATGTCAAACTTAAGCAGGTCCCAAATACATGAAGTATATTTAGTTGTCTGAGAAGACACAGACATAAAGTCATTCTTGACTGCTGTGGGTTAAATATAATGCAATTTCACTGAAGCCTTTCATTTATGATGCTGTAACACAACATGAGTTAGGACCTCTAAACTAGTAAAATTAAATTGTTCATCTGAAAAAATGTTGCCAAACATTGCATGGAAAACATTGCAAAATCAATACGCTTTGTAACATTACTGCCACTTAACAAGTCATACCCCAACCTCGTACAAAACAGCCCTAAATAGGCTAACATATAACTTATGGCAGAAAATGTGTAATACAGAGCAATTGCAGAAACAGCCAAGTTACTAGTAAGTTTAAATGTGGATATGAGTCTGCCGTTGCCATTTTTTCTATGAAATATTTCAATGATATTTGGGCTCAAAGACCTGAAACTTCAGTGTCTTGATTCAATATTTTTAATTTGTTTTAAAGCACTGAATCGAGCACTATTTCTTTAGCCTTTATCTACTACTTTTGCTGTACAGCACACATGTAATGGAGAACATTGAGGAACCAGGTAGTGGCATAGCATGGCACAGCCACAAAACATATAAATATGTAAGCCTAGGGAGTTAGGCTGACCTCTGGATGCATAGACCAATAGAATACATAAAATCAGCAATAAACAGATGTAAGGTGTAGAGAACAAGCATAACTATTTCAGTCCTGCTGGCATAGTGACTAAACTTAAATCTGCAGTCCAGCTTTATAAAAGAGGGGGTTGGATGCCCCCTCTAGTGTGTACACAGTGTATGCTAACTGCACTTAGTGGCATTTAAAATGGTCCAGATTGTGGCAGAACAGAAAACTGGGCAACATAGCTTGGAAACAGCAAGTGGGTCACTGTATATTTCCAGCTCCCTCTCTAGAGAATTTCCATCCGCCTGGCTGGCTGCCCTGCTGCTGCCTGCCCAGGAGCAAAAGAGACAGGAGGGCCATTGCAAAGGTGGAGAGAGCTTCAACCCCTGCTCCCATGAGCCTACTCCTTAGGCTAAAAGAGGAGAGGGAGCAAACAGAATGCATCTAGCAAAACAACTTAACTCTTTCCTAGCAGCACCGAGCAGAAAAGGATGGGGGGCACAGAGAAGGAAGCAAGAAGAGTAGGCAGGACTCCAGTTGGTACTGAAGGACAGGTTGAAGGAGGCAGAATGGTGGGGACATAGGCAAAGGTACAGTTTCATGCTGGCAAGCTATCCAAATGCAGTAATGACAATTGTCCTTGTACACATTTTTCAGGCCACCTTAAACACTGAGTTATCTACTTTAAACAGTCTCTGTCCTTCTTCTCCCTCCGTTTTCTTCCTAAATCACTAAATAGATACTCCCATTAGGAATTGTGGGAAATAGGTTTTTGTAAGGTAGCTGAATATCTTCTTCCAAACGTGTGGAATTTTATTTTTAATATTCAGTCTCTTAATCTTCTCCTCTGGCTCCTGTGCAATGTTCCACTTAATCTGATTTTCTGTCTTAGCGATTTTTATTACTCTTATATTTTACATCAGGGCTCTTATTTATGACTCAGTCATCAAAGTCATGGTTAAATACTGGTAGTCCTCACCATATTTATGCAAGAAGGGAATCAGGAACTTACTATTCAGGAATCCCAATAATAATATTATGAATTGAATCATGCCCTGATTAGTGAAAATTGTATGCTTGTCAACAAGCAGAAAGTCTGTCTCAGCATTCAGAATACAGAGGACTATTGTGTTCTGGTAAATGAGGCAGATTGATGAAAAGCCTTTCAGAAGGAGGAGTGAAATCTCCAAATCCATTCCTAAACTACTGCTCCTAATGGATCCCCCAAATACTTGGGACTCTGGAAAATACTGGACATTCTTATATTTCTGTTCCAGCAGAGCATGAGAATTTATATTATTTTTAACACAATGGAAGAAAAGTTAGCTTGAGAGACAGACTACATTTACAGAATCATAGAATCTTAGAAATGTTAAGGCTGGAAAAGATCTCCAAGTCCAACCAGCAACCCAGTATCACCATGTTCAGCATTAAACCATGTCTTCAGTGACTTATGCACATGTTTTTTGAACATTTTCAGGGATGATGACTCCACCGCTTCTCTGGGGAGCCAGTTCTAATGTTCTGAAAAGCTTCCAGTGCAAAAAGTTTTCCTGATACCAATTTAAACCTCTCCTGGCACAACTTGAGGCCATTACCTTTTGTCTTGTCACTTGTTACCTGGGACTTGAAACTGACCCTGCCTGGCTATTCCCTCCTTTCAGATGGTTATACAGAGTGACGAGGTCCCCCTAAGCCTCCTTTTCTCCAGGATAAACACCCCCAGCTCCCTCAGATGCTCCTCATAAGACTTGTGCTCCAGACCCTTCCCCAGCTCCGCTGCCCTTCTCTGGACATGCTCCAGCCCCTCAATGTCTTTCTTGCAGGGAGGAGCTGAGAACTGACCACAGGATTTGAGGTGTGGCCTCAGCAGTGCCCAGTACAGGGGGACGGTCACTGCCCTGCTCCTGCTGGCCCCACCATGGCTGATCCAGGCCAGGATGCCATCGGCCTTCTTGGCCACCTGGGCACACCCTGGATCATGTTCAGCTGCTGTTTGCCAGCACCCCCCAGGTCCTTTTCTGTTTGGCAGCTTTCCAGCCACTCTGCCCCCAGCCTACAGTGATGCATGGAGTTGTTGTGACCCCAAGGGCAGCACTTGGCATTTGGCCTTGTTGAACCTCATACAATTTGTTGAACCTTGGCCCATCTATCCAGCCGGTCCAGATCCCTCTGCAGAGCCTTCCTGCCCTCCAGCAGATCAACACTCTCACCTACTTGGTGTTGTCTGCTAACTTGCTGAGGGTGTACTTGATTTCTTCATCCAGATCATTGATAAAGATATTAAACAGGGAGAGCCCAAATACTGAGCCCCAGGGAACACCTCTAGTGACCACTAGCTCTCTCTGGGCCCAGCCAATTTATTCCAAAATCTCAGGAGACTAACCAGATATTTGTTACTGGTTATCTGAAGCCTTGAACTGGCTGCAGTTAGGTTCCTTTTACTAGCATTTCTGTATATTGCACACTGTATATATAAAATTAATCTCAATTAACCAGGTTTAGAACTTTTCTTGAGACAATCTGCATTGTTCCAAAATTGTCTGAATACACATTATGTGTATGTTGAGTAAACTTGTAGTGTAATACACAACTTGAATATTTCATAAAGTACATGTAAGTTGATGTTTAATTTAGTTTCTGCTTGTCACACAAAATAAAAATGCATTTATTTTATTTAGAGTGATTCCCTGCAACCAGCTAAGTCAGCTGAAATCGGTCATTTATTTTTAAAGTAAATCCAGTGCTCCTTCTGTCCCTGTTTATTCTTTATTTATATATACAGATAGAATTATGTATATGTGTCTGGATGAAACTGTAACTGCATTTTCCTCTGATTGCGAGCTTTAAAATTCTGCCATCTATGTTTTGTTTCTGTGATGTCTCTTCAGGGACATTTTATGCTTTCCGTAAACATAGCCTTGGGGTTCTTGAAAATATACGGCTTCTTTAAACTAAGATAGAACAGATGGAAACTTCATTGCTTAAACAAATGGCTACAATTTTCTTCAGGGCACAAAATAGTATCATGAACTTGACTGAGAACCTAGCAAGCTTCCAGAAGCTTTTAGTCTTTCTTTGTTGGCAAAGTATAGAATTCACAAATTTTGTTCAAGAAACGTTTTACAAAAATCCCCTTGTGTCTTTCCATTTTGTTGTTTTCCTTTTTTTTTTTTTTCTGCTTTGAAGGTGAGAACTGGCATTCCTGATTCAGATGACCTTTTGGATTAAATTATTATGAGATAGATTTTGCATGACAACACAATTTTCTTGTTAGCTGTAGAAATTACAGTGCAGGTGCAACAACCTAGATTATTTTAACAGACTTCACGTTACTCAGTTACCAATTCTTGATATTTAATCTAGCAAAAAAGTGCTGTGAAGTGGTGATATGAGCTGCCAAATAAATTTTCTATCTTTGTAGCATTTTCATCCTAGAAATAAGGCATAGAACTTATTTTTGCACCAGGCAGAAGCAGGACTATCATTTTCCCATAATACACATTAATGTAAATCACAACACATCCTCTGAATCAGGGTCTTTATTGATCTTAGTTCAGAACATGCTTGTATCTTTGTGTGTGAAAGAGAACAATCCTAGTGCTTTTACAGCTGTTTTAATTTAAACTCCATTGATAAAACACATCTATAATAAGGTCTGCAGGAAGAGTTCCCAGCCCTGACAGTTATCTATGAATTAATGGAAGTCATACACTTGTGCTTGTTTGGAAAATATGTATGACAGCCTAAAGCAGATAACAGAAGTCACATCTGCTAGAGGATGCTTGCAACAAAGTTAAGCCTTTGTTACAAGTCTCTAGTTCTGGCAATACAGTCATGGTGTTAATACAGTCAGGAATAAGGTATGGAGTTTAGTTAGATAAACAAGCACAGTATGTTTCTGTGAATCAAACATAATGAGACTAATTACCTATGGCCATGTCTCTAAGTTGCTCTTTATGGTACTCTAAGTGTTAACTTGATTTTGGCAAAGGCCCAGACTAGAATTCCTTGAACCCTCAAAACTTTTGCTAAAGGTCTGTACATTTCACGTTCTCTTGACATTGCTTCAGCACCAGAAAATTAGCAAAAATAAATTAATCCTTAGCATCACATAGAGCAGATTTCCCAGGTGACACTTAGACACCAAAGGTTTTTACCTCCATTAGTAAGTTTTGAGGGTGGGGAGTGTGTCACGGCAGCTAGATATACCAGCTGTGCTTCGATCCTGCAGGCTCATTTCTTAGAACTGACAAAGCCAAGGCAGCTATGCTGTGCCTGAGCTGTGCTTATAAACCAGGACCAAAGTGTGGAGTGAAAACCGAATAAGGTGACACTGACTGCAAAAGTTTACACAGAAGATAACAGGAAGGCACAAAGGGAGTATGGAATAGCAATGAGATAGTGCTACTGTGGGGAATCGTCATTACATGGTCGCAGTCTAGCCAAATATGAGTTTTGTTAGCATCTCTACAGGATTTTGTGGGGGGACCAGAAAAGAAGATTGTGAGGTGATACAGGTTAGCATGTGGACAGAGTCTTATAAATAACATGTAAATGTATCAGTCTCTGAGGGTCCAGCCTTTGCAGAGAAGTGGCTAAAATTAATTAGCAAGACTACTCTTCAGAGGTGTTTTGTATAACAAAAGATTTAAAAAAGAAAAATAACAAAATAACAAACCTTACAGAAACAAAAGATAAACCATGCACAGGTGTCTGAGAAAACCTTCTGACACCCTGCTAAAGCACTCTAAAAAGCCCTTTACTTCCTTTGGGTTTCTGCCTAAATACTGAATGTTTTAGGAGGGACAATTTGGCTTGCTGCCAAGAGAGAGCAATACAGGGTTTAAAGAATGGCTACAAGGTCCAGTAGGTGCTTATCTCTTGACCCTGAGCCAATTACTGCCAGGAGGGTATGGAAAAATCTAGGTAAACTTCCTAAAATGTCTAGAGGTAAACTGAAACTCTTTCCCTATTTGCAAACACCTGCTGGGTGTGGGAAATGCATTCCTACAGCAAGGCAGCTTTGTCTAAAGGAAGTTGCTTACAAGTACGAAAGGCAAAGTTGGAGGAAAAGATATGTAAGGTTGTTTGGAAATGAACCAGTGCATAAGAGAATGGTAGCATGAACTGATAGAGAATGACAATGCGGCCTCCCAAAACCCTTGGGATCTGGGAGAAAATAGTGTGAAAAACTGTGAATGTGAGGATAAGCTAACTAGGCTTAATGCAATAGTTGTTGCTATTGGAAGGGCTATCTAGCCAAATATCGGGCTATCACTGCAATGGCATTCTGCATCAACAGCAGAAGGACAAACTTCATTTATTTAGGGCAAGAGAAAAGGATATTGTAAGAACTGAGTCATAAAATCATGTCAGGTAAATTTTAGCTATGACAATGAAACTTGAACCAGAATTTCAGAAAATAAATGAGCACGCACACTGGAGACCTGCAGATAAGTCAGAGTCTGTTACAGTGCCTCAGCTTTAAGTCCAGGTGATGGGCAGGTTGATGATTTTCACACTGAAAAATAAGACAATTGTAAAATATACGTTGGATAAAGACAAATTAATGTGAGTTTAGCCATTTTTGAGATTTAGGCTTTGACTACTCTCTTTGTCAGATGTGGGAAAGGAACTGAGATTTCTACTTCAGTACATTTGTGCTTATTTATATTAGGGGATTATCTGACTCATTAAGATGAAAATTGGATAGTGTTAAGCTTTCCTTTGAAGTGCCTACATGTAAGTTCTGTACCCCATGAACAACAGTTCAATCCAAACGACACACATTGAAGTACATTAATATACACACACTTGTTTATATAATAATTGAGATATAAGGCTCTGCTATGCAGAGCACCTTTGATAGTATCTCTGAGTATTCCTTAAAAATGCCCTATAGTAACAATTTTCATTAGCAGTTAACTTGATGGGTTTTTTTAACTCAGAGGGGACCTAATTCCACTCTTAGTTTATATAACAGCCGATTAAACAATCCTGAGTATTGTGACTCTCTGTTTTTTGCCTCAGTTTCTCTTAGTGTGTATGAAGAGAATAGCAGTACTGACTCCACCTGTCAAACATTCTGAGAATAGCTGAAAAGCACTATGTAAGGTGTAGGCTCATCATTAGCAGCTTTTTCCACAAATCACAGTTGCATTTGCACATAAGGGGAAATGTCATAGAAGATGAGTTTGTTTCTCATTTATTTAAAAATCTTATAATAGATTAGATAAAAGAGAGTTTGTAGTGCCGTTAAAACAGGGAAAGAAAAACAAAAACAAACCACAAAACAAAAACAAAAACAAAACAAAAAAGTCTTATTCTAGCTCATGTACTTCTTTCCTGAAATGTAGCCAAGTTCTAATACTTCCTGGTTTACCAAAGCCAAGTCTCAGTCATTCAAAAATATTCAATAGTCAATGTTCTAGTGAAAAACTTAATTTACATTTTGAAATGTTACCATTTTCTCTCTTATCTATCAAAATTTCTCATTATCTCAAGACCAGACTTTCCATCGCCTGTGTGCACAATTTCAAGTCAAATAAGCATGTTGGGCTTCTCTAGGTTGCATGATTAAGGCCCTATGGAATAAAAATGTATGCCTCCAAAATCTAAACAAACTGATTTTTTTGAAAAATAGATTGTTTGAAATGGTATGCCAAAGAATATATAACAGTGGATGTTATATTCATTCTGTTTCAGTCTGCTGCCTGCATGAGAGAGAACACTGGAAGTTGAAGCAGCAGACTCATGTGTGTAGGTGGTGATTACAGAAGGTGGCAAAAAACCCCTTCTTTTTATTTTAAATAAAAATTCAAATTTTAATTTTAGGGAATAATCACAATTCATTATTCTGCCTATAATATTGAAAAATGGTAGATATGTCCCAGAGAGAATTATGGGGATCCAGGAAGTCAATGAAAGGACAACTGAGTTGTGTGAGGTTTTTTAAATTGAATTGAATTAAAAAAAAAAAAGACCACTTCAGATACCATGCAGAAGGTAAAAAAGTAGCACTATCAATCCCCGAGCTAACTTGTAATTTTAATTACATTTGTGCAAAACCTTGTCAATAACAGTTATACGACCTTTAGAGCCTATTCCCATGTTACCTGCCATGTACTCCACACTAACATCAAGTCTTCTTGACAATGCAAACACTCTTAATCCACCCCCCCCCCAAACCCATTCCTCTGCAAAAACATGACAAAAGTAGAAATTTTGCTTCCTAAAAACAGATTAGTTAGGAAAGCCAAAAGCCCATGATACCTCTACGGCATGGAATTGTACTCACAGCTGAATCCTGCTATCCATCACCCTAAGTAACACTTGCAAACATTTTTTGTCCAAAGGCAACAGCAACAGTCACTCCAAGGGCATTTCTGACTCTTCCCTTTTTATTAAGTCATCTGTTGTTGGGAGATCTTTTTTAGAGAAAGAAGCCAATGGTGCTTGCTCTGTAACCAAAAGATAAGAATTCCTTAATTCTTTATGAAATGTGACTAATTTTGGCGCCTTCTTGTCTTCCACTGTGGCATACAAAATTTCAGAAGCGCAGTGTTTTACTTCACCAGAGCAAAGAATGGAAGCATGTTTGGGGCTTCTCTTTAGAATAACCATCACTTTTTCTCAGTGACAGGGAATGAGTAGGAAACTTCCAGTGTTTATCTTGTTATTAAGTACTGATCAGTGTTTTCTCTTTAAAGTATTAGAAATTGTGAATGTAATGGTTTTCACTTCATGTTACATTTGTAATAATCCCCTGCATCATTCACCAGCCAGTGAAGAGCTCAAGTTCATCAAAGAAGGAAGTAAAGATCAACAATTATTCTGTTCAATGTTACTTAATAATAGCAAATCTACTCCATGAAGCCAGGATCAATCACCACTAAGTGTATTATGCAGCAACTGAGAAAAACTGATTTATAAACCCAGATGCCAGGCTGCAATCTAATAGTGGAGATGTCATGTTGTAGAAGGCTGTAGTAATTTGGGATATGACCCCACCGAATATTTTGGAAGAGAGCTCACTGTTATCACTAGTGATATCTACACTACTCTTTTTATCACTCTCAAGACTTGCTCCCCAATCCTGGCTGATGATCTTAATTTCTGCTTCACATATGCACTCCAAATGAAATGTCCTTGGGACTGTCAGCTCTTCTGCAAGATTTTGTCTGCTACCTTTTTGCTGCACAGGATCTGTATCTGCCACAGTCTCTCTGGTAAATATCACTGTCTTTGTTCCAGAACTACCTACTGAAAAAGGGCATCTTTTGGCATCCTGTCTAACATGGCCCTGTAACACTTGCGCTGGAATGGTCCAGGTTGCTCAAAACTTTGAATCCTTAAGGTGCAGTAGAAATGCCACTCTGTCCTTGGTCAGTGGTAGTAGGAAATCCTTTCTCTAGAGCAAGACTCTCATTCAAAGTCCAGAAAAGAGTGAGTAGTGTCATTTTTGAAAATTAGCTATGCTACACCCTTAGATGATGTGGTATTAACATTGGATGCTCCCTCTCTGCCTTTAGCCATCCCTGTCACGGTTTTATCTTCCATCCTTCCTTCCAACCCCTCTTTTCCCCACAACTCCATTTGTGGACAATAAGTATGAAGCTGTAGTCTCCTCTGAGCTAGGTGATAATTTGGGTTCTTTGGCAGCTGACTCAATACTCCTTGAGCATTCCTGGCTGCTGTCACAGGTAGCACATAACACCTCACATGTCTAAGGCTAGATGGAAAACTATGTGGGAGGATACAACGTAGGACTGAACCAACAATATGGGGGGGGGGGGGGGGGCGGGGGGGGGAACAGAACAAACCATTAGGAATAAAACACACCACAAATACACCCGCACTTTTTCTTTGCCATCTTTGGCCCACTTTCAGGTCAAAATGGGCTTTCTGTGGAGGGAGGCTAAAATTCTGCCAATGAAATGGCAGGTCTGTGGCTGTGTGTCTACCCAGAAAGATCCTTCCTGCTCAGCACAGTCTGAGCACCCATCTACGGCTCCTGGAGGCAAGGAGAAGATAGAGCAAACCATACTCTGAAAAACAGAGGCACATGGAGACCTGCTGTCCTGTGCACCTTGTCTGTGGCAAAGACCAAGCTCTCACAGCTGAGCTTCAGCTGGAAGAGGTCATTTGGGTGGCAGCAGTCTCCTACTAGCTTCAGGACAGAAGAGCCACTTCAGTCTCCTCAAATAGCAGTCTGTGGCCTGGCCTAGGCCATCCTTTCTTCTGTCTGAACTATCTTTACCAGCAAGCAATGTCCTAGTAGTGTGGTTTGGCCTTCTGGTATGAAGAGGTCATGTACAGTAATTGACATAATGGCAGCCTCCCCTGTACAGGATCTCCAGGAGATGGGTGACCAAATAGGACTGGCTGGCCATAAGGGGCATTTGGACACTTTTTAACAGTATGATTACAGTCTTGTAAGCTCATCACAGTGCAAATCATTTCATAATTTTTACAGTCATGGATGGGCAGACCACAACCACCATGTCATCAACCCAGAGTGGCACAGTGGCATCTTTCCTGGCTGCTGGGAGACAGTATATGAGTGATACAAAACAGCTTCTGAGGAGCCACAAAATGTAATTTGGCATTATTTCCTGGTTAGGTGGACTGCAAAATCCATGAGCATCTGTCTGGGAGCTCCTATTCAGAAACCAAGCCAGGGACAGTCAGGGTGAACATGACAGCTGAGCATGACGACAGATGTTTGGAAGGTATTCCTGTGGCTGACCAGCATGAGCAGTTGGCAAACTTGTGGTTGTTTCTACAAAGCAATGTGAAGGTTTTCCTTTTGAAGGTGGTATTACAAACAACTAATGAGGGACTGCTGTGCCATTTTTAATGACTGAAAATAGGTAAGCATAGATCTCCTCATTTGTGGAGACAGAATATACAGAAGGACACTGCAGTCTTTGCAATGTGACTCATTTGTGGCAATAAGGAAAAGAATAACATACTTTTCAGACAAACCAATGCTGTTGCTGTTATGCTGAAACAGAAATAAACCTTCATGGGGCTTATTTAGGAAAGAAGAAAGCTTCTCACTTTCTGATGCATCATTAGGAAAATGTTGGATTTGTTGATCTATCAGCCTAAATAGACAATACATCTTTCATTGTGGCTGTTTTGCAAAGATCTCATTGGCTGTTCCACCAAAGTATTTTTGGTACCTTCAGTTGTTTCCTGTTAATGGTGCCTCTCACTCCAGTTCAAACCTATTTTTACCCCACTGAAATATCTGTGCTGAAGTCCATGCTGTCTAAGGCAGAAGGGTTTGATATATTCGCTGGAAGTTAGGAGACCTCATTCCAATTCCTACTTCTGCCAATACCATCTTTATGACCCAAAACACCAGCTCCCAAATTCCCTCACACATTCAGTCTTTAAGGGAAAAGTTTACATTACGTATAGGGGGTTTCTCTCTCTAGTATTTGCAAGTATTTTGCATACTATTAATATAACATAATTTGGGATAGGGTTAAAGGTTGCCTTCCTTCAGCATCCTCATTTTTTCCATGCCAATCAAGAGACATCATATACTTTCATATCCCCCAGTTTTCTGTGTATGATTTCTTTTGTGAGTAGAATATGCCTATTGACAATACCTATCTCTTATCAGTTGCTCCCTCATGTGAGGATCTGTTAATATTATGTATAGTTCATATAAACCTTTTTTTACATACCATGCAAAATCAAGAGTTTACAAGCTGAGGATCCATTCTAAATGCAAATATGTGAGCAACTGGGTCTCATAAATGTTATTGCTTATTCCCATCCAGTGAGCCACCCTGTTCCACAGCAGAAGAGATACTTTGCAGTACTTATGGGTCTGAGAAGTTTGCAGACCAAGAAGTAACCAGAGTGCTACTGTCACTGCATAGTGTATTTGGGATCACAGTGTGGCTACTCCTGCTGCGTTTACAAACAGATGTTTCCTGTAGATGAGGCACCAAATTGTGGGTGCCACAATAAAAGTTTCTGGTCTCATCATTCCATCCCATGCACATATCTGAAAATGAACAATAACTGGTATAATCTTTTGTATTCCAGGTTTCTTATCTCAGTATATATGAGAGATTGTCAAATTTCAAAGGAAAAAAAATGCCATGACTGTAAAACTTGCTTGAAACCATCGCAGCATGTCTTGTGAGTAGTTAGGATAAAATAAATGGTATGACAGGCCAAAGATGAGCATAATTTAGTTATTATTTCTGACCAGTGTTGCCCTAGGCCACCACATCAACTCCTCCTAAAGGCATCTCTGATTGCTAGCACTGATCTATCTTGCATCATGCCCCTGTATCCTAAGCATGCAAAGATTGGCTAATTCTGCCAATGTTGATGTCTCAGAACTTTTATCACATCATAGTATCATAGAATGTTCTGGGTTGGAAGGATCATCTCATTCAGGTTAAAGGTCATCTCATTCCAACTCCCCTGCCATGGGCAGGGATGCCACCCACTAGACCAGGCTTTCCAAAGCCCTGTCAACCTGTTCTTGAACACTTCCAGGAACAGGGCATCTACAATTTCTCTGGGCAACCTGTGCCAGTGCTTCACCACCCTCATAGCAAACAATTTTTCAATATCTAATTTAAATCTACACTTTTTCTGTTTAAAGCCATTCACAAATTTTCTAGTACTACATGCCCCTGTAAAAAGACCCTCTCCAGCTCTTCTCTCATTCACCAGTGCGGTAGCCCCATTTTAAAACATAGAATTTTTGGGGAACAATTTTCCCTTAGAAAGTCATTTTGGTTGTCTCCAAAAACTTCATTATTTTCCATGTACCTTTGAATATTTCCCAAAAGCGTGTGCTCTGTGATCTTTTCCTTCTTTAAAAATTTGGATTATTTTTCCATATTTCCAGTTTGTGGGAACTTCACTGCCACGATTTCTCAAGTATGATGAATAGTAGCTTAGGCACTTCATATGCCAGTCTCTACACGACCCACAAATATATTTAATCATGTCCAACGGACTCGTGTACCTTGAATCCCCTTAGATGGTTCCTTTTCTTCTACTTCAAAAGGTCTGGCTTCAGTCTTGCCTAATGGGTCAAAACTTTTGCTTTCCATCAAAATAAACAATATGACTGATTTCAAACATACTTTTAAAAGGCCATTTACATTTTTAATTTTTACTCCTTTCAAATGTCTTTAGATTTGCATTTTTATTTTAGTCACTAGGTAAATCTCTAATTTGTAGAGTATGTCCCCCAGGGGTTTTACTTTTTTTACTTTTCTATTAGTGGTATTTATTTACAGAAGAATTGACAAAAATTAATTAAGGCATTTTATGCACAGCTTCATGTTTTAATAAGGGAAGTCTGGTGAGAGATTAGATAAGAAAACCTTGAGTATTGAGGTGAACTCCCATGAGTATAGAAAACATACAAAAATTGGCTTATAGTTAAGGTCATTGAGAGGAGACTATGTCCTATTAAAGGATATATTTGATAGAGCTTTATTTCTATACATCTCAGTGTCTTGTCTGCACTGGGATACAATCAGTAACTGATATATGCTAGTAAATTATACGTATGACTTAACATATAAAGACATAAAGAAAACTAGAGATTTTACTTATATTAAATAAACTTGATTCTGCTTTGTGAATGCTTTAAAAAAAAAAACAAAACAAAAACAAACAAACACAAACAAACAAACAAAAACCCAAAAAAACCCACCACCCCAAAACAAACTGATCTTTACTTTTTCCACTTGGCAAGATATTAACATTGACAAGTTGCATGGGACATTTCAGCTTTATTTATGTGATAGACAGCTTGTATGAAAATTTCTCTCATAGATTCTGAACATTTTATTGCTCAAGTCAGAAGGAGAAAACTCACAATGACCTTTGAGTATAATATCTTGTTTTAAAGGCAGATTGATGGCTTCCCTTTCTTTTCACTCTCCTGTGCCTTTTTCTCAGTAATGCATAAAAGCCTGGAATAAAATCTCCATTGTGTAATGCATAACTAATTTTATTTTTTTACTCCAAACCCCAGCAATTCAAAGCCAAGTAAACACCAGCAGGCTGCATTCACTTACACTATGCATGTTGATGCTAATTGCAGTTCCCTAAGCATTTTACATTGTTTGCACAAAATAGCAATGCTCTGCCTTCAAACAGTCAGTTCAGTGACAGCTGGAATGAGTTTATCTCATACTGCTTAGTGTCAGGTGCATTCTTACAGCCTTCCTGCCTCCTTTTGAGGGCTAATTAAGGCATTCTTCTCTCTTGTTTAACATTTACATTTAAACAGCTGCATCTCATTTGGATATAATGCAAAGATGGGCACCTGGTTTTCTTTCCCTGAGATAATTCTGGGAGGTTTTTTTTGCTCCCCCTCCCTTCACGAAAGCTCCAAAATGATTATTCTTGTGCTTATGTGGGGAAAGGAACCGAAGCAGCTGTAAATGGAAAGAGCTGCTCTTCATTCACAAACAGGGTGCATCTTCCCAGGATCCTTCACAGCTAGTCTCCTTAGGATAGTAGGCATGGGAGCAGAATGCAAAGCAGAGTCCTTGAGCCTTTCATCGCTCTGCTGCCTTTGTCATATCTGGTCACCTCGGGGGCTTCTTCATTGTTCCTGTCCTTTTTGCATCTTGGGTTGTTTGGTTGTTTCTTCCCACATGAACAAAGAGTTTACAGGAAAAAGAAAAAAAGAAACAAAGCCTAAACCTTATTCCAACAGAAAAACATTGCAAATGTAATCATAGCAGTTCCATAAGACCTCTTGTTCCATGTTAGCAGGAAGGAGTGCAGAGATGCAGCCCACTGTGTTTTCAGACATCCACACAGGTCCAAGTTCTCCAAGGAGCACACAGAGAAGTGGCCAGGACTGCAACCCAGCCTCCAGGCACTAAGCATTCTGACAGATTCAGCAGCACGTTTCACAGCAATCTTGGTGCAAGGTACAATCCTGTCAGATGTAGCACCTTTTGTGGTTGCCTCCATATTTGCAGATCTCCATCTTCAATAAGGCAACTTCTTAAGATTATGAAAAAAGAAAGAAAGAATATTTCCAAGAAGTTATGGAAGATCCAAGGGCAAAGATCTATCACCATACACCTCTCCAGGACAAACACTACCATCTATGCTCAACTTTTTATGATTTTTTTCTTGCCAGTAAAAAATTACTAGGGACATTATATATTATTTCTGTGCTTTAAAGAAATAGGTTATTGCAATCTAATAGTATTAGGTTGCAATAATCCAGATAACAATAGTATATATACACGAGAGAATTAATGAAATAGGAAAACTAGACTATGATCATGAGTTTAAGGGCAATATGTTTATTGAGACAAATTAATGATGTCATGTTCTTATTTCTGTGCAATTGATCTTCATTTCTCAATAGGAATGGGGAAAGAAAAGCCTTCTCTCCATGGAAAACATTATAATGGGAAGCAAAGGAATGCTGGAGGTGTGGCACACCTGTGCTGCCAGGGGCCAGCAGGACTGCGGTGCTGATGCTGCAGCCTTGCCCACTTGGGGGTCTGGGATAACTGAGGGCAGCAACAGGCTGTGACTCCAGCTGTCAGCTGGAGAGGAACAAGGCAAACACCTCACCGAGGAGCTTCACAGATAATTGATGACAGCAGAGAAGGCTGAGGGGATCTGTGCTGATCCTGGGGATTACTTTTCTCCCTGCCCGGAAGTAACCAGCCTGCAGTTTTGCCCCAGGCCCACCCCTGCCCTTCATCCTTTCCCTGGAGGAACCAGAATTTATGCCCCCTTTCCATCCTTCTCCTTTCCTCAGATCTCTTGCCCTGATACCCCATCCTGCTTTGTTGACTCCAAGTTTCTTAATCTAATATGATGGATCTTTGGAATTCTTCTTTTGCCATCCTACCAGCTTCCACTTGATGGTTTTGCTTTGCCAGTTCAGAATTTTCTTTCTTCATCCCTCAGCCAAACTACAGCCAAACAGCTTGCACTGTTACGTTCTTCCTAATCACACTTCATTATCTTTTGATTTCAGTAATATAATTTTTCCTTTGTTTTTAGGGTGGTTTTGTTTGTTGTTTTTTGGGGGTTATTTTGGCCAGGGATTGGTTTAGAGAACTTCAAGAGACTCTTGCCATAGGGACTCAAGAAGGAGTGAAGCAATAACAAAAACTGAACTAAAAAATGGAAGTCCTAAATAACACTCAGTATATGACTGCATAAAGTCATGACTTTTCAGAAGACTTAATTGTGAAGCTATAGCAAGTCCCAGCATGTGTAAACTGTACTTTTCCCCAAAAGGTTTGTAACTGGGCAGGTTATCAAAAATTAAAATGGCACATCTGGTTTGGAGGCTACACACTTCCAATAAAATTTTCAAGTTTGTATATGAAATTATGGGACACTAGAGCATTTGAAGATGATGAGTAGCAAGGACAGATTCATCTGACTATATATTAATGTCTTTATCTGAGCTTGCAGTCACCGAACATTCAAAGTACTAAAGAAAAAAACAGGCACGTGTATGACAAACTACTAAAATGGTTCAAGCATTCATTATAAAGTGTCCTAGGAGAATTATCTCATGTACAAACCTCTAAAGTATAGGTATCTGAAAAAAGGTGAAATTGATATCAAAATTCAACTTGAGCAGCCTCCTTTTCATCCTCCTACTTAAAAACACCCAATGGATATTTACTGAACCACTCTCCAGAGCAATGTGAGTCCTGAAAATAAAACGTTACTAGAGCATTGCATATGAAATGCACTAAGCAATCCCGAGAAGTCAAGCTCCTTGTTACAACATACAATTTTATTATTCATCTTTTCACCTAAAAAACATCAACCTTTTATGTTACAGCAGAAGTACACTGTCTCTGAGGACCAGGACTGCACTGAAGACAGATTGTTACTGCTCATAACCCATTTCTGCATACATAAGTTTTCTGTTTCTCAAATATATTAATGATCTAACCACAGGGGAACTGTCTACATTGGTCGCTGTGTGAAAACTGAAGCTTTTTAAACAGCCTATCCTTGCACAAAGGCTTATTATCAACTTGGATAGTAGCGCAAAGTTAGGAACAAGGAGCTGGGTTTATTGCCAGATTTTATCATGAGAAAAAAAGAAGAGTAGATGAGCTGGTTGTCATTTTGTTCTGGCTTTAATATAATATTTTTCCACTGGAAGAGTCAGCTCCTTCAGAACCTAAACTTGCCTCAGGAACTTATTGATTTTAACAAACAAGTATCAAAAGTCAGTCTTTAAATCTCTCAATTTAATTTAAGTAATGTTAAAGTGCTTCATGGAGACTAGCTGAGTAATTTCATTGAATTTGAGTAATTGCATTCAATAAATATTTCTCTGAGAATGTAGAAGTATTTTACTTGGGTTTGTAATTTTTTTCCAGTTCAAATTCTAATTTACAGCTTTCATATCATGGCTGTATTTTATATTTTCCTCTATCCAGACTGATTGACAGACACCTTTAATCCTTTTTTCATTATTAATTATAATGGATCCTGACCTTTTATCTTTTTGATAAACAGCTATACCTGCATTGAGGCTTAAGCTGAGAGAAATAATACATGGTAATGTGTGATTCATGTAAAAAGATCATGGTGGTATTTTCTTTGAGCCACAGTAAAGCCATTCTATGGAGCAAAAGATTGCGTCCCGGTGAAAATTTAATCCAAAAGAACTCTTTCAAAATTGTTTTTCACACACACTAAAAGACACATTCTTGAATCTGTTTCAGCTCTTGATGTTGTCCGAGCCGTACATCACATCCCCACCCAGCACAGATGTTCATTCCTATCACCAGCATAGGGCATAAGGATGTCAGTGCTATGACCAGAGGTCAGCGAGCACATGCAGTATCAGAAAGAAATTGGCACTGAATTTGAGAAAGATTTTGTCCTTTCTGTGAATATCTCTCAGGCACCAGTGTTCTTCAGGAGAAGCAGGTTTTGAGAATACAGAGAAGCAAAACTGAAATGGGGAAGAATTTAGAAAGTGGGAGGATATTCAAGTGTGAAGAGAAACAGAGACTTGGGCAGAAAAAAAACTACTTTCAGAAGTTACAGGAGAGGAAATTGGTCAGAGGGAGGAAGAATAAATATTGGATATGCAAACTGGGACTAAAAACATTGGAGTGATTCTACGACAAGCAGCTGATGAAGGTAACGGTATATATATGTGGTCGTGAGAGACCAAGCTAAAATCTCTGGCAGTTAATGCCCTCTGATAAAACACATCAGCAAATGGTCAGAGAGTGCCAATAACGCCACAAAGAAACAATGGAAAGGATGAAGTGAGTGTGATGGAGTAAGACATATATAGGGCTTGGGCCGTGTGCAGGGAAGAAGACATTAAGGTCAGTAAAAACACTGACAAGAGCAGTCTGAGAGGAAGATGAAGGTTTCTTGAGCCAGGAGACCTATGCAAAGATTAGGAACTTCTGTGGGGTTAAATAATGATGGCTTGTAAGGATGATAGATTCTGCGGAAGCAAGTCCCTCATCTGAAATTGTGTGCTCAGTTTTGGTTTTGCTTCAGCAAAAACAGTACAAAAGCAAAAAGGTGGTTCTAGAGAAAATGGCTTTCAGCAACCAAAGAAAGCAAGAAAAAATAGATATGACTTTTTTATTTTACTGAAAGATAAAGAGAAAAAAAATAAGAAGGTGCAAAATAGACATGCATACTAATAAGGGGCATTCAGGTGGTAAACTGAACATTGCTTTGTACTTTCTCCATTACTTCAATGTAACAGGGGGACATCTGGGGAAAGGCAGAAGATGTAAAACCAGTAAAACAAAGTGTGTTTTATCTGCTTGGGCTCTAGAACACCTGCTCATGAGGCAGTGACACAGCCAGGAGCTCAGCATGATTGAAAAAGGGAATAAAAATTTGCATGGATGAGGCCATGCAAAGTTACAGGCTTATAAACTGTAAACAAATCAAAAACATTTGGAAAGGATAGAAGCCTCTTGCCTCAGGCTGTTTCCCAGCTTTTGACAAAACAATAAGATGTTTTTTCCTTAGGGGCAGTTTTTGTGATTTCCAGTCTCATATAACTCAAGACAACTTTATCATATAATAACATTAAACTACTCTTTTTGATTTTGGTGATTCTCTATATTTATTGTCAGTAATTATATACTCTTTTAGCTGCCTGTCGTACTCCTGCACATTTCTGGCTATGTTTGGACAATCCCCATGATGTGCCTGTCACTGACTGATAACTCTTGCTAAATGTGTTTTTATAGAGTCTACTGTTCCCTGGTCACTCTTGCTAGGGAGGTCCTTTAACACACCATTCGAGTCCGGCTTGTACCCAAAGGTAGAACTGCTGTTGTTAGCCCTCTGGAGTAGGTGTTAGCCATGCATTAGTTATAAATCTGATCTCTCTCACCAAAATTAGGACTGGGGATCTCATGCCGGGGGCAGGCTGTCACACAGACATCTACTGCAGTGGGTGCTTCTTTACTCTGGGGAAAGCTTAACACCACTGCAGGCAGCACATGGGCCTAGCAGGCTCCCCACTGGTATCCATATCTCAACATTTGGCCAAATACACAGTAGGGATAGACAGGTGAGGACTACCACAGAAAAGCATTATTGTAGATGCTTCAGCCTTTAAAAGTCTGAACTTTCATGGACTCAGATTCAGCAAAGAACTAAATAATGTAAGCTCTAGGAACTGTATATCCTTAGGTACTTTATTAAATCAATGTCTTTCATTCCAGCTCTCCCACCTCTATTTCTAGCTGCTACTTGCAAACCATAATGAAATAAGAATATTCCTTGCTGTGAAAAACAAGCCATTCAGTGCCTCAAAATGATATATGAGATCCTCAGTGTGTGCCAGTACAGGATCTTCTGATGAGTTAGAAACAGTACATTCCACCCAAGTCCCAAAGGGGTGCCTATTTTGGTGTTTCAATTTAAAGGAAGAGTGAGATTTTGAAACAAATTGCCTATTGTCTCTTTTTGTTGTGCTTTGATTTGCACCACAAAATGGTCTCGGAGAGCATGACCTGGATTCCTTCTGGACGGAACTAAATTGGAAGATATGTTCCTGGGAGAGTACTTAATGCACTCTAGCAGTAAAGGACACTCAGGTCACAGGACCAGTTTAGTCCAAATACAAACCTGCTGAAAATGCGCATATCACAGATGTCAGGCCCTAAACATCAACTGTAACTTCTGCAGATCTTACTTGACCATGTTAAGAACAATTAAGACTTAGCAGAAGTCACCAAGTGACCCAGAGAAATATAAGAGAAATGACTACATATAAACTATTGTTCTGTTGCTCTTTCAGATTCAATATTCAGGCAAAATTACCATGTACTGATGATCTACTTTTCCTCAGAGATACCAAGGCATTTATCAACATGATATCTAAGCACTGTAAAAGACAAAAGAAATGTTGTGAGCATTATTTTAAGACTCTAGTTTCTCTGTTACTTCCCCCCACCACCACCCCTTTTTTCCCCCTCTCCATTTTTTACAGGTTTTTTTTAAACTTACAGAAACATGCACGTATGATTTCTATAGCACTCCCTTAGCAGCTATACATGTTTAACTACTAAAAACGATCCTCAGTTTAGGTACAGTGCTTGAGGGATGCAAAGCATTATGTGACTGCCAAGTATTATTAAGATGAAGAGAAGGCAGATTAATGAGGAAGGCATTCTGCTCCAAAATGAAAGAGGCTCTATTAGCTTTTCAAACAAAACCTTGTGGGGAAGTCCCTATTTTTGTGAACATCACAAGCTCCTGATAATTTGTTTGTGTAATGCCATCAGAACCAAAACACCTTCCCTGTTCATCTTTAAGTGATTAAGCAGGTTACAATAAGGTGCTGAGGTAGATGGATGGCATAGTACTTCATAAGACAAACCAAACAGGAATTACTGATTCTCTGGAAAATAAAGAGGAGAGCCTTGATTTGACTTTATTTCAGCATTAATGACACTTAGGATTATCACTTAAGTTTTGAAATTTTTGAAATTTTGAAATTTTTCTTAAATTTACTATTTCTTTATGTTCTACTTTACCAAGAACAAATTGTGATATTCCTGTTTGCAAACACAATTATTTCAAAAGATTTTAAATTTACTCGCATATATAAACCAAAAATATAAAAAGACCAAACAAAATTTCCTTTAAAACTTTGTGATGACCACCCAAGGATATTTTGGACCAAACTGCTTGTGAAAAACACTTTACATTCAGATGGCTGTAAGAAAAGCATTTGAATGAATTTCTTACCTTCTGATTTATCTTTGGATTTTTATAAATCAAAGTTCTGCTTTAGCTCAATGCTCAGCCATGTCTCACCAGCTTTACAAAGGTACAGCTGGGCACTGTCTCAAGTGGCAGGTCAGAACCAGACCCATGGGGCACTCTTTCAGATTGACCCTAATATTCTCACTGGCACTGTGGAACCTGGCATAGACTGAAAATACCAGGGAGGATCAGAGATGGGCTGCACTATATTTTTAAATAATGGTAATTCTTCATTGAAAGGAGAATTCTTCAGAACATATGAATATGGGGCTAAAATATGTCAATATTTAGATATAACATCACAATATTAAACTGAAGTAAAGAATTTTCCAGATATATCTGCAAATAGAATTTATTATTCATATTTTTCCCAATGTTCAAACACTCTTATTCAGCAGGGAATACACCAGACAGAGACTTTATTCCCAAGTACCTTCATGTAGGAAAGAATTTCATGAAAACTAGATGTAAGCCTTTGAAAGATGGAAGTATCTGAAAGGTAGAAAATAACAGTGTCTAAGTTTAATGATGATTCCATTTCAGCTCAGTGGTACTGGATCTGAAAAAAAGAATTCAATCAATTTTTCTCCATAAAGATCAACAACACCTCTGTTAATTGAAATGGTGAGGAGAGGTGGAAAGAAGAGTATAGTCACATGTTGTAAGGCCAGAAAAGGCTTTTTTTTTTTTTTTCCACAAGTCCTGCAGTAATAGATACCTCAGGATTTTCCAAAGGTACTTTTGCATTGTACCTTTGACTTCCAATATTCTCTTATCCTTACTGCTAAGAATGGGTTAAATAATCTCGCTCCAATGGAAACACTTCCAATGGAAAACTTAAATTCTGTTATCAAGTTGCTCTTAAAATTTCTCTAAGGTTGGCTAAATTGGGTGGTTGCATTATGACTCTGTAAAAAGAGCCTTACTGACCTGTAGGTTATTCATGGAGCCCTTGACTCAGTGCACGTCCTTGAAGTTCTTGGCCATAAAATGAACTCTGGGCTCCCATTCCTCATTTCTTCCCTACAGAGTAGCAGTACCAGATCTGTACTCCTCCTCAGTCATACTTTCTCTATGCATGTTAACTCCCTCAGCCATAACTGACTACTCCTTATTCAGCTGACTCTTTCCAGGCTACTGCTTTCCACAGCACAGTCTCCCACACTGCCAGTACAGTCTGTGCTGCTTACAGATGTGTCATCTAGAATTAAACTGTTACAATTTTCAAAACTATTAAAAGATTCCTAGCAAAGGTTTTTATATCATCTTCTAGAATATATCTCTGTGAATATTTAATGGGTATTAATTAAAAAAAACCTCTTTTCCTGAAAAACATTCCATGTGATCTCTGACCTAAAACTTTTTATTTTTACATTTTAGAAATGAATTTGAAATTAATTAATTTGTGGTAATGTCCTGCTAATGTTGCCAAGATATACATCCTTAAACAAATACAGGTTTCTTTCCAAACCTTACTTTGGGATTTCAGACAGTCATGAGTCAAATTTTCCATACTGCTAACACCCAGACTGCTCCAGTGGTTCAAACTGTGGACTCGGTATTTTCTGAGCTTGAGAAGAGCTAGCTCTTCTCAAGGGAAATTTTTCAACAGTTTTTCTTTTTCCCAAAACAACCTTGTGTAAACAATATTCCTTTCCCATAACAACAGGTGTTGTTTGCTATTTCTGTTACTTAGCCAATGGGAGAGGTGTCAGCCCTATGGACCAATAATGTGCCTTCTCAGCACAGCGTGTTATAAAAGGGCTAAATGAATTGTAAATAGATCCTTCTGATTTCTACTGCCTTCTGACTGGAGTCAAGCATCTTTATTTCATGTCCCATTGCGACACAAACCTTGGATGCAGCTATACAGCCCAAGGACCAAGTTATAAAGTTTACCTTTCTCAATTGGACCAGTGCTGTACATTTCCTATAATCAGTGTCCATCTGACAGGTCTCCTACCTGCCATAATGCTGCTATGGGCTTTGTATCATTGTTGATATGCTTTTTTTCAAGAGAAAAATAGTCTTTTTACACAGCACAGCTTCTGATTATTCAGGCTTGATAAAACTCAATATTATGTACTATAAATGGCTGCTTCTGGCAGCTGCTGCTATCAGTTCTTAAAAGTGCTGGCATCAGTTGAGAAAATAGGCAATAGGAAAAAACAGTTTCTCTCACCCACATTAACACAGCAATGTATTATAACAGTGGGAAGTTCTTTTTGGCCTTACAAATGATATTACAGAAGAAATATTAGCAATTTGCTTTGAGCATTAATTGAATTGATCTAGTTGTGATTACCACAATCTGCAAACAGCTTCTCCAATGTACAGAGGATCTAATTATTCCCAGAAGAAATGTCCTGTAAATCTGAGGTATAGTAAGTATGTGAATGGACTAAATATCCTTGCAGTTCATAAGCCTGTAGGTATCTCTCTTCTTACACGGCAGAAAAGCAAACAGAAACATCAGAGGCATAAGCAGAAAGAACAGCTTAAAAGAAAAGGTTGTATCTAGCAGACAAATGTACACCATGTAGCCCCACGTGCTGCTCTTTGAAGTCTGAAGACACCAGAGGATTTCAGAGTGTTGTAAGGAGAGTCAGAACAAGGGCACCTCACAAGCCTTCAGCAAAGAGCAGATTGTTTAAAAAGAGGTTCCAGATTATCTCCTGCTTGACAAAGACAAGACTATTTTGTAAAGGCAGTATCTAATGCCATGTGGCTGAGGATAAAAGAACAGCAAGTCATTAACACAAGTAGCAAGTCATCAGCTTTCTCAATATGCATGCCCAATCCTTTAATCATTTACCATACACATGCATCTTAATGGGAATTCTGCCGAAGTATAAACTGTTAGATTAACTGCTACAAAATCTTGAAAAATTAGAGCAAACGGTCTGTGCAGGAATGGTAATGCACAAACAATATCAATAACTTTTGCATTGGCAGCTGAGCCAGAAAACCCATGACCAAGAAAACAATAGGAAAGCTACTTGATTATGCCATTTACTTCCCTAATATGCTCACTTTTTGCATGGAGTATTTTCTGAGATGTTCCTAACACGTTACCTGCTAAAAGAAACCCACCCTAAATGTCCTGAGCATACTATCAGGTCTGAAAAGGAACAGTTTCCTGAACTTGTCAGAATTTGATTAGGCAGACAAAATGATCTTTGTTTCATCGTTTAATAGCATGCTACTGATGTTTCTATGGTCGAGCTTATGTAAACCAGCACAGCATTTCTGAATTTTTTCATATTCTATGTAGTGCGGGAGTGACCACCAGGCTCACAAACCTCATTTCAAAACCTGAGGTGTCTGGGGTACATACCTCTCCAAGGCCTGAGAGGAGCAGACATCAAGAGTAGCACTTGATAAGTAGACAATGACAATAGATTTCCAAACTCTCTGCTGCAGAATAAGAACTGGCTGAACACTGAGCTGAGATCCCATTAGCATCCACCTCATCACATCTCCTAGACTGCTACTTCCCATATTTAGAGATTCAGATTTCCTTCCATGTCAGCAAGGCCCCAGACCACTCCTAACTTAGTGACCCTACAGAATGATAAACAAAACAATATTCCTATTACAGGAGCTTCCCCACTAAGTTTAAAACAAATTATACCAATATTAATACTTCTACTACTACTTAGTACCTTCCAAAGGGACTAGGATCTCACAAAATCTATAAAATGCCAAGAAGCGATGCTGCTGTGAGCACACTCATCTATGCTTCTGTATGCTAGATTACTCTGATCAACAGCAAAGAGAACATTCCTGAAGCATGTGGAGGGAGAATCTAACAAAGGCAGTCTATTTCTAGGCATCTGGCCTTGCCTTATAACCAGTGAAACCAACAGTTTTAGGGAGCAGTTGGTAAAATTTAGGCTATTTTTATGAACCTAATGTATTTCACTCTAGAGGTGGCTATTTCTGTCTCCTGTCTTGACCTTGGAATTGTGCCCTGGAACAGCACCTTGCCCTCCTCCCTTTATGAAATGATGGGCTGTTTTGAACCTGTCAAAGTCTCATTCTAACTTCCAACAGAGTCAGGAGAGGACATCAGATGTGCCAACTGCTGGTTCTGTTGGTAAGCTTGAAACACAGAGGCCAGTTTAGGGAACAGCTCACAGCTGTAAGTCCTTACAGCCTGCTCTCCCATGATCCAAAAATATCAGTGAAGTGTTTGCTTAGAGTTTAATAACTAACCTTGAAATAATCTATAGAAAGGATCACTGGCTGAGGAAGGGGCATGAAATAATTTCACTCCGGGGATTTAGGTAGTTCGTTTTTCCACTCAAAAGAAAAGTTTATAATAAATGTAATTCATACTGAGTTTGATGTGTTCCATTCATAACAGTGACTGGTGTGCTTTTATTTCAGTCTGTATACACTGTAAAAGTCTCAATAAACACACAAACTATAAAGAATTTCCTGTGCTGTAGAAAAGTGTCTAGTTAGCTCTGTATATAGGGACTTTTTGTAGTGATGACAATTATTTCAACAGGATTTCTGCAAACAGTGAGAGCTTTCAGAACTATCTCTTACTGGTAAACCCATGACTTCAGTTTGGCTACAACTGATGCCTTCCCACCCAATAATTCATAGGCTGATAGGAAGATAATTCTCTTCTCTTTGCCTCCCCAGAGGCCAAAGTATGGTCATGTGAGCTATTTCAAAAAGTTCTTAAAAACACAGTAAATTCACACACTCTTCATTTGGGCACTAGCTCAGTAGTATGATTGGTGCATGTTTTTCCATTTCTCAAGCTTTGCTTTTCATTCACCTCTGTCTGTGCTGTAGTCCCAGCCTTTCATAGGCTTCCAATAGGCAAATTTCAATGGCTAAGCTATATATCTGATGGGTGCAAAACCAACTTGGCATCATTATCCCTCAAAACACCTTTTCGTGGACAAAGGCAATCAAGTTCAAAGGAAACTAAAAAATTTCTTCATATCAAATAAACAAAGTTGAAGTCAGTGATTTCTTACAAGTGTATAACCATAAAATTGGTAAAAGAAATAAGTTACTTGCGTATTTTTTCCCTGAAAACAGTGCAACTGGAATGAAAATCCAAGTCAAAATGGGACAGGTAGCCCAGATTTCATCCTTTTTGCATTGAAAAGAAAAAGCCAACTCATCCAGAAGAAACAGGAAGGGAAGAGAGGATTGGAGGGGCAGACACTTGTGATTTGTGCCATTGTAAAAGACTCTGAAGTGTCTGATCCACTTATAGCACCTCACATTAAACTTAAAGGAGACAAAGGATCTCTCCTGACATGTTCTGTCCTCTCTCAAGAAAGTGGGAACCAAACCTTTTTCAGAAAATCTTTCACCTAGTCCTGGGCAATAGAAAGAATCTGGGACAACATTTGCTCACATCTCAGCTGGATACAGCCCACTGGGCTGGAGGGACTGAACTGATGGCCCTGGGACACCAGTTTTTCCCCCAGGCTTCTTGTCATGAGCACTTGCCTCCTTGTCTTGGAGAACTCTTCTATGTTCAGGGAGTATTCCCAACATGTCCCCCTCATTCTGCCTTGCTTTTTCTTCTGAAAGCTCTGCAGCACAGGCATGGATGGGAACATGGCGTCTGCCAGCAGTACCAAAGATGAGCAGTCCTGACTCCTTGCAAATAGGAAATCAAAGACCTTGTTCACAGCAGGAGACCTTTCTCACCCTAGAAGAGCACCAACACGTTAGTTAAACACATATGGAATTCCTGCCTGGGTTCAGCTTTTCTTCCTTTGCATCACTGAAAAAATCTACTTTTTCTGATATAATGCCCAGACAGTAATTGCCATTTGGTGTCCAGACAGATTAGTCTCTCAAATTCTTAACGTCCTCAAATTCTTCTTTCTGCAGTGACAACATGCATTAAAGATCAGAAGATTACCTCAAATACAAAGAGTAGCATAAAGAGCAGATGAATACCCAGAGGTACAAGCAGAGGCAGAGGGATATCTGGGTTCAAGGCAGCATGGTTGAAGCATTTGTCTTTAAAGTGCTCAAAAGAATATAATGGTGATCTAATGAAATTTCAGTCTTACCTTTCAAGTCCTCAAATATACCCTGAAGCAGAGTCAACTTACTTTATTGTTAAAGTATCAAAATAAATGTTGTGTGTTCTCCTTAGGATTTTTTTTGTCTGGATTTTTTTTTGTTTTGTTTTTGTTGTTGTTGTTGTTATTTTAGTTGTTTTCTTAAGTGAATGTACAAAAAAATTCCAGACAAGGCCTCACAACTCTGCTACTGAAATTTTTTTAGAACTATGTTCTCCAGATTAATTTTCAAAGGTTGACTTGACCTTCAAAAGACTCTGTTATCTGTCCTTTTTCTTGTCATTTGATCAAAGAGGCTTTGCCTCTATCTGGAGAGGAGAAATCACATAAATTTTCCTTTTCCCTTTTTTTTTGGGTGTCTTTACTGGGAGGTTCCACCTTAAATTTTGCTTTCTTGCCTTGCTAGGCAAAAACTGGTGTCTGTATTCTAACTGCTGACACCAGCTTTCACATCCCTCCTGAAATTTATTCAGCTAATCGTGCCTTTCCAGTTAATACACTTACATGGAACTAATAACACAATCAAAACACTGAGAGGTTCCTTGTAGTAAGATATACCCTGCCTCACTGTGTTTCTAGTCTGACCTTGACAGTGAGGTTTTTTGCTTAAAGTAATTAGTTAGATGGCTACTACTCCCTCCAGAAATCCCATTCCCTTTTGTGATCTGGAGGGTGTGTGAAATACTCTTTCAGTGTTTTGTCAGGTTTTCAAATCATTGCCCAACTGGGCTCTTCCTCTTCTTCATGGACATTACTGTAAGGACTAATTTCTAATACAGATGAGAGCTTCTGGGTGAGGTGAGCAGGATCCATGCTAGTGGTCAGCAGTAAACTAGTCATGAAAGCCCAGGACATTCGAACCCCAAAATGGCACAGGTGCACCCAAATAAGAAGTACCTGACACATGACTAAGAATGACAAAATAGAACTTTTCCCATGCAACTTTCCTTTTAGCCAAAAGCAAAAAAATATTGTGTTAGTTAGAAAACCAAACTATACACATTTACTTATAAGGGTTTTTCTTATGGCTACTCCAGGCCATTACAGGGAAATGAGTCACAGTCTCATTTTCTTCTACAGACTGGATCTCCAAATAGGGCCCCTCTTTTCATGAAGCACTGTGAGGGAAGACAGCTCCTCACAGCCTCAAAGCCTCAGAGCTGGTGGGGCTGTCAAGGAATGCAGACAGGAATAACCAAAGCTTTACCCTGAGGTTCTGTGGCCACAAAATATTTCAAGTTATCTATGCTCTTCTATCATGGATTTTTTTCCCCCAAAGGAAAATTGTGATATTTTCTCTAGAAAATCTATCTAAAATTGTTTACTGTATAAACAATTTTATCATATTTTTGTCTCCCTACCTTATTCCTTCTACCAATTGTCAAATTCCTCAGGGGGGAAAGAGCCTTGAAAATGGAGAAGATGAGCAAGACTTCCTGATCATATTCCCTTTTTTTTTTGTGAAAGAAAACTTGAATTTTCTTTAGCAGCTGCTATTACTTCCAGCTAAGGGTCTTTTAGAAATATATTGAACATCAAGGAAACTATATGTCCACATATAAGTTAAACATAGTATTTTGCATTCTTGTAGAGAAAATTGCAAAATAGTCATTGTCTGAAAGGACATCCTCTAGAAAATCAGATATATGAAGCATCAAGCTTTAAGCTAAAGCATCAAAATGTGATATTTTAGAAAATTTTGTCAGGTTGGACTAAGAAAAACGGTACCCTTAGCTTGCAAAACTTAGGGCTAGGAAAGTACATCTCATTCTTTTCTTTCTTCCTTATAAACCTTTTTATTTTTAGAATAGTTCCTAATGTGTGACCCCAGCATCTAATGCTACATAACCTGAAATTATCTCTTTTTTATATTGATCATCTCTAGCCAAAGACTTGAGGAGTAATCTCCGCTGTTGGATCTGCAATGTAAATGACCTTTTTCCTTTTCCTGTGCTAAATTTCTGATACAGCTGGTGCAAGTTCTGTGCAGACAGGATAATAGCAATCTGTTCTTACAGAAAAAGAAAATGCTGAGAAATGGACAATATTTTCCTTATTATTTTACATGAAAATGCTATGGTATTTACAACAGGATATGTTAATATGCACAAAGACTCCAACCTCTTTAAAATTTTTCCTACACAAAAACATTTTTTGAAAGATGTTTTCCACCACTGAGCCTTTTCTGAAATTATCTTTAGAAAGGAAATCTAAAAGAGAGTTTGATCATGCACTTCAGAGAATATAAGGCTGAAAAAATTCCATATGCTGCATTTTCAAAACGGCAATAAAATCCAGTTCATATTCCATTTTTCATTAAAGATATATAGAAATGAATAACACTAGAGAGTTATATAAAGGTTATGCCAGTAAAACTTTCTTTCTGCCTTTCTCTATCACTTATTCTATGTAGGTCATATAATTTACAAAAAACCTCAACCCAACTTTCAAACTTTATCATCTCTCAAAACATTTATTAAGTCTTTTAATATCCTTATTCATTTACAGAGTACCCTAAGTCTGACTATGTACAGTTTTAGGAGACAGAGAGAGAAAACCAAAATGTAAGTTATATGCTTTAAAAATTCTGAATATCCATCAAAATTTGTGTTATCCAAGTAACATATATGTTTAACTTTATTACAAGCTTTCATGGGATAATTGTAACATTGGGAAGCTTTTGAGATGTTTCACTAAGCAGAAAACAAGACTACTTTAAAATCTCTGATACAGGCAAATGTTGGCTGTTGTTACAGTGCTCACAACATGAAGCAATGCTCATGCTTCACATTTCTGTGGTTAGCTTGGACCAGAGTGACTTAATAAAGCAGCCTAAAACTAAAGCTAAGGATAATGCTGTTGTGAGATCTCTGGAAAGGCCAACATCGCAAAATTTTATGAAAGATAGTATACCCCAAACTATTGCTTTCAAAGAAGGTTTCAGGTTTTTCAGAATGTCCACAACTTAATAAATATGCTTCATGGAGTTTGAGTAACTGATTTCCTAGCTTTGGCTTTATGCCCAATTTTGCTTTTTAGCCTGCCAATCTTTGATCGTCACATACAGTACTAACAAACTAGCTGTTTTTTAGTGTACCTACTGGCTGAGAATTCCTTTCTGAGAATGCTCCTGCTGTTCCACTTAGCATATAAAGAGAAAAACTTACACAGGAACAACTAAGAAATTCACAATATCTTACACAGGGACTGTATCTCATAGATATTACAAATAATTTGAACTCCAAGAAATGGAAAAAAATTCTAAACCTTACAGAAGAAATTCTGAAGACAGGCTGACACATTTTATAGAGGATCTTGCTTCTTCACTAGCTGTAAGTCGTCCATTTCTTGTGTTGTACATGATGTATAATTATTACAGAGAGATAAAGTCCAAAAAGTAATTTTAGACTGAGCTAAGTATTCACCTATTCAAAAGGTACTTGTGCTTGTCCCTCCAACCCCCAACACCCCAATTTAAAATTTTAAGTATTAACATTGACAGCTTGGTCAATCTGAAACACTATTCCCAGAAGAATTGAAGCAGAACTGAGTGAACAAAGTTAGGAGTCAAAATCATTCTAGCACAGGCTTGTTCCTGAATGACAAAATTATCTTCCCTCTGACACTGTATATGAGGTGAAGTGGACTCCGCTTTGTTGTCAAGCTCTGATTAATTAGCTTGTAAATTTTGCAATTCCAGAGGCTCTAGCATGTCTGTAATTTGCACATAGTATACATAGTAAATAGAGAGTACACTGAGCTCATGAGCAGGTTCCTGTTATTGTTGCATAAAGCTATCTAAATAGAGGGTTTTTTTTCAGTACAGCATTATTAATTCCTTCCCTATTATTGTGTAACGTGAGGAACAGAAGGCCTTTATCTCCTTTGTTGGCTGCAGGCTTTCAACAGAGTTTAAACACGCACTCTGTTCTGCAAGTACAATCTGGTTCAAAATTAAACACAAAAAAATGCAGGTTGAAAAATGTTTTTCAAAAAAAACTTTCTCTACCATCCTTCCCTGTAGCAATCAGTTCACAATTGGGACTGACCAGTCTTCACTTTTCATTATGAATTTTGGAGTCTGATCTTCCTCTGCCTCAGTATTTTCTGCCTCTGTGCCAAGCTTTCCTTTTCAGGCTCATCCTAGTACTGTTCTCCTCCCACTAAGACTGGCGTAAGGCATGCAGAAGCCCCATGCCCCCAGCCCTTCTCACCAATCCAGGCAGCTCTAGTCCCAGTGTCCCTGTCCCCAGTAGGCTGTCTCCATTACTGGGGAAGCAGTATTATGGGTGAGGGCACTAGCAAGGCTCAAGTTCTTTGGGCACCAACCTAGCACTGGCCTCCTGCACTCCCCTGTAGACTTGAGGGAAACCTGTCTGTGTTGCTGAGAAAAGGATGAAAGGGAGTAATCCTGCCAGCACAGCAAAACAAAAAGGGAGGAAGATGCAAAATATTACTTGAGGCAATAAAAAATAGACAATAAAAAAATTTCCTCAGGTAGTTTTTTTGGTCATTTGACCTTTGCCCATCTTACCCACCATCTTGCTGGGTGGAGGCCCTTTGTGTTTGTCTGATGGGTAAATAAAAGTAATTGCATTGGCATGGACCTGAAATAACTGCAGATACCACCAGTATACGTGAGAAACCACATTAAACTAATTTTAACCTGTGATCCTGCCCTTTCTCAATGGAAGTTCTCTCTCTGCTTAATGAGGTGTGTGTCTAGAGAAATCTGCAACAAACCACTTATCTGATTAACCAGGCAAAAGGTACGGGAACTAAATACCAACAGATATTTTTTCTCATGCCTTAGGCTTAGACATCCTACTCCCTACCCTGAAATATACACTTTAATTCTGTATTTGGTGAGAACAGATGACAGTCTCTGCTGTAAGACTGGGAATCTTGTTGGTAGCATAATGCTTCCAAATAACCAGGAAGCTGCCTTCTGTTCTGTACTGGTGAGGAGAGGACTTAGTGGGCTGACATACATTTCACAGCTCTGCACATTAGAACTTTAGATTTCAATTATCACTTCAGGTACTCATGAATGAGAAAAGAGGGCAGAATTGTAGTGGAAAGCTCTTGCAGGCATAATTTGTTCTTCTTAATGTGCTTGGTTTTGAAAGAGAAGTACAAATGACCTACGAAACACTATTTAGCAAATAAGAGACTAAAAAGTAGGTGTGATGATTAGCCCTTGGTTTTCTAGCAAAGTCTCCATTACTGTATTCTTGTACATTTTTCCCTAACACTTTCACAGTGCACCGGAAATTCAGACCAACAATCATAAACATGTACTAGCCCTTTGTACAGGCATGAACATCTGAACAGAAATCATGGATTTTTTGCTGTCAATAGAAATTGAGTTAATGCAGTCAGTGGAGTATAAATGCAATTCATTGTCTGACGAGGTAGTCAATATAAGTTTGTTTGATTAGACCTTCACTATAAAGCAGAACAGGATGATTCCTTCAGAGACAGATCCCTAGTGAACAACTTCAATTATCTAAGTATAGATGTCTCATGCCATGTTAGGTGCCGTGGTACATCTCCTGGTGCCTCAGAAAGCCTTTTCAGAGAGGAGCAGATCTATTGGAACTCTTGGCTCAAACATACCATCATTATTTAGAATTTCATGATGGTATACAATAGCTTCAAACATAGATGCTGCTGGTCATGCAACTGCATCTGGACCCTAAAGAAAAGTGAGATGAATCCCAGCAGTCAGGACAGGAGACCAAGTGAAAATACTCAGGACTTCTTCAGTGTAGCTCCACTTGTAACAGTTTTTATGTTTCATACAATGGCAGTCAGACCTGAGCCTGTGTCATACTACTGGCCTTTGGGACTTTTCCTACAAAATGTAAAAGAAACATTTTTGAATGTGTTTCTATTGGGTGCTGTTGTTGTATTTTGATGCTGTCTAACCAAACAAAGCAGGCAATAGAGAAGAAATAGAGGCACTAAAATTAAACCAAGAGCCAGGTATTAGATCAGAAGAAAGAACAAGAGCAGAATCTGGTTTTCTAAAATCTAATCTGAAGCCCAGCCTCTGGGCCACATGGATTCTGTTCCTACTCCTTCCCACCAGTTTCCTATCCTTACTCTTTTTCTGAACATCACAGCAGTGAAACAGCAACAGAGAATTGGACCTATTCTTCTAATTTTTCAGACTTTCTTTCTTGACCCTAGATGAGCACACTTCTTGTTTTCAGGCTGGGACATATTTTTTGTGAAGTCATCCAACCCTCTTTCTCTCCACTGAGCCCTTTATGGCTGCCTGCTGCTGTGTTTGCCTGTAAAACACACTCTCCCCTGCTGACTCTCAGCAGGCTAACTGCTGACATAGATTTTCAAATTTTCTCTATTGGATAATTACATGGAAGGACTCCACACAACTAAAATTACCTGTCTGTAAAGATTCTCATTTTCCTGGGGTGCTAAAGGTGAAGTTGGACTTCCATCCATGATCCCATAGAATGAGTGGCAGGCTTTTTTCCAGGCCCTGCCCTTCTGCAGTCCAGGCTTCTCTTGCTGCATGCAGGTTCTAGATCATGCACTGCCACACTAGCTAAGGGCAACCTCAGACAGGCTCTGCTTCATTTCACATGAAAAGAAACATAGTTTCTTGAATGAAATTGACAAATTCACCCCGGAATTGAAAACATTAATTGGAAATCCCCAGGAGCACATACAGGGGAACTACACACCTCCCTCACTTCCAGTTTAGATGTCACTCACTGTCATAACTGAGCTCATGGCTACAGTTATGCACACAATGAAGATATCCTTGGAATTATGGTGGTAGAATATGAAAGGCATTGAAGGACAGATATAAAAATATCTTAATTGGTTTTATATTCCTAGATTTACCTGTGTCCCCTAATCTGCACAGACACTCTGATGTATAGAAGGTTCATGGAAAATAAGGATGAATGAATGTTGGGGTAGGGTTGCTCTGAAGAATCTCCAGTCTCAAAAAGGAAGCTGAAGCATTTAGATACTAAATTGAGAGGAGCTCTTTACTCCCTTGAAGATTGAGAGACCCTAAAAAGACACCTTGACAAATTAGGGAGCTGGGCAATCACCAACCATATGAAGTTTCACAAAGACAAGAGCCAGATTCTGCACCTGGGACAGGGAAACAGTTGTTGATTGGTTGTGTACATGGACTGGGGAATGAGATGCTGCAGAACAGTGCTGCACAAAGGGACCTGGGGGTCCCGGTCTGTGGCAAGCTGGACATGAGCCAGCAGTGCCCTGGCAGCCAGGAGGGCCAACCCTGTCCTGGGGGGCATCAGGCACAGCATGGCCAGCCAGGCAAGGGGTGGGATTTTCCCCTCTGCTCTGTGCTGGGGCGGCCTCACCTCCAGTGCTGGGGGCAGTTCTGGGTGCCATGATGTAGGAAAGATATAAAACTATTAGAGGAGGGCCAGGAAGATGGCAAAAGGCCATGAGGAGAAGCCATATGAGGAGTGGCTTGAGGTCACTTGGAAGAAACAAGGGGAGACCTCAGTTTGTCACAACAGAATACACACACAATCCAAGTTGAGTTCTGTGTTGCAGAATCATGTCGAAAAGTCACCTGACTGATAGCTTTTTAAGATTCCCCTGATAAATAGTCCTCTCTTGAGTTATCCTTAATAGAACTGACTTACACTTCATGTATGGAACAATGACATTAAAAAGGTGACCAGATAGAGAAAGTGTCAGGAATATGCTGATGTTTTTATAACAAACATCAAAAAAGTCAATCCACTTACCCTTCTCTTGAGATGCCTTGGATAACTGCATTCAGTATTTCAGCTGTTTGAAAGAGATTGTGTAACCTTGAGATATAGTAATCCAAGCATTCCACAGTATCACTCCATCCTCTCTCCCCCTGCTTTTTGCAGCACTCTGTTTGGTCATGTCTGGCTGTCAGGCCACAGCATGGCAGAAGGCCATAGCTAAAGTTACCAAAGGCTGGTACACTTGGCGTGGACTTCTCTACTTCAGTGTTTCTTCCTGTACGTGTTATGTAGGGCTGTCGCTAAAAAACAAATACACTGGATATCACAGTAAAAATAACTCTGATACAATGTGACATTAGGCCCATTCAGAAACATGATATGGTGTCTGCTCTGACCACATTGCTCAGTGTCATATGAGGCTTTTACTCTCTACATACTGAAGTATTAAATATTGTTCAAGAAGCATCCCTGTTAGCTCCAAAGGCTCCACAGCCTCTGAATAGGGATACACTAAGATTTCTGCACTCCAAAATCTATTAGGCAAACTGAGAACATCAACACCAGCGTCTCAGTCTTGTGAAAATTTCAATTACAGATTTTTTTGTTTTGAGGGGTTTTTTTAGGTGATTTTTTTAATCTTCTCCAGCTACACTTTTCTTCACTCACCTTAAGTTAATTTCTGTGTATGTTCATGGCAAAACAAATTTCAATTTCATGCATCTAAATTTGCTTCTGTAATTGTTTATTTGATAACTGCTGACATGGTTATCCACTCAGGAACAAATAAAATTCCTTTTCAGTCTATGAAATTAAATGATGAGGCCCAAATAACCAAAATGAGTTAGTTTCAGGTCCAGGGTCCTTTTATATTTTGAATCAAGTACATCAAAGTCAAAAATTAATACAGTGAAATAGGACGTCCAGAAACAATGTGAGGGGAAAAAAATGACTGTGTTGTATTATGTTGGCTATCATAATACAAGTTGAGAGCAAATGACCTGGTACTTTTTAATAACAGCTACTGCTATTCACAGACACCACAGAATCACTGTGATTCATACAGGCAAAGCTGAACTACCTAGCAACCCACCATGGATGTTTCAGTAAATACAGATTACAGTACAGATGTCATACAAAAGAAGTCCTTTATATATCAGCTGCTAGGTGATTTGAAAAACCATACAAAAATCCCATGTCAACGTAAGAAAATACTCAAAGGGACTAGAATAACATCATGCCTCTTTGCTCAATGTTTTTGACAATGTGTTAAAAGTGTGGCTAATTAGAGACAGAATAATGTAATCTATAAATTTTTTAGTTCTGCATTGGAAAACAGTCTTCTAATTTAGACTGAACACAGTGTTTGCAGAGGAAATTGGAAGGACATGCAGTAAAGCATATTGAATCATCATCAGTTTCTTAGAAAATATAAAAAGGAATTTTAGCTGCTTACAATTAATCTCTTGCTTTGCAGACTAGTAATATTACTAGTAATGACTACATGTTTTCACAGGAGTAAATTCACTGGTTTTTTAGATGTTCCTACACTTCAAAGGACCAAGCATCCTTTTGACTGGCATTCATGGAAGAAGATTTATTCAACACTTTGGATTTTCTGAATGCCCATGCAGATTATCCTGCACTGTTAGATATTTCACAAGTATCTGTGGATCCAAATTTCCAAGGTGTACTGGAGGATCCAAATTTCCAAGATGTACTGGACATATAAATTCAAGGGAAGTACCAGAATTCCATATGCAGTCACTGGGAAAAGTCAAACACTTAAAGGATTTCCAATGTCAGCTTCATGTGTAGTAACAAGAAATGAGAGAATTTTTTTTCTCTACTTCTTTCAATGCCTATGAGAAAAAATTATACCCTGAAAACCCTTCCTGAATTTCCACATCCCTTCCCCTTCATCTGTCCAACAGCCTACTAGCCACAAAGGTAGCAGGAGCAAGCAATTTGCTGCCACAGATCAAGCCTGTAGCTCCTCATCAACACTCTTATAGAAGAGCTGAAGGCAAACACTAACCATCCATTCTCCATTCAAAAGTGGAGCCAGAGACCAGAAAACAAGGAGCCTGATCTTGTAACTTTGCAAGGATGACACCACCTTCTTACACGGAGCCCTCTCTACTCCTGTAGAACTTTAGAATATAAAATTTTAATCCCATTAGTCTAAGAAATGCTGCAGTCTCTTGTCCTCAAACAGCAGCTTCAACATTCTTTCTTGCCTTCAAAGAGACTTGTAAGATTGCTCATTGCCATGTCAGATGCTAGGGAGAAACACAGGGAGTGTCAGGAAAGGAGGCGAATTGAGTGACATGATTTGTAATGTAAGATTTTTCTAGAGGGAAGGCAACTACATCTACCTTGATTATCAGGATGAAGAAGATAAAACTGGAAGTGGTGCAAAGGAAACACAAAATGGGGAGTGGCTTTGCATATTTACAGGGCTGGAAGCTAATTTCTGTATAAAGAAAGGGCTGCAAGAATTTCCAAGGAATTGTGATCAGGTCTGTCACAGAGGTACTCAAGAACGAACTTATCTTTTCCAAGAAACTGAAATTATTCTTTGGACTATTGGGAGTTGGGCCATTATTCTTTTCCAGAATAATTTTCTTCAACTCTCCAAATTCTACTGCCTGCTTTTATGAGTGGTCAAGACTGGATAACAATTGTGATTCGCAGTGGCCTTGAAATCTGTGAGATTCAGCCTTTCTGTGTCATCTGTTTCAGAAATGAGTGGATGCTGTTTTCAGCCTTATCTGTATTTGGTCAACACTTGCATTTTCACTTGTTATGGCACTTTTAATATAGCATTTTTCTCTGCAGCAGCTGTTCCTCAGCTCATTTAAAACATTTCCAATATTGGGCTGCGAAGACTGACTCAGCTGAAATGGTTATAACTCTTTGAATGAGGCTCCTTAACTGGAATTTGGTACTTCCAGCAAAACTTGATCTGATTATACTAATAAAGAAAGATATTTCACAACCTGGTGTCATGATCCAGGAATCAGAAGGTAGCCTTACTCATGCTTGGTTGATTTTTGCACGTGACCACTCTCTGTCATGGTCTTCTGTCAAAAAAAAGGACAGCAATCACTGTCTCCAGAGAAAAACAATATTGCAGTGTGAGATATTCAAGGCCCTTCCTGAGACCTACAAAAACACCTAGAATAGGTTGCTAAGAAAAACTTCCCTATAAGAAAAAGGCAGTTGTCATTAATTCTTTCCTAATGTCCAAGTTAACCTGTAGCTTCTATAGACATAAGGAAAACCTAGTCAAGAGTATTAGCAGTGTTTATCTGGACCAATCTAACAAAAGTGTCAGAAAGAGAATTTAGAGTGTTATTTGCCATCTGAAGTCAAGTAAGGTCTGTAGAGATAGTATCTTTCATTAAACTAACTTGTATAATCTTAAAAAGGTAAAGATATTTGATTTTGGGCACCTGAGATGTTTTCACATTAAAAAAAAAAAAAGGACAGAAAAAAAAATACTTCACAGCTCTGGAGTAGAACGACTGCTCTAATTCAAAGCAGGTATGTCAATCAATCATGTAGGGCATCTGAGGGAAATACAAATGGATACCTGCTCAGCAAATAACAGGAAGGTGAGAAGTGATTATGGCCACTCCCATAAAAAGCTGCTGATAAAAGTCTTCTATACTCTTAAAGGAGCATTCAAATACAGAAAAACAAAGTTCTTGTTCCATAAAAATGTGTTCTTCAAACATAATATCAAAGCAGGCTTTTCTGCACTGACTAACAATGTTTGCAACCTTAAAGAAGAGGAATTCAAATATTCTCATCACTCTCAGACACAACTTCATATTTCATGTATGATATCTGAAATATCATATTTCATAAGTTATAAAGTGTTATCTAGAAACCAGGCAATATTTTGTAAATTTGGGATTGGATGCCAAAACCACTTTTCTCCATCTTTTCCTTGATATGAGTATAGTGGAAATTTAAAAAAAAAAAAAACAAAACAAAACAAAATAAAATAAAAAAACAACCAAAACATTGAAATGTCAAATTTCATCTTAATTAACTAATATTAATTAACCCAACAACCTGCTTCATAATTAGTATGCTAATTTCACAAAAACTGCTAAAATTACATTTCTAAAAGCTGTGCAAAAGATTGAACTTTAATTATTTATCTGTTAAGGGCTCATATTTTTCCTTCTTTACTGTCTTGCTCACTGTTGGAATGTCGCTCTTTTGAAAACATTCATCTCCATAGCATGTTATTACCACCATCTTTTTCATTATCATCTCGTAGTGCAAGATCTTCCACTCCCAAATATACTCATAAAGAGTCCTTCCCTTTAGTGCCATTCAAAAATAAAAGTTACTGAAATAAGAGAAAGTTTCTCAAGCAAATGATTGTAACAGTCTGGATCAGGTAAGCAATTCTAGTGACTAAAGCAAAGTATCAGCACAAAGTAAAAGCACATTTATATATCAGGGAACCAGATCTGAAGAAGACAGAGTAATGTTACACATGCATAGCTCCAGTCTGTGCCAAAACTGTAGGAAACTGCTGTGTAAGTAGGGAGGAAAAGTCTTTACTGAAAAGCATTATGAAGGTGACAGACTTTTATGAATTCACTAACATATACTCTTGGACATTCAAAGGCAACTCCTACCCTCAAGGTAATTTCTTAATCTATTGAGTGTTCTTCCTTTGTGTTCTTTTAAGAAGCCTAACTTTGTTTCTGTCCAGCCTGTTTTGGCTGCTCTAAAAGGCTCATGTTTTGTTTTAAGTACTGGATGCAGGTAATAACTGAGCCCTACTAGTATTCTGCATCATTTATACTGATTTAGACAGGTAAAATGAGAAGGATTCATATTTGTAGAAAACTCTGGTTATAGTCAGCTGGCCTCGATTTTCTTATTCAGAAGCTTCTATTTTTCCCTTATGCCTCCCTGAGCTTAGTGAGACAAATTGGATGTAACTAAATTGTGTTATCAGGTCAAACAGACTAGATATGATTATTCATGGGACAGACAATTGTTCTGAGAAAATTTAATTGACATCTAAGCCTGGGAGCTTTTACATTTCATTTTATTTACTTCTGTTCCGCATAGAAGAGAATGAATACTACTTATTGGCAGAAAGAACCATTAAAACACTGTGGCACAGAAGTCTCTTTCACAGAACTGTCAGAAGAGACACAAGGTAACTGGTAGCCCTACCTACCCGAGGCATCATCTCTCTGAAGCCAGCAGGCTACAAGTCAGGATGCAGTGCAACAAGGGGAGGCAGAAATGAGGTAAAACTGTCTTGCATAACCCTGGCAGCTACTGCAACAGGATGCAACCTGAAAGAAAGCAGAAAACCCTAAGCTTCTTTGTATGTCCATGCCGAATGGTGAAGCAGTTATAAAGAAGGGGAAGAAGCACAGTCTCTAGGCCTGCCCAATAAAAGATGGGAGATTTCAAGCTTCTCTTCTTCTCTTCCTTCAGTTCTCATGCAAAGCCACAGTTCTTTGTACCTAGACCCCTGCCGCAGTTCATTATTGTTCCTAAGCACAAATGTGTTGTGTACACATCAGAAACTGCATCATCTTAAAATAGCTACACTTTTCATCATCCTCCCTTCTCCAATCTTATGCCTGCCTTAATTGCTTCAATCAAAACAGCTCTTAGAAAGAAGTATCAGCTAGACTTAAGGTACTTAACAAGATTTAGGTCCTTCTGTTTCCTCCCACATAATGTAAGTGGAAGAAAATAGACGGTCTGCTACAAACAGATGATCTGTGTACAACCTGACATTGTATTTCACTTTGTGACCAGAATGGGACTGTTTCGGGTTTTTTATTCTCAGAATTTTAAAGAATGCTCCTTTATCCTGAATCTTGCATTTTATGAGTGAGTTACCATTCCCTTAGGTCAGAAAAAGGAAGCTTTGATAGCCAGAGACAGCTGCAACATAGCTGATATAGTATATCTATTATGAGCTTGGTTTAGTCACACATAAAAGTTCTGTTGAATTAAGTATTCATGTGTGTCTAATTCTGCTGCATGAGACAGAGTTTTCAGGCATCTGTGTGCAATAAATCTTTCTGTTTACCTTCCATGTGAAATGTGGGAATGGTTTGTCAGTCTTGATCCAGATTTTTTTCCTCTGTAGTGTTCTGCTTGACCTTTTGCTATGTGTGCATACCTGCATCCCACTTTTCAATGCAACTTTATTTTGGCAAGGAAATCACCTTAATTGTCATTTACAGATGGTAAGAGGACAACTGGCACCGAAATTTTTCAATTTGTATCACCTAGGGCTCTTGGAAGCTTTACAATTCCAACTTAATTTGATTCAAATTTCCTAGAGATGAAGTAAAATTACATGCTAATTAAGGGGAGTTCCTGGCTCCTTCTAAGTCCATGCAACTCTGATAAATCAAAACAGTTTCCCTAAATTTAAATCAGCTGAACCCTTAGTCCTGACTTTTTCTTCTACAAAAGGCTAAGAAATGGGATAAAAGACATGTAAGAACAGATTTCTTGCACAAACAGATGGAATTTTCAACCTTTAATCTGTCCAGGTGTTGAGTTAATCCTCCTTAACTCATATAATGTACTTATTTAAGTAGGAGAAGGGTCTGGAAGTAACATCACTGGCATTGCAAAATACACTACAGGATTTACCACATCATCCAGCTGTATCTTGGGCCACTGTCACTTGAGAAAAAAAGAACCTATCTACATGCCTTTGATTTCACTCTAAATTTCATTATATTCCCCATGAAATCAGTGCAGTTTTTGTATTTTGTAACTACACAGTGGGCATTTATGTAAACAATGGTTGTAACTTGGTAGCACAAATACAAACAGGTCTATCAGAGATCTGTTGGCTGAATGACACCCAATTATTGATATCCCAATAATCGCTAATTAATTACAATATATTTAACACAGTATCTTATACAGCAATCGGTCAGTGGCATATAGCAAGGCTGTGGAAACTAAGCAATGAACTAAGTAAAACATTCATAAAATAATATTATATACAACTCCATACATGTTAGGGAGGAGCTTCAGACAATGAAAATAAATGTAAAAATATGGAAAAAGATGAGGTGAAAAGAGAAGGCAGTAATTATCCTAATTAACACTGGTTTTATTAAAAATAGAATTTCTCTGTATAGAAGGAACTGAAGACAAAAAAAATGACAACATATTTCATTTAGAAGAGGCTATGCAGGAAAATCCTGAGGTAGGTGTTAGACATACAAAATGAAGTGAGAAAGAAGTAAAATGATAGAACAAGGCACCTGGAACTTCCTTCAATACATTGCAATTGAACCTTCTCTATGTAAAGTAATAACTTACCATGGATGCTAAATATAGACTTCAGAGAGGCAATCGTGGGAGAATTCTTCTCTTACACAGCCTTTACTTCTTTTTAATATAATTTTTAATTAATTTTTACTTCATATTGTCTGGAAATTCCATGCCTTGCGTGATTTTTTTCTAAAACTGGTTTAGGAAAAATATTCAATTTGTTAAAAAATATTTTAAAATCATAGAATGTCCTCCCAAGAATAACTATTACATGAAAAGGTGAGCATCTTTTTAAGGAGACAGTGCCTCCAACAAGGGCTGCCTCCAACAAGGGCTTGACTTTTACTTCTCTTTTTCTCTTTAATGGAATGAAAGTACTAAAGGACCACTAAAATACATTTGCTCCATGAGAACTTGATGCTTTACACAACATGAAATGGTGCTCAGCTTAGTCATGGGATGTCTTGGATACTCTGCTAAAGCAATACAGTAATACTGGACTGGGTTCATATGATGCAACAGTCTGCAGAACTGTCTTGCTATCCCACCATGGTCTGAAACTTACCAATACCATAGCCCATAGGGATATTTTGTACACAAATTTAAAAAGCTTGAGAAAACTTTCCAAGTCAGGGGCTGTATTTTGATTGATAAAAAAAAAAATAATTGCAGAAGCAAAAAAAATCAAAACTGTACTAGTACTAGAAATGCACATTAAACCCTAAAAATAATGAAAAGTCTCTTTAAAAAGTTGCTGTAGGAATTCTTTTCCCTTGTTCAAGAGAAAGTCATGTAAGCACAGCTGTGAGTGAATGGGATCGCACATAGCTCAATCCTGTCAGCCCAGTAACATATAGGAATTGTTTTTCACTTGCCCCTTGGAAAGGGAATTACAGCTTTTGCGTTCATATTCTCTCTGCACCAGAAGACAAAACCTGGGGTCAGGCTTGTCTAAATAAAGGACTTCAATGAATCAAGTTCTTGAGTGGAAATTTTAAAAAACCATTAGAGATTCATTCATTTCTTAAAATGGTCATTCTCTGGATGCCTGATTTCTCACATGCAAGACTGTAGAGAGATATATATGTCATCTGGTAACATGTCATAGTGCATTTAACTTTTACAATATTCTCCAACAGGTGCACAGAATATGGCCTACTTCCAAATCATAAGGTCAATGTTTAAGTCATGGGGTCATTATATATAAATATATGTAATATATTTATTTTATATATATATATATATATACATATATATATATATATAATGCAATTTATAAACTTTAAAGTTAAGACACATTTTAGTATGAGAGCTATTTGATGTGGCCAGTAGAATTTTATGTATCCATCCACAAGAGCTGTAAATTGATTTTCTACTTGAACTCCCAAGGTTGCTCAGTAATTTCAAACTATTATGGAAAGATAATTTTCATTATATTTCCAAGGATCTCGTTAAAAAGGAAATTTGGTTTTAAGATTTTCTTGCTCTTCATTTTCACTAAGCATTTCTGTGAATCTTCTATAGCATTTTTTAAAATGTAGATAATATGCACACTAATTAATAAGTTTTTGTGCATATTGTCCATATGTATGTACCTGTGTATGAAAAGGAAGAAATTAATTACTCCAAAGCTACAGTTTATCTGTTAAACTTATTAGTTACATATGGATCACAGAAGCAGGATCATAATTTCGTGTGAAATTTCTCTCAGTGTTTTGCAATCCCAGCAGGTAGCTGACATTTTAAACATTCTGTCAATTTGCATCTTCTGTTTTCAATGCTCTTTTTCTTTATTATTTGTTACAATCAAAACAACATTAGAAAATCTTTTATCTATCTTCCTTGCAACCTCTCCAGGAAAACACCTTACAAATAAAACTAGCACAACTTAATAAAACTAGCACAACTTAATTAAACTGTTTTTTCAGATGAGAATGCAGCAGAGATTGACACGGCAAATTTGTTACCAAACTATTGCAAAGCCATGGGGAGAGAATGGTAAGTTATGCCAAGCCATTGTGTTTTAGGTTAGAAACAGGGCACAGACACCAAAGCAATCCTGAATTCAGGACTGCAATCTTAAATCCTGTTAGCAAACAACTCATTGCAGCACAGATCCGTGTGCTTTTTACTGGTATTAATCAGCCTGGATAGACCCTTATGCTGCTTAGCCAGACTGCCTCCAGCTAGCTGGAGTAGTTTAGTCTGAAGCTCACACACCTCTTGCCTGTGCAGCAATGTGTGGTACAGTCTATCTTTAGAGGAATCAGAAAAAATGGAAATCAAGAAGAGTCATGAGATGAATTTATTTCAGTGATTTTTAAAAGCTCACCACAATTAAATTACTGTATAAATTTATTCTTCTTCAGCATATAAATGAAATGCAGCTATGCAACTGAAGTTTTCTTTTTTAAACTTCTGAAAAAAATGTTATTTACATTCAGAGATATCTGCAATTATTTCTGTGCTGAAATTATGAATCTATTCTTAAAAAAAAAGATAAATATCATTAGATAAATATCATTAGAAAGACTACACCCTGTAAGAATCATTTTGTTATTTAGATGACTTCAAAGTAAAACCTATACATTTTCTCCCCCTCCCCCACATTTTTATATAACCCTTCTGTCGGGATAACTTTCCTTAAAGTCTGAAATACATCTCAATACCTTTATTTGCAACGGTAGGAAAAAAAATAATTTTCATGCACAGGAAAATTACCATCATAGTATAGGTTCATAGCTAATAAAAGTTTCCACTTAAGATTTGCCTTTATGTCTATTAATCAGTATTTTCTACCTTTTTTCCTCCTCTTGCTTTTAATATAATTTTTATTGCTACTAAATGGTTTAAAATACTGTTCTGCATGCAAGCTTGTGCATATGAAGCATTGATTCTGCAAGTGATAGCAAATAATTGAAGTATGTACTGCTAAAGTCCTGAGTAATTTGTATGCAATGTAAATCCATATGATCACTTGCAAGAGTCTGTCATGGGAAAAAGGAGAAATCTAGAAACTATTCAGAAGCCCTTTTTTATCTATCCATCCACCTATCTGTCTATTTTGATGCTTTAGCTTACAGCAGTGCTCAAAATTATTGCAACATTTAAATTTGTATCTTAGCTCCTACTTTAAATTCCAGTCTTAAAAGGATGAGAGCTCAGAAAAATTTCCTCCAGGCTGATTTGACACATGGCTTCTGACAATATTGCCAGTGGAGCATGGTGGAAGAAAGACCAGTTAAAATAACTTTCAGGATGAATCTTGTACACACTTGATCCCACCTAGGAACTCCACCCAGACAAGCTTAAAAACTGGGTTTATGGGAATCTTGTGCGGTTTAAACAAGGCCAACGACAAAGTGCTAGACCTGGGTCAGGACATCCCCCATTACCAGCACAGGCTGGAGATGAGCAGGTGGAGAGCAGCCCTGCTGAGAAGGTCTTGGTGGTGCTGGTGGGTGAGAGGCGTGACATTTAAACTCACAGCTCAGAAAACCAAACATGTCCTGGGCTGCATCCAAAGCAGCAAGGAGAAGGGAGGGGATTCTGCCCCTCTGCTCTGCTCTGCTCTGCTCTGCTCTGCTCTGCTCTGCTCTGCTCTGCTGAGACCCCACCTGCAGTGCTGCATCCAGCTCTGGGCTCCGAGCACAGGGAGGACAGAGACTTGCTGGAGTAAGTCCAGAGGAGGGCCACTAATTTTATCGGAGGGATGGAGTACCTCTCATATGAGGAAAGCTGAGATAGTTGCCATTGTTCAGGCTGGAAAAGAGAAGGCTCTGGGGTGACCTAGTTGTAGCCTTCCAGCACTTGAAGAAAACTACAAGAAAGATGTAGTAGGGGAAGATTACAGGGGAATGTAGTGATAGGACAAGGGGGAATGGATTCAAATGGAAAAAGAGAGTAGGTTAGATGAGATATCAGGAAGAAATATTTTAGTGTGAGAGTGGTGAGGCACTGGAAACAGTTGTAGATGCCCCATCCCTGGAAATACTTAGGGTGAGGTTAGTGGGGCTCTTAGCAACCTGGCCTGATGAAGTGTTCCAGCACTCTCTCTCTGAATTGCATCAAACATTCTGTTTCCTTTTCCTGATGGTCCAGGACTATTTCTCCCTTTATTTTCAGAGAATCATTTTCGTACCTTCTCCATGACTGTTGTTCCTTTTAAAAAAGGATTTCCCATGATTGTCAAAGCTACCTCATTTTCCTTCAAAGTTTCAAAATCATGCCTAGGTATCTTCTGGCTCTATCATTGCAAAATGTCACTGCTTTCATGCACTCTTACACTTTGACTGTGTATTAGAGTATTATGAGATAGAGCTCTTTGGAGCAGGAGCTCTGCTGTGGTGGCATTGCAGGTGGGATCTAGAACCATCAGCAGGTTTTTAGATAATCCCACCAGCAAAAATATTATCACTGTGCTGAACCTTTGTGGTGGAATTTCTAAGGCTTCCAGAAATTAGCATCCTCTAAGCCTTCACAGGCACAATGTCACTGAAAATTTAACTGGACTGCCAATCCTACTCAGGGCAAACACGTATTCTGCTCTCTGCATCTCAGAGTTTACCTTGGTCTGAATACATGATTTACTCTGTGTTGTTAATGCTTTAGGAAAAGAAGCCTGGTTTAGTCAGAATAAACTACAGGAGGTTGAAATGCAACAAATAAATCATCAGTAATTACAATTTCATATCTCATTTCCCCTAGAATAAAAAATGATTCCTCATTCTCATGTGGCCTAACAAGACTTCAAGCTGACTCCTTATGAACCAAACTATGACTTTCTTTCCAGCACAATTACTAATCTGTTTCTTTGTATTGTACCTGTAACATCACCAAAAATGGTTATTCTTTTAGTAATCAGAATACTGTAGTCATAACTATTTACTTACTATATCATCTTAAAATTTCATTGACACACTGAGTCCTTACTACACACTAAAATTAATGAGATCACCTCCCTGCCCTAAACAACTTTCAAGAAAATTGTCAGAAAGAAGACACCAGCTGCAGCAGAACAAATTCAACAAGAAAATGTTAGGAGATGCCCCCTTACCCACTGTTTTGAACAACACATTTTAAAAGGTTGACAAGGCTTCACAGAGACAGATCAGATCAGAAACTTAATAAGATACTGTTGGATATTTCACAGCCAACCTTTTCTTTATTTTTTGAACTGCCATGGTTCAATTCCAGCTGGCAACTAAGCACCAACCAGCCATGAACTCAATTCTTCCTCAGTAGGATGGGGCACAGAATTATACAAGTGAATAAACTGGTGGATTGATACAAAGACAGTTTAATAAACAGGCAAGGCATGGTGTGCAGCCATCCCCAGGATAGCAGGACTCCATCACACATAAAAGTTGCTTAGGAGGACAAATGCCATCACCCCAAACATCCTTCCATTCTTTCTTCGCCCAGCTTTTATATTGCTAAGCATAACACCATATGGTCCTGAGTCCCTTGGGTCAATTGGGGTCTGTTGCCCCAGCTGTGTGCCCTCCAAGCTCCTTGTGCATCCCCAGTCTCCTCACTGGTATAGTGGGGTGAGAGGGTGAAGAGTCCTTAGCTCGGTGTAAGCCCCGCTCAACAGTAACAAAAACATCCCTGTGTTATCAGGTCTGTTTTCAGCACAAAACAAAAATGCATTCCTGTAGTAGGTACTATGAAGAAAAATAACTATTCCAGCCCAAATCAGCATATTAACCAAAGGAAATAACTTTTCTTTCTCTCCAAAAACCCTTTCACACTTCGCAACCAGTAGGAAAAACTAAATAAAATTACAATTAACCCCAAACTCCTTTCCATATTTAACCATAAAAATATTAATGAAGTTGTAGCTACGAGAAGCCATTCCACACAGCATAATGCTACTAAGTTGTTCTCCACACATCAAAAAACAGTTCAAGATCGCATGGGTCTGATTGCCATTTGCACAAAAGCCACTAATCGCCACTTTGGCAATATAAAGGAACTTTGAATTGGGTACAAATTCTTGTTCTGCGTTCTTATTAAGGCTCTTTTCATCTGCTAGAAACATCTAAAAAAGACAATGGTCATGTCTCTAAAAACTTCCCATCTCATTGTAAAACACACTCAAACTCATAGGAGCTGTTTTATGTAATGTAGAATTCAGGGAACTTACCACTGAAGAAATTGCATCAAAGTAACTGAGACTTGTCTCCTCTAGCACTTTACACTGAACTGTCTGTCTATAAAAGCAGTGATAATAGAGTTTTCAGATAAGGATATAAAATCCTGCATCTTATTATATTCTATTAGATTTGAATAGGGTACCAAGTTGTTATCCCTGGGTCTGGCAGTAATGACCACTTCACTATACAAAGGCAGACTTTTTTATTAGGAAAGGGCTCTGCTAGTTCACCCTCATTTTTAATCTTCCTGTCCCATTTCAGAAAAACAGGTATATGCTTTAAGGAGAAACATGTGATTAAATCTTTATGAAGCAGTCCTGAATCAGAAATATTAGGAGAGAGATTCTTTTTCTGTAAAAGATGTTGTTGGTGAGGTGCTTGTGTGGATATATCTGTAGATATATATTTACATGTATATATGAGGCAAACACCCATATATGTCAAAACACTTTCAAATTACGTTGAGCATACAGGTGAGTAAAAACTGACGTCACTGGAAACAGTCTGAGTGTACAAGCAAAAATAAATCCTCTTGCAAGAATCACAGGACTGACTATGCTCCAACTCTTCTCTCATCTACCTCCATGACCTTTCCTAGGCCTATGTTCTCTAATCATCCTGTAAAGGTCACAAAGCTCAGTGCTGCTTCCATAGGTACTTTACCATCCAGAGTAAGTTTTTCTAGTTGTACTGCAATCCTCTACCCCTGGTCATTCATGGCTGAGACACCACCAAAACATGAAAATATTAAACAGGAGGAAAAAATGGTTTATTTTCATTTGTCCTGTACTTCAGCAGTAAGATTGGTTTGGAAAACAATCTGCAATGCACCAGCCTAACGTTGTATCAGGAAACCACATGGCAAGTCCCACCCACACCAAACAGCTTGAATATCCTAGCTCACTTATCAAGAACAAGGAATCAATCAATTAATTAAAAAAAACAAAAACAAAAACAAACAAACAAACAAAAAAAAAACCAAAACCAAAACAAACAAAAAAAACCCCAAAAACCAAAACACAAAAACCACCAAGAATCCCCAACAACAACAAGAAAATCCAACCACCACAAAAGAAAACTGAAAGAAATCAGATGTAAATTTGAGCAGCAGTCATATTTGAATGAACCCTGACACCACTACAGTGTTTGAGACAGAGCTCTGTCTTTGTATTTCTTGCATGATGAAGGGTTTTAAAAAGCCTGTTTCAGACTGTGGAGTAGGGTGTTTATAAAGTCCAAAAGTAGCTTGGGGAGAATGCCACCAACCAATAGGCTTTAGGGGCAAACAAGTTACTCAACTGAGAAAATTCAGGAAATGATTTTCCACACCCTAGATTAGCCTGTCTTGCTGTATTTCTTCCCATCCTTAGCTATAGTTCCTTTGGCTAATATTAAAATTTGCCGGTGATCCTTCCTTAAGTGATTATTGATTACTATTTTGAGTATCATCCACTCATAGCTAGCTACTTGCTGTGTATATGCCTAGCTATGTGATATTGCTCCTGTCTGTGCAATGAATAGGCTTCCGTCCTAAGTGTTTTTTATGCTGATTTTTAGCTGCTGCCAATACAAGGAGAGCATTTAGGCACACAAATGGTATGTTCCATTTGTAGGAATACTCTGATATGAATATCCTATGAACTTTCTTGTCAAGGAAATTGGTTTTGCATTAATCTTAATTTTAAGTGACTAAAGGGATCACAAATACTATCTTGGTGATTGGTTTTGTATCATTCTTGCAGCTATATTTCCAGTTATAGGTCCCTGGATAATAGTGAACAATTCATTTCCATCCAAGGAACATATGCTTCTCAAATAATACCTGTAGATCGTTATTAAAGGCAGAGTAATTGTAATTTAACCAAGCAATATGTATAAAGTTATTTTAATCTTTTCTCATAAATCACTTATCCTAGCCATTCAATCAATTAGGTGGAACTCCACTAAAGGTCTGCTAATTTGAGAAAAATCTGCTGGTACAGAGACTTTCAGTACTTCAAAGTGTCCTCTAGACATTATTTTAGGAGTGGCAGATTGAAAAAAAGGTCTTTCTCCCAAGCAAGAGAGCTGCTCTGCAATGCTTTCTAGAGAATTTGGTTGATTAGCTCATAGCGATATCACAGCAAAAGAAACTGAAGGGAACCAGAACACTGTAAAACTAGAAATTGTGGTCTTCCAATGCTCACCAGTAACACAGACAATATATCCAAACCGGTCCTCACTGGCCATATGCACTGCAAACTTCAGTTCCTGATCCCAAATTAGTCGAATGAGCTCTGACTGTATATAAATGTGCTTCTACTGGTTAGCAGGCACATGATCCTGTTCTTGAAGAAGAATTTGTCAAGATAGACTGAATGAAATTGAAAGACTAAACTATTCAGTCATTTTTTTCTAAATTTTGGCAGGCTATTCTTTACTCAGAGATTTAGTAGTGCAACATGACAAGTCTTATCAAAGTGAGAGTAAGTTGCTTTTAACAGCAGTGTTGAGTTACTCAGGAGAGAAGACTTTAGTCCATAATTAGGGAAATAGAATTCTTTGCTGTCATAGCAGCACTGGAACATCTCACATCTTTAGTTTAAACAAATGCATGCCACTTATGTGATAGGAAATCTACCTTTCAGTTTGATCCTTCTGGATGTTTTCCAGCATAGAAATGAGGTCTTGAAAAGTGAATCTTTTAGTGGAACATAATCCTGGCACCTGGTGTCTTTAAAACCACTGCCTGTCAAACCAGAAAAAACAGATGTTCCTGTCTGGCACTGCTGTCGCAACAGGTAAAACTGTCAGTATCTATCTTTATAAGAAAGAAAATATTTATAATTTTTCTGATCATTATTTTTCTAAGAATCATTAATCTGCTTTGCAATTATATAATACAGAAAATACATGATCCCTTATCTTGGCTATCCACATCTTATAATAAACGTAGTAAACACTCCTTGCAGTAATTATCCTGGGTGCTTGTAAGGAGAACTGAGTTCAAATGATCTTCCACTCTTTACCTCATTCCTTTCTTCTTTTATTTTCTTTTTTTTTTTTAACTTTTCTTTCATTGAGTGTGGATGGACTTAATAAAAATTGCAGGTCCAGCCAAGGTTATCAGTCTAGACTATAGTCTCAATCAATCAAGATGGTTAAATGCATAAATTTCCACCTCTGGCTAATCAAAAGCAGCTATCCTAAGAGGAGTATTAGCTATAACCATGGTGACCTACAAACACAAAACCTCTGCACTGTCTTATAACTGTGGTATTTGTTATCTGTAATATCAACAGCAACCTGTATTCCTTTCCATTTATATTTTCAAGAAAAAGAAGCTTTAGCCATAAACTCCTGTTAGAAAGATGTTTCATCCCCTGATCATACCAGTAACTTTTCCCAGGATATGGCACTATGAATAAAGAGAATGGCACAGGGGCTATGAGGGCAGCCACAACTTTCATTCTAATTTGTCTTTACAAAAATAGCAGAACCAAACCTGTTCCACTATGTTTTCAATGCATGACTGTGTTTTTGTAGTGTCTTCACTTCACTTTTGTAGTGTCTTCACTTCTGAAATCCACTGACTCCAACAGCACCCAGCTGCTACTAAAGTTTTGTATCAAATAAACATTCATTTGGTCTAATAAAATTAATTCAACAGCACCTAAAGAAATAGCTGAAGCAATATCAGAGCCATTAAAGTTTCTCTGTAAAAAACAACGAAGTGAAAAGGCAGCAAAATACTTGGAATGTGGAACAAAGACAATATTTTGCTGTTTTTAAAATAAGAAACAAAATAAGAGATGATGAACTGGACACTAACCATTTAGACTGAAATTCCCAGCAGATTTTGTAATAAATAAATAATCCAGACACTGGCAAACAGCTTGAAAAAGACATGCACAATGGCTATCATGGAGGTGTTTTCAAGAACATCTTGTGTTAAATCAGTCTAATTGTCTTCTACAAACAAGAATACACAGATAGCAAATACGCAAGTCTGGACATGAGCTATCTGATGTTTAGGAATTTTGACTCCAGGTAGCTGAAATAATGCTTTTACAGTCAAGTTATGAACACATGATCTAGATTGAAATATCCTACTGTTTGTTGGTTTTTTTCAATAATACCTTTTACCAGCAATCAAATGGAGGAATGTCTGACATAAAGTTTGGGTTTATCTTTCCCTTCATGACACAGATTATGAAATCAATTTTATGCTTATGAAATCTGCAAGAAATGCAAAAGTGGGAGTGGAGGACAGGATTCAAAGTAATCTTGACAAATTGGACACAGGGAGTAGAAATAATATATGAAATTCAAAGGGTAATAAGGGACAAGTTGCACACGTGCAGGAACAATACATTTAAACAGAATACAGAACAACTGTTTAGGAAACACACTTCAGAGTACGGTCTGAGATTACAGCAGATGACATCTGAATATGAGGCAACAGTGCCTCACTTGTGAAAAAAGTAGCATCATCTCCAGGTTATACTGAAAGAGCAAGAATATGCAATTGTTGAAGAAATTTCATGCTGAGGCAGCTGTAGCATTTGGATCAGTTTTGATCAAAACTTTCCAATTAAGAAAGTCCAAAAATTAGCAGAATGATGAGAGGACAGGAAATTCACCTGCCATTTGTTTGGCTCATGGTGTGAGCTAAATTCAGGAAGACTGAAAAAAATTAAATTGTTTTGTCTAAAGTGGAGAAGATTGAGGAGGTAGCTGATAACACAGTATGGCTGCCAAACAGAGAGAATAATCTGTCTTTCATGCTAATAACAGCTAGTACAATAATAGAAGTTGAAATTGTACTAAGAAAAAATCAAGGATGACTTCAAAGACATTTTTCTTTGGTAAAGATAGTGCACTACTAAAATAAATTGCAAAAAGGAAAGAGAGAAGTTGTTTGTTAACTGAGCATTTGTCAAGGTATATCTTAGAGGATACACTGGACTACCTCTCCCCCTCCCACCCCCAAAAATATTCTAGTCCTATTTTTCTTTTATACTTTTCCCTCATTCTATTACATTTGCTTTGTCTGGATATGGATTAGACTATTTTTTCATTTGCTATATAAGTGTTTTATGATATTAGCTAATTCCCATTAAATCATCCCTTAGTATGAGTTATTGATAATAGTATCAGCTTCTAGAAAGTTAATAAAATGTCCATTTCTTTGAGATGTGTCATTTCAGCTTTGTAGTTAACTATCCTGCATGTGAGCACTGCTGAGCTGTTAACTGCTGTGTTGGGATTTGACAGTTTTTATTTGATAGATGGTGATTTATCCTTTCAGCGTATCATCATTATCCATTTAACTAAATAAATAATACTACAGATGAGTATTAAATTATCAATGCCCTACACTGCTGCATGGATGAAACAATACTTTCTAGAAGGCTACATCATTGATATAAAAAGAATAAATTATCATCATCAGTTCCAATATTCCAAATCACTTACAAAATATATTCTATGTTATTATTTATAGGGGTAACTCTAACAAAGTATTTTATGACCTGAAAACAAACAGTAAACTACTAAATGTAGTTCATATTGTGCAATGGAAATGCCAAGCTGGAAAGATACCTACCTCAAAGAACAATTTTAAAACCAAACCTCCAATTTGATCAAGAGTTTGTGATTTAGAATAGTAAGAGATGCAGTATTGTATCTTGTGCAGATCATTACTTTCAATATCAGTTGTCTATTTTACTGGTACAATCAAAAAGCAGGGCAGAAAGGCAATGATGCCATCAGTTATTTATGCCTATAAAGACATGGCTGTAATAACTTTAAAAAGAGCTAAGTACTGGTCTCTAGGGAAAGCTGTAGAGCCTGTAGCCCAGCAAGTAAAATGTAGGCATGAGTGGCACTTAGATTACCCAAAAGTCTACTTTTGGTGGTTGCATCACTTATGACATGCAACATTAAACTCCCTTCTGAAGGCTCTCTAGAGGTGGAAAAATTGTTCATGTGTAGAATTATTCTTCACTCTTTACTCCCGAAAATGGGGTGGTCAGAGCTAATCAAGCAAGTGCTTATTGAGGGTGATCTCCAGTCCTTGTAAACTCCAAAACCATTCCTGCTCTCTGTCTGGAAGACTTCTATAAGGCCTAGGCCCAGACTATAACGGAGTCCAGACTGACAGACTTGGAACAGTGCCCTGTCCTGGCACTGGTAGCTTGCAGTCTTTACCCCATCTCCTGTGTCACCAGTCAGGACTGGACTTGGTGTTTGATCTCCAGACTGAATCTAGTTTAGCTGAGGCACTCCCTGAAAACCAGAAAATGGACAGAGATGCCTTATGTACAGCCATTTGCGGTCACGTATTCTCCAGAGCAAGATTTCAGACACCACTGAGGTGCCACCAGTTCTTTTTACATACCTGAAGAAAGTCCCAAAAAACACATGAAGCACCTCTGAAAACCTCTGATGTTCACCACTGACTGCAAATGAAGGTTAGGATTGTTTTATAGATCGTCTATATCATCTTGCAATGCAGTGCCCAAGTCAGAGGCGCTTGATAAAACACTTTAGGTCTTGCCTCAGACAAATTATAGAAGAACAGTTATTCCATAGTTTTGAAGCAACAAGAGGAGAATTTACTTTCAGGGTTACTCTGGAGTTACAAGCTCTTTCCTGTGAGAGTGTAGTGACACTGGAACAGGTTGATCAGAGAAACTGTGGATACCCAGTTCCTGAAAGTATTCCAGGCCAGGTTGGATTGGACTTCAAGAAAACTGATGTAGTAGAAGGTGTCCCTGCTCATGGCAGTGGGGTTGGAACTAAGTAAACTTTAAGGTCCCTTCAAATCCAAGCCATTCTATGATTCTATGATCCAAACTGCACAGAAGATATCTGAGAAACTTGAATAAATTTTCCCTGGATGTCCTTCCCCGTTTTCAGTAATTATAGAAGGAGACTAAAAAATTTTATGTAGCTTTTATATAAGGTTACATCTATCGAGTTACATCTAACAAAACAAATAAATCTAACTACTACATTAAGGCCTCGTTCTACCTATGGTCTCTCTGTACAAGCCTTCTCCACATCCTTGGCAGATCTGTTATGGACTCAAAGAAATACAAAGAAAAGAGGTACAACCTGTTCTAAATCAGTGTGAAACCCCTGCATCCATGCCACAGTTCCAGTTTCCCCCCAAAGTACTGTGACTTTTCCCAACTGATTTCACAGTTTTCCTGATAGCTTTCAGCACTTGGGAAACAAAGAGCCCTTTCTGAGCACTTCATAGTACTGCTTCAGTACCACAAACCTCACTCTTGCCATTCTAATCTTACTTTACATATTGATGAATAAATATCACATTTGACCATCCAACTACTAATAATCCACAAAAATCCTTCCACTGCTTTGTTTCCATAATGAAAAAAAATTCTTTTAAATCTGGCCTTTCTTTGTATGTTTCTCCTTTAGTCAACACTCATATACAGGTGATATTAAAGCACACTATGCAATCCTTTAAGACTGCATTACCCATGGGTATGCACAAGGAAAAGTACGTCAGTATGAAAAATGGATGTAATATACAGTAGAAATAATCTCTTAATCTCAATTAACTTGGCTTCTGAAGGATTACAGAACAAAAAATCAAATTTTATTTTATTTACTTATTTATTATCTCCAGTTAGCTTATGCTGTTACAAGATGCCATGGAATTGCTGTCAATAAGAATTGAAAAATCTGTCTGTACAAGGTTCTATTAGGTATCAGTACGTATTGGGGCTGACTTTTTTTTTTTCCAGAAAAGGTTGTCACAATGGTAATTCATCTTTTAGCTTTCTGAGTGTTCATCCAGATCATAAGAAATATTCAGGAGAAACTGATAGCCTGACAATATCCATTCGTGTTCATCCTGTCCCTGATGTTGCTGCAAGCCTTGTTCCCATTTCTTCAGAAAGGTCATGATTGAGAGTGGCTCATGATCATATTTGCAGAAATCACACAATTACCAAGGTATACATTTATTCAAGGAATGAAGCCCTTATGAAGAATGTATAAGAATCTAAAAATACAACAGACAGAAATTATTCAATGCACAATGTCAATTTGATAAGGCATGAAACAGCCTTGTAGAGCAGATGCACTTCTGACTGGCTTTATATGTCTTTTTACCACCATTTTTGAAAATGGGCCTGGATGCAGTACCAGCAGATTTTTGGTTTCATTCTTTGCAAGATGAAGTCTAAAGATGACAGCAGAAACTCTGAAATGCAAATTCATAACAGCCACATGAAAACAATATAAACTGTATTATAATGTGTCAAAGATATCTTAACTCCCTTAAGTGAATACTCTACCAAACTCCTGAAATACTGCTGGGAGCTGGAGGATCATATGATAAGCAGTGCAGTATTCTTTCATTGCCCTGTCAATCCATCCTCATCCTCACCATTAAGTCTTTCATTTATTCAGTTGTCTCCATGAGTCCCTGTAAGCCTTTTCAGAAAATGGAATCCAGGGATTTTTCAGGCTCAATTTATCACACAGTAGAGTTTGAAACATCATATCTTTCCCAGTAATTTATAGCTATGTGAATAATAACTTTTTTTTCAATGATAGTGCAAACTCAGTCAAGATAGAAATATCACTACTTTATGACCAATTGTCTGGGATACAAAACTTCATAAAAATGAGTTGATGGTTTCAGTAGACCACCGTTCTCAGCAAGACCCATTACAAAAGACACTAAAAACTCAAAGATTAGATTGGGATAGCAAAATTATATTTCGTTAGATAATCTTCTTATGATTCCAAGTCACAGACATACCACACCAGTTCTATAGATTTGACAGAATAAATAATTCAGGCTTCATGGAAGCGTCATGAAGACGTGCTCTTTCAAACAGTTTCTTTTCAGGAGACGTAACTTTAAAAGATAAGATGATAAAGGAAATGTTACTGATGTTATTTGTATGCATAGAGGCAGAATTTTTCATGTATTTATATGGCCATGCCAATAATCAGATATAATTTCATTGACTAGATTTGTAACACACTGAATGTGTGGACTGTGTGTGCTTGATGTCTACAGTATTGCATATATTGTTACAGATGGCATTGTAGTTTCACCTGTTAAACATTTGTTGTGCAGTATTCAGTGCTTGTACAGTCCTTCACTGAGCTGTGCCAAAATTATTTTATGTTAACTATAAATACCAACCAGCTTAATTAAACCTGATATGCAGCATACTGAATATCGACTTGCAATACAATTAGTAAACAGCACTTAGAGCTAGGAAACATTGGGTTTGCTCCTGACTGTTCTTGATTCTGTGGCTCTGGACAATGTTTCTTAATGTTTAGTCTTCCTGAGTGTCTTGGTTTAGGAAGACAGGTATCTGCTAGGTAAAATTACAATCAGAGGCTCTTTGGCAAAGATTTGGGAAATAGGAATAGCAGTTCTTTACTAGTATGTAATACAAAGCAAACAAACACAAAAAAAAAAAAAAACTCCCTCCCCCACCAAACAACTACAGCATTAATGACAAACGACAACAGTACCAAGAACCTTGAGGGCTTTGTTTCACAAAACTCAGGGCAGTTTGGTTTCGGTGTCCCTGCAGGATCCTCAGAGCACCAAGCTGGAACAGTGGAAAAGTCCCGGGCTGGTAGCTGGGATGGCAGGGTGTCCCGGCAGGCAGGGGCAGGATGTCCCGGCAGCGCAGGGGGTGCAGGGTCACGCTGCAGCAAGAGGAGCAGCGCCGAAGGAGCCGAAGGCGAGGCAGAAAAAGCGGCCCAGCTTCTGCGAGTGGCAGAGAAAAATTCAGGATTCAGGTCGAACCGGTGATAGTAGATTTTCCAGAACTGGATCCTTTTGGCCACAGTGAAACTCCTCCAGCCAGCAACAGCCGTTCTCCGCTCGGCGTGCTTTGCGGCAGCTGAGCTCCTCGAGGAGCGGCAGACACGCGTCTCCCCGAACGCCGGAAGAAGAAAAGCACGCAGCTGCCTCAAGCTTTGTCTTTTACCTGCGTTATCTCCCCCTTCCACCTTTTGTCCACCTCTTTGTTTCAGTTAAGTACTCTCAAGTATCCAACACTTGGTCTCCTTGGTAACTTGTGGGGAAAAAATTCTTTAGAGAAAGAAGGAACAAACCTAACCCCCAACACTGAGTGACATAATTACGGATTTATAACTGCCTACATGGGCCTTAACTTTAAGGGTCAGTGGGTTCAGCTGGTTGCAAGTTCTTCTAGTCACACGTGCTCCCTGAGGTGGAATCATGTTGCCCCAAAAACTCACTGTATCTCATTAGAGTTAAGTTAGTAAGAAAAATTAAATTGCCTAAAACTCCAAGGAGAAATACCATAAGCAAAGGGGACTGGTAAACACAGATGCAGGACACTTAAAACATTTAGTTTTTTATCAGTAATTGCATCCTTAGAAGATATATTATTTAATCTAATTTAATATTTTTAGTGCACTTTCTATTATATTCACCATCTTAAAATATCTTTATATTTCTTTTGGAAACTTTTCAGTTTTATAGATAAAAAATTGCTTGATATACTTTTTGTTCCCCAAAAAACTAAAAATAGTCACTTTTTCCTTCCATCAGTCTCACTCACTAGATAAATTGTTTTGCAGAAAACTTGCATGAAATCTAAAGAAGCACGAAGTTGTCCATAGTGCAGGCATTAAGGGCTTATGTGCAACAGAACTTGACAACTTTTCCCATGTCTCCTACATACAGTTTATTTGTTTATGGCTTATCAGGAAACTAAGCTTTCTGAAGGTGCTTGAAGTTGTGTTTCTGAAGACAGGAAACAGCTGACAGAAAGCAAGCTGATAGATTCTTTGCTTAGAGTGCAAGAGACAGCTTTTCAGCTGAATGATGGAGGTATCTGGTTCCAATGTTAGACTAGAACTCTCCACTTCAGCAAAACGCTTTAGTTTGACCCTCTACTGTGAAGTAGGATGTTTAATTCCATCCAGGAAATTCAGGAATCAAGCCTACATACATATTGTCAGAGAATGCTCTAACTGAAGAGCTCTGCTGTAAAAAGCAGGCAGTGGCTTTTTCTCCCATAGAGTGTGCTTTTTACACACTTTTAACACTCATGTTCCTGGCTGTAATGGCATGGAAATCAAGGAGAAAGGTGGTTTACTGGATACAGGCCCTTTGGCACTTCCTCTTTGCTGGTTTAGCCATTCTCTGCTCAGTCTACTAAACACTGCTGCAAATCTCATCTTTTGGCACCCACCTTTCCCCATTCATTGTCCTTCAGCTTTGTCTGAATCGTATTCTTGAAGCCAGGCCACTATATCTTTGTGCTGTCATTCTGGCTGCCATGGCAGCAAAGGCCCTTGGGGGCCCTTAGGCAGTTAATTTGTCCCTATCTGTATTTTTTTCCTTTTTCTCACCATCAGTTTTTCTGTTCACTGAGTAGTTTCAAAACCTGTTTTATGGAAAGGTCAACACCTGAAAAACGTGTGAATAAAACACTCAGTAGCAGTGATCAAGCAGATCATCAAGCAGATGATGAAGCAGAGAAGGAAGAACCTATTAACATCCCAAGTAAATAGTATGGTGATGCAGGAACTAAAGATGTCATTGGTGCTGGAATACATAAGGGGGATGAAGTTCCTCCTTTATCTTCTCCTTTCCCCATCATACTAACCATGAGAAAGTTTCACTCAGATCTCACAGAGAGACACACCAAACCTAAGCACTCATAGGATACAAAGCTGCATGAAGCCAAGATCTTTCAGTTTCCTGTGCTCAAAATACTACATGGAACACTGTATTCCTGATAACACTTTCACACAAGCATATCAGAAGCAGCCATCATGTAGACATAAGGGCAAATTGCAACAGATAATTTATGGGAAAGGTTTTGATTCATTCTGCTCACACATTGTCAATTCACAGCCAGATTCCTACTAATGAAGTAATTAGCCAGGTTTTTTTCACTCTTTAAGGGTGTACAGGATATTCACACACTCACACTAGAAGAGAGTAAATGTGAGTAAATAACGGTAAATCTGTTATCCCACAGTTAACTGTAGTGGCTCCTTTGATAGAAAGAAATCAATCAATCCCACGTTTTCACCGGAGGCATAAAGTTTCCAAACTTGTAGCGAATAACTTGAAAATGCCTCACTGAATATTTTTACTTATTGTATATTAGGGCTAGTCAAGCAAGATGTTCTGGCATACAGCTGGAAGGATGATGGCCAACACTTGTACTTTTGTGTTCTGGCCCCTAAAAACAGGTGTTCTAAAAAGACAAATGCTTTTTTATAGACCCAGAGATTATCAGGGTTATCAGAAAGCAACAAATGTAAAGAAAAGTTGTCGCTTATATAACAATAGCTTTGGTTTTCTATCTGGAAGAATAAGAAGTAGACCCATAATTAAATTCAAGAAAAAGATCAAAATGGGATTTTTGACAGCAAAAATCTGAAAAAATGTTACCTAGTTCCAACAGAAGGAAAAAAAAAGATATAAGAAGCCATCATTAGAAATACCAGAGAAAAAAAGAGGTAGCATTTCAGTTTGTTGCAGGTATAGAATCATAGTATCATAGAATGGTTTGGCTTGGAAGAGACCCTTAATTTCACACTGTTCCAAGCCTTTTGCCATGGGCAGGGAAACTCCCGCAAGGCAAGGTTACTCAAGAGCCTCATCCAGCCTTGAACGCTGCCAGGGATGGAAAGTTCACAAAATATTTTCATTGATAGATTTTGTTTTTTTCAGTACAGATGTATAATAGAGGAGGAACAAAGAGTCGAAAAGTCATGCAGCTATCACTAAATGTCCAGGGGCTTGACTAGACCTCTTCTTCTTAGGTTGGCCAGAAGAATAAAGTAATGAAAGGCAAAACTGAAGCAACAGATATATTCAATGTATACCCTAACAAGCTTATTTAAAAATAAACTGAAAATTTGCTTTCAGCTTTGAGCGGTGGAAAGCAAAAATTTAGTAAAGAATGATGCTCCATCATTGCCTTGCTTTGCTCATGAGTGACTGTAGGAATTACGTACTCTGCCTCATATTCACATGGAATATCTTCATTTTATTTTCTCAGCCATGAAAAAAAATATTTATTGAAAAGCAATATAATGCTTCTTTTTAGCACTTAGGGTTTTTTCATCTCTGTGAAATAATTGGTACTATGTAGAAACTCATCATGTACCCCTGCTAAGACAGGAGACAAGGCCTTAAAACTCACTATATTGAATTTTCTAAAAGACACCAGCATGGCAGGCTGATTTTTCATTAAAGTGGAGTAGGATAAAAAACTAAGGAATTACTCATACCACTGAGGTACTATCCATGCAGTGCAGCAGTTGCCAGTAGTGCTTTGTTTAAAGATGTACCTTTGCAAAGGCTTCCAAACACACAAAATACAACTCCTTTTGCAATTATTTCAATTTCAGTAGGATCTGCAGTGCTCTGTTTTCTTCCAAAGTCAGAGAAAAACATGGTTCTGCCTATAAGAAATCTACAAAAATCAACAAGACAAGATTCCTCTGATGCCGAATTACATTGCTCTGGTGTAGTTATTACTGTTACTATGAAGGACCACGTCGACTCGTTAATGCATAAGGAAATGATCATTTAGGATGCTCATGCAGGGGGTTGAGGAAAGCCAGTGGCTTGCTTGTTGGTGTGTTACTCTCAGAGGTCAGGGGCCAGCTGTATCTAGTGCCCATCTGAAAAGCTCTGGGTGTTGGCTCAGACTGAAGCCAGCAAGTCCAAGCAGCTCAACCAAACAGTGTTTACCACCAGCCCTCTCTATTCACCACGAGCAAAGTAGTAGAAATACCACCAAACTGGGCCATGGAAAGAACAAACAATTGAGCAGTACAGATGATCAATGTCCCAGTGCTTCACATAATTTTCTGACTTGCTTTTTAGTCCTTGAGTTACCTTGACAGACACACTGCCACAACACTTTGCTCTATCCCTGTAACTTTCTACAATGAAAGCAAAATTGAGAGATCATGCAGCACATTGATTGCGAGCAGAGGCTGGAAACACAGGAGTCATGCTTTTTCAACGTGCATGCTGAGAACCACCAGTTCTTGCAAACCAGCAAGAACAGATGTATGACAAAGTACTACTCCTTAATGTTGCGTTACTACTGAAAAAACATGTTTGTTTGTTTTACCCATGGCTTCTTCCAAAAGAGTTAGGCCTACCATGTTTCCTGGAAGCAAAGACTGCAGTTATACCAGCCTTTGGTAACTAAGTGGCCTACTGAGAGGATGGAAATAATACAGAGGAATCTGATTTCCATATCTCTTTTATCAATTTACAGACACTATAAATATCAATTTGCAGCAACAGCTGCAGAATAAAAAAAAAAAAAGCCTGTTTTCTGTATCAGGCCTCCTTCACCCACAAATTGTTCCAAAGCTAAACTCAGTAAACACAAAATGAAAGGAAATGTGCAACAGGAGGACTTCATACTGATGAATTTAATGTGAAAAGTTTCAACCCTATTTAAGCTCTGGTTTAGGGGCCACAAAGTAAAGCTTGGCCAAAGGAAGAGACCTCAAGTCAACATTGCTGGGAAAGCCCAGCTCCTTCTTGAGATCATCTGCACGACACTGAGGTCATTTAAGCTCTCTATCTAAAATAACATACGAATAATAGTACTAATGTAACTCATAAGGGCAGCAGAAAGAACAGACTAATTTGAAGCATCCAGATCGTATGTGGGAATACAGAGAAAGGAGGAGAATATTTTTTTTAATTTTATTGTCAAAAAAAAAAAAAGAAGGAAATACAAGTGGGTTTTCTTTCTTTGTTTTTGGATTTGGGGTTTTTTGGTGGTTTTTGGTTTTTTGCTTTGGTTTGGTTCGGGGTTTGTTTGGTTTGGTTTGGTGTCGTTGTTTTTTTTGTATGTTTGTTTGGGGGTTTTTTGTTTTGGTTTTTTTGGGGGGGGGTTTTTTGAGTCTGTTGGGGTGTTTTTTACCAAGCACAAAGCTTTTTCCAAGTTCTTAGGAAAACAAAGGAAGGAAAAAGGCTTTCCAATGCCACAGCTAGACAAGCTGAAACTTGGTAAAAACGTCAACCCATGTAAAAATTAACTGAGTCCTTTCTCTAGTACTGTTTCACTGTGAAACAAAATCATGTGAGCAGTGGCCGCACTAAAAACCATATTTTTGGAGAGTTGAATATATAGCATTTGAACTTTCAGTTTTAAATATCTTCTTACTCCTCTACCATGTTTCTAATCCTTTTTTTGTAGGGGGGTGGGCAGGAGAGAAAAAACATTAGAGCTGCCGATGGCTTACTAGAGCCAAGAGTCAGGTGAACTCAGCTGAATACATGGACAAGCAATCCCCTTATGGGCATCACAGAATGACTGAAAACTACCACAGGTCTTGTAGCTCAAATATAGCTTCTCAGCACATCTTCTTCCCTCTGCATACTAATATCAGAAACCAATTTTTTTTCATGCCAGAAGCTCATAACTCACCCATAAGCTATTTTCAGATTTTCTGCATGGGGTGAAGAAGGGACATTGAAAACGTGAGTAAATCACTGGAAGGGAAAGAAAGACAAACAAAAAAATGGAAAAGGGAAGTTTTATTCAGAGACTTCATCTGAACAATAAGTGTTTGGGCTAAACTATTTCTAAATATTTCTAAATATGTTACACTTAGCATCTTAGTTTTCATTTTATGTGCTGTGCCACTGATTAGTTATAACTTCACTGAAATAAAATCAAATCAGAAATTTGGCCTATTTTAACAGATCTTCTCATTCTCAAAGGAAATTTTCCAACGTTTCCAGCTTATTTGACATTCAAGTTTATGTTGCCATTCAATACAGGATGACCTTGGCTACCAGTTAACAAGGGACCTTGTCTACTTAATAGAGCTGACAAAAGGCACATAAAAGACAGTGGAATATACATAATACTTACTAACTATGTCTAAATCTCATATGGCACTACTTTAAGAAAGAACATTTGTCTTCTGTAACCTTTCACTATAACTGGGGTGGGGGGGGGGTATTTCTCCTATAGTGTCACAAAAAAATGGCCTGCAAAGCCTCGGTCTTGATGAAGTATATAAATCTAGATGAAGTTTCCTTTATACAGTGAGATTAAAAGGTAGGAGAAAAAAATGAACAAAACAGCAAACTAATATAATGAAAATTTAAAAGTTAGACAAGCTAAGAAAATAAAGAATGTATCTCTTGGCAGTATTTTAGAGAAGCCACCTGGAAAGATGGTGTGGAAAATGGACTAGCAGAAGAAGCTTGGCTGCACCACAAATTCTGGCCTTGCAAAGGCAGATATCACTTCTTAGTTCCACCATAATAAACATCATAGTACACAACTAGATAAATGTGGTTTATACGAGCAAAAAATTATTCAACAAGAGGGAAAATAATCTGCTTTGTGAAAGGAAGGGTTAAAGGATTTCTCTTCCCATTACTTCACATTATTTGTCCTGTGTGAAGAAGTGTATTTTCCCTTCATAAATGTAGTCCAATGACTACATTTATGAAGGGAAAATATATCTTTTGGATGTAACCCCAAATAAAAAAAGGAAAAAAGTAAATACAGCTGGCAGCATGTGACCTGGCTTCTGAGTGTAGAATGGCGGATAATAACTCAGAGACACCACAGTCCTCAAAACCTACATTTTTATAGCTGAAGATATGATTTCTGATAATTCAAATTTTGGTACATCTTCTCTGTCTACAGGGAGATCCAAAGGCGTCCCACTGTGATAGTTTATAACCTGAAAGCTAAGTGCAATCTCCAGAGGTGCTGATGGCATTGTCTGACATATGAGCTACAGGAGCTTGTTTTCCAAAAACTGTGCATAATTTAACCAACTATTTTCCTGCACTCCATTTTCTAGATGGAAGATTTTTCAAGCTTCAGACAGAAAGAGAACAAAAGTGTTTATTACATCTGAGACAGAAAACGCCTTTTCTACCAGATGACCTCTATACTTTTATGCATGTTTTGCTCAAAAATTAAAGTGGGAAAATACAAATAATTTAAGCTGTAGTATAACCATTATAATTTGCTTCCCTTCCCTAAGAATTATTTTCAATACTACAGAAACTTGAAGCAGGTACAGAAATGAAGTTAATTATAACAATGATTCTATGGCTCAAGTGAGTGAGTTATCACATTCTTATAAGCCCAAACCTCCCTCTTTTTAAACAGAGTTTAAATTTTCTGAATTCTATTTCCAGTTCCATGAAGGCTGATGCATACATAAAAATTCAATAGTTGAACAATTATTTGCATGACTAAAGCCTAAAATGTCGCCTACATGAAGTTTGACATTAAACTCAAAAGGACATTGCAGTCAACATCCTTGTTTTCAACAACCTAGACTTTAATAGTGTTTAAAACCCTCTTGTAGAGCAAAAAGGAGCATTTTCCATGAGAAGCAGAGACATAGCAAAAGCATTTTAAAAAATTTCATTCCTATGCAATCCTCGCTTTTTAGCATGGTTAGCTATGCACATAAAAATATGCAACTTATTTTTTTTTCAGCCTCCTCTTCAAGACTGGGAGATACAGGTTTAACTTCCACTCTTAGACTGAGACAAATTGCTTAATCATTACTATTTTATTTTTATAGTCATTCCAAGCTAAAATTTTGTCTCAGCAGTGTGGCTTTTTATTAGCCTTTTGAAAACATTGGGTCAGAAAATTCAAACTATAAAGCAGCCATTACTTGGTTATTGATGCTAACCCTTTGATAGGTCTGAGGAAGTCAGGTACATTACGTCTGGGCCTTTGAAGATTTTTTTCCTTTTCATTTCAGCAAGCATTAACATCAGAGACATCATGCTAATCCTTTCAGCTTCTAATCAGTGTTGTGGACACTTTTATTTCAGCAACTGAGCCTCCCTTCAGTACTGAGAATTTCAAGTTGAAATGTTAATGATTATAAAAATGCCACTGAGATGACATAATACCCCTCTCTGCTGCATACGGTTTTGTAGGAAAACAAAGTTACTGGAAGTAGCACTTGTTCATGCTGGGGAAGTACAACACTAGAGCAATCATCTTACATGTGTAAACTGACTTTTTAGAAAAGATACTGTCCTAAAGTACTGCTGCTAATGGTGCCTTAGGGAGGCTGACCTGAAACAGAGACTGGACAGAGCTAGAGAATAAAGTAGATATTTATTGAAAGGCCTTTACGATACACTTTGGGCAGGACAAGAGCCTGAGCAGGGCTACACCCAAGGTGGACTTAGAATGGTCACAAAATGCACAACCAGTCATGAGGTACTACACTTTTATAAGTTTCGGTCAATTTGCATATTGGGGGTTAATTGTCCAATTACAGCTTCAGGTTGTGAGGTCCCATCCTTCTCGTTTTCTCTCTTCAATCCACTGTTGTTTATGCTTTTGGGCCTGAAAGTCGTACTTGTTCTTGGCCTTCAGCAGGAAAAGGGATTTGTTTTGTCTACCTATTCTGTGAAGAGAGTTCACCAGCACTTAATGTGAGGCTCGGAACTACATCCCTAGGCAGCACAGAATCTGAAAAACGGTAAAGCTAAAAATTAAGGCATCATTAATAGTCAGCATAGATTTGTCTGCTCTGGTCAGTGCCCTCTTTACTCATCCTTCAGAAAGTGTGAGATGGCCTTTCTGGTATTCAATGGTTTAACATTCCCCACGTCTTTCCCCAATGAGCTTCCCTTATGCACATAAGAATCTCCTACCTCAAGACTAGATTTTTCCTAAGGCGTTATTTTTACCTTCTCTAGAAAATACTTGTGTTGCGCACCAGAGAGATGACACAGAGAAGCCAGAGTGAGTAAGAGAGTTGTTTTCTGACTGAACATGTTGAAAGTTAACATTTGTTCTTAAATGATCGAACTTGGCTCTGCTTTCTGTTCTTCCTCTCTTGTGACCAAACAGCATGAAATAAAAGTGAAGAGAGTGCTTTTAATTTCTTTTTGAGCAACATGGAGCAGCTGGGGATCACACTTTAAACCCCCAGGAAAAAAAAAATCCTTTGGTACAAGCCCGGATTTTCACGCAAGTCTCCAAGTCCCAGATCTCAAAATCTAAAAAGAGTATTAAAGCTCATGATGATTAACCCCCCCAATAATTTACAAAAATCACAAGACTTGGCAATATTGAAAAATTTAGAACTTTTGTTCCATTACAGATGTGCACTAGAGAGCTTAAAAAGTTTTCTTATTTTTGCAGGGGAATAAACTCTTTGTCTTCTACCTGCAAGAAAACTTTGATTCAGAGTGAATGGAGAGACAGCTACTGATGCTTGCAATCTAAATGAGGCGGAGTAATAATTACTCATTGTTCCTACTCATAAAGGCACAGGCATGGCTAGAAAGAATATCAAAATAATAATTGTTCAAAATTTCTAAAACCATTAACAAATTTCAAAATGTTACTGTATTCAAACCTTGGTCAAATATTTTTTGCTTACTAGCTTTTTTCTTATATTAACTCCAGAGTACTTCACTACTGGTGGAATATTTTGACCAACCTGGCTGAAAGTATATATGCAAAGCAGAATTATGGAACCAAGAAACCATTATAAACCCAGGATTTTAGTCTCTAATCTGTGCTGCTAAATATTTTTAAAAGGCTTTACTAATAATGTCTACAGTCAAAATAAGCAGAAAAACAATTTTTACAATTCTAATACAAATTAATTGGTGTAACATCTGCAAAGTCTTGCTAAGACTGGGCACTGATAAGCAACACCACTATCCTTCCATCACACTTTTTTGTAAAGAGTCAATGTTCAGGAAGGGCTGAATAAATAGTGAGAGTTATCTGCCCTATTACAGGTCATGTTGATATGTCATGAAAGGTCAAGCTCTTAAAATTTGCCTCGTGCTTCAGAGTTTAGAAACTTCTAAATTTTATGATAGCTTTATTTGATACACTTCTTAAGAACCAAGTCGCCCTTTACATCACTGATTTTATTATATCAACAGGTGGGGCTGCAGCTCATTTTTCTGGAAGGGCAAGTCAGGTACATTTCTACTAAAACCAGTGGGCACTGGTGTTTTTTTCCCATCTACTACACACTGTATATAAACTACAGCAGAAACTGTCTTAATTGCCTGCATCTTTCTAGATGGGTGGTGGTGTTTATTTAGTGACCAAATTTGGACTTTCTTATAATTTATGTACAAAGACTTCAGAGTTCTCAACAATATAGCCATTTTTATTTCCAAGCCTTTCTTGCAGTAATTGCAAAGGAATAGGGGTGCAAAACTCACAGAATTATGTCGATTCTTTCTGGTGACATTTGTCATTGGTAAAAATGTGTTTTGGATTTATTCACAAGTTCCTCTCTAAGTAGGGGCAGGCCTGGTTTCACAAACTTCTTGGCAACATGTAAGACACACAGACTGATTTGCTGTGGATTCATGAATTTTCTTGAATTGTCACTGTTCTGACTTAAAGACGGATCTTTTATTTTTCCTGAGATGGATAATGTTGGATAGCTTTTTTTCTGCCATTTTTTAAATGCACCTTGTTCCTCTGCTCATGAAACAGTCTATTTCAATTGGGTAAATATGTGCATACAATGACCAGCTTTGTCTTCAAAGCATTTTGAGGATCTTCCAGCCTTTTAGAGCATTAGCCTTTTTAATCATTATTATTAATTTTGAATTCCAGAATCAACATTTGGTTTATTCTTTTTTAAATAAGGAAAAAAATTCCTCAACAATCTTTGTTGACTGAGGTTTCCAAAATAATGTTTACTTTTTCATCTTTGCAGGTAAATTAGAAGTCAGTACTAACACAAGCAATAGTTTGCCAATAAATGCAAACTACTTTGGCCTTTCCTGGGTCCTTCCAAGACAGCTGACTCCTAGAATAAATGACAGTAGCATTTTCAAAGCTGCTAAATTATTCCGATCCTACTGAAGCAGATACTGCCTGACATGAAGGATCCTAAGATTGGTGAATCTGAACAGACAGTAGTAACTGAGTGAGCAGAATTCACTGTTAAAACTGTGATAGAGAGCTTAAGATAAAAGGAGAGATTTATATTTAAAGAGCAGCTTACAGTAGCAGATCAGTTTAATTTACTCTGCCATGTAGTAAGCAAAAAGCGTGTAAAAGGTGGCTCGACAGATTTGACTTGTGGATCAATATTCGGTTGATCTCTGGCCACAAAAAAATTAATCTCTGCAGTGCAGGACAAAAGTAAAGGGGAATTTAATGTCAAATCAGTTAACCACAATCTGAAATTGAAAAAGCAGTATTGATAACGATGGTTAGCACAAGTTCCTCCTATTAAGTGATATTATCCAGTGCATTTATCGCAATGTATTAATTACACAGTGCAGTCAGCTTGATCTCCTAGGTTAACATCATAGCAATCAATTGCAGCAGTGACTCCACCATTCTGTTAAGAACTACATTTCCTTAGCTGATTCTGAACTTCTTAGAGAAAAATTTAATTTCAGTTAACTGCCATAAGCTCTCTTTATCTACATATTTATCTACAGCTCGTATTTTGGAGGGAACACAAATTTTTGGAAAATAAATTTAGACACAATACCTAAATAAATTTATCTAAATACACAATATCTAAATAAATTTAGATACAATAAAAAATCCTTATTTTAATATATGTGGAAATTCCATTTGGATACCAGCTTTATTTGTCCGGTCTCCAGACAAAAATAGACACAAATACATTAAGAACATTCAGTGTTCTTAAAAAAAAGGAAAAAAAAAAAAAGAAAAAAAAAAGGCATGAAGAGATTGATAGCACAGGGGATGATAGTAAAAAAGAGGAAAGGAGAGGAAACAGATAATTAAGCTCTTCCAATAACAGAATATTTTTTAAGGAACAGATACAGACACAGTGTGCATATTAAATTAATAATAGTAATGAGTAAAAAACAAGACTATGCAATTGTAGTACAAAGAATAACTTTTTAAATTACAGGAATATTCCAAAGACTGACATTCTTACTTCTGGGCATCCCCTCAAGCAGTTGAAAACTCATCTCTCATTTTAAAAAGTCAGATGTCTTTCCTGATGCTTTGCAATTTTACCATGACTTGCTCACGTAAATAGTTCAAACTTTTTTTTCCTGTTCCTCATCAGAACCATGGCTTCTCAGTTTTCCTTATGAAATAGGAGTAGCCGAACAGACACACTGACCATACTGGACTGAGATTTATCCATTTAATTTCAGGCAGCCACCTGAGCTACCTAATCAAGAAGTACCACTGAGGTTCCAATACCACCACAGGACAGAGCATTACCTTCCTGCACAGCCATAAATCAGCCCTCATGGCATCAGCTCAGTGCAAGAGACTTGGCTAGATATAGCCACATCCACTTGGGTGAATTTGGAACAGAGCACCGTCCATTTATCACAGCCACTGCTCTAAAACTAGGCCAGGTAACATTAAGGCTCATGTGGTGGGACGCCTCAGTAAATGTCTGCTCTGGATCCAGTCACTCAAGGATCTCCCCATAAACACAGAGAAAATGTGGTTTCTTTAAGGTTTGGTTCATCTGATGTATTTTAGCTGTCTAGAAGTTAAATCTCAGAAGCTCCTGTTTCTCTCCACTGACTACAAAACAAGGTTCAAGAGCTAGCTTAGGTGTAAGAAACTACAAGAAATACGAATTTGGTCAGAAAAATGCATTGCCTCCTCCTTTCACTGGCTCTCCATGTGTCATCCTGTATCCTACTGCAACTTCTCAAAAAAGCCTTCTTCCCTATCATGAACTCTTTGTTTTTTTGAAGAACCAGTTATTTACCTGCAATCTCTGCTATTACTGATCCTTGAAATGAACAGGATAGAAAAAAAATATTTCAGGAAGACTTTTTGCATGAGTTAAATGTATTTGTTTTGAAACTGCCTCAGACACATAAATTGTATCAGTCATTAGGGATTAAAGATATGTTCTTAAGCCACCATAACTTATTGTCTGCATCTATTATCTACCTTGAGGAAGAAACATGAACCAGAGCTACAAATACTTGAAATTTGTAGTGGAAAACCAGCAGAAGGGAAAAAAAGACAGCAGATAATGTAAGTATGTAAAAGGGGCAGTGCTGTCAACTAGAAGTAATTTTTCAATGAAAAACCCTTTCAGTGTAAATATTCACACAACAAAGGCATACTGCCTCAGCTATTAAAGAGAATATGCACTTAAATGTAGATTCACTAGGGGAGGTAGAGAAAAAGAATTGTTGAGCCTTCATCATGATCTGCCATTATTGACTGTACTAAAAATGAATTATGGCATTTTAAGATACTTACTGATATTAGCAAAACTCTCCCTGAATAAATCACTGCACTAGAAATCAGGGAAGAACTATTTAATCAAGATCACTGGTCCAAATGCAGGTAAAACCCAAATTAGTAATTTCTAAACTGAATCATATTGGTAAGCCAAAAAATTAATTACTCCTGAAAGAATTACGACTTAAAGTAATGCTGCTGAGTACCTGCAAGACATGAACACAAGTACAAGTACATCTTGCTAGCACAGCAATATCCCAACCCTATTCCCACTTCAGAGGCACTTACAGCTCAGCTCTGCAGGGCATCTTTTTTCCCCCAGTTGCCTCAAAATGTCAAATAAGGTGTCAAACATATAAGCACCTCCTCCAAAGCACCAGAGGAAATGTTACAAGGGTGTCTCTAGAGTTGAACAGTGATATCAGAGAAGTAACCAGGTTAACTCAGGCAGCTCTCAGCAGAGGGCAATGCCAAACAAACTCTTTTACACCAGCTCCTGGTGTATAGCCGGTGGTGATTAGCTCATCAGTGGTAACAGGCAATGTAGTCTTTAAAACAGCTACACCCATACCTCTGTCAAAAGGACTCGACTTAGATGTACAAAGGGGATGCCCACAGAAGAAACAGACAAAGCAAACAGTCCAAATTCAAACCATCTCAAATGCTTCATTTTTAGACTAGATCTAATTGTTTCTGTTCCAGGTGTTTTCCTTTGTCATCCCAGTGTAAGCTGGAGACATCAGAAAACGTGGATGGTTCAAATGTTCAGTAAAATTAAGTGATGGATGCAAATTTGTTTTCTCTGAATTGTATATCAGACTATTATACATTTGATGTTATGTTCTCTGCTGCTGTAAAGACAAGTAGTTCTACTTAATCCCAGAGAGTTGCACCCACTCAGACCTGTAAAACAATCTAGCCTCCTTCAATGATGGGTTTGCCTGCGTATCACTCAGGTCAGAAGCACTTGTCTGTGTTTTCTTGGTTTCTACCTTTTAATGGCTGCACTTTGCCCTTTTTGCCAAGAGGGAGTTAGCAAGTGAACTCAGAGCAAGATATTATTTTTGAGTATGAATAATGTTTATGTCCCACCAGTCCAGCAACCCTTTCTTTTACACTAATGAGCCATTAAAATCTGTGTTAGAGGATCATTAATCTTTCAGGAGGTTAACATGTAGCTCATCCAATTCTAACACTTCGATCACAGAAGCAGGAATTTGGGAACAGAGCATGTTTTATTAAAAAGAAAAGGAAACACATGGAAAGAGAAATGCATTGCCAAGACTTAGGACTGCCTGTGTTATTTCAGATATTTATACTGGAATAAAAGCTTTCACTCTGACCCCATTTTTCCCACTGTTTTGTCCTGCAATGACATCAGCCTTCTGACATGATTATAGTCTTAAAAATGCACAGTAGTGTAAGGTCAAAGAAGGGGCAGAGAAGAAAACATTAATAGCAGTGGCCCATCATAACATCACCTTGTAAGAGGCATCTGCTGTGCATCTTCAAGACAATAAGCATTGACAGAGAGAGCCCCCCTTTGGCACAATGGGGGTCACCAAGAGGCCCCCAAGAATGGGGGTTCACCAAAAGCCCAGGTCACCAAGTGATGCATGGTAGACATAGGTGGTGAAGCTGGTGCTCAGACTCTGTAACCTGACTTTTAGCCACCAGGAAGAAAAATACCTCTAGTGCAAACATGAAGCTCAGAAGGCTTATACAGTGCAGCAAGCAGAATACATATGCTCTCAGCAATTATAGCAGTATGCAGTTCGGAAACCAAATCCTCTGCAGGGATAAAGGTGGAATGTGCCCTTGTTTGCAGCAGGAGAAAGAGGGGTGGTTTGGTCTCTTGCCCTCTCCTTGTGTCAATACTTGTTGGTGCCCTTGGTGGCCTCAGCAGACATATTTATAAAGAGCCACAGTCATATGCACTAAAACCTCTTTACTCAAATGCAATCATTCCTTCTTCCGTTACATCTCATCTTTTGAGATGGATCTTTACATTCTAATTCATCTATGACACTCACTGGAATTATTCACAGAAGAGACTGCAGGGTACCCAGCTATGCTGCACGTAGTATAAGAAAATTGAAAATCAAATAGGCTTACCAAAAGCTCTCTGCTCTCTACAGTAACCTGTCAGCACCACTTCTCTGCAGCAAGTGACAGCAACAGGAAATGATGGGATGCTCGCTGCTTTCCGCACTGCTGGGACCCAATAACACAGTATTTCTTTTGTGGTACCAGAGGAGCTACCTAGACCTCAGAACTGAATTCCCTAAGGAACCTGCAAAATATTAGCAGCCTCTTTCTGAGACATTTGGTAAAACACTGAAAAAAATTTGAGTGCTCTCCTGCTGCCTGTAGCTGATGCACAATTTGGCGAGCCCTGCAGAACTATGCTAAACAGAAGCATCTGTACATTTCCTGCTACTGCTATTCTAGCTTGGCTGTTTCACTGTAGCAACATAACAAAACACATACCAAATAGGAAAACTGACTGTGGCTGTTATGGAGATTGCTTTATTTTTTACTATATCCTCACAAATGATCCTTTAGCACATCATAGAGTTTTTTCAGTGATCCAGTCACTACTCAAAGTTCTTTGTTAGATCATTTCCAATAATCTATTCTGAATGTAAATTAGGAGTGTTCAAAATAAGAACGGTTTTGGCTGGGTGGTGAGAACACTGTCTCAGTTTCCAAACAAGCTGAGTTCAACTCATTGCAGGCACTCATCAGAAAAAAAATGGATCTTTAACTTCTCAAAACTTTTATGGCACAGTGTCTTGATTTGAAAGACAGGTGTCCGCTAAGGAAGGCTGGAGCCCCCTTTGGAATGGAAAAGTATGACCCCTTTCCCTCCGAATTATTATTATTTTGAAATTAAGGGGCTTTCAGGCAAAGATATGGGAAAAGGAATAACAGTTCTTTGCTAGTATGTATAACAAGGCAAATCAACAACAACACCTCTGGCATTAAAAACAAACAGCACCAGGAACCCAGTGACAGCTTCCCTGAGCGCGGGCATTTTCCCTTTGTGTGAAGTCCCGGTCACAGCCGGCAGGGGCGCTGATGGCTCCCGGCGGGCAGGGCAGGTGTGGTGATTCCCCCGCGGCTGCAGGGGGCGCTGTGGTGCGGGCTTGGGGAGCACGCGGTGATGGTGGAAGTGACCAGCAGGAAGGGATGGACAAGAGGCTTCTCTTATGAACCTCCAGGGTGGCCGATCCTGGCACCGCCTCTGGATAGCAAAAGGAGCTGTAGCAGGAAACCCCTGGAGAAGCAAACCAGAAGTGCAGGACCTCTAGCAGGCAGAGGGTGAAAAGCTACCATGTAAGAAAAAACCGGAAGGATGGCAGAGGTACGGTGGGGATTTGCAATAGCAGTCCAGCTCCAGGATGCAGTAAAAGGCTCCTTGGGCTTTTCTCACCAGCTCTGGCTGGTCCTGTGGATCCGGGCTTTATGGAGATGAGGGCAGCCCCCCAGCAGGAAACACGGGTGGTCCTGGGTCCTGGTGGGGCACCCGCTGGCTCTGGGCTCCCCGACAGCAGAGCAGCAAAAGAAGCCAAGCAGGCAAGCTCAGTCACAGTGCCTAAACAAAAAAAAAAAAGAAAACAAGAACGAGGCAAAACCCACAGAAACAGCAGGATCCCTGGTCAGAGATACTGGCCGTGCATGTCCGGTCAAACCATCCACTGGTAAACAGGAGACTGCCTCTCGCCTCATCCCCAGCGGTCCCCAGAAACCCCGGCTCAGCGTCCTTTCATCAGGACAGCCCCAGAGCCAGGGAGGACGGGGGGTGGGGAAGGGACAGCCGCCACCCTGAGCACGCAACAAAAGAAAACAGATCAAAGACCCCAAAAATGGGATGGGATAATAAACCATCCCCAAGACACATAGCCTAATTTATGCAGAAGAAAACCAAATCTCTTTATGTTGCATAAGAGAGAGGAAAAAGCATCAGTTCAAAAGCTGCTCTACGCACTTCCCATATGGATATGGCAGTGAAAAGTGTGGTAGAAAAAAAAATCTGTTCTGCTGTCTCTTGGTTTCTGAAAGTAAGGAGAGGCAAAACACAAGAACAGCAAATAGATCAAAAGTCCCAGAAACTCATGAAGAAGGATGAGTAGACTCATCTAAGAGGAAAAAACCAAAACCAAGAGATGTTATAATAATGCCATACAATCAAAGTGGGTTAAGATAGGGTGGATTACACTTTCTCATTTGCAAACAAATCTGTGAAGACCAAGTCTTTCCTTGTTGTGCTCTGTGTCACCTGAGAGAACAAACCAGGGCTTCAGAAGCCCCTTTTGGTCCATGTGCAGGACAAAGCAACAGCACCCTGCTCTTACCTTTGCCTCCAAGTAAAACCATGTTATTGTTTCTGCAAATGTCCTAGCAAAGGGCTATGGAATGAATACACATTAATGTTCAGACCAGGCCCTGTCCAGTAGTTTCCCAGTTGCTCTGGCAGCATTATTTTGCTGTTAAACAGCTCTAGTGAATCTTTGAGAGTTCTTTAAAACAATGAAAAGAATTTTTAAAATGCACCAAAAAAATAAGCTAAACGCTTAACACTGAGTAGGTGACAAGGTTATATTTTTATGTATTTATTTTATAACAGGTAAACAAGACTACTTTGTTTTTTTGTAGGCAGAAACACCTGATTCTGTTTCTTCAGAAATATTTTCCACAGAGCAAGCAGGAGTTTCAACCATTTCTTATCAGTAACTGGAACTGACTAAATCTTTCAAAGAACATCTGTTTTAAAAATATCCCACATCATATAGTAGACTTCAGTGAAAAAATTATTTAAAAAATCACTTGCAACTGGATGTCTAAGAGATTATAAATCTAAGGAGAAGCATGCAAGAAGAGATAACTGGCTGTGGTTTAATACTGTAGCTAATTTTGTCGAACTAGCTGCCCATATTGTTTGACACGCACCCTACTAGTTATTGAGTTACAAGCTTCCTCAGTAATTATTGATAAGAATCAAATTATTATTTAAGTTCACTCTACCTGGCATTACTGTTGAAAGACTGTGAACTTCAGTATGACTGAAACAATGATAAATTATTGAACTATTTTCTCCTTATTACATAAATATTCAAATGCTATTCTAGGAAAAGTAAGCCAAAAAACCTTTAAAAGTGGAATATAGAGAAGGTGGAGGGGGGACAGGGGGAAAGGCAACCTAAGTGTAATCTGTCTAGAATATATCTGTAATACAGACAAATGCAGGGACCTGGTAGCAGTTTATATAGTGCAACTCCATAAACAGTTGGCATGAAGATGGGATAACAGTGCCACAAGTCATGTGTAAATCTATATGCGCTATGTCCATACTGCAGCTAAGAAACTTTAACTATCAGGATTACAATGGAACAATGAGAGTAGCTTTTACTGAAATACAAGCATCAGAACTCTTTCTCCCCATGAAGAAAAAAATCCTTACCCTTATATTACATTTGATATCATTTAGAATGCCTGTAGTAGTTTTTCTGTGATTCCAGGAAATGTACTTTAGAAGACTCATGGCTGTTTCAAGCTCATATACCTCGATTTACTAACACACCTCACTTATTGGGACTATTGCAGAAGAGGCTGAATCTGTATTTGATATATTGGCAGGAAATACTCCAGTTTACAAAAAGTTATTAGCTGTTTATCAGAAGCATGTGACAAGCAGACTTGAGAGGCATGCAATAAGTGAGCAGATGTTACATGAGAATTAAGTGAAGCCCGAACAAGATAACATGATCCCCTATTCCAACCTTTTCTATAGCACTTCCTATAGTTCTGCTTCCCATTATTTACCTGAAATAAAGTATACAGACTCTCAATATCCAAAAAGATGAAGAACCCACCACTTTTCATGGTAGCCACTCCCCAGTTTTTCTGTCAGAAAAAACCCTTAAACAAAGCTGTCTTTCTCTCACAGCCTTTGGCTTTTACCTCTTCCCTGCATCACTGATACACATTAAAGGTGTCTCCCTGTCACTGCTTCAAAACCAGAAGTAATATTCTGTCATCACCTGCTTAGCTCCTGCAACCTGACTGAAATTGTAATTTCACAGTAGGCAGAGGTGTTGGGCGCTACTCAAGAGCAAACCACAGGGAGGCAGGCAGACATACAAAGCTCTGGCTGCACAAACCATCAGGCATCTCTGAGGACAGGAATTCCGAAACGCTGGAGCTCCGATCCCCAGTGTTATAGGCTGTGCCTTCATCAGCCAATAGGCTGTGTCCACCCTGCAGCTCCTTCCTGTAGACCTCTGGATTTTGCTGAAGAGCAACCATCCAAGCTTCAAGGCATGATTACTCACTGGCTCACTATCAGAAACAAGATAAATGTGGCTTTGGGCAACATTGTAAATTGGAAGTATGTATTTTGTCAAATTTTCTTCCTTTCAAGGAAAAGATGCCAACAAGGTATCTGAAGAGATAACAGCAACTCTACTAGACTACAGAAAAGCTTTGAAAATGCTATACAGATTCTGAACCCATCTACTTTCAAATTCATGATATTTATACCTTCTTCAATAATAATTATTCCCATAGTTCTCTAATATTCCTCCTAAAGCACCTTTAAGTCACTCTGGTTTTAAATCTGGACATTCCAGGTACTTCATCTTACTGTAATTCTTACCTTTTTTTTTTTTTAAACCCCTATTTTCTTAAAATGCATTGATAACAGATGTTTCTAATTTTAAAAAATCAGCAAGTAACTGCATTTGGTAGGGGGAGGGAAGCTGGGGAAAGACCCACCTAAAGGCATAGGGAAGGGGGAAAAATGCTCATTTCTGTAACAATCTTAAACAGCACTTACATGTTTTTAGACTTCTAGTCTTGACATGTTAAGATAACAAATGTTAATGGGCTCAGTTGCAGACAATTTTTAAAATTCTTTTTGTGTTTTTAAGGGGGTTGTCTATGTCAGGCCAAGTGGGTGTAGTCTGAAATATGTCTGAGAAAAAATAACAGCACCATTAAATTCAGTCTGAGATACATTTAAAGAAACAAGGTAAGGGGCTTTGATGTTTTTCTGTGTGGCTAGCAGTATTTTGATAACAAAGTTTGTCTTTTTCATACGAAGTATCATAATATCTTAACAGCCAAAAATAGTCAGTCTCTTGCAGTCACTGAGGCAGGCAGATTTGATTCAAGAGATGTATCATAACTTTCTTCAACACAGCCCAGTAACATGGTGTTGGACACATGCACCTGACTATGGACATGAAAAACTTCCTTTAACCACGGTAAAAGGAATATTTGTCATACTGTGTGTTCATTCTTAGTATGAAAATAGAAGTCCCTACCCGAACAGCACACAAAAATCCTGACAAGAAGCCCATTAAGAAGTAATATGAAAATTTATGCTGTCATAAACAAGTTTCAGGTCTCACCTAAAGTGCTTTTGAAGTCCTTGATGAGACTCATCCCTGAAATTCTTACATAAAGAGAATGATTGTAGTTTTTAAAAACATAAAAAAAGCATAAGCTCTTCAATTTTTTTGCCAAAATATCTGATTACTACTCTCTTGTAAAAATTGGTGTTCCCTTTTCAAAGTGCTTATAAATAAACAGAAATTCAGAGTCTTCTGTAGACATGTTCCAAAGACAGGCATCATTAAAATAAACTGCAACTATACTGGTAAAACTGTCAATAGGAGCAGTTACTCTCCAAACTTGCACGATTCCTGGACTCCTCGAAGGTCATCAATAGAGACATATAATGACATAATTCACAAAGGGAAGTCATGCAGTACATCGTGTCCCTGGGCACAATTATTTCTGCCTAAATCACTCCTGACCTATGTTTATTTACCCTAATCTTAAATGTCCCAGTTATGCAGATTTCACAGTATCCCCAAACAATCTATTTCAGTGTTCAGGCTCCTTCACCACTATAATAGTTTTCTTTCTCCAAACTCAACCTCCCATGTTCCTATTTCTGCTCATTAATTTTCTTCTGCACTAGTCTACTGACACCGTCTATTTCCAAGTATTTTCTTCAATATGGTCCATGTTTAAAGAGTAGCACATTTCCCATCAGATGTAACTACGCTTAACTAAAGAAATACACCTGATGGTGGTTTCTTATTTTTTTCCTAATATTTTTTTTCTAGAAGATAAACCAACTCAGGCTGGTGACAATAATTACCTTATATTGGTTTATTGGATTAATTAGCATGAAATACATATCGTGTGTCTTTTCAATAACTTGTAGAAAAATCCAATATCCATGAAAAATCAGAACTGCATTTGAAGAATTTCCTTTCAGGAAAGGGAATGAAATCTTGCAATTTCAATCAGGATCAATTGGGCAAGCTTCAGTCCCTTTCCCTGGACTTCTTGTCATCCCATCCCATCTGCTTTTCCTGTTTTCACTTTGTTTCAGTATTTTTTTTTTTTAATTTCGTTTATTCAGTTTCTTCTCTGTCTCTTTATTTACCTTTCTTCCATGATTTTAGGATTTCAATGGAAATAATTTTGGCAAGTTTTGGTCATTTTCATTCCACCTCATTTCATCTCAATACATTAGACTGTAGTCACTGCATTTCAAATTTTCTGGTTTTTTTAATTGCATTTTTCTTTGATCATATCTCCTTCCAAGAGTGTTTTTTCCACTTGATTCTCTGAGTTCAAGGTTTCATTTCCTTTTCTGAAAGGAATGATCTTATTTTATCATGTCAGTTATTTTCAGAGGCACTTCAGGCACATTACAGAGCTGTTAACATGTTAAAGCAAGGTGGTTTTTTTCTTCTCATCTTGTGTCCCTGAGATTTTCTGTCTGTGTGGCTTAGGATCAGTATATGCCACATCTGCTGCCAGTGCTGTCTCTGTGCACAGCCTCTTGAGCCAGAGCTGGGGTCACCTCACAGCGGTTCAGCACTAGTGATGACCCTTTATTCCCTAAATAGAGTATTTCATTTCGCAAGTCGTAGTTATAAGAATGAGTGTTCAACCATTTATTACAGAATTCCTATCTTTTAGTAAATCCTGGAAACAGAATGCTGGATGTTACTGCACTGGATGAATTATACTCAGTTGAAGAATGATGACAAAGTGTTATTTGGTTCACAGCCCTACAAGTTGTTTCTTGGCAAGGTGCTTTTGTCCTGATCCAAAGCTAGTGCACATTATTTCTCCTCTGGTCTACCTGTGATGATTGTCAAAATTATACAGATTTACAGATGTTATACCACCTTCCAAGGTAAATCAGCACTAATTTTATTCACAGGGATAAAGAAAATCTTTAGGAACAGAAAGTTGAAAGTGTCTGCAAATTCGGGATCCCCAGCATCAAAATCTTGAGGCCCGGTTTTGCAGGTCTCATAGCACAATATTTATCATTCATCTCATATTGGTACTTTGTTTTTGTAACATCTGTGTACCACCAAAATCCCTGGGGATCGGTATTTGTCTCTTCTGACCACAGGAAAATACACCACTGACATATATATAGAGATGTCTGTCTCTAGAGATACATAGACAATTGAGTCAATGGAGAGGCATCAGTACTTCTACAGCAGATGACCCCTTTGATTAAGATGAATAGCAACATTAAATGTTCCAGTTTCTCTCCACTGACTGTAACAAGAGTCTAACACGATCATTCCTAAGGACAAAGGATGCCTCTTCAGCATCACAGAGTGGTGGTTATGGAGCAAGTTCTCTAACTACATGAACTTTTCTTCTTCCCAAAGACTTGATTCTGTACACTAATATTTTAAACACTTACATAAGAGGGGGAAGTTCTGGGTGTCACCAGGCCGATTTATGCAGTCTGCATGAGACATTTATTGAATAATACATATAAACAGTAGCATCAAAAGCCTTTTTTCGTCTAATTTATTATTTTTTATTCTACCCTAACGTGATTCAAGGTCCCAAACAGTAAAAAATGATTCAGTGCTATGTTTATAGCTCCCATGAGTAGTCGTACAATGTAGTAACATCCTTTATTGGGGATAAAATCTGAGCAGGAAGGGAAAAAGTCAGGACTTTATTATGAACAGATTTCCTCTCTGCATAATACTGAAAAATATTCTTTCAGCAAGCAGCAAGGCGAATGCAAAGGTCACCAAAAATAAGCAATAGAGTTCTTCTCAGACTTTCCAAATCTACTGTTCTCCCCTTACCTTAAAAACAAGAGAACCTATTCCATGTTTTTGAAGCCAGATTTCACACAAAGCGATTTAACAGAAAAGACGTGTGTTAGTGGGATTTTTTGGTTTTTTTTTGTTGTTGTTGTTGTTGTTGTTGTTGTTGTTGTTGTTGTTGTTGTTGTTGTTGTTTTTTCCTAGTGGCTTTGGTCCCAGAATTTATTTGGTCCTTTTTATTTTCCTGTGATCTCTTTTCAGACACCACCATTTAGATTGTCCAAATCCAAGTTTCTTAGATTGTCCTAGACATGTTAATAAAAAGCGGGGTTTTTTCCCCTAGTATGTATAGTGTGTCATTCCCCAGGCACCAAGCAATTCAGTATCCCTTCTACCCTTTGCATGGCAGGAAATACGTTGCTGTGTGTGGTGCATGTCTTACCTGTTCCCACCTTTGCAAGTCTTGGCAGAGAGGTCCCTGCAGATTCTGCTTCTCTGCTGCTGGCATCCATCCCCTTGCACAAGAACATCAGCCTAGCAGTCACTGTCTGTAACCTCTGTCAAAAGGATGTCTGATCCCAAATAGCTTTGAAGCTAAATAAAAAGGACATTAAGAGATGGTGTGTGGGAAATTATATCACTCTCACTTTACAGAAGTCCACTTTTCTACTGTACCCTATTTGGCTGCAGTTCTGCATGGGTCACAAAAAAAATTATTGTCCCCTTACTCCCTGTAGTTTTTCCTTCCCTTCAGGAAAGACACCATGTGGTAGGAAACAGAAAAAGTATGTGAAACCCAATAGTGTGTCAAAGCCTTCTCACCTGGAGCAAGCCATTTCCCAGCACGTCCAATTCAGATCTTGCCATTTAATTAACATACAACATCCGCAGAACAAAACAGTCCTCTTCACCATAATTACAAATCTTGTGACCAGTAATTTGCAACTTATTTCAGGCAAGCCTATGAGAGGATGTTGGCAGATATATTTTGGTAGTAGTCCCCAATATGGAAGACCTGACCCTGCACAGAAGAATCACACCATGTGCCTGAGAGCATTGTCCAAACACTCAGACAGGCTGGCTGCTATGACCACTTCCCTGGGGACCCTGTTCCAGTGCTCAGCTGCCCTCTGGATGAAGAACATTTTCCTAATATCCAACTTGTACCTCTTCTGACTCAGCTTTGTGCCATTTCATCAAGTCCTTTCACTGGTCATGAGAGTGAAGAGATCAGTGCCTATCTCACTCTCCTTCCCCTCATGAGGAAGCTGTAACTGCAATGAGGTCTCCCCTCAGTCTTCTCCATGCTGAGCACACCAAGAGATCTCAGTTGTTCCTCATACAGCTTCCCCTCAAGGCCCTTCACCATCTTTGTTGCCCTCCTTTAGACACTCTCCAATAGTTTAATGTCTTTTTTCTATTGTGGCACTCAGAACTGCCCCCAGCACTGGAGATGAGGCTGCCCCAGCTCAGAGCAGAGCAGGACAATCTCCTCCCTTGCCTGGCTGGTGATGCTGTGCCTGATGCCCCCCAGGACAGGGTTGGCCCTCCTGGCTGCCAGGGCACTGCTGGCTCGTGTCCAACTTGCCCAAGGTCCCTTTCCACAGCGTTCTTCTCTGGCTTTTCACTCCCCAGTCTGTCTGTACATCCAGGGCTGCTCTGTGCCAGGTGCAGAATCCAGCACTTTCCCTTGCTGAACTTCATACAGTTGTTGATTGTCCATCTTTCTAATTTGTCGAGGTCTCTCTGCAGGGCCTTTCTTCCTCTGAGGCAGTCAACAGCTCTTCCCTATTTAGTGTCACTGACAAACTTAATATTCCTTCAAGCCCTGCACTCAAGTTGCTTATGAAGATGTTGAAGAGAACTGGGCTGAGGATGGAGCCCTGTGGAATTCCACTAGTGACTGGATGCTAGCTTGATGTCACCCCATTTACTGTAACTCTTTGTCCCTGACCCATGTGCTGGCTGCTCACCTATTACAGGAAATTAGGGTAATTCTTTTTTCATACACTTGCCCCTCAAATGCATTTCCTTCTTTGTAGACCAATACAACACAGTCCATGAGAAGCTTCTAGCAACAGAAATAATTAATAATTTCCACTTCCATAGTATATAATTTCCTCTTATTCACTATTCCTCCCTGTTCCCTAGTGAGCTTACACATCACTACAGGACAGGACTATATAGGCAATCAGAAAGATAGTGTTCTTCCTCTATTTAAATTCTTTAGGGATACTTATATTCTCTTTCATCCAGTTTCTTGCTCTTTCCTGATGGAAGACTTGGACTTATTAAGGGGAAAAACAGGAAAAGCTCAATGCTATGTCATTGCATTAGTGCCATCCAAAAATAATTTCATTTTTAACATTTAGTCTGTGCCCCTCCCTGGAATCCTCCTGGAAATTTTCTCCTGGCTTCAATAGAAGTAGTGCCCTAAAAAGCAGGCTGAGAGATGGGGTGTTCTGCCTGGAGAAGTCTCCAGGGTTACTTTATTGTGGCATTTCAAAATGTAAAGGTGACTTACAAGAAAGATGGAGAGAAACTTTTTAACAGGGCCTGTAGTGAAAGGACAAAGGGCTGGTTCTAAAGAAGGTAGGTTAATATTGGAGATAAGGAAGAAATTTCCTATGATGACAGGGGTGAGACACTGGAACAGGCTGCTAAGAGAAGTTGTGGATGCCCCATCACTGCAAATATTAGAAGTCAGGTTGGATGGGGCTTTGAGCAACCTGAACTAGTTGAAAGCACCTCTTCCTGTGGCAAGGGGGTTGGACTAAGTTATCTGTGACAGTTCCCTCCAAGCCAAACTATTCTATTAGTGCCAAGACATGAAATCTAGGGCTCCATCACATATTTTATGGATGCACCTGTGTAAGGCAAAGTACAGTGTATCAGTGCAAATTTTGGCTGTCTTTGAGCACATCTCATCTGGAGACCTATTTATAAATTTTAATACAAAAATTATGCATAATACTGTTTAGCTTTCCCTCAGAAGATGTAAATGTCCCTACTGCCATGGCCAGCAAAAATTTAGTCTTGAAAGTACTAAACTACATTTTGGAGAAAGCCTGTGCTTTCTCAGATTCCCACACTAGTTCTTCTGCTCATCTCACTGTGAGGGCTTGAACTGGCAGAAGTGGGAGGTCTTGAGAACACATTCTGAATTAAAATTCACACAAAGCAAAAAAAAAAAAAAAGTCCCAGAATATTTAAGGGAAAGATTAGAGCTGTACCTAACACAAAGATCTGGAAAACTGTTCATACTGTAATAACTCTTTAAGTAAAAAAAAAAAACCAAAAACAAAAACCCAAAAAAACCAACTCTGGCTCATCTATTTATAGAAGAGTTTGGCCTTTGTTACCACTATGGATATTCCAAGTCCTGCCCAGAATTTACCTGCCTATCTCAGACAACATGAAGCAGCTTCACCAAGGTATCTTGCTGAGTACCCCATTCAGGAATATCTTTACTTTACATAGGTCAGACATTGTTACAATTCCCTCACATGGAGGAATAAACTGAAGCTGTAAGTTCAACACATGTTGGATGAGTACAATAATCTAAGAATCCTTGAAAAAAGTATGTTGAGTATCTTTAGCCATGCTTTGTGAAATAAATTTGAGTGAAGCATTTCATTTGATGACATTTTTCAAGATTATAAGTCTCTTTCTTCTGAATGAAGTTTTTCTAAATCCTTGGGGAAGAAGAGTATAGTTTAAAGCAAACTCATCTCTTGGGATGAAAATCTCATTCTTGCTTTCCATAGGCAAGTTGCTGATCATATATGGGCTTTCCCCAACCCCTTTCTTTTCCACTAATCACTACATCTGAGTTTTGTTCTTCAATGGTCTTCTACGATCTTGGCTACTTAAATTCATAACTAGTGAAGTCACAGACTGAATAGGGACATGTGTTCACAGCCTTTTACAATTTTCCAGTCACTTCTTCCCTCTGCCCACAGATGGCAACAGTCTATTTTTTCTCTGGTATAAAAATTATATCCATCTCAATTGATCACAGCTGCAATTTAGTTTGATACTTACTGTGTTTCTCCTAGTGAAAAGCTTGTTCCTCTGAAAACCTGTCTTCCTTCACATACATAAATATAGATATATATGTATATACACAAATGCTAGACAAATACTACTATTACTCATTCCCACAAACTTTTTACTAAGTTCTTTTCTGTCTTTTTGCTAGACAAATGAAACAAAGGTTTTATTACTCCACTCAGTGACCATTTCAGATCATGGTTGTCAGCATGATTCATTTTCAAACTGACGCTACATCTGGCTGTAAAATTTTGTTTCCTTTGGAGTGCTGGTTTCTGCACAAAATGGACACTGCTTGGTGTAGACAGGAACGCTCTTGCTCGGAGTATTCTGTGGATTCAGAATGAGGGTGATCCACTAATTTATACATTGATATACTTTTGTTTTCTAGTTTATGCCAAATAATTTTTTGTAAGTTCCGTGATGTGATCTGTTGATTTTGGTTTGGTGGTTTTTTTTCTTTCTGTTGGTTAGTTGTTCTGTCATGTACTGACTGAGTGCATTTTTCCACTGATCTGTCTGTCAAAACCTGAAGTCTTACTTTTATAGCATTAATGATCACTTCAGACTCTGTCATATTGTACTGGAAACTGAGTTTCTTTCTCCTCACATGCATCACTTTGCATTAATCTAAACCAATTTTCATCTTTCATTTTACTGCCCAGTCACTCAATCTCATAAGCTCCCTATGTAGTTCTTCATAGTGACCTCCTGTCTTTTTCATTTTGAATAGATTCATATCATCAGCAGACTTTGTGACCTCAGAGCTAATGCTCTTCAGCTCATTTATGAATAGGTTGTCGGGAGAACAACTGTATGCTGTACAGAGAAGAGCTCTCAGTGGAAGTCATTGTGAACCTTCAACATTTTGACTTCGGTACAAAAGCATCCACCTGGAAATTTTGTAGAAGTGACTGTCAAATGCCAGTGGTTGGAGGATTGCACAAATCGTCATTTGGGTGTTCCCTATGGAGATGAGTGCACTAGGCTGCAGTGACACAGGCAACAGAAAGGTTTTCCACTCAGACACATCAGAGGAGGTAAGGAAATGGTAATTCCCAGATGACATGGGAAGAATTGTGCAATATGATGACTATATACAGCTTTTTTAGGTGCTGGGTGCTCAACCCACTACATGTAATTTTAATTTGTTAGTGAGGAAGATACTCGCACCACTATTCAAAAGACCAGAGCCATATACATTGCCATATCATTTCAGATATTTGTTTGAAATTAGAGTTCTCCAGTTCTCCATTCTTTGAACTGTTTTCATTGAGAATTATCTTGGGATTGGTGTTTTTATTCTGGTATCCCATTGCTTTAAGTCAAATAATACAAATCTGGAAGCAAGGAACATATATCATATTGAAATGGAATTATTAATGGATAAATTATTGGATATATTGTTACAATAGGGCAACTTCTTTATCATCAGGGAGATGAAATGTCTTTGGAAAAACATCAATCATGAACTGAAAGTACAATCCCAAAACAAAGCTGCAGCATCTAACAGGGCAAATATAAACTTTGTCTCTCGAAGTAAGACAGTATCAAAGAAGAAGGTGATTTTTCTTCTCTGTCTGGTTATTAATTAATTTAATTTAAAAACATATGCTGAAAAGTGAAAGGTATCAGAGATCACTAGAACTTTAGGCAATCCTGCATTATGCTAAAGGAAGAAATTCAGTTTATATGGAAAAAAAAATCTGAAAATTACAATAAGCAGAACCTGGGGAAAAAAAAAAAAAAAAAAAAAACAACTCAGTGACTGGAAGCTCAAACAAGACAAAATCCACTCAAAACTAATATTCATGCCTGAAGTGAAGTAATAGACCATTGGGTCAAATGGACTGTATTACTTCATATATTTTGGTTGTGAGTTGGTATTTTTTTACAATGATGATCTCAGTGAAACAAGTTACATTCCTCTTATGCAAGCTGGTTTGTAGCTGATACTGTCTTTGTCATGTGTAGGGCTTTAAAATAGACAAAGATATAGACTCAGCTCCAGAAATAGGAGTAACTGTGTCCATAAACTAACTTTTACGGAAAGGAGTTCAGGAAACATACATATATATATATACACATTTATAAAATTGGTATATTTACAAAATTGATATATACAAAATTATACTGGATACACATGCTTTATAAAGTGACAGGGCATTCACAGACCCTTATTTCTACATCTCTGTGGCCAAACTGCAAATTCATCTTATCACAATTGCATGAAGCTCTCTATCCATTTCAATCACCTATTTGGTAAATAGTTCCATTTAAGTAAAATGATCCTTCACACCAGAATTTTAATATCTAAGAATAATTTTATGCACAGTGTTAACTCTTGGGTACACTCCAAGTCAGAAATATCTTGGATATAGCAAAGCAATCATTAGTGGGGTTTTATTTTGCTCTCAACTCAGAATCCAGTATTTTCATCTTCTGAGCAGAAGGCGAGATACAGTTGTTGGTCTTAGTGTGATGATTTATCTAAACAATAACTGGGAGCTTCATATCTCATTATTCCTTAATTTTTCACTATTTCATAGACCTAAATAATCCTCTTCCTGATGGGTCAGTTTGTACCCAACACTCCCAGAACCAACACTGCGCTATCTTTCCCAGATGATCTCATTTGAAATACTTGTTCCACCAAACTACTTAATCATTGCAGCTTTAAATGCTTTGGTAAAGTTTCATAATTAGTCCATTAACTCTTGTGTTATATGATGTACTTCTCCTGTAAAAACTTTAATCCTAAGGGATTTTGGTATTTGTACTAATATAATGGCAGTATGCACAATTTTGTCCTTGTCTTTAGAATTCCGCTGAAAAGTGCCATTTGGGAATGAATTGATTAGGTTTAATCACAGACTTGGATAAATAAATATTATGCATCTGACATAAACAATTATTTTGCTCCTTGATATTTTATGCTGGTCATGAATAATGAATAATTTGTCACTAAATAAATATTTGCGGTGCCAAAAGTAATGTTTTTTTTCACACAAAGACAATTTTTCATTGCTTTTATTTGTACCTGCAGCAACTTTTCAGTTCTTACTTTTGCCTGTGAGTTTTAATGTATATAGTATCTACTGTGCTAGGTCATCATTTTTTTTTGGTTGGGTTTTTTTTTTTGTTTTGTTTTTTTTTTTTTTGTTTTGTTTTGTTTTGTTTTGTTTTGTTTTGTTTTGTTTTGTTTTGTTTTGTTTTTTTTAATCCCACAAAGTAATCCATGCACATGATTAAAGCTGTGTGCTTAATGCTTCAGGGCATCCAAGGGCTTTTTCTGTCACACTTATCACTGCGCTACTTTTCAGTGACTCCACTTTACTTGCAGGTCTAGGCACTGCCAAACCACAGCCCTTTTTCCTATGTGCATTATTGGCTTTCCAGAGCTAGAACCAGTCTAGGTAAATTGACACAGCTCTACTTATTTCAGTGGAAAACTCGTTTTTATTGCATAATCCATTCTTTCTTACTGTTAAAGCTTAGTAAGGTCATCTAGTGAAGAAGATCCCAAATAGGAATCGATTCTCCAGCACAGTTATCAAAAACTAGGGAAATAAAACCCCAGCCTCATAAAAGAACACTGGTAGACTCCCGCTGTTCAGAAAATCATTTGTTATAGTTTATTCCCAGGTGATATTTATGAGCCTGATGTTATTTTTTAATGTCTGTTATAATCCAACAGAAAGTGTACTTGAACAAATTCCACACTGCATTTTAGATGATGTTGCATTCCTGGGAAAATTGTACCAGTCCTTATAGTTTACAATTTTTCTGGTGTCTGACTTTTTCATTTTCTAGTTCTAAACCAATATCTGTGAACTTTGTGCCCGTTTTTCCACCCACACATTTTCTCTGCTTCTTTTCTGCATTGGATCACAAAACCAATGGTACAAAGATCATGGCACTGTTACTTATACTTTGTGAAAGGCTGCCAACTGTCATAGGCAGTGATCAAACTCAAATATTTTCTCAAATAGTCTTTTTTTCCACCCACTCTGTAGAAGCCAGGCTACCTATGATGTGATTCAGTAATGGGTTGTGTTTCCTTTTTTCTTCTTCTTTGGATATGAATTCCTCTCCTGAAAAGTGTGTCCATTTTCCAGTGAATTCTCAACAGACATTCTTAAAGACAGCTAAACCTACACCTTGCTCCTCTAAGTAAATGTAATTTTGGTTTGATGTACAAGAAAGTAAATGCTTCTTATGAAACATACAAATCACACTAATAAAAAAGAAGCAGTTCAGAGGATACAAGGGAATTTGTTTATCCATTGGTTTTTCAGGACTGTATACCCAAAGTACCCTAAAAAAGTGTCTTTTAAATACTGAGATCCTCTAACAGTAAATCCCAACAAGTTATGCCACTAATAATAAAAATTAAATCCAAAATATATAATACAATGTGATTTCATGAGAATATATTGGTGTCTAAAAAAGAAAGCATTCAAGCTCAGTGTGCAACAAAGATCAGAATGAAACTCCTATGTGATTTGCCAGGAACTAATTTACACGGATATTGTAACAACTCAGAATTGTTAGAGGATTTTTGTTTTAATTATGAGAATAAATCTGATTAAAGAAAGTAACTTTGTGATTTCAAACTGCTTAAAAATGACTGATTGGATGTTTTGCCCCCAAATCTGTCCTGTGGGAGTGGTGTTTTAGTGAACCTGTGAACTTTGTGCTTTTTTTTCCACCCACACATTTTCAAGCCAGTGGGGCTTGTTTTCCAGAGCTATTTGGTGCCATTTGAAATGCCTTCTGTATCCTGTTGGGCCTTCAGATGCTACTGCAGAAGGGAAAAGACTTCTACAAGCCCTTAGTGGTACCAGTAAGCTGTAATGAATTCTCTAGAACATTTCTAATCTCACATACATTTTAGATAACTGAATCATTAATCCAAATATTAAGAAGAAGTGGTGTGACACCCAGAACAGCTTCTGCATCATTGCCATTTCTGTGCTGCCAAGCTGTTAAGGGCATGCAGTCAGCTGAGTGCTAAGGAAAGCCTCGGACCACTTTCAGCAAACTTCTCCAGCTTCTGTATTTCTGTCTACTCGCAGGCTTATAGAAGAGATGCTACAATGATTACTCTGTCAGTGGGGCAAGTTGCAGATTTGAGAGCTATAGAATTGAACAAAGCACTCCATAACATAGAGTCACAGAGTGATTTGGCTTAGAAAGAACCTTAGTGAATACCTAGTCCAACATACCTGCCATAAGCAGGGACAGGTTTCACTGGGTCGTGCTGCTCAAAGCTTCATACAACCTGATCTTTAATATTTCCAGTGGTGAGGCATCCACAAAGTCTCTCAGGAAACTGTTCCAGTGTCTCACCACCATCACGGTAAAAAAAAAAAAATAAAAAAAATCTTCCTTGCATCCATTCTGAACCACCCTTCTTTTGTTTTAAAACCATTGCCCCTTTTCCTGTCACTACAGGCCTTGTTAAAAAGTGTCCATTTTTCTTACAAGACATATTGAAGGGCCACAATAAAATTCCCCCCGAAGCCTTCTCCAGGCTGAATAATCCCTGGACACATTACTTCAGGTGGTGTCTCATGAGAAAAGAGATGACCATTAAAATTATGTACATACTCTGTTCATCCCTTTCCACATTAGCATCAATGAAGTTGTTGTCCTGTAAAACACTTTCCACTACTTAAAAAATTTCTCTTTTGCCCTTTACTTGGTAACTCCTCCTTTACTAAGAAATCTTGTTCTTTTGCCTGTAAAGGATGATATTTCAGAATTGGTCAAGTAATTAAACTTCCAACCTCTGTTTTCTAAGTCCTGTCTTATGTTTTTATTTTAGAGGGTAGAGTGTACCTTTTTTAAATCAGTGGATTAAATATTCTCAAGTCTTGTTGTGTGAACACAGAGATCATTTGTTTTGGTGCCGTTCTGATTCTATAGATCCTCCTAAGAGAAGTTAAAGGCTTTCCTAGTGAACTGGGCTGCTCACAAGTATGGACTGTGGGAATTCCTGCTCTCTGGAAAGGGCTTCTTCCTGAGTCAGGAGCCAAACAGTTTAGCCCCCATCAAAGACTGACACATGTCTGGTCTTGTACAGGACAAGAACACAAACCATCTGCTGAACCTTACTCTTATGGGAATGGGATTAGTACCTGCATTTCTGCACTGGAATGTTTAAACTTCATGCAGCTCTGGGGAGGGGTCCAACTTCCATAATTTGATCATTAATAATTCCAGATATCAGTTTCACATGAAAAATACTCAGGTTCTTCACTTAGAACCCCCATGTTCTAAAGCTGTACACGAGGTACAGTACTGACCTGATGAAATTAATAAAAACAGATAACAGGGATGGATTTTTCCCTCTCATAGCAGTGAGGAAGCCCAAAAACTTGGATCTTGACAGTGGTATCAATCAACCACAAAAAGAATGGAAGTTATCACCTTTTATCATGTAGTAAATTTTGTAAAAAATCTATCGGAAGACTAAAATGAAAAATAGTAGAGAGATACACTTGGCACATTTAAAGAGCACCTGGTAGATTTTCAGAGGAATTTGGAATTGGCTTAGCTCTTTGAAAATAATCCATTTTTAGTCACTACATCTTTTTGTTTTTTATAGCACATGAAATACATTTTCAATACCTTCATATTCCTTAAGATACTTATGTTTTTCATAACATATACCTGAAAAATAATAAATATTTATTTATACATATTTTTAACCTTGTCCTAAGTAGCAACTGTGTAATTTTTTTTTTCCCACCCAATTGTTTTCTGAGTGTTTTTTTTTTGTTTGTTTTTGCTTTCTTTGGTGAGGTGGAGGGGTTTTTTGGTCTACACCCTTGGTGTTACAATATGCTGAGAAGCTGGGGCACAGAGCAAAGCTCTCTTAAAAGCTTTCAGTAAGATTTCCCTCTCTACTACTTCTGTGGCTCATCAGCATTCCCATTCCACAAAATAATTAAGTGGGTGCTTATACTTAGGCTTGCAAAGTGGTTCAATTTGGAGATGGAGGCTGCAACGTTTAAAATAAGGCTCAAGACATTTTTCAGACTCAGGGCCTCATTATTTTCCTTATATCTGAAGCATGCTGTATCAAAGGGCCACAGAAAACCGTCCAGCAGTAATGTAACCATAGCTGCCTGAGAAGACAGGCATGGAAAAGTCTGTAAATAATGGCAAAGCTTTTCTTTAGCTGGAACAGCACAGCTGGAAAAGCCTTTACATAGAGTCTTTCACAATTTTATGGCTTGCCAGTGCTGCAGGATTTCTGCCTCGCTTGAGTGGATATATAGTGAAAGCTGTAAGGTGATATCACTTACTGGAATGCAAGCTACTACAGCTGAGCAATACGTATGAACTTCTTCTACAAACTACATATGGCTTTTCTTTGCCTATACAGAAAGTGCAAATAAAAATGCTCTATATGTGAAATTGTCTTATGCATCTTGTATAATTTATAGAGCTCAGAATGCCAATTAGCATTCAATAAAGTACTTTGCAATTTAGCTAATTAGTCGTATCTCTTATGGAGTGAAAAACCAGAATTTTGTATCATTCCTGTTTTATTTTGTATCAAATAAATTTTGCCATGTTTAACCTTTGTCAGTGTCATCCTGCTGTCATCCCATAAAGCAAAGAAAGCTGCAGAGAACAACTCCATATTCTCTGGCAATAAGGATTAACAAATCATTGCACAAAAGACTGAAAAATACATCCAATAACTAAAAAGTCACAATAAACTTCAGCAGCAAGATTAACTTTGGAAAAATCCCATTTGTGGTGGTGTCCGTAGTCGTCTACCAGCTTGATCACTCACCAGTCCACATGGAAAGTTTGTATCCTTAGGTTTGGTGGATCTGAACCTCAGACTGAAGCATGGAGAGGGCGTGGAAGAAGAAAGAGTGACTCTCAGGTGGGTTGGAGCTAGATGTTTATTGCTCCCACAGGGCCATGTCCAGAGAAAGAGTGCCCCTGGGGTTCTGGTTTCAGCTTTTGCATAGGGAGTGTGGATAGGGGCAAGGGTGAACCATAACCAATACCAGGTAAGGAGGGAGTGACCAAGACAGAAAGACAATACACAGGACATCTGATACATGACACAGGGCGGAGAAGTCATAGGCTCTGCCAATCACCCCAACCTCTCACCAGCATCTGGGCTGGGTTGCAGGGATATGGACAGGACCCACAACTGGGGAAAAACCAAAGGGGTTAAAAAACACAGGGCAGTCTGGAACAAACCATTGTACATGAAATTACAAACTAATAACTTCACACCGCTACACCCATTTACTTATGCCTTAGGATCTCATACTGAAACTCACATTTATATTTCATTTGCTTTGATTTCTAGGAAACCATCTATATATTGAATCCCAAGTACAAGAGAATACTACAGAGAAATATACTAGAGATTATTGAGTACAAGAAATTTTATTAAAGTGCATATTTTTGGGGCTTTGTATGATATACAGGTGACTCCATAAAGAAATGTTGAATGCAGAGGGCTAGAATTAAAATCTATGATATGTACGTACATCTTCCACTGATGTGCCTTGTCATCAATTTAGCACCTTTGAACTTGCATATACTGATCTTTAAAATAGCTGCTTAAAGTCTGCCAAACTCACAGGGCCCTGAGAATTTAATAAATATTTGCAGAGTAGATTCCTATCTTAGTATTGGAAATGTTTGATAGATTAATGTAACTTGATTAGGAAAGATACTGGAAAACACAAGGGTAGGAATTTGATGCCCAAATACTTTCTAGAATCAGTCCCCTGCACTATATGCACAATATCTGTATTTATATGTAGATGTTTATATAGTGACTGAGACTTGGGACAGTGATTGTTATACCAAGTGTGACAATGTAATTTCCCAGAAAAATCAGTCATGCTAAACTGCACCGAAGGAGAGAGTAAAGAACCTCTATGTCATGAACAATAATTCATTTGTATTTTCTTACATTGTTCTACTTTAAATTATACAATGACTCTGATACTAAATCTGAGCTACTTCTAAAGTAGGAATATTTTCGGAAAGACCAATTCCAACCACTAGCTTTTTATCCCATTTCACAGCTGGAACTAATTTTATATATTATATTTCGGTCTAAGAGATCTTTTGCAGTCCTTTCCCACAATATTTTGGACACTTATCCTATCTTCATAGAATTTTTGCTTCAGTTTTGCATACTAATAACAGATTAATTGATTAATTACCTGAATCAACCATTTTTGACTCAAAGAAGAACTAAATTCCTCACCCTTTATAAATGTTGGCTAGCAAGCAAAGTCCGGAGCAAATTTCTTGATGGAAAATACTGTGAAAGTATACACCATACAATACAAGCTTGCAATAGAAGTCTCTTTCCATGTTGGCTTGAGATGATACTATACATTGAATTTCATGGTGGATTGCACTGCTTTTCTGTGACTTAACAGTCAAGAATCACAAAATCATGAATTCATTTAGGCTGGAAAAGATCTCTAAGATCATCCAGTCCAACTGTTAACCAAACACTGCCAAATTCCCACTAAACCATGTTTCCAGTACCATATCTAACCTGGCCTTGAATACTTCCAGGCATGGGGCATCCACAACTTCTCTGGATAACTTGTTCCAGTGCCTCACTGCCTTCACTGTAAAGGATTTCTTCTAATATCTCATCTTACCTCGACCTCTTTCAGTTAAAGCTACTCCCCTATGTGCTGTCACTACATGTCCTTTAAAAAACCCTCTCCTCTCCATGAGGGTTGTCTTTAGGCAGCTGCTGTATGCTTACTCACAAATCATCCAGTATTTTCTGTTTCCTCTTGAATTCTTAGCTTCAGTACATTTTGTAGCAATGAATTATACTGGTGGTTCTCTTTCTTATCTGCTTTTTTTTTTTTTTTTTTTTATGTCAGCTTTACTCACGTTCATGTGTTTGCAGCTACACTTGCTTCAACATCTCTTCAAGTCCTGTAAATTTGAAGTCAAACTCTGAAAGTTCTCCCCAGAATATGAGATTAGCTTGGGGAAAGAATAAATTATGCACAAAAGCATTATACTCTTCTCCCGTACATAATAATGCTAGCATGAGAAAAAAAATTAGCTTATTAATGTCATATGAAGTCTAAGAGTTTTAAGAGATGGTTCAACCTGGTATCACATTCTATTCCTCTTTTATGCTGAAGAAATGGTGTTCTCTGATGTAATGTTGCCAACCTGCCCTTTCCATTTTCTGTTACAGCCAGACTAATTTTTATGTATCTCCATTCCCTTTGGGTCTAAAATCTGCTTAGTAGTACTTAGAAGCCAAGTTTCTAGGTGCCTTTGAAATGCTAGAGAAGAGAAAGCCAGAAAGATTGTCCAGGGTTCCATTTACCTTGTACCTTTTTTAAAAGCCCATTAAATCAAGAGCTTAAAGCACCCTTGCTAATTACTACTTGCTATAGTTAATCATAGGACAAGATAGCAAAATAGCCTACTGAATCATTTGGATAGACTGCAGAAGGATTTGATCTTCTGTGGTGCTATGTCTTGAATTTCAAATTGCTCAGGAAATTCAAATCCATGATCTAAATCAGCTAAATACTGCAGCCTTTGGGTTCAGGGCTAATACCTGTGTACACAGGACAATAATCTCCTGCCTTCTCAAAATTTTGAACATTAGCTGTGTTCAAAGTATAAGTTGCTCCAGTTATAGGACAGAAAGACAAGTATCTACAATACTACTATGGGATATGGTATCTTCCTTGTCCTTGTAAGCAGTTAGAATGAGGACTGACTGAAAATTCCACTCTCCCTTGTAAATGGTAAATCAGAATAAGAATTTAATTTATTAAATTAATTTAATTTAATAAGAATTTTGTTCTCTCTTGCATGCATGGTATTAGTCCTGTGATGCCATTGCAAAGGTCGGCAAGAAATATGAAAACAGCCAGACACATTCTGCTGGGATGGATCTGCTGTCATGGCAGATAAGTGTGCCTTTGGATGCCCTTTACAGTGCAGGAGGAACTAGGAATTTTCCTACTGTGTACAGCAGCTGGCTTACCCTAAACCTGGCCTTTGCATCACTCCTCATGAATAACATGGGCAATAGTCAATCTACTTTCAAAGACTGGTGTACATAGAATCTCTTTTTTCCAGTTCTTCTGTAAAACAATGGCAAGATGTAATTAATAATGCCTGACAGAGGTATTATGGAGATGAACATATTTTGAAAATGTCTCAGATGCTCCTTTAGGAATGATTGTAATTGCATCAGTTCCACATATTATATTACATAAATTGTATTAAAGACATGGTAATTCATTATTATTTTTAGTACTACTAAAAAACCCATACTCAGTCACAAGGTGTAATCTGCATTTGCATAATGATACAAAAGGAAATCTAATACTTCAGAAATGCATCCAAATAGTGTAATCTCTAAAGCATGCAGGTAACAGTCCTTATATTTGCTGGTTTCAGATCTCCAACTTCTACACATACGTTCTCCGGTATCTACAACCTTAAAACCATAGACATGAGAATCATAATCCTGCTTAAAAAAAGAACACAACAAAAAGTCTTTTTCACTCACTCACTCACTCACTCACTCACTCACTCACTCACTCACTCAAATACCTAGGGTCCAGCTGGGTTCATCCATGAAAACTTTTCAATATACAAAAAAATTGGGTCTTAGAGTAGTAAAAAATGAATGAATCACTGATGATGTCATGAACTGAACACAGGAGAGGATGGCTACAAGGTCTTCATTAAGTTGTTGATAGGCATCTGACTGATAATAAATCCAAAAAAAAGAATGTTTGTAAGCCCTCTTCTCCAGGAAAGACTTAGTTTATCAATGTCAACCAGACATACAGCCTACTAATCATATTAGTTCAATTGACTGAATTACCCCCACATTTTTGGCTAAGAGAATGAAAATGCACTGTGCTTAATAGGGTTGCTCTATGATCCAAGGTTTAATGGCCTGAAATGAGAAATGGTTTGGTTGGAATTTAGATCAAAAACTAAAAAATATGTATTGAGAATATCGGTTATATGTAATTTTCTCTTGTCCCACAATTAAACTGAATTTTACTTTTTTTCCTCTGCAGATTGATGCTGAAAATTCATAGCAAGATGCCAAGGACCTAGTTTTCTTCTATATTATTTAGAGCAGAGCTCATTTTGCAGTAGATGACACATGAAGAAAGAGCTGAACCATGTAAAGAAAATAAAATATAAACAACACAGGAATTTTCTTTTGTCTAGGAATAGCTTCTTTCCTTTAATCAAAAATATGTCACATATATTAAGAGCTTTGAAGTCATATATATTATAAGCCTTATAATGAAGATGAAAACACAATGATCCCCAGTACAAAACCAAGATGATTTTCCATTACATTAAATTTCATTATAAAGTCATCTCTTTTAAAACATGTTTTACAGAAATCATAGAATTGTTTAAGTTGGAAAAGATCTCTAAGATCATTGAGTTTAACTCAGCACTGCCAAGTGCTCCACTGAACCATGTCCCTGTGTGCCACATCTACATATCTTTTAAATACCTCCAGGGATGGTGAATCCCCACTGCTGTGGGAATCTTGTTCCAGTGCTTGGCAACCCATTTGGTGAGATTTTTTTTCCCAATATCCAATTTAAACCTCCCCTGGCACAATTTGAGGCCATTTCCCCTTGTCCTGTCACTTGTTATGTAGGAGAAAAGACTGATCCAAACCCTGCTCAAAACTCCATCCAACTCCATAGACTCATGTGTGTCTAAGGGTGTAGCAGTTGCTGAAGCATTTCCCTCTGGGTTATTGGGACTTCACTCTGCTCCTCATCCCTGTCTTCCAGCTCAGAGGACTGGGTATCTGGGAAACAACCAATCTCAGTATTATGGACTGAGGCAAAGAAGACATTAAAAGTACCTCAGCCTTTTTCTCAGCCTTTGTTGCTAAGTGCTCGCCTGCATCCAATAAAGGATGCAGATTCTCATTGGCCCCTTTTTTGCTAATGTATTTGAAAAAGCATTCTTTGTTCTCTTTTTTGGCAGTAGAGAGATTAAGTTCTAGTTGGGTTTTTGCTCTTCTAATTCACCCTTTCATAACCTCACAACATCCTCACAGTCCTTGTGAGTTGCCTGACCCTTTTTCCAAAATGTTTCATAAACTCTCCTTTTCTTCCTGAGTTCCAGATAAAGCTCTCTGTTTAGCCAGCCCCTCTGGTTTATCTTCAGCACATGGGGACAGCCTTCCCCTGTGGCTTTTAGATCTTCTTGAACAATGTCCAGCCTTCCTGCAGTACTTTGCCCTTCAGGTCTGCCTCCCAAGAGACTCTATCAACTGAACTCCTAAAACCTCTGTGCCCTATCATTCCAGGGCACATGGGAGGGTAGAGCAGTCACAGAGGAGCTGTCTCATGAGAAATCTCTATGGGAACATGATGAAAGTACAGTGTTCAGATTATGTATCACATCCCTTTCTTTAATGAATCAAATATAGTGTGGAAAATACAAAATAAAATGCTGAGAAAAAAAAAAATTAAGGCAATGAAAATAAACTCACCAAAGCACTAAATCAGAATAAAATGAATGAAACCTTTAAATGTCATTTTAGTAACTACATGCAACAATGGCCTTAACCAAAAAGAGTGGAGAAAATATTAGAAAGGCCAAGCATGGGGATCTCAATATTTGGAAAGTTTGCCCTTTGTACCTTTTATACTGTAAATTAGCGGGAAGAAGGGGCAACACTCAAAGGGTAAAAATATGGTCTCTCAGCACAAAAAGAGAAAAAGGAAAAAGAGAATGCAAAAGATGACAGCATTTGGATAAAAGCCAGTCATATAAAGATATCAGCACAGAATAATAGAAGAGACTGGCACACATCCCAAATCAGTTATGGAAGATTAGTGCGGCATAGGCCAATATACTTGCCTTCAGAAAGCCTAAGATGTGCATAACAAAGTTCAAGAATAGCTACAAAAAAGGGAAGAAAAAGTGAATTTTGGGAGATAGTAGGAAAATGAAGACAATGTTAATCATAAATCAAAGGAAGGCACAGATGTATTATTATTTTACTATACCTGTTTGTCACCTCTGTATGAACTACACAGGGTCTGAATTTCCTGATTACAGACTCTACCTAAGACAGTGTGTATGGGAACATACTGAGACACCCCATACTGTTACCAGGTGGATTGTCACTCGATACTCAGTATTTCTGAAAAGATACAAATTGGTGTAAGCTCCCAAAAGCTTAATTTACTCAAAACGTGAGATATTCTTACCAAACCAAGCAAGTCTAACATGATGGATTCCCAATTTTAAAATTAATAATGTTTTATGAAGACTAACAAAAAACTTAAAAAACCCCTACTGGTCATGAATGAGTACTGCTTATAAATAAGGCCAAGGCCGTTTCCATCACTCTCTCAGAAAGGGAAAAATGATCACCTGGAGTATCTTAAAACTTGGGGTAAAAGTAAAGTAACACATAAATGCTGTGCAGGGTAGTTCCACATACATTAATAATTGGCTACTGGGACTACAACTAACACTTACTTACTTGGACTACAGCTCAGCTGTCAATCACATTGTGACTGTGTCTGAAAATACCAACAGGAAGTCAATCATTAAAATCACCTACTGTTCAACTTTTATGAATAGCAAACAACCACTGCTGATTTACTTCTTTAAACTATAGCTCCTTCCTCTGCAATTATGTACTGAATACCAAGCTAAGAATGCTCATCTTCCTTGGATTCATTTTTTTTTCTTCATGCTTCTCAAAAAACAGCAAGCCTTTTAATTTTTCATCTAAATTTCTGTTTACACTATTTAAAGTATAACAGACTTTGAAGAGCATTTTCAGACAAACAGAAAATTGCCCCTTCCACCTCATTTGCTTTTTCTCCTGTGTGTTCAGCAACAGAATTTAGAAGAATGCATTATTATTGCTTCTACAGAGAGTTATTATCTTTATTTTGTTATGAAAATGCAAACAAAATGTGATCAAAAAATAGTCAGACTGTAAATTATAGATTGGTTACCTGCCTCACTGTCACAAAACTACATTAACTAGAACTGAGGTCCTTTTCATTACTGACTAGATCCAATGAGGGACATAAAATAGGATCTTTCTCATGCAAATATATGACTCTGTGTGTTTGTGCAGGTGTGAAGAGTGTGAAAAGTGTCAGTTGTAAGAATACAGTAAAAATAGGCGTATAACTTCCTTTTCAATTACCTAAACAAATTCCTTCTCTGTTAAAACTGCGAGATTTGATCAGAAAACATTGCTTGAACGCTTTCATAAAATCTGCAGTAAGCCTCTTTTATCTCTTTTAATCCAAGAAAGAGACTAATCATTTTTCCTTTTACAAATTGCTCTTTTCAGATCTCAGTGACTCAGCTGATTTTGCTCCAGATTAGTTTACTTTGACACCTGACTGAAGACAGAGCTGCAGATTCTGTAGTCCTGAAGTTTTAAGCAGGGATATTTCTTTCATCGGTAAATATCTGTAGATGTCTTTGTTGAAGTTTTTGCTTGGTGTGTCAGATCTGCACCAGAACTGTGATGTGCTCAGTCTAAAACAGCTGTGTCTGCATAGCACCACTATGTGACCTTTTGTCATGCAGATCTGCACAGGGTAAATTCAGATATCAGATTGATAAATACAATTCATTCCCACCTCCAGTGACTTTTGATATAATGTAGCTGCCAGTATAGCCACACAAACAGCAGTTCTCAAAAAAATCTTGGTAACTCAATGAGTAACATCAATAGACATAAAATTGTAATGCCTGAATATCTGCTGTGGCTGAAGACGCACTCTTCTGAAAATCAGATTTCCAAAATTAGTAGGCAGTTTTGGGTTTGACCTTTATTTAAAGGTCAAAACCAGTTTTCTGGTGTCCTGTGGTAAACTAAATCAAGTCAGGCTCAGAACTGATGCCTCCAAAGCCCTTTTACAATATGTTAGATGCTTATGCCCTGCCTAGGGAGGTCACAAATTCTCATACACTGTTCAGTGGGTTCATAATGGCTAATAGGGAGCTCACATGGCCTACCCCTGCTTAAAGTAAGTTTTCATTGCAATGCAGCCAGAGTGACCCTACAACACAGCCTCTAATGCCTGATCTTACTGACTTCCCCCACCCAGGGCAGCTTCTAAGCAGGTAAAATGCAGATGAAAGCAACTTACGAAGGAAGTACAATGGCATCTAATGTTTGGTGAGACAGAAAGACTTTTTGCATAAAAATATCCACAAGACTTACACCCGGAAGACACATGAAAGATGCCTTGCAAGCTTAACATAAACTGTGTCTGAGGAACTATGAATCAAGCAGTACTATCACCTCCTGTCAGACACTGTAATCCCTGAGCTGTTTTAAGTGATCATATCACATAGTTTTCAGAACTTAGTCAAGGTCCTTCTCCTTTTAGACAAGCCTGTAACATCAGCATGCAAAGTCATTGTCCTCATGAATGGGACAGTGCAGCCTTGCCAGGAAGACACAGAGAGAAAACTTCATAAGGAATGTAAGCCTAATGAGTTAAACACTGACTCATACTTGCATTTGTTACCTGATAATTTCGTGTAATATGACACCGGACAAATAATTGCAGTCGATGTTTTCCCTATTTCTACAGTGTGAATCTTAACAAACACCTAGATAGCTTCCAGTGAAAGGCTCTGAGGATCAGGCCATTTTTGTGAAAACTCTTGAAAATGAAATGTCCCTACTAACTCCAGAAGAATGCTGAACAGGGTACTAGAGCAGAGACATGCACAGGCTTACAGGGCAGTCCTCTGTTGCATGCCACAGGACTGAGAAATGATCAAAGTTTCTCAAGGAGAGCTGGTAAAATTACCTATCATCAATTTGTTCTCCTTTCCTACTGTTCAACTCTCTTTTCAATCCTTAACTGTTTGAACTGAAATACAACATTCCAAGTGTCTGCCTCAGGCTGATGTCTTTTCATTCCCACTGAATAACTATTATACTGCTATTAAGATTGCCATGCCAAACTTTCAGAAAACATTCTTTGCAAACTTAGTTTAGTCCCTTGTGCATAGCTATTACAAAGACAACTAACAAAGAATGTGATCAGAGACTACTTTTTTCTTACAGTCTCTGCCTCATTCAGTGCCCAGAATGAAGGTCAGTGCAGAAGGCAGGATTCACCTGTACTGCTTCCAGATATCTGCAGCCCTGATGTCTACAGCTGAAGTAGACAGCTCGTGTTTCCCTTAGTTTCACTGAAGAAAAAAAAAAAAAAGGAGAAGAAAAGGTACTTCTAGGGTGCAACTCAGCTTATTCTTAGACACATTAACCCAGTTAAAAAACTCAGTTTTTGTCTATGCTGCAGACATATTTATGGTTAGAGGCAGGATTTTATTTGGCAGATCATATACCAGTCATTTAATTTTGGTGCTACAGTGTATAGAGAAGTACATCATCCCTTTTCTCTCAAATGGGATTCGGGTGCAGAAAGATTAAGTTTCCATTAGTTCTAGACACTAAGATTAATGCTTGGTATTATATAGCACTACACATATTCAAGAAACAGCTAACAACAACTGTTAACTTCAAATATAGTTATGCATGCTCTGAACTTCTTCTAATGAGACTCTACTGTCTCCAGCTGGGCATCCAGAAAATGAGAAATATAGAGCTGAAGACCAGCTGTGAGAAATCTGGTTTGTGTCATCTGTGTAACAACACACAGGTGGGTGTAGAAACCCCTCCCCGTCACTCATCTCCCTCAGGGATTCAGTTTTCTTTTCCATCTACCTCCTGCCCCACTCACATCATAAGTTTAAGCACTGCAACAAATGAAGTAAAGGTTCTACAGACTATCTCCCCTTGTACTGCAAAGTCATGATTTATCTCCATTAGGTATATTTAATCATCTGAAAAAGCAGTTTTCACATCTAGTAATTACAACATATGCCCTACATAAGCAAAAAGGAGGCTGAATTAAGTTTCATAAGGTGTTTTATTTCAGAAATGTTATAACTCCTGATTGGTAACTTAAGTTTTCTTAAGTTAGATATCTAAGTCTGTGTTAATCATCCATATTTGTCTTCCTGGCCAAAAAGAGAGCCATTGGAGGCGAGGGAAGGGCAAGGGGAACTCAACACTTCCTAAGTAAATTACGAAAATGGCACGTTAGATCAAGCACCCTCTGGTGGCAGCTGGTTTTCTCTCAGATTGTAAATGGAATATACCATGTCTACGTCAGATTTAGCCCTCAAGGTTTGTTTACCCCTCTAACTTTTGTTTTTAAATCTATTTTTAGAGCAGATTATTCCAACATCTTTTTATTGAATACATCACTACTTTAAAATGTCCACAATTGCTGTAGGTGTGCACAAATCTTTCTTGTCCTTGTCTTTTTCTACTGCATGTTTTTATCTTGTTCTGCCCTTCCAGAGGTCTCTGGAGAGGCCTTGGTATTTAATTTTATATTTCTGAATTAAAATCGAGCTCAGTAAATGACAAAATATATTTTACTGTACATTCTACTTGCTAGGAATGTATGAAATTAGTATGCCTTGTTGGGTTCTCCCCCAGGAGACTGATTTAGTCTAATGATAGTGCAAGGTCATTAGCACTGTATCAGCATTAATTCTGCTTAACCAATGCCAGGTGGTTGACTAGTTTGTGTTAATGTGTTGTCTGCATAAAACTGTGAACTCCACTTCTGTATGACAATTTGATCTCAAGAAAGATTTGGGCAGCCTGAATGTATTCCCACTAATCTGAGACCAGAGATAAGTCATTCTCACTGCTGCCCCTAAGATAAGCTGTAGACTCTCATTGCCATCCAAAGCAGATTCAAAATATTTTTTTCTAAGCAAGCTGATTTAAAAACTGCATATATTTAAAAGAAAATCTTAAGTATGCTTCATGTGCTTTATCCAGTATTTATAAATCAATTCCATTTGAAAATATGGCTGCTTATAGATTTTTTAATCAGTTGTATATGGGATCTGTTTTCCTTATGATCTAAAACAATCTTTGTTAAAAACCACAAAGCCAAACTGTACGTGCAGAGTACATTTTACTACAACAAGGGTGACTGGAAGGCTCTGCAAATGGGTCAGAGCAATGCCCAGTATCAATATGGACTGGAGGAATTAATGGATTGAGAGCAACCCTAGGAAGAAGGACTCGGGGATATCAGTGGATGCGAAAATGGACATGAACTGTCAATGTGCACTCAAGGCCCAAAAAGCCAATAATATCCTGAGCTGCATCAAAAGAAGTGTAGCCAGCAAGCCCAGGAAGGTGTTCCCCCCACCCTTTGTGAGACCCCACCTGAAGTGCTGCATCTAGCTCTGGAGGCCCCGCTGCAAAAAACACAGCAACCTGTTAGAGCAGGTCCAGACATGGATCATAAAAATGGTCCAAGGGCTAGTATAACTCTCCTATGGACAAAGGCTGACAGAGATGGTATTATTCAGCCTGGAAAAGTCTTAGGTAGGACCTTACTGACTTCCTTCAATATCCAAACAGGGCTTATAGGAAAGATGAGGGAGACTTTTTACCAGGACCAGTAATGAGAGGACAAAGGACAATGGTTTTAAGGCAAAAGAAGAAAAGGTTCAGATTGGATGTAAGGAATGATTGTTTTGGTTTTCTCCATTGTGATGGTGGTGAGGTACTGAAAAAGGTCACTGAATAAAGTTCTGATTGTCCCACTATAGTAAATGTTGAAAGTCAGGTTGGACAGGGTTTTGAGCAACCTGATCTAGTGAAAGATGTCCCTGCCCATGGCGGGGTGGTTTATCTAAGTGGTCATTATTGTTCTTTCCAACTCAAAACATTCTATGATTCTATGATAAAAGCTCTAAATTTTGAGGCTCAGAGTTTTGCATCTTTGACTTTTGTGTTCTGGATTTTTCCATTTAATGAAGTCAAATTATTAATCATGAAATGACCGAAAAGGCTTCATTTTGCTAGATCTGTGAAATACAGGCAAATCAAGAGGACATACGACAAGTCTGCTTTCCAACAACATAACCAAACTCAGTACCAAGAGGGTCAGCAATGGATGAAAGGTTCTCCATTCTCCATTGCACATTTCGCACTGCAAGCCAGAATCTTCCCTACTTATGAAATAGTATTGGAAAATTCTTGAGTGGGAAAGAAAAACAGGAAAAAATAAGGGCTGAGGTATTTGGATTATTAGATTTAGGAAGTATGTCCACTGCACATGTGTGCCCAGATCTCAAAAAGGAATGAAATTACCCATGAAGGAATGAAAAAAAAAACCTAGCCCAGGATCATGGCCTGGCAGTTTTGACACATTGTCAACAACAGGAATCAGTGGTGTTCTGTTGAACTTAACAAAGGACTAAAGGCAAGCTGTAACTCAGGAGGATAAGAAAGAATTTGACATAACTAGAAGGTTCAGTCCTTATAAAATCCTTAAAATATTTCAATAAACTTATGATTGTCTAGGTGACTGAGTAGAGGAATTTACATAGGACCCACATGTATGATAACAGCTAAAAACTTCAGCCTTGGGAAACTGAGGGGAAATCTTCAGTCACCAAAGGAAGATATTTGATCTCTTACACGTGTTCTGAATTGAGCCCAAACTGCAACACAGTAGATGACCAGAAGTATATGTGCCATCTATGGGGTGCCAAGACATGAGTTATTGTTCTCAGGCTTCAGCATCAAGATGCATTTCAGTCTTCACAACAATGCTTGGGTGACATCTTCTGAGTTGTTTACAAGATAATAATTTACAGAATTTGAAAAATGTCCCCATGCTAAAAACGTGCTGAAGGATACAGATGCTAAGTCAAGAGAAGGCAAATACATCTTAGCCCAGAGGAGAGAACACAGAGCAGTCCAGAAGAAATGTCTGGGCAGTATTATACACAGAGAACCTACACCATACTGTTCTTTCTCTTACTAAAACTCATTGCTTTATTTGTAAAGTAGTATCTGCAACATGCGGACAGAAAGCATGAATTATCATGAAAATTCTGAGTCTGAAACCTCAGATCATAGCCATCCAATACCACTAGCAGTAAAACATTCCTAGAATTTCTCCTGAATTTTAGACATCAATTTTCTAACCCAAATATATTGAAGACAAACAAAATGTGACATCATTTTGACAGGTGCAAAGAAATTGATCACGGAAATAACACAAGTGATTACATAGAAAATACAAGGCTTTGAGGACAGCTCTTTTACTAAATCCAAATCAATAGTTTCGGATTACTCGCATCCAAATATTTAAGACCAAGCACAGGATCCTGACAAACCATTACTGTTCATTCACAGCACAAGATCCAGAGGAAAAAAAAATTAAAAACAGTCATTAATCACTTGAATTACCTAACATTGATGGTGGGTGATTCTCTGTCTCAAGATACTGTAAAATTGATTTCCTACTATTTTAAAATCAAGTTGTTTATCTTTTCTTTTTCTAAAAGACACCATGCTTTTAAGCAGAAAAAGCAGATCAGATAAAACAGTTTGGCTTATTAATGCAAGAATTCAAGCTATATCATATCAGAAAGGTCTCTTTATCTTTAAATCTACAGACCTGGGAACAGGGCTACAGAAGAAATGCAGTCTTTTTGAATCTATTACTTTCTTATTATGAAAAACTTACGAGAAAACATAGCCCTATATTTTTGAACACAAATTTATGTCTAAATGCTGGTTCCATTGATATAAATGGGGGATAAAATTCCTACTTAACCTCAGGAGGGCAACATTTCTTATTTCATTGTGGATTATATTCAGTTTTTGAAAGCATGACTCTGAATATTGCATGGAGACTATATGTCAATTGGTACTGTCACCAGGTACCAGGGAGAGGGGGAATCATCACCTGAGTGATATAGCAGTTTCTCAAAACTTAATATATCAGAGTGTTCAGCTTGGGATATTGTTTCTCACTTCCTGTGTGTATGCTGGTGCAATATTTATCTCAACATCTGTGGTGGAGAACTATCCAAAAGTTACATAAAGCCAGTGAAAGTAATTTAGGAGTTGGGACTAGAAGCAGATAAATGGTGAAAGGGAGAAGGGCACAGCATCCTGTAGTGGTGCAGGCACAAGAAGGAAAATCAGAAGAGTGGATAAATCAAAGCTGCCTGCAGCTGTTCTCAAGAATGGGCCAGACAAGTGATCTTGCACAGCTGGCTGCTGGAGAAGGACAAACAGCAGCACCACTCGCAGGTCTGTGGCCCAGATCTAATGTTCAGTTTTGAAACAGGTTCACAAATCAATGCTATGTTTGTAGTGATACCAGGCAGCAGTGCTTGGGCTTGTGTTTGATAGCTCTGATCACCTAAAGTGATCAGTTTCACTGGGGATTTTGTGTGTTGTTGAATCACTGCCTGTAGCTCAGGTAATAAATCTGGCCATAGGTCCCTGTGCTGCACTTTTTTTCTTGATGTCATGGTGCCTGGGGTGATTTTCTTAGTAACACGTGACTCTGCCTGTGTTTTCTAATTCCAGACATATAATGGCTTTGGTCTCATTTTCCTTACATTCTTTTGGTCTTCCATCATGGTTACAGTTGTTTACTTAAGACATATTTTAGCAATTTTGAGATGTTTCTCCATCCTACTCTATGCACCTCTGCTCATTCTTATATCTTATTCACAGATTATAAACTAGGAGATGAGGTCATTGCCCTCACTTGGCTGCTCTCCTATATAACAGAAATCACAGTGCCTGGAATTAATTCTTGGAGGTATATTTTTTTAGTTGTTGTTTTCCAAGAAACTGCAGAATCACTTAAAATTTTAACTGTAGCTTGTAGTATAGAACATACAAACATGCTTTCCTCTGTTGCCTTTACAGACTTTCTAGAAGTGATCAACAGACCCCAAGAGTTCCTTAGCACAGCCTGAAACCCTTCGACTGGTCTCAGGAAAACATCAAATCTTGTCTTTCAGATTTTCAGTGGTGAAGAACTCTGATACTTCCATAGCTTTCCACAGAGAAAAATGTGCCTTTCACTTCAAACCTTAATTTGTATATCTCCAGCTTTCACCTTGGTATGTCATTGTCCACTAGACAGAATAGCCTTCTAGAATCAATATCCTACCTCCGGGAGGTAGCTGTGACCCCTCTGATTTTCTCCTTGACAAGCTAAATGGCTTGTGATTTTTTAAGCTTTTCCCTGAGTGGCATGTTTCTCAACCTCCAGCTAACCCTGTGGTTTTCCTCTCAGTGTTTCTCACTTCATTATGATCCTTTATTTTATGATCCTTTATTCCTAGGAACTGAGGCAGCAGTCTAATAATAACAGAAGAAGGCATAATGCCCCTACTCAAACTGATATTACCTTCTTTAAATAAATATTCAAGGATCCCAGAGAAAACTCACAGAATTTTCTTAGGTTTTGCTACTCAATCAACATAGTTCAAATGTTCCAGACAAACATTTGTGCTCCATAGACAAACTGTATGACTCTGGAGCATCTCCCAGACAAAAATGATAACAGAGATGGTTACAGCCCATTGACTTCCTTGATAAACCACACCCATCATTTTTTTCTGCATCAGTGCTTTCTAGGACAAAATACTCTATCCTATAACTATGAATGTATTTGTTCCCTGTACTCTCTCCATAGTCAGTGGAGAGAAACTGGACCTTCCAAACCACCCCAGCATGACTGCCTAAAACCTCTGGGCTAGAGGGCCCTCTGATGGGAATCCAATTCTCTTCATGAACAATGAGAACCTGTGTGACTGGCTAACACCAGGCACTTCCAGAGGACTAAAATGAGGTGAGATGGATGCCACAGGTACTGGGCAGTGCTGCCAGCGGCTATTTTAAAGCATAAGCTGTACCAGGGATCAGCTGTACACTTATATCCAGTATCTAAACATCTGTCTCAATATATCACCAATGCTATAAATCACCCTATTCTTACCCAAAGTTTTTTGTCATCTTCAGAAGTCATCAGCAATAGCTGCATTTTTTCACAGGCCATTGTTGGAAATGTAAACCAATGCAGAAGTAAAAAATTAGCCTAAGTGGCACTCTCTCAAAGTGAATCCATTTAAAAAGGTTTCCCTTTTTCATGAACATTTTTAAGCCTGTCATTTAAGAAGTTTGAAAACATTTAGTATGCATGGCTTTCATTTCATATGATTCAAATCATGCAGTACCAATTGGTATGTTATGAAAGCCATAATTGGATACTATTCTGCTTGTCAACCAGATTTCCAAGTTAGCATGATCAGATTTTCCAGGCTGATTGAAAATAATTATATTATTTTCTTCTTAATTTCTATTAATTGAGTTTCAAAACAACTGTGAAGACTTTTTTATTAGGATCCCAGTTGAGCTGACAAATCTATAATTACCTATGTTATCACATTTATACATCAGTGTGTTCTTTTGTGCAGCAACGATGACTTGCTATAGGTCCTCCTGTAGAAACTACATGATGCTTTAAATTATCCCAAACACTTAGAATGCAGATAAACCAATGTGCTAGAATGTTTTCCAGAAACTAAAGACCCAGTGATATGCTTATAACTGTCTGAGCATGATCCAGACTTCTCTCTGACAGGAGCTCTATGATACCTTATTACAAAGACACTTTTCTGGGTTTTAGTGGGTCTAGTAGTTTTTAAAGTGAACTAAGAAGCTGTAGCAACATTCATTGGAATGCAGGACTTTCCTCTAACAGTCTACATGCATGTTAGTTTTGCTTCTCTGTCCCAAAATCTTTCTGTACACCTGCACATCAAATTGGAAAATCTGCAGGTTTTTTTTACACTAGGGCTAAAATAAACATCTGATAATTCATAGAGCTTGGCCTCTGTTTTAGATCCCATTATGTTATTCCCTATTTTCTGACCTGAGAAAGAGGTCTGTTCTGCTACAGAAATATTTTTTGCTTTAAGAACAGAGTGGCATCATCCCATGCTTTGTATAGGGCGGAACAGAAATGTACCATGAGCATATGACAGCAGTTATAAAGGGTTCCTCTTAGTATGTATCAAAGCCACTGCTGGTGGAATCCACTTGCCTGTCTCCATCATCATCTAGCTTATGAGGCCTCATGCTGTTTTGCTTGAGAATTCTCTGAGCAACCAAGAATCTCTGCTACCTAAACAGGAATTTCATCGTATGTACCACAACAGTATGTACTCTTAAAAACAAAGAAGAAAAAAGAAAAGCGCTGAGGAAACCTCAGTTCTGTGCCCTGGCTGGCTTGAGGAAGTTTAAACTTATAGTCTCTATCAAGCCAGGGAGCATGTCAGCCAAACAGCTGTGGAGTGTTTGAGGCAAATGCCTCTTTTACTCTTCTGTTAAAGTTGGACCTTTGCAGCCAGGGAGGCATGGGGCCAGAGAGACTGTCTCTAGATGCAGGTCTTGGGAAGATGTATGAATTTTATATAAGCAAATTTATATGGCTGAATTTGGATACAGAAAGAGAAACAGCCTTGGAAATTGTGCCATTTCTTGACTGAATTGTGCAACTGCTCAGATACTGTCAAAACACCTTTTGTCTGACTTTTTGGCTGGAAGGTAATCTGTCCTTCTTTCTCTATTTCACCTCAAAAAGGCCACTTCCCCAAAGAGAACCAATTACGGGCTCCAGCATCCTGAATCTAAAAGAGAAGGAGGGCCTGAAGGCACTAAGAAAGGCAAGACTTCACCACGAGTTGTGGTAAAGGTCATAAGAGAGATGAGGAGCTAGGATTCTATTGGTGTTTACTGGCAGTTCCTTGTAAGGTAACTGGAGAGAGGCAGACACTTTGACTAGATGAACAGAGAACACCTCCCAAACTCCCCAATACTCATTCAGTCTGTGTCCTCTATTTGACTTTCTGTTTCTATTAGGATCATTGAATTGGCCACCTTCCCTCTGTGTACCCATTTCCCCCCCCTTGAATGGGCACCTAAAATATAGGCACATCTGCTCACAAATGAAGCACTGTTGAAGCCTTTCCATTATCTACCACATGGGAGCAGGATTAGGTTCGCTGTCAGTTTTGGGGAACATGAAAGGGATAAAGAAGCATGAATTATGCATAACAGAATTGCACCCCACTGGTTTCTTAAGACATACAAGATGTTTCAGTCCCATTGTCATCCTAGCATGCACTTGGAGAAAATGCTTCACACAGCCAGAGGCAGTCCTCACAGTGTAGCAGGCCTCATGCGAGACTCCTGATGCAGCACCATATTGACATTCTTCTGCTAGTGACGTATGTTTCGTGTTGTTAAAGATCTGGCAGCATGTAACAGTTTGTTAGACTGCCTAAGACTGCATAAAATGTTGTAAGAAATAAACTGAGTACGGAAAATTTATTGGAGAACTGTTAAAACCTGAGCGTTTTCTGGTTTTTATTTTTTTTTCTTTTTTCCTTTTGATTATTTTCATTCGGCTAATGGAAAGAAAAAGAGCACTAAACTAGCAATCTGATCTCAACCCTCACAATACCTTTGGTTTAGACCTAAACTCTTCCAGGCAGTAATACAATCTTTTAGTACCAGACCCAATTTAATGAGGGTCTAAATTAGTAAGAACTAACTTTTTATGAAAGGTTTTGGACAGTGCTTGGCATGACAGAAGAAGCCCATATATTTCTCCGAGGGACAACTGCGGGTTATTCACCAGTTGTCCCACTAAGTCTCTTCACTCGCCCTGGCACAGCTCGGAGATTTGAGTCATTCGCCCCAGCGATGACTTTTACGTGGCCACCGCGGGCCCGAGGGTGACGGGACCCGCGGGTGCGTGGCCCCTATGCTGGCGGAGAGCCCTTGGCACACGGCTCTCGTCCTACCCATTCGCCGGGAGCCCGGCATTCACTCCGCACCGGGGACAGCCCCCTCCTCCCACCATCCCTCCTGCCACTTTTTTGCCCGGAGTGGAGACGGCGCGGCCGCTAGCCCAGGGAGGGCTCGGGCACCGCTCCCGCCCCCTTCCCCCAGGCCCCCTTTCCTCCCCCGTTCCCCGGCGCGGAGAGCGGGGCGCTCCCGGCGCTGCAGACCCCGGCGGCGGCTCCCGCGGCGGGCGGGCGGGCGGGGGCGGTGCGGGGTGCGGCGCGGCTGCGGCAACCCCCGCCTGCTGCCGGGGCACGGCCGGGCTGGACCAGGGGAGTGGGCGGCCGTCCCGGCCCGGGCGCTCCGCACCTCTGCCGAGTTTGGCCGGCCCAGAAGGGCAGCCGAGAGTTCGGCATGCAGGAAGTTTTGAGGCAGCTCGGAGAGTAATGCGGCGGCGGTGAGCGCTGCTTCGCGTGCTCCGGGCTTTTGCGCTTTTCTTTTTGCAGGGATTGTGCCTTCCCCTTGCCCCTGCATACAACTCCCCCAAACTCATAAGCAACCCGCAACAGTCAAAAAGTCTGGTAAGGGGGAAGAGAACACGAGCGAGGGAAGCACCCTCGGCGGGAGAGGAGAGCCCGTTTCTTCGCAGAGACACGGTCCCGCTCGCAGCCGGTCCCAATGCAACTGCTCATCCTCCTCCTGCTCTACGCCGTCGTCTGTGCGAACTTCTGCAGCCGTCAGGGCACCACCGCCCCTGCCCAGAGCGGATCTATAAAAGCCCTGCGGGCTTCCAACATCAGGCGAGATGGTAAGTGTCCTGCTGCTTTATTTATTCCCAAGGGCTGCTTTTGCGGGGAAAGCTCTTAAGTGCGCCTCGGGGCTGCCGCTCTCTGTCCCGGGAGCGAGTGCAGCGTGCCCAGAGGACGACTGCGGTCGGTCCGGGTGGGTTCCCGTCCCGGGGGTCAGCGTGCTCCTGGGGTCGGCTCCGGGGTCCGGTCCCGGACGCCGGTCCGCGAGCGTGCGGCCAGGTGGCAGGAGGGAGGTGTGGGTTGAGGGGGCGACTCTGCCCGGCGGCTGCACCTCCGGGCGGTCCCAAACTTCTCGGGGTAACTTCGAGGAGGTCTCCTGGGAGTCGGCGGTACCCCCAGCGTCCCCTCCGGGCTGTAGGGCCGCTCACAACGCGGAGTGCTCGGTCCCGGCTGCCCAGGCGGGCCCCGCCGGGCGTTTCTCGGCACCCCTGGGCCCATGTCCGCCGTGTGCCTGTGGTGTGCCGGCGGCGGGGCAGAGCGGGGCGAGCGGCCGCTCTGTGGCCTCTCCGGCCGCACCGGCGCAGCTGCGGAGGCTTCTCCGGGGCCGTGTGTCGGCGGCGCCGCCGTCGCCCCAGGGCTCCTCGGCGGGAGCGGGATCTTCTCCCGGCCTGCCACAGCCTCGCCGCCTTCGACTCCTGGAAGGGCTGTCGGCGTGCTGCTCGCCGGGTTGGGGGATTTCCTCGACCGGAGGGTCTGCGCCCAGGGCTTGGGGTTCACCTGGATCTGCTGGGCACTGCCCCACCTCGTCCCCTGTGATGGCCGGGGATGGTGAGCACCCGTCAGGGCGGCAGCGGGCTCCCGGACACCGCCCGCCCCGTAGGAAGGGTGTTTTCAGCCTGAACTCCGGTGCGGTTCCCTCCGGAACCTGCCGCCAGAGGATGTCCTGGACGGCCGAGGTGCTGCCCAGGGTCCGCCGCGCAGCAGTGCGGGACGCAGGTGCCTCGAGTGGACGTGGTCGTGTGCCGTGGCCCCACGGGGAATGAATGGGGGGGATCGCATAAAAACAGCACTGCTGAAATTCACCTCTAGGATCCACGACTTTCAGTTTGGGAAGAGTGATGGGCCTCTGGCCGGGAAGCAGCCTGGGGTGTTCCAGCCTCACGTGGGAGAACTTGCTCTTGCACGTTGCCGTGTACCTTCTTAGACAGCAAAATGCAGGATGTTCTCCTTGCAAATGAACAGAGTGAACATCAGTCTTCAAGTTAACATCTTCCAGTTGACAACATTTACATATTTTATAAACCCTTTTCAAAAACCCAGTCACTTGAGCCATTTCCAAGACTGTATTTGCCAGTGTTTATTTTCCACTATGTATACAATGCATGTAATGGGTTTACAGTTGATTTAGGAAGATGTTTTTGTTTAAAGTTTGGAGTCATATTGAACTTAATACTTTTTATGCCTTTCTTAGTCACTGAAAGAAGACTTAGAGAAGGTGGAGAATTTTTTCTTAGAATGGAAATGCTGAGTCAGGAAGCAGGACAGAATTGCAGTTCTTTCTGATACAGAAGTCAAATGTAATCTCATTAAAGAAGAAAAGTATATGTTTGTAATAAAAGTACATATTTGTTATTTCTGTTTCATTCTTTAAAATTATTTTGTGTTTTATCAAGCTTCATGACTTGTTAGCCTGACATCTTCGTAGAAGAGCTGAGGCCATCTCTGGACTAAGCTAAGCAAGCTTCCATCCAGCTCAAACTTCAAACAAGTGTTTTCATTGAAAACTTACATGCTTGGAACATCAAAATGTGTATTACGCTGATCTTTTCCATATAGTCAATGAAGACCCCTAATCATTAACCCCTAATATAAATCATTGCCCCTAATATAAATCACTAACCCCTAATAAAAATAAAGTTCTCATATTAATGGCAGTATGATGGGTGTGCTACTCCTCAGAAGACTTCCTGTGGTGAAATTGCTTCTTGGAGTGATGAAGAGAACAGGCCTCTGAAATGATTAGTTAATTGCTGTCTTCCTAATTGTGATAATTTGACAATTTGATTAAGTTTTGTACCTTTAAAATTATCTGAGGCAACTTGTAGTTGCTGATCTTTGTAGGTACCAGGTGGACTAATACCGGGGCTGTTGGAAGATGGTAGATCTATATGTGATCACATTCTACCTTTCATCTTTGCTGGAACATGTGCTAGTGAGCCTTGCAGCCTACAGCGAATGTGCCCATGCTGAAGTCAGACACTTCTGCAGTTCTTCAGCAGATATTATGGACGTACTGAAGAAGTCACACTTTGATGAAGACCGCGTGCAGACCCTTAGCATGCTGCAGCCTTGCTCTCTGCCTGTGCTTGGGAATCCTGTTGCTTTTTCTCTGCAAAGGACCATGTGTTCTGGTGTGGCCAGCCGAGCTGGGTGTGGAGTTGCAACATTTAAAGCAGATCAGCTGCTGATCCCCCTGATTTTACTCAAATGAAACTGTTGCTTGAGTTCCTTGACTGAGGGTCTATATTTGTGCAGCCAAGGCTTTTGAGCAATATTCCAAATGTTGCATGCATGTGATGAGCTCACAAGCAAATGCTTAGACCACAGTTGGCTGTAGGCCACTAATAGTATTTCTGTCTTTTATAATTCGCAGTGGTGTTTTTGTGTTGTTTTGGTCTGAAGCAATGATATGGAACAGCATGAAAGACATGTGATTTGCGTTGCTGAGTCAGACATTATTTTTTGCTTTGTAAATATTTGCAGACATGACAATACAGAATGGGATCTGTGAGCATGCGATACATTAGGGTAAACGTGTTACAACAGTTTCTCTCAAAACACACAGCAAAGATAAAAAGTAGTTTATTATTGTGTTCTGGGTTGATGATCATGATTATTAGGTTGTGAAGTTAAAAGAGATACTGAAGAGGAAACAAGGCCTGTTCAGCTTCTAAAAGTGGGAAGTCTTGTGGGACTTCTTGGGAAGTCCAAGACCACCTGCACATTTTATTTAAAAAAAAAAAAAATCCTTTGAGTTCCAGTTTTCTGTTGCTTCCAGGCAGAATAAACTAGGGATACTGCATACACAGAGTTTAATATGGAGGCTTGGTCTTGCTTCTGGCCAAAACAAACCTTTGTAGTATGCATGATTCAATATTGTCTTTCTTCTTTCAGACTAAAAGAAGTTGGCCTATTTGTAATTGCTTTTACCTAAGACTAAAGTTGATCTGATAAGAAATCTATAGATGAGGGCAGCACATACAAAAAAATTGCCATTTAATGACTACCAAACCTAACAAGACTGTACTTTGTGCTGAAGATATTAAGAATATAAATAACTTGCTTACAAGACATCCTCTTGTCCTAGTTGAAGGAGGGTCATTGATGACTCAGCAGTCCAGTGTAGCACTAATCAATTTTTTAAAGTGTCCTGGAGGTGCCAGCGACATTTATAGCACAAGTACTAGTATTCACTTAGAGTGTTTATTAATGCTATTAAGTAAAGTACTTTGAAGTTCATTGGAATAACAGAGAGGTCTTATAGACGCTTCCATTGTTCTATTTTGACTCAGTTTCCCAGTTTGCAGTATGCAGGTAATACTGCCTAATTACAAGAAGTCTGATATTTTGTTTCTCCTGTTTTGGTTGTTTATGTGTACTTGGAGATGAAAAGTAAAAGATAAAAAGTGCTAAATAATATTATTTACTGTATAATGTCTAACTGAAACATCACATGCTTTTTCTTATCAGTTATTGGACAAACATCTGCTTAGTCTAGGAAAGTATGCCTAGTCTGTATTTTCAGACTAAGCATCACCATACATATTTTAAACTTCAAACTCCAGAGTTTAAAGAAAAGACAGAACAGAACAGAGAGCATAGTGGCAGGTCATTTCAGTATGTAAACAGCTGAAAGCCATGGAATCAGTGTCTTCTGATGTGGATTTGAAACCATAACATCAGATGACTCGAGATAAGATTCCATGCTCTTGTGGTTTTCATTATGAATCCAAAAAGAAAAGGAATTTTCAAACTTTCCTTTCCTTGTGTACCACCAAGATGCAAAGAAGAAACTGTACTTTATTATTCTGGGGAACTGCCAACATCTTTTGGCTCTTTAAGGGCCAGTCTAAATGGATGTGTGCCATTAACTCTACCTTCTTCTTCCCCTTATTGGCTGATGCCTAATCACTGGGAAAAGTACATGGCAGTTTGGGCAGTATTCTCTCACCAAATAAATGTTAAGTGTCTGCTCTTGGGAGATGATTGTGTTTTCTGTTTTTTGGTTGTTTGGTTGCTTTTTTAAAGAGGGTACGTTTATCTTAAGTGTTTTAACATCCTTTCCAACCCAAGCCATTCTATGATTCTGTGATTTTATGGTATTGGGAGAAATTCTTCACTGTGGATGTGGTGAGGCACTGGCACAGGTTGCCCAGAGAAGTCTGTTCAAGGGGTTTCATCAAGCTGATCCCTGCTCAAGCAATGTCCCTGCTCATGGCAGGGGGGTTGGAACTAGATGACCTTTAAGGCTCCTTTCAACCCAAACCATTCCATGATTCTGTGACTTCATGTTTCCATGATTCTATGAAATGTTTCTGGTATCCATAGTGGTATAGACCATCACTTTTGGAATGCACTTATTGAGTTCTTTTATAATAGGCTTGTATACATTTTTAGAGGACTCTGGTAACATAGAATTGTGTCAACTGTAAAATGGCCTAAATAAATTGGTTTTTGTAGGTTTTATTTCCCTGTTTTCTAGTTTTTGTATAGAAATATGTATTTCAGGCTTCATCAGTTTTAAAAAAAATCATTAATTATTTCCCTGCAGTAATACATTTTGGTCTACAATTATCTGACTTTGATGATGTCTCTTATCTGTATAATTAACAGTTTGGACTGAAATATCAAAGGATATTGCATGAGAATTCCAACCCTGACTCAGCAGCAAGATGCACAGAGAAATTCTCTAAAGGAAATTGAAATATATTTTATGAGGCAGATGTGTATCATGGTGGAAGTCACTACAAATTCTTCAGACAGTCTCTTGAAACTTCTTGGTTTTCATTTGGGACTTTTTTAAGTATTACTATGAAACTGAATTAGGCCAGCTAATTCGTAAAGGGCTGGAAGAGAAAACTTGATAGTTGTATTTCTTTGATTTGTAGAAACTGAACGGTGCTGAAAATCTAAAATTATGTTGGGAGTTTTTTTGTTATGCCACAGAGATGTTGTGTTTCGTAAAACATCTAGGAATAGGAATAAATAGAAAATTCACAGGGGATCATTAGTGCAGTAATATTCATAATGTGATTATCTTTGACCATCTTCATAATTCCATTAAAGTCAAAGGGTTCAAGTCGTACAGTGTAATAAGAAAGCTCAAATAGCTTATATGTAAATGAGGAGAGTAAAAATAACTATATATTTTTATGAACCAAGTGTGCCAAGTACTTGCAAAATTAAGAATCCTAGAATTGTTTAGGTCAGAAAAGACCCCCAAGATCATTAAGCCCAGCTGTTTACTCAGCACTCATACACTTGGCCTTGGGCCATCGATCTGGCCTGTCCAGATCCCTCTGCAGAGCCTTCCTACCCTGCAGCACTCCTGCCCAGCTTGGTTTTATCTGCAGGCATGCTGAGGGTGCACTCTCTCCTCTCATCCAGGGCATGGATAAAGATATTGAACAGGACTGGCCCCAATACTGAGCTCTGCTGAACTGGCTTGCGAGCAGCCACCAGCTGGATGTGACCCCATTCAGCGCCACTCTCTAGACTTGGACAATTGGGCAGTCTTTTATACAGGAAATAGTGCACCTCTCCAAGCCATGAGCATCTGTTTTCTGCAGGATAATTCTGTGGGATATGGTGTAAGAAGCTTTACTAAAGTGTCTTAGGGCTGGCTGAGATGGAGTTAATTTTCCCCACATCACCCCTCACAGTGCTGTGGTTTGCATTGGTAGTTAGAACGGTGTTGATGACACAGCAGTGTTGTGGCTACTGCTGAGCAGTGCTGGCACAGCATCAGGACTGTCTCTCTAACATTCTGCTTCTATCAAATGGCTGGAGTGAGAAAGGTACGAGAAGGGGACACAACCAGGCCCAAATTAACCAAAGGGATATTGCATCCCATATGACATCAGCTCAGATATGAAAGCTAAGGGAGGGAGAAGGAATGGGGGGCATTTGTTATTTTGCAATGTTTGCCTTCCGGAACAATCACTACGTGTGCTGCAGCTTTGCTTCCTGGGAAGTGGCTGGATATTACCCCCTGATGGAAAGTAGAGAATAAACTTTTTTCTCTTTGTTTATACACGCCAAATTTTCACTTTTTTTTGCTTTAGTAACATGCCTTACCTCAAGCTACAAGTTGTTTTCCACCTTATTTTCTTTCCTTTGTCCCACTGAGAAGGGCATTGGTAGAGAGATTTGATGGACCCTTGGTGTCCAGCCAAGGTAAACCCACTAGATAAAGTCCAGGCAGACAATATCCACAGCCTTTCCCTCATCCACTGAGGGAGTAAAGAGATCAGGTTGATCAAGCAGGACATGCATTTCCTAAAGCCGTGCTGACTGGGCCTGATCCCCTGGTTGTCATGCATGTTCTGCGCAATGACGCTCTGCTGATGGGCTGTGCCATGACATTCCCCTGCACTGAGGTCAGGTTGACAGGCCTCTGTTTCCCTGTGTCCTCCTTCTGGCCATTCTTGTAGATGGGTGTCATGTTTGCTGACCTCCAGTTAACTTGACCTTCCAGATTTGCTAGCACTCTTGGTAGATGGTGGAATGTGGCTGGGTGAGCACTTCTGCCGGCTCTCAGGACCCTTGGGTGAATCCCATCTGTCCCCATAGACTTGTGTCTAAGTGGTGTAGCAAGTCACTGACCATTTCCTTTTGGATTGTGGGAGCTTCATTCTGCTTCCTGTCCCTCTCTTCTAGCACAGGAGGCTGGGTACCCAAAGCAAACTTGTCTTACTATCAAAGACTGAGGTAAAGAAGGCATACATAACTTCGGCTTTTCTACAGGATTTGTTACTATGTCAGTTGTTCTTAGTCTATGCTGTGTCAGTTTTGTCAGTTGTATTTAAGTCTATCAAAATAAAAAAGTATATATATTGTAGGCATGAGTCTTTTGTACATGCCTTTGCAGAATAAATATAATTTTTATCTTTAGAATATCATCTAATATAGCAAAATAGATATTCACCTATCACAGAATCACAAAATATGTTTAGTTTGAAGGGACCGAAAATGATCATTGAGTCCAGCTCTTAGCCCTGCACAGGACATCCCCAAAAGTCACACCATGTGCCTGAGAGCGTTGTCCAAACGATTTTACAGAATACATAAATTAAGGACAGAAGCACAAGGAAGTGAGATTAAGTACACTTGATATAGTTGGTTCCAAATCAACATTAAAATAATAAAAATATTGTACCTGGGAATTTATTTTAGAGTACAAAAAAAAAAAATCCCCACACCCCAGGTTTAGTATAATTTTTTATAGTTCTAGTTGAACTATGAAGTATTAGACCAATATTTGAGTCTAACTGTTCAAGGTAGTTAAGGTCTTTACATGATGTTGGTAGCTATGTAATTTACGGAATTGGGGTTGAAAGCAATTATATTTAATAATGACTGTCAGATTTTCAGGTTGCTAGTTGATGTTCTGAAAGTAATTTTCACATTATTAAAATTTTTATTAATTGGAAAGGAACTTACTAGAAAAAGGATTTTGAAGGCAGAAATTTCTTGAACAATGTAATATACAAATTCACTACAATATGTTTCTGTCACTTCTTTAGACTGTACGTAACAATTACATAAAATGAACATAGCTACAAAATGTATATTATTTACACAACAAGAAACTCCTTTGGGGGCTTTAAATTAGAAGGACAGGGAATGGCTTTTATTTCATACCTCTAATATATATACATGTAGTGGTTTGAAAGCAAAACAAATGAGAGGCTCCAAGTCAGAGATACAATTTAATAGGAAGAAAGGAAAGAAAGTAAAATAAAATAGATGCAATAATACAAAAGACCACTGACAGGGTCAGAATACAACCTGAGCAGAGTGATGGAAGCAGTCCAGATGAGGTGGTCTTCCTGAAGCAGTGATCCTGGAGAAAGGTCTGGTAGCTCAGGTCCTCTGGGAAACCGTAAGCCCCCCTCTGGTGTTCAGAGTCTCAGTTTATATCCAGGCTGGAATGCTTGGTTCCTCCCTCTGGGCGGAGCATCTCACAATGGGATGGTGAGTCACGTGATAAGGCCTGATGGGCCCATTAACAGAAGATAATACAGAGTGGGTGAGGCAGGGAGCACTGCCTCACCTGGTTTCAACAGTTCATGAAGATGGTGATAGAATATACTTCAACCCAGGACAATACAAAAGATACAGCAGGAGATTATGTGTTGTATAATCTAGTCTTTTCCTATGGATAGTCTGGCTAATATTAAAACAAATCTTCAGCAAATGACATGCTGATCTCTTTAAAAATGATTAAAATATCTTACAGGACTGGCACTGAACACAGGGTAGGCATCTGCGTGTGATACCAAAGTCCCAAAGGCCTCAAAATATCATCGCCTTGTTGTCTCCAGAGCAGTAATTATGGTTTCTTGAGGTCACATCCAACCTCAACCATTCCTCAATGGCATTTACTACAGCTGAGAGAGGAGTGACGATGGGTGGAACACACTACTCCTAATAAGTAGTGCTTTGCCTCTCCTATCTCTTCCATCCTGCTCTTCCTCTTTACCAATTTCCCCCTTTCTCCATGTGCAGCAGTAGCAGGAACATGGAGTCTGGTTCTCTACATCTGTGGGGCCCAGCTGTGTTCCTTTTCCTTGCCATCCTCCTCCGTTCCTTGTGTAGCTGCACTCAATTTTGCTTATCCAGCTGAGAAAGGTTGGGTTAAGTCTCAAAGTTTTTAGCATGATCCCAACCCTAAATATGGGGCTGCCCTGGCTTGCTCTGGCCTTTGTGCACCTGCAGGGATTTGACATCAAGGTACTAAAGGAGTCCTAAGAAATACCATGAAGGCTCTGTGCTGGCATTCTCCGTAGTAAGAATTTGCCCACTAATGCAGGGAAATTTAGTAGTAATCTTTTAGTCAGTTGGTTCAAGCTGTATCCAAGAATTGCCTCCAAAAATCCTGCTATTGTATTTATGAGGTTGATTACATTATACCACATTTTGGAAAAAAGAGAGCACTTATATTACTGCTTCTGGTGACGTTCTCTTGGCTGAAATACTGGATTGCATAGAGTTGTTTGGCAGTTTGTTTCAAATCAGTCTCCTGTTTAAAAAGTTAAGGAAGTGTCCTGTTTACAGTGTGAAAACTGGAGATACTTTCTTTTGGGAGTTTGAGTTTGGCTCTAGTATTTTTGGTAGTGAATAATTCCAACATGATCTTGAGCTTCCTATTGTACTTGAGTAATGTTCAGTTTCATCTTTCCTTTCTGATCTGTATCCCAAGCTGTGAAGGCTAACATCCCATGTTTCTGCTTTGTTAATTAGAGCTGTGCATATTTGGCGATGGTGCAGGAGGACACAGTTTTACCTTCTGTTCAAACTTCCTGCCAATGTATTTTAGCCCTGCTGTGCCTTGGGACTTGATGATGTTGAGACTCTGTAAAACTATTTATTAAGCACTAGGTCCATGAAAAACGTGAAAAATAGCCATCTTGACTTTTGTTGCACTAAAATCAATGACAAAACTTCCATCAGAACTTCTTGTGGCAAGGCCTGGCACACAGTTCACAATAATTAATACACGGTAGAATAAAATGCTTAAGAATTCAGTGATGAGTTTGTAATAGAATCAAAGACTCGTAGAAATGTTTAGTTTGATAAAGACCCTAAGATTGAGTCCATGTAGCACCGCCAAGCCCACCACTAAACCATATCCCTTAGTGTCATATCTACACATCTGTTAAATACCTCTAGGTGTATGTAGTGACTCAAACGCTTCCCTGGGTAGCCCATTCCAGTGTTTGACAACCCCTGCAGTGAAGAAATCTTTTGTAATACCAAATCAAGATCTCGCTTGGTGTTGCTTAATGAAAACTGCTCTTGACTTAATGCTTGTTAGTTATGAGATCAAGCCCCACCTGGCTACACCCTCCTTTCAGGGAGTTGTGGAGAGGGATAAGGTCCCCCTGAGCTTCCTCTTCTCCAGACTGAACATCCCCAGTTCCCTTGGCCACTCCTCGTCAGACTGGTGCTCCAGCCCCTTCCTGACCTTTGTTTCTCTTTGGATGTGCCTCAGCACCTCATTTTCTTTCTTGTAATGAGGGGCTTGTGTACAGTACTCAAAAGTTAGGATGTTCATACTCTGAGACAAACCAAACAAATCCTTTGCACTGGTAGAGATGGAGGGGGAACTGATGTAGTTACAGACAGTGTCGCAGAAATACAGAATAAAGCCTTGTATTCAAATGTCCAGTTTCTTTTTCTCCCATACTGACTACCTTATGTGTCACCCACAGGATATCCTACAAGTGATTCCAGCTGCAGGACATTTCTAAACAAGACCATAAGGAAACCTGTCAGTGTTTTTCAGTGTCTTTCATTGTTTCTGTTTGTTTTTTAAAAAGGCTCCAAGTGTAATATGCAGGGGTTTCTGTTATTGTTTCTATTTGGATCAGTTGCAAAAGATTTTTCTCATAGTTGAATATATTTCTAATCTGATGTGACTCACAAACAAAGTGGATTGAGGATGAAGCAGAGACCCAGACTGCTTAGAAAGAAGGAGTAAAAATAGATACATAGAATGTTGATCACTGAAGTACTGTGGGATCTGAAAACACTTTATGTACTGTTCTGCCCTTAATTTTTCATCCAATTTTCTTGAAAGGTAAATCCTTTGCCTTAACAAACCAGTGGCAGTAATGCTGAGTGAGAACAGCAAGTAGGTGGTGATAATGCCTTGGGATTCTTTGTGAAGATGGACCAACAGCTTCTTAATCGTGATACCACAGCAGGGATAATCACTGATAGGAGTGATTTCACTCACACATTCAGATGTCAGAAAAAAGGTTTAGGACCTCCTTGCAGAGGCCTACAGACAGTTTGCTGGTTTGAAATTGATAGAAAGCCCCAAAGTTGTGGCAGTGTCTCCCTTTGTGGATCAGGTTGTAAGCCCGTTCCCTTGCTCCATTAGCCACATTCCATTGCTTTGTTAGGTTTCTGAATGTTTGGCAGTCAGCACAGGGGGATGCTGGTTTGCTTCCTCTCTGTCCATATGGTGTGACCTGGGGTTCCCAAACCCCCAGGTACACATGTATCACTGCTACTCTGGTAAGATGTCTTCAAAACTGTGAGAAGGGGAAAGGGATTCCTTTTTTTTTTTCACCCTCCTAATGGAAGAAAACTGTTCTGTACATGAATAGGCTTGGTTTTATTTTTGTTTGGAATTATTTTTGTCACCCAGGAGAGCTTTTTGACATGATACACATTTCTCACCAGTTCCTGTCATTTTTAAGATCCTGGAAAATTAATCTCTTAAGCAAAATATTAAATTCTTGCATCATATATAGTAGTGATCTGGCTGTTCCTAGTATGTGTGTGGTCTGCTCTTACATAATTAGCATGTGCAAACATTTGAACCTCCATAGTCAGTTCTCTGAGGGTGCATACCCTGTTTACAGTATGCTCAGGCTGTCTTGAGTGGTGCCTCTGAGAAATGGCTGCAGTGACAACCCCATCTTTGCAGAACCCTTGAGTAATGTTAAGGTGTCTTGAGTCTGTTCTTGCATGGCAAAGCCCCATCTCCACACATACAGCCTGCCTCCATACAGACTTCATGAAATGAGTAATTCTCTTGGCCACGTGACAACATAGAAACAAGCATCACTCCAGAAGTAAACTTGTGTGCACTGCAGAGGAACCTGTGGAACAGTATGGCTCTTCAGTCTGCTCTTTTGCCAGGCTCCTAACAGGTCACAGCACACACAGTAAGCCTTTCCTGGGAAGTGTTCATGCATTCGACAATATTTTCCTGCAGGCAATATCACTATATGTAAACACCTTTAGTTTCACTGTACGGGTCGAGCCCTGGCAGCTTGGAGAGGCAGAAGTGCCACCCACAGCCACTCTAGCATGTGGGCAAAGACTGTAGATCCTTACCAGGGTGCAGACATTCTTAAAATGCTGTGGCCTTCCCATCTGTGCTGTCCTACCTCCTGTCTACTTTCCTGCTCAGAGCTGCCACTGTTTTTGCAGACTGAGAGCTATGTGACATACTGAGATAAAATAACAGGGCACATGAATAGCCAGGTTTGGGGAACAAAGAATTACACAAAATGACAGTGTGATGTCCCGTATAAAAATCATATATCTTGGTTTTCACATACTTGCCTGACTTCAGTGGCATGGGAGTTAAATAGCAGTCTCTCCTCCAAAGAAACCCTGGAACAAAACAGGGAAAGCTATTATTCTGGTTTTGTTACTTTGCACTTTTGTTCCCTGGGTTTGGTTTCATCTAGTGCATAAAGATATAGAGGAAGGTCACGAAGAAGAAATCATAATGACTTGATATGTCAGTTCACTTTATTTTTTGAAGAATGACTTTAAAGGCTTTTTTGTCAATGTGTGCAGGATATTTTTCAAGGCTTGCAGGAGCTCCTTTTTATTTTTGTACAGGGATCTTATCTCAGGATTTGTCTCCAATGATTGTACCATTTCCTGGTTGTCCTGCTATCTTTTGTGCCATCACCAACCCATGCAGGACCTAAAGTTAAACCTTGTCAAGGCAGATTGCTTTTAAAGCTTACCTTAGGCAAGGGAAAAAATGTCACCTGTTTTTCTTATCAGAAGTGAGACAAAATGTATTTCTATATATGATTTTACAGTGATTGAAAATTAAAGTACATGTCATTGCAGTTTTGACAATGAATTGGTAGTACATCAATTTCAAAAACGTATTTGAAGGTATCTTCAAAGGTATTTGGCCAAACCAGAACAAAAATACCATGAGCTGTCTTGTTTCTTTTTAGGGAGGTACCCAGCCTAGTCACCTCATGCAACTGCTGCTTCCCTTCTGTTTCCAAAGGTGTGCAAGAAGCATTTCCTGTTTATTATAAATCAAGTATTGTAGACTTTTTAATTTTTATTTTGCGTTTACTATGGCTAAAGCAAAGCCTATTCTTGAGAGACAAACCACTATGAACTCCACAGTTTTATCATTATCTTGCTGACTTGATGTTCTTGCCAGTTAAAAATTGTATAGAATTGCCAGATAAGATAGAGGATCCAAAGCCAGCACATGAAGCCAGGCAGTTCTCTAAATTGGTTTTGACAGAGGTTCCTGTGCATGCGGCAGCAGCTGGCAGAGCTTTTCACAGAGCACGAGTGGGCCTGGTGAAAGAGCTGACTCGAAGAAACCCAGGGAGCTCCCACTGGGGGTTTGGCTGAAGCTGTCAGAGACATGCAAGATACACTGTGCTTGCTTATGATGGACACTAACAGAGTTCTTACTCATAATGGTTGCTGAATAATTTCACATGGAATGTCCAATTTTTCCTGCACATATGCACAGCATTTCTGTTAAAAAAGCTGGTAGATTTTGACTGTCTGATGCTGACATCTGAGGCTCAGAAAAAGAAAATTGAGAATACACTGGCAATACTCAAAGCTGAAGATTTCTAGAGCCTGTCAAATCTCCACATTTACTGTATTCAAAACAAAGCACTGCTCTCACAAACTTTTCACTGAATATATTCTTTTAAAATAAAGCAAAGGAAAGCAGCCAGAAAGAAAGAAAAAATCAGGGACATTTTCAGTTTGGTTTTTGCCAGGACATTAAAAAAAAAAAAAAAAAAAAAAAAAAAAAAAAAAAAAGCTGCTGTCATATCACTGGACATGTGGGTTTAGCCTGAAACATAGTTTTTTAAAAGAGAATTTCAAAATCACATTAGGTACAGAGTTGGATTGATTATGCAGCCTTGTTTAATGTTCAAAATAAAGAAAAGGGATGAAGTTTTTTTGTTGTTGTAGCGGTGGTTTTTATGTTTTGGGTTTTTCTGTTAATGCATTGTAGGGCCAGACACAGCAGGAGTAAAGGTTGGAATCATGCATGTTCAGCCAGGTGCATCACCAACCATGTACTGAGTGTCATAGGGAAGATGAAGGAGTTGCAGCCCTGCCTTACTTTGCCAAATTATCTTCCCCTTGGGTGTGCCAACACAGTGCAATAGAAGGGGGAGTCATTGTAAATAATTGGTAAGGCAGAGAGGCTGGAAGGAGTTGGATGGTGTACTAAGACTCCTCCTTACTCCCTGCTGAAGTAACTGCTCCATGTCTTGCTGGTGAATGTGGAAGGGCATCCTCTTATTTCAGTGTGCACTGGATGGGGCTCCCTCCTGCCTTCCCCTGTGTCTGTATAACTGAAGCCACAACTTAGGCCTGTGTCAGCAAGCAATCTGATATATTGCCAGATTTGACCTTTTTAACAGTTCCTCCATGTGGTACTGCAGCTCTTGCTAAGAAGATGTCCCTGATCAGTGCAGGCTGGTTGGACGAGGTGACCTTCAGAAGTCCCTTCCAACCAATTTATGGTTATATGATTCTGTGAAAAAAAATTATGTGTTCAGTCTCTGTGTTTCTCACTGAGCTGTGAGGGAGAGACAGTCCATGTGCACCTCATGTGACGTATATGTATATTCTGTGCATTTGTCAATGCATGCCATTTTTACTTCCTGTGGAAAATGGACACTAGGTGTAGATCCTATCTTCACGTTGTTCCCAAGACTGGGAATAATGAAATTTTAAACAGTGTGATTGCGTTTAGTTTGTAAAAAAAGTCATTTACTGTAATTGTGACTTTATTAATGTAGTGTGATTTCAGCTGCTACTCACCACTTAATAATGAACGGTAAATAAAATGCTAATCTGTTTTACAGGTTTTGTGTTGTGAATGTTCAGGTACTCAGATAACTTAATTACCACTAATTTCCTCAGTACACTGATTAGTTTCTCAAATTTGTCAATTTTTTTCACATCTTTGCTGAAAGTAGTCAAGCTGTAATGAAGCTGGTATTGCCACTGTGGCTTGAGGCCTGTCTTTCAGTATTAACTGGTATCTTTACATTCATACTTATGAATCCATATTTGACTTCTAGTGGAGAAGAGAAGGAATAGTGTATAAAACAATCATGGCTTTTGTCCCTTGTGGTTGACAGAGGAGAAAGGAATATTACAGAGAACATGGGAGGGAATGTCTTCATATGTGTCCCCTTTAGATCTGGTGTGTGAATACTGTCCTGTATGCAAAGAAACATTTGACTGAGGAATACAGTACCTAGCATTGTGTCTCATAAATCCATCAGGATCACTCAGTCAATACTGGGGCAGTAGCTGATTCTGTCTGATTTTAAGTATGTAAATTACGAGTTACCCTTTTATGATCTGTGTTATCCTTTAGTGATTACTGTCTCTGTCCTTATGATAATTCTGGTAACTTCTAAACTGAAAAATGAATACCTCAGACAGCTCCTTATAAAGAAATCCTCCTCTGCTGCAACATTTCAGGCATGCATGCATCATGCCAGTGCTGGGGGTGTTCAGTGGAAGTCTTAGGGATTCTCTGAAGTTCTCTGGTTTCTAGTTCTCTCAAGGATCTAGTTCTCAGACCTTAACCATATTCTGCCACCTTCTCCCACATCCTGTTTGTCTAAGAGAGATGGCTCCTGTGCCTGTGTGCATAGCAGCTGCTCTCTCTGTGGAAAGGTAATCAAACAGTGTGCAGTCTTGCTTGATTCTAGTGCAAATATCTGTTTCCATAGAGCATTACAAAGATAATATGCAGTCTCTATGCTGTAACATTTGCAATTTTTTCCTTTGGTTCTTCCTGCCGGAACAATTTCAGAATAATCCTTTTCTGTTTGCCTCTTGTAAAGAATTCCTGCTACAGACCGAGCGACATTGTCAGCCAGTGAGAAAGTCTATATGTCACATATATGTCACATATAGTTACAATCCATTTAGATGGATTTATAGATCCATTTCATTTCACAATCCCTGGTAGTATGCATGGTCTTACTGGGACCTAACTCTGAATTTAGGTGACAAAATGGCACATTTTTGTTAACAGGTCCTACAACCTCCTATTTAAAATCAATGCAGGATGTTTTATTGTTCTGATAGACTGAAAAACAGGTCATGCTTTTTTTGCTTCTACAGTTTTGGAGTTACCCGGACAGAAAAATTTAATACTACAATTGTAAATGTGTTGTACTTAGATATAATATTGGTTTATAGTTCAATATAAGTCTTTCTAATCCTGTGTTTATAAGAAGTGTTATCATATGGTCTTGATAAAATTAGTAGCTTTTTGAAGGTCTGTTTACTTTCTTTGTGTTGTTTACATCTCTTGCATTGCACACTGAATGTGGGTGGTGCTGCTGCACTCTGGAGACAATTCTGCACAAAGCTCCATAAAATCTGAAAATTTTCTTTGATATTATATATAAATATATTTTTCTTTAACCTAGGGCTGAACTGTGTAATAAAAACATTCCTAATAAAAATGTATGCTGTCTAGTTTAAAAAAGAAACCCATTTGAAATCATGGCAGCTTATTTGAAGATGTGAGCAAAATGTAATACTTTGCAATATGTAAGACACGTTATTGAATAAGTGCAAAATGCTTTCATTGAGATCTCTCAAATTCTACTTGAAATATTGCTGGGTTTGTAATTATGTATGGAATTGAAGAAATATTTTTATCTCTTGAGGTCAGCTAAAGTTTTGCAACCATAGCACAGTGGGATGCAGTTCATTAAATATCAGTATGGACCACATTTACAGTAGATTGGATAACTGTTGGCATTTCTTTCTCTTTTTTTTTTTTTTTTTTTTTTCCAAAATCTGCAGTCTTCCATTGCTAGGGTACAGAAATTTTGCTTTCATTATTCCTGTTTTCAATTTACCTGACAGTTGTAGAATGAATATTCATTTTTCATTTTGTTCAGTTCACTTAAAATTTAGAAGTCAGTTTGGGCTTATGAAAGTCCCCAAACCAAACAGATCAGAAAAAGTACAACTGGTTTTCTCTTACAGTCCATAAGTAAAAAACAAATGTATGAAGTCAGCACTGCAGAGAAAAACATCCAAAATAAAAATAGGAACACACCTGCACAGATGCTTTCAAAAAGATATAAATTCTAATTTTATTTTGGGGCCCATGAATCCTTTCAGAAATATGGCTGCTATTGGGTGAGTAGGAGCAGTGAGAGTTGATTAATAGGCCAATTTTCTTTGTTTACTAAGTCAAACATGTTGTGGTACTTCTTTTTCTGATATTTTCAACACAATTAGGTGGTTTTTCTTTACTAAGAGGTATTTAGAATGCTGGGATATACACATTTTAATTGAATTCTGATTTCTGTCTAAATGGAGCTTAATGCAAACCATAGTCAAAACATATGAATATGTTCTCGGACATCTTAAAAATAATAAAATTCAGGCTGCACAATATATGTATGATGATATAAAATAGCTTTAAATATTATTAATCATAGCTCATCTTCCTATGGAGCAGAACTACTTGATCTTGTGCTAAGTTATATTTAATTGCAGACAGTGTGTTCTTGATGGTGGTGTCTTTAAATATTCTTTTAAAGCAAGCAATCTCTAAAAGTAAAAATGAAAACTTAGAATAAAATTAAGTTATAAAGCTAGGTTTCCTACCAGTACCTTTAGAACTGAGCTGTGAAATCTCAGATCTGATTCAATCCATCTGCCTAGCTCCATGATAGATCAGAAAATATGTCATGAAGTCAGTCACTTTATCTCAGGTCCTGGCTGCAAGCCTTTGAAAAATGTGTGTGTGTATGTATGTACAACCATCTGTACCTATGTGTTGGTTTGCCTTGTGTTTAAGGGATTCATACACATTTACATTTAGATTCAGTCTGCCTTACTTTTTAAATGAGGCTGAAATGCAACTCGTAGAAAAAATAAGTTCGTTTTAAATAACCGGTAGTTTGAAAAGTGGGGCATCTTGCTAAAGTTCCCCTTATAATTGAGGGGGAGAGAAAGACACCTGCAGAGAACTGCTCATCCCATTTGTTTTAGATGTCCGCCTTCAGGTGGGATGAATTACCTTCTGCATGTGTCTTCTTTTTGCACTCAGAGCAAGTCTAGGGCAAGTAGGTCACTGGCACAGCAAGCTCACAAAAGTACCTAAAATATTTCAGTTTTTATTACTGTCTGAGAAATGTGGTTTGGATCTTCTTGATCTCTTCAAAATGCTGCATCTTTAGGAGAAGATTAAAGATTTCTTTAGGGTGATGAGCAATGGCATTATAGTAGTTATTTCTGACTAGCAAGTCGTAACAGTCCATTACTCTGCGAAATGCAAGCTCCAAGAATGAACATTCACTACCACTGCTTCTGGGATAAAATGTGGAGGGTTGACACTACTGTTGTAATAAGAGAAGATTTAGGATTAGATTCAGCTGCTTCTTTTTTTTTTTTCTTCCCCAGGTTCTCAGGCAGTTATTAAATAGACTTAGGCCAGCATATACTTGACAAGATCTTATGTTAGCAATTTTTTATGTGTACAGAGGTCAAACGAGATTAATATGTCTCACCCCTGCCAGCTGGTTTAGACCTCATAATGGCATTAGTGTCTGACTTACGGAGAATGAACTTATCACAGGTTTCTGGCAGAGTCTAAAATCACTGCCTATAAGGAAGCAGCTCTGGGCAACACCTGGTTGAAGTTACATAATCACAAAAATTGAGCCAGGGGTTGCTGCAGAGTTGCAGTACTGGAGGGAAAAGGAACTGATTGAATACTGCAAAGAACATCATAAATCTAGTTGTGGTAACATCCATAGGAATATACTTTGGGTGTGGGCTGGTTGCATGACATGTAAGTGCAAACCTGTATTTACATTTTTTGAGCCCAGTACCCTTCTACCTTCTGAATCTTTTCATCTGTGATAGTCTTAGGGCTCAACCAGCTCTTTTCCCTTTCCCTCTCTTCACTCATCCACTCTTCATCAAACCCATTCAGGCATAATGCTGACTGAAGGATCAGTATGTGTGGATCTCCTCCCTGGAGCTGCTGTAGTGCATGTAGTCATTGACTCCTACATGTGTTCCTGCACCTCAGACTGTGTAGTGGGAGATACTTGGTACCTATCTGCCACTCACGTGTTGTAAGATGCTGTTTCCCTTGGTGATCAGAAGATACAAAAACAAAGAAAAAATATATAATCCCAAATATATTTAGAATTTTTTTTAGCATTTTCTTGCATAAAATATCTAAATGCAGACATAAAATGTCTAAATCTTACTGTGTTAAGGCTTAAACATTACTTAATACATTTCATTCAAATCAAATGTAATTCTTCATACAGTAGAAGTATTGCAACCTTAAGGCTTTGTACCTCACTGGCAGGCTGACTCACAGGGTCCAAGTTTTTGGACAATGCTCTCAGGCACATGCTGTGACTCTTGGGGATGGTCCTGTGCAGGGCTGGGAGTTGGACTCCTTGATCCTGGTAGGACCCTTCCAACTCAGTTTATTCTGTGATTCTGTGGATGTGATCTGCATTCTAAACTTTTCCCAGAGTTAAAGCATACCGTAATGTTCTCCCCCTGGGTTGGCTGCTGAACAGCAAGGATGAGGCTCTTCCCAGCTCCCTGGGAAACATTATAATACAGTCTCTCTTCTCTCTGTTTTCGTGCTAGTCTTCAGGAGGCTTACAGAGCTGAAATACCTTTGAGGTTTTATCCTCTATTTAGCCAACAGGTTCAACAGTTATTAGGGAAACTCACAAGTGGGAATATAGGCATAGAGCAAATCCACACTGGTGATGTTATTGAGTGCTTATGGATTAAAAATAGGTTTTGTGTATACCTAGAAGTCCATTTATGGAAACATTACAACATGAGATCAGGCCTCAGTGCTGCCTAAGCTCTCACCTCATAGGAGTGTGGAATAAACTAGCAGTGACTTCAGTGGGAATAGAGTATTGGGAGCTTTAGAAATCCCCATCCAGTCATATTTTTATTTCGCAGAGAGCTATGACTATTTCAGATACTAGAATTTAGGCACATAAAGGAACAAAGCCAGGTCATAGAAGGTAGGGAATTTCTCGGTTTTCAAAAAGAGAAAATTAATGTCTCTTTAAAATGGTAATAGTTAAAAGAAATTAATGAAAGCAAGAGAGATTCTGCTCCATTAAGAATGAACATAAGGTTATATATCTAAACTTGCCAGTAAAGGTAGTTAATGTGTAATTCCTATCTAAATGTCGAACATACGCATAATATTATAAATGAGAGTTTGCATGGGAGAAGTAGTAGAGAGGAAAATCACATTTTGGATATTAGACTGAGATTTATATTGTGCTAGGAACACCATGAGTCTATAAGTTTTGTTTGGAATTGTGCAATAGCTCTGAAACCAAAATAATTGCAGCTAGAAACTGAGTATTTTCTGACCATCCAAATATTGTTTCTGGTTCACACAATACTGAATTTACAACACAACTAAAACTTCATAACTCAACATGCCCCATTTCTTTCTTTTCAAGAAAAGACCCAGCCAGTTCTTACCCAGCCCTTTACATTATTTTCTTTCAACTACTCATATGAAAAACGTTATTTGCGACTTGGATGTTTGTCTCCACAAATAATTTGTAGTTTAAATGGTATAACTATGAACTAGTTGCCTTCTCAAAGTTAAGCTTGAAAAGCTGATCTACAGAAACATTCAGTGGGGACTTTGAGTGTTGCATTTTTTTGTCGTACTGCTATGAGGCATCTTTTCTTTGGTCAAATGAACTGCACCGGAAAGAAAAAAAAAAAGTGGTGTATATATATATATATATATGTATATATAAACAGCAATAAAAGAGCTAGTAAGTACAAAGGCAGAAGTGAGAGGATGTATAAATGGCACAAAACAGAAAATCTAAGATGGAATTCTTTCTTTTACCCTCTTTGGGAATACAATGGAACCCAATTTAAAAGAAAAACAGTAATTCTGTGGAGGTCTCAAAAGGATTTATTTACTCAATAAATTCACTTGCGAAAATTCATGTGGTAGAAGGCTTGATTCAGAATATTTCTGAAGGGTATTTGATTGCATCTAATGTGAGACAAATGGTTTAATGTATTTTGAGCAATGCTAAGACACTTTTGGAGTTGACCATATCCCCTGGAAGATAATGACATTTCTATATTTGTTTCCAAAGTTCAGTACTGGACCCTGAATGAAATTGAATAGAAACTGTCATTAAATTAACAGAATGTTTATAGAGCTAGGAATGGAAATAGAATAAAAAAAGAAAAAAAAAAAAAAGCTGTGAACCAAAAGATGTTTTCCTTTGTTATCTAATATTACAGATTTTCTTATGCCTGTTGTTGTTTCAAGCTGCCCTTTGAGGAACTTGGCACAAGCACTATCTGTAGAGAGTTATCAGACTGAATGACTGATTTGACCTGTTTCATCAGAGTTCCTTCTTGGCTCCTATTATTGCACATAGATTAAACAGAAAAGCAAAGGCAGATGTGTGTAGTATGTTGGAGATAATGCTTTGGACAAGCTGTGGCTGGTTTTCCTCTCCTCTGGTTATTGTCTGTTGACACAGTAAAAAAAATTCACATGGAAGTGATCAGAACCAAAGGATCTCAGCATCAGTCCTCTCCTGGACTGAATAGCTGTCCACTGGAGGAAAGGCTGGTTCAGAATGAAGAAATTGAAGAGAATAATAGAGATTCATATCTGAAGTTTAGTCTGCAAATTCAAGGCTTTCAACATGCATTAAAAAAAAAGCTAAGGTACTCCTTTCCCTTTCTGCAGCTCTCCATCTTCTCACTTGACATCTTCATGAGGTTCACAATTGTTAGGTGGCTTTTTCCTCCTCCTTTCTGGCTTGATCTTAAGAATGCTGAGAGTTGTGGCTCAGATGTAGCAACAAATTAAAATGTGTTTAATCCTGGGAGTAGATTACTCAGTGTCCTTCATGTTTTGCAAGCCTGTGGTCTCTACTCTAAGCAATAGTCCATTTTCAGAGATTTGTTTTGCCTTGTGGCTGGAGTTTCCTCATCTTGATTGCCCTCTCCCATTCTTCGACTGAACTATTTCTGTCCTTCATTTTCCTGTGCAGCTCATTCCACTTTGTATCCTTCCGTAGGGGTAAGTACCACCTCACCCTGCCCACAGGTTGTCTTTCTCTTCTCATGCCTTTTTTATTACGCTGTATTAAACTAATTTTTCTGCGATATGAAGTTTTGCCCATTATCAAAGCTTCATCTGTCTTCCTGCTAGGCCGTATTCCTAAGGTAATTTCCTGTTCTTCACACTTTCTGTGAAATCCTTTGCTAAAATTCACATATTTCATTTGTGCCAGTACTTCACCTTTGCTCTTTTTTTTTTTTTGATGACACTTCAGTTGAAAGGGTTGCCTCAGTCCAAGTCTTTATATACAGGTCAAGTGAACTCCATCTTAAAAATAGTATATATTCTGTGCTACTGCTGGTACTATTTGGGGGATGTAACAAAGCTTCTTAGCAACCTTCCTACCATTCTGGCCATGATTTGTATGTGCCAAGTTTTCATCTGTTTGCTCCCAGATGAACTCTTCCCTCCATGTTGTGTGTTCCTCTTTCTTTGAAATTAACACCATGGTGTATTTATAGAAAATGATCATGTTGTGTACTGATAAACTGTCCCTTGCTAATAGAAAGATGTCTTAACATTTTTGTTTCCTAGTCCCTTCTGGAATGCAGAACTAGCACAGTGGTCTCCAGTTTTAGCACAAGGGCTATACTGCTGCTCAAGCCTTGGACAGCATATTAAGAGTGGTTGCAGACTTACAGAGATGACAGATGAATTAGGTTTTGTGTGCTAAGCAATTAAAATGCTTTCCTGAATGACAATAAGTAGTTTTATGAGCAGTGAACCAATAAATATTGGTTTCTTTAGGGTTTTCAGCCTTCATGATAGGAGCCAGTGTGGATCCCTGATACTTGGTAAGGGTCCTCCAACTGTGCAGCCTTTTCCTGAGCCAGTGTCATTAGCAGAGTCCATTTTCTAGCTGGCATCCTGGTTTCTCTTAACTTACAGAAATACTGTACATTGCAGCTTCTTTTCCTACCTCACTTTGGTTCCAATTGGCTTGAAGATTAAAAATCTAGTAGTGGGTGTTGACAAGGAGTCATGGTGACTTGGTGTGCTTCCATGGGTAACCAGCTCTAAAATTTTGCGTGTAAATATGTGCCTTTTACAGGATCCCTTTGGTATTGAATGCTACTGTGCATGCTTCAGTTAAAGTGTATTATTAAATTATAGCTCACCAAGTGCACATCTCACATACTTAAAAATAGTAAGATAGTTTGACAAAAAATATATATGACCAAAGAGTTTTTGTGGAAACAGTTTGAAGGCTGGTCTCCTACCTAGGCTAGCTCTGTCTGTTTATCACAGTTCTTTGTGGAAAGTGGAGATAAGGTTGATACTCTTGAAATACCAGGCACACAAAACCCATTCAGGTGGTTAAGTGGTAGAGCTCTAAGGCTTTGCACCTCTGGGATTTTCTTTTGGCTTAAGTGGAAGAAAGTGAGCAAGAGCCTTTGATGCTCATGATTTACTGGGTGTTAAATACTTAGAATTCTCCATCAGAGTGAATCTCAACTTTTGACACCCATTTTTTGAAGTTCTTGTTTTCGAGAGACTTACTTTTTGGCCCTGAATCAAGATAACACTCAAGCACATACTTCCATCCCATTGACTTCAGTAGCATTAAGCTTTTTTGTGTCCATGTGTGTACATTGTAAACAAAGGGCTGATTGCAGAAGTTACATGAACCAGTGGCCTAAAGGTGACAATCTTCTGAGATGCACTGTCAGATCCTCATACTTAGGAGATCACGGTGCTGCTCTGTGCTAGCAGGTAGAACTAAAGGGGCTCTCAGCAAAAGTTGCATATTACTGCAGGGTGAAATGTGATCAGTACAGGCAATTTTTCAGAATTACCTAATATATTCGATATTATTAGTTGGTGGGGGTTTTTTTTTTCTGTTGAGAAGGATAATGGGTTTTAAGAATGAATGAGGTTAACATAAATAGTATAATAAAAGAAACTTGAATACTTTTGTAGGGCAGAAGACTGAGGAATCTTTCTCTTACACTGACATCTCTTTCCATGCCATCTGTGTACGACTGTTATTTCCATTGTGGTTACTGATCACCATGTGGATGTTGAATTGAAAGACTGATCTCACCATCTTCTCTCATTTCTAAACAAAGGCTATGTTTTTTTTGAGTCTTGGAGACCTTTTTCTTGTTTCACGCCACTGTAGCTTGAATGATTTCAGCAGAAGTAGGGTAGTACAAAGGAGAGGCCTGATGCATTACAGCTGTAATGCTGACAGTGGCCTTTCAAATAATGTCACTGTGGTGGGCTCATATGATTGTTATATATGCAGGGGGTTTTATCCCAGGGTAGTTACTCTACAAGAGGAGTTCTTGCAGAAGTGGTAAGCAAGTTATAGACCAGAAAAACCACTAGGTTGATTCTGGCATTCTTCATTAAACGGAGTGCAGTATTTCACCAAAAGGTTACTTCATTGCAATGATATATTTCTGAATAGGGTTGGAGGAAAATTTTGTTTCATTACTTAAAAATTCTTTTTTAAAACATTTAAACTTGGTAGAATCCATTGTTAAATTATTCCACTGGTTTGGAGTTAATTTAATCTCATTTTCCATCTGAATTTTTCTATGCTTGTCTGAACTGTAGCAGCTCGCTCTGCCTCAAATATAAATATTTGTGATAATGGTAATGAGAATAGAAGATGTGTACTGGCTAAGAAAATTTTCAGTCTGTGAATTTGCTCTAATGTGAGAGACTATTCCCAGCATTTTAAAGCAATGAAACAACTTGTTCTTTATGTCAGTTTTATACAGGTTTGTCATTTAAGAGACTGACTGGAATTCAGATTTTTCAAGATAATTTTACGCTTTATTACTGAACTTTAAAATAAGATGAGACATGAAGTCAAAAAGCCCTGCTATACTTATGTGAGGTTTATGTCAGGATGATTTCCAGACTCTGAGCAGCTTATGATCTACCAGTGAAAATCATGGTCATAACGCAGATGTTTTGCCAAAAATGCATACCTTGCTTTATATCCTGGATCCTTCTTGAACGTTGTTTTTTTGAGAAGAATTTTTTCCCCCACAATGTTGGGTCTGTTCTTTTCCATATGGGAGAACTCTGGAATTAGCTATTTTCTAGCTGATAAAAGGGGACCTCTATCTCCTGTCTTCTACCTGTTAGGGTATGTTGTGTTCCCTCTGACATCTGCTGCACTCTGCCCTCCTTATTGCTGAAGAAATCACATAAATCTCACATAAAACTTTAAAAGTGTGGACCCTTATGATTCATGCTTATCAGTCCCCAGGAAACTGGATTGCTGTGAGACAGTAACACATAAAATTATCTAAGACATGGAGTCTGGAGAACATGGTTTCATGTGTAAAGCCTTTTTATTTTCTTTCCTATCATGAAGAGAGATGTTTAAGTTTTGTTTGAGAAATACCTGAATGCAACCACTGTCTCCAATGCGGTGATCCTTCAGATTTGGTGTAGTTTCATGATACTTTGTTAGCCCCACACATAACTAGTCTGAGCTGTTATCTCTTGCTTAACAGAAGCAAGGGATTGTGTTTTAGGATGTTATTATGAGAAAAAGGACATTGCGAAGTTAACTGGAAATTATATTATTCTATTAATTGTTGTAATGAAGCTTTCAAAGACCAAGATAATATTCCAGAAAGTTTGAGAGTCTTGTAGGGTAAGGAAAGGGTAAATATCAAGTAGTTTTCCAGATTAAAAAAAAAAAAAAAAAAAAAAAAAAAAAAGTACATTTTGGAAGTTTCAGGATTTCTGGTTGGAGTATATTTCTAGCATTACTTAATGTGCCAATAAGATAATGAAACTTCGGCAGAGATCCCTCTGTATACAGTGTTAAATATTGTGCTAAAAAATGCTACCGTGTTGTCAGTTGGTGACTACAGGAGAAATGCTGATGAAATACTTTGCCAGAGAGGATGAAAATAGAAAGTGATATCATCTTGTTTATAAGGAAATGCAGTAGAACACAGACTTGCAGTGGGTTCAGTCACACATTTGCACAGATGTTCCCTGAGGCTGCCTTACAGATATTTTCCTCACTGAAGAACATCCCACTGAAATGGGGTAGTGTTGGTGACACCTTTCAATTCATCTCACTCAATGATTTAAGCAGTGTGTATGTGAAGCTGTTCATCTGGGTTCTGTCTGCAGGTAGTGAACAGTGACGGCCTCATCCTGAGAAGTCTTTGCCACACCTTAGACTGATGTTAAGGCAAGGTGATACTAATCCTCTCTTCTTTCTTTTTTTTTTTCTTTTTTTTCCCCTAACTTTCTGACTGCCATGTGGGACTGGTTTTGCGCAACAGAAGTCTGCCTCCCACTATTAGCATTTCAAAACAAGCTAGCTGTTTCTGAATTTCCATTCAATTAAAAAACTTTGGTTAGAGCATTTCTTTGATCTATGACCTGTCTTCTTCCTTCTTTTCCTTACTTTATTTACCCTAGTCCCCAGGGAAAATATATTAGTTTACATTATTTTTTCAGCTTCCTTTCTTTCTCTTTGTAAATGACCAGGCGAGGCCATGTGTTGCTCTGAAGAGCTTGCAGTACAACATGAAAGATGTTGCACAACTGGGACCAAAAATGACTGGAAAAGCTGAAAGCTATGATAAACTGTCAATTGCTGTGTTGGTGTCTTGTTGCTAGAGAGAAGTTAATACATTTAATATATGGTAAAGAAATTGTGAAAAGACACAGAGTAGAGGATAAATGAAAAATCACTGGGAATGTAGAATGTTTACTGAGAGTACATCTCTCATAATTTTAACGTCTTAGGTTAAATTTGAATTTATTTGTAATTTAGCAGAAGTAACTGGTGACTTAACTCTTGCATAGCACAGGCTGGAGAAAAATCATTCAGCAGAAGTGGATTAATGTGAATGTAGCAGAAGTTACAGAGTGGAATGAAAGGATTCCAGTAGGTGTGATCATGAGTGACCTCACTGCCTGTATTTCTCTTTGCTTTACATCCTCAGGAGAGCCACACTATAACCAGAATGGATGCAAGATAGTTGCATAAAAATAATTCTTAATGTTTCGGTTTTTTCCCCCCCCAGGAGCGTGTACTGACCTTTCATTCACTGGTCTGTTACTTGCTGATCTACTACTATTCTGTAGTACATACGCATTTCTTTCTAAGTATACCAATGATAATAACAAGTAGCAACATTCAGCAAAAGGTCCTGAAGGTCAGGAGGCAATGAGCTGGGGAGGGAAGAACAGCCTGTGCCATAGCTGCGCTTGGTGAGAGAAAAGCAGGAGCAGGAGTGGAGCAGGAGCAGGAGTGGGGAGCTCCTTTCCAGGCACTTGCACAGGAGATGGGTGTTAGACCTGACTGTCAGCATCTTGAGGTGCCAGCTGTAGTCAGTGTCAGGGCTGGGTAGAGCTCTGCTGGGCAGAGGATGTGCTTCTGCACCCCATTTGCTACAGTGTGATGCTTGTCTGCTAGGAAACTCACTGAATTTAAAATATTCAAAGTTCACTAAATGGTTGCAGTGGCAACATTTTCCTGTGAGTAACAGCTGTGCCTTTTGACATCATTCAGCAACACTGCAGTCATTCAGTTCTCTCCTTGCCTTTTGCATAAAGGAGAGGAGATTGCTGTGCCTTGGGGATGAATGTGGACATTTCTCTTTCTTACCCTTATTGATTTCCTGTTATAACTTGTAGTATAATAGTGGTAATAGCTTGAACACGCTGTTTTTCTCAGCAATAAATGATGTGATAAACTACTGGTCCTTTTGTCTCTTAATTTGCTCTGGCAGCCACATTAAAGCTTTTTACATAGCACAGTGATAGTTTTATTACTTTATTCAATTAGGACAGCAGACAACCTGAATGAAGTATGGAGATACAAATGTAGTTCACATCTGGTACCCAGAAAATCTTGTGTCCAGAACTGGATATTTATTATTACACACAAAATGTCAGCTTTAGCTTGCACATTCCAGCTCTTTTGACTATGGAGGGAACCCAAACATTGAATTAGATGGGGTAGGAAGCTTCAGGTGTCTTATCCCACCTAGTAAACTCTTTGACTGTAGGGACTGCATTTGCATATACCCAGTGTAATGTTGGACTACTTTGATTATGTTTTGCCATCAACATATGTATAGAGCTCTGGATAGCTGGGGAAGCTTTCCCAAAGAACTGGGCAAATGCCTTCGTAGTTATTTCACCATAAGCTTTATGGTGCTGCACCTGTACTGTTATAGGTATCCAGATTTAGATAGTTTGAAAGATAATGCAGTGGTTTCCACAAATTGGCATTGCAGCAGACCATGGCATGGTCATGTCTGTGTTTTACAGTCTCTTGAGACAAGTCAATCTGGAAGATACTGCTGATGTAGTGTCTCATCTCCACAAGTTTCTGGTATGTATCCATGTAAACTTAGTATTGTGACTTTGAAGTAAGTACTGTGTGACAATTGAGAAGTGGCTATGTCATCTACATCTCACCCTCAAAGCTGTACAGCTTTAATACAGTATTTTAATATACTGATATTCTTTTGTTTTTAGTTTGTTGTTTTTGTTTTTTTTTTAATGTCAAGCAGCTGTACTAGAAGCTGTAACAGCTACTTCTTTGTACAAGTTCCCAAAGAAAATGGATTTTTAATAAATACTTTTCTTTGGGGTTTGTTAAATGAGATTAACTGATGATATGCAGAATATGATGTGTAAGGACATTTGCACATGCATTATTAGGGCTCATTGAGTGCCCTTTAAATTAGATTTGAAGGGAGAAAGGATTAAAACCAGCGTCACAAGATAAGCCTGGGGGCATCACACCAATGTTTGAGAGACGGTGTGCTAGCAAGGTCCTTCTGTCTGTCATCTCAGTAGAAGCTGGGGGTGAAGATCCAATCAGCAGCAAAGATGGTAGGGTTGATGATGTGCCTGAGAACAGTCACATTGGAATTAGGACTTCTTCCCCCAAAAATACAGTGGGATCAGTAGCCCGTGAAGTGCATTTACACCAGTGCACACACAATGGGCCACAAGCAGGAGGAAATGGAAACCATGGCCTAGCAGGAAAACTATGACATTGCCATCACAGAAATGCAAGATAACTCACACAACTGGCATGCTGCAATGGACAGCAACAAGTTCTTGAGAAGGGATAGGCAAGGAGTGAGAGGTGATGGGGTAGCCCTGTATGTTGGGAAGTGTCTCAACTGTCTGGTGCTTAAAGATGGTGACCATAGGGTTGAGCATTTATGGGTAAGAACCAGGGGGAAGGCCAACAGGGCAGCTATCCTGGTGGGAGTCTGTTACAGACCACCCAACCTGGATGAAGAGGCACATGAAATATTCTGTAAGAAGCTGGGAGAAGTTTCACAGTCACTAGCCCTTGTTCTTGTGGGGGATTTCAACTTACCAGATGTCTGCTGGAAGTACAACATAGCAGAGAGGAAACAGTCCAGGATATTCCTGGAGTCTTCCTGGAAAGGATTTTCCCGATATAGCTGGGGAGCGAGCCAGCTAGGGAAGGTGTCCCCCTGGACCAGCTGTTTGTGAGCAGAGAAGGACTGATGAGTGGTGTGATGGTTGGAGGCTGTCCTGGGCACAGCAGTCATGCCGTGACAGTTTTTGGTTCCAGGAGAACTTGGCCTTCAGAGGGCAGACTTTGATTTTAGAAGGCCAGCTGACAGAGTCCTTGGGAATGAGTCATAAAGGGCAGAAGAATCTAGGAAGGCTGGATGTGCTTTGAGAAGAAAATCTTAAAGATGCAGGAGCAGGCTGTCCCCATATGTCGAAAAAGGAGCCAGTGGGGAATGGAGATTATTGGATGGCTGAATGGAGAGATCTGTGTGGAACTTGGGAAGGAGAGTTTGTGACCTTTGGGAGAAGAGGAAGGCAGCTCAGGAGGACTACAAATGAGTACTATGAGGTTATGCAGGGAGAAAATGAAAAGAGCCAACACTCAACTAGAACTTAGATAGGCTAGTGTCATAAAAGACAACAACAACAACAAAAAGTTTTCAAATACATTAGCAGCAGAAGAAATGGTCAAGGAGAATCTCTGTCATTTACTGGATAAAGGGGGAAATACAAGCTCTCCAGGTAGGTGGTGGAATCATCACCCCAGGAGGTATTTGAAAGACATGGTGTTTAGGGACATGGTTCATAGTGGCAAACTTGGGAGAGCTGGGTTAATGGTTGAACTTGATGATCTTAAATCTTATTTCAAATCAAAATTATTCTATAATTCCATTTCATGTTTAAGACATATAAACATTAACTAATTAGTTGTCAACAAACTGCTTGCAAGATGGTGACAGCAGAACAAGAACTGAAGTCACATGCCTTCCCCAGGGCCATAAAGACATTCAGTACCTAATACAAAGTAGTTTCTGGCTTTCTTGGTGTAGCCTCTTGCACGCAGAGAGGCTATTTTCAGTTGAGCAAAGACAGCAATAACACAAGGTCGAGCCAAGAAATATAAAATCAGAGGAAAGCTGGACACATTTTCTCTGCTACACTCTCCCAACTTTCAGTACTCAATAGCACTATGGAGGCTTGCTGAGCCATAGTTTGCATCCAAACTATCATGTTTTACAGCTTATGATGAATCCATCCTCTACCAATGTCTAATATTTTTTAAGCTCATGAAAACCTTTTCCATTTCCTGTTACAGTGTGCTCTACAAGGTAATTATATGCTGTATGGAAGCTATTTGATTTTGCTGTCTGTAAATGTTCTGCTTATATTCCACAATATCCATTTTCATCACTTTGATGTGACTTGCATCCTGTCTCTGTGGTAAGAGGTTTTGGAAAGCGTGGCTCAGAGTATTGGCTGAGCATGAGCACGTGGTGACCATCCTTTTGCCTCTTCTCCTGTGCCAAATTGTGCATGACTGGAGTGATTGGCCTCTTTACATGACATTCCTTGGCTATAAGAAAGCAAAGGAATATCCTTTTCATTTTAAGTTCAACCCAACTATTTCTTGGCTTGCTTTCTTTTGGCAGAAAAAGGTGTCAGTGGCACTTTTGCTGACTTCCTGGAAAGAGACTGAAGTGAAGTTATATTCAGTGAAGTGTCTGACCTTCCCCACACCCTCTGTGTTGCTAACATGCTGTCCCATTTTCAGCCTAGGAATTGAAAATTTTAATTCTTAAAACCACCAGCCAATTATTTCAGTTAGTTTTAGTTAGACCTCCTAAACACACTTACTTCTGCTAGTTAAAAAAGAGAAACTTAAAGTCACATGTATTTTTTAATATTTTAAATGGTGGATAGCAATAGTATATAAGGTGAGAATATCCATTGAGATCTGAGTGGTTTCTGTTGTTTCTTTTTAATACCAAGTTGAGGGGGAGAGCTGTTTGTTTGTATTGTGTTTGAATGCTGGACTGGTTTTTTAGCTTTCACAAGAGAACAGAGCAGGGAGGAGGCTGCATTCTCTCTTAAACCCACTGTGACTGTGGTGCTTCCTGCAGAGCTGGTGCAGATTTTTGTGCAGTAATGGGTCCCTCTGGCAGGAGAGGGACACTACAAGTGCAGCAACATCAACTTTGTAGTACAACATCATCCCAGGTCTGCCAGCATTGCCCAGAAATGCTCAAAAGTCCTAAATGCAAACTTTCGAGGTCTTTCCATGTTGTTCACTTTTTAGGTGGAATTCTCTTTTGTCTGAGGATGACACTTTTCCTGATATTGGAGACCTTCCCACGTCTTTCCACAGCAGCCATCTGCAATAGCATTCTATGCAGCTCAGCTCGTGCTCTTCAGGATAAAAGATTTCCTTTTCCCTCCTCCTTACAGAAACAGGAGGGGAGGTGGCAGGTGTTTCATCTCTTTCTTGTGCTGGGCAGCTAGCCAGCAGTTTGTAGAGAATGTGTCACCTTTTGCGAAGATGTAACAGTGGAGGGAAAAATGTCATCCAGAGACCTTTCAAGTGCTTTTGGACCACCACTGGACTAACAGAAAGGGATCTCAAATAAACTCTATAGGAATGCTTGCTGAAAGCTCATGAAACCTTTAATATAAAATAAGAAAAAAACCCTGTTATATAGGGAACATGCTCTCAAAAGCTGCATACCTGTAATATTTTATATGTGATAGTTCAGAATGCTAACAGAAAGTTTAACACCTTCTAATAAATCCTGTGGCTTTTGAGAGTAATTCCTCTTGAACTCTTTAACATGTCTCTAGGTCCTGGATATGGAATACCTGTTCTGTAGGACTGCTGTGCTACAGCCTGGCTTGCTTTGTAGTGTTCTTTGTTATGGTGCACTGAGTATCTGGTCCTATCTCTTGGCATCTCCCCCAGTAACTTTTTCCCCACGTCAGAGACTAAATACTGCCTTAAGTCTATAATTCTTAATGAGAGAATTGATGATATTGTAGGATAGAGCTTGGCCTCAGGAGATACTGTTTTTTCAAGTTCAGCTGGGCGGAGCAGCTCGGGTGTTGGCAAGGAATGGCTCCACACCCACCAGGTATACCCTCAAAGGCTCAGGAATGTTGTCTGTGTTTGTGCAACTCCTTGTGATCAAGACATATTACACAGGGCCACTCTGGCAGAAGCCAAGAAGATAAATAAAACACCTAACTCTTGGCTTTGCCTTGGGAAGCCAAGATACTTCAGCAGCTTCTGTCTCCTCACTGAGGACTTGGGAATTAATTAAGGGTCCTTGAGTTCAGATCTCCTGCATTGCGAGGGTAACATTGCAGCAATGGTGATGCTGGAGGTCATGAGAGCAGTGAGGGGTCTGTGTCAGATATCTGGAACTGCCAGGTATTGGTCACCTGTGGTGGCAGCATGGGGAGTCAGTAGAGTTAGGATTGGCCCAGATCCCCAGTTTTGGGGTTGTGACTCACTGCACTGGGAGCTAGAGTCAATCAATGAACCACTTGTCCTCCTTCTGACCCCCAAAATGGAGCTGGTCAGCTCAGTGGGCAGAGAGTGATGGGTAATGTGGGCACTGTTCCTCTCCTCTCCAGCATCTCAGGAATAGCCAAGTCGTGTTGTAGCCATATGCTGTGAAGTAAACCCTCTTGTTTCACGTTTTTTGGCATGAAGCATTGAAATAGGTTGTTTATACAGGTATGGCATTGAATAGTCTCTGGTTTCTGCTAGTGGAAATAAAGCAGGCCGGCATTGTTTTAGCTTTTGTTACCCACCGCTGACTAATTCTTGCTGCTGTTTCTCTCCTTGAAGTACAGAAGTGGGTTGGGGATTTTCTAGTGCCAAACCATACAATTCAGGCAGACTTTCTGTCTGTCACAACAGCAATCTTTTTCTTGAGCCCAAACAGTGTTTGACATGACCAAACTTCAGTATATATTGAAGTTTTAATGAAGTGGCCTCTTTGAAGAAAACTCTGAAGAGTCTTTCCAGCGATTGAATCTCTGCAGATCATGGCCAGGCACTCCTGGAGTCTGCCAGCCCTTCATTTCCAGTACAAAGTTTAGAGGAACAACTTTGCTGTTCAAGGACAAGCACCCAGGAGGCTGTTCACTACACTGAAGCATTCAAAGCTTCACCAGTGATGGTATTTTATCTCTTTTGTACAGTAATACAGCAGAGCTAAGAAAAGACTGCATAACTGAGTGTCAGGTGAAGCTTTTTTGCATTCATTTCTTCTGGATATAAATTAAGCAGTGTAAATTTATCTTCTCAGAGTGATAAAGGACTTACGATATTTTAAATTCACAGCTTGAAGAATTTTACCAGAAAGCAAATACTTCAGCAACATGATCTCTGAAAGAGGAATTCTTTACATTGACTTTCCTCTTTTTGTTCTTTTTTGCACTTAGCTATAGTGATCATTTACAGGTTTGAATCTGCTTCCATGGGAGCAAGAAGCATTATTGAACACCTCTTTCTGCTTCTTTTTCTGGTTCATTTAAGTACTCTTTCTTCAGTCAATTAAAGTATGTGATGTTTTCTGTGGTCAGCCCCCAAGCCTGAACTCAGTCCCTTTCCTTGCATGGCTTTGAGGACTGTAGGGTAACATGGCATAGCAGGGCTGTGATATTGGGTGTAGTACAGTCGTGTGGTGAGCATGAGGTCTACAGACTTAGCTTACACTTGACAGGAGCCAATCCTGCTCCTCACGTGTTTGCAATACAGAGCTGTGGCCTCTGACCCTCACCCAGACTCTGTTGTTTGAGTGCAGCTCAATCTGCGGTCTCTGCACTGGCTCTCCCTGCTCAGGGGCTAAGGAGAGGGGCTGTAAGATTGCAATGCAGTTGGCCTCACTTCATGCAATGCACCTTCTCTAGAAGCAGTTTTGCTCCATGAGCAGAACTTTCCCATTCTGCCAGCTGTAAAGTGGCAACTTGTTGTTAGCATCTCTTTTGAAACACCAAAACTCCAGGGTCACTCAGATGCTGGATCTGTACATTTCAGTAAAACAAACAAGTCAAAAGGAATAACACAGTTTTTCCGGGATAATTATTATTGTCCCAACTTGCATAATAATAAAACATCAGATTAACTGAATAATCTTCAAAAGCAGCATTCCTAAAGTGTTTAAAAGTCAGAACTACCTAATACATATAAAATATATTTTGCCTTTCACTATTTTTTCTGCATGTTTTATAATTTATAACAAAGTAATTCATTAAACAAAACATTTTAATTATTGACTTGATGTGTTTATTTCTAATAACTGCATTCAAGGCTTCAGAACTGCAGTGCTCGTCCTCTCACCCTGTGCTTTTATTCACAAGATTAAATTAGAAAGCACGCTGTCTCTGAAGCTTTTTGTTTTGGTTTTTATTTCCTCAACTCTTGGTTGGTTTCAGCTTGGAATGAATTATTCAGTGAACCAAAAATACTTAAATAAACTGTCAAGAAAGATACATTATCTGTATTTGAGAAGAGACTAGTGCTGTCAGAATCAGTTTCAGCACTTTGTATTCTAGGTGCTTAACTATTGTTTTCCGTTTAACTTGTTACTAATAAAACACTTTAAGTATTTGACTTGTTTTGAGACTTTAACAACACGCACGTATCATTTCAATTATCCAGTATAAGTAAAACAATATTATATGTTTTAAGATACATAATTGTTTTCATTTTGAGCCTAAATAGGCTCATTAGAGACAGATGAATTCAAATGCAATAGCATAATTTAAAAATACAGTGTTTATGTTCTCCTCAGTCCTTTCTTAATTGACTCTTACTCACCTGTAGTTGGACAAGAGGCACCCTGGGGAGACAAGTTCTATCTAGTTCTTAGGTCACAGTCAGCTGAAGCTTGTGCAGAGGCTTGAGAACCCTAAGCACCCATCAATGGAATCACAGAATCCTTTGGATTGGAAAAGATCTCTAATGTCATCAAGTCCAACTGTTTATGCAGCACTACCAAGTCCACCACTAAACCATGTCCCTGAGTGCCACATGTAGAAATCTTTCAAATACCTCCATGGGTAGTGACTCCACTGCTTCCCTGGCCGTCTTGTTCCAGTGCTTGACAGCCCTTTCAGTTAGGAAAATTTGTATTACTATCTAATTTACACCTCCCCTGGGGCTTCTTGAGGCCATTTCCAGTGATCTTTTCACTTGTTACCTGGGATAAGGGACCAACCCACCTCACTACAACCTGCTTTTAAATAAGGCTGCCCCTGACCCTCCTTCTCTCCAGGCTAAACCCCGCCAGCTCCCTTGGCCACTCCTCATAAGACTTGTGCTCAAGACCCTTCCCCAGTTCTGTTGCCCTTCTCTGGACACGCTCCAGCCCCTCAATGTCTTTCTTACAGGGAGGGGCCGAGAACTGACCACAGGATTTGAGGTGTGGCCTCAGCAGTGCCCAGTACAGGGGGACGGTCACTGCCCTGATCCTGCTGGCCACACCATGGCTGATCCAGGCCAGGATGCCATCGGCCTTCTTGGCCACCTTCTTGGCACATTGCTGGCTCATGCTCAGCTGCTGTTGACTAACACTATCAGGTTCTTTTCTGCTGGAGAGCTTTCCAGTGACCCTTCCTTGTCCAGTTTCTAGTGATTTTTTTAAATCAGTTAGTGGTTTTTATTTAGATCTCCTCTTCATTGTTGCCTTTCCTATCCTTTATGAGGCTTTAAAATTGTTCTGTTTCAGGGATCATGTATCAACTCCAGCTCACTTTTTATTATGATACATAAAAACTGCTCTCAAAATGTATGTATTCTACAAAGCAGTCTACATGGTAGGGCTCATTCAAGGTACCATTTTAGCCTTCCTTCTTCACTTCCATCCATGGAAAAGAGAGGTTTTGAATCTTGTGGTCTACAGTTTAGATGAAGCCACATTTTTGCCAATTTTTCTTTTGTACTATGTGTCATTCTTTCTTCTGCAATACTTTGCTGCTATAATAAACTACTCAAACCCTGGGTGGGAATGAGTAAATGAATTTTAATTAAAACCCATTAAAATTACAAAGCAAAGTGGGACAGCACTGGGAGTCTAGTGAGACTCTTACTGCTCCCCAGAGGCTCAGGCTCACAAAATGGTGTGTATCACTGCCTTTTATATACTCATGGTTGCCTCAGCCTCATTAATATTAACAATCCTTATATGTCCTCCTGGCCCCTCCCACAGCCCGTGGCTTTGCCCATATATGTGCACTTGGCTCCTCCCAAGGCCTGTCAGTCAGTCCTCCTGTGCCTTTCATTGGTGGAGCCCTTCTCGTGTCCCCATTGGTGGTGCCATGTTACCCTGACAGGCTTCCCGGGAATAAGTGTCCCCACTTTTTGCTGCCTCTCACAAAGGGCGAATATACTCCTGCCTCACGTGTATTACAGCCCTGTCAGCGAGAGCTGCCAGGCAGGAACCACAGAAACAGAGGGAGTATTGAAGGGAGAAGAGAAAAGGGTTCAAAACCATACTGAAACAACAAAAGTACACATCAAAAGAACTGTAACCTTAACAGAATGTCTAAAATTCTCAGTGACCAGGGTTCCAATGCCCCACCATCCTTAATAAGTTCTCATTTGCTTGAGCCAATGACTACACCTTATTCACAACACTGGGGATCCCAGATGTTCATCAGGAATGGTTGTGTTGTCAGAATTGCTGAAAAACAGCCGAGGTGAGAAAACAATAGTTGAATAAATTTGATGGATTGAGCAAATGTTTAATGAGGACCAAGGGAGCAGAGGAGTGAGGCTGCAAGGAACATCTTAAGTAGTGCTTTTTCTCTCTGTCTCTCTTCTCCATCGCTTTGCTTGGCATGAAAGAGCTGAAGCCAGCTGCCTTCTAGCATCTGAACGCAGCAAATTACAGCAGATGATTCTTGTCCCAGACAGTCTGTGTATGCTCTCCTGCCAGCATAGAAGTGCCACAAACACACTGCAGTAGGTCTAGAAGAGCAATCCTGTGACACAGAAACAGCTTGGTAGCTTTGTCACATAGACCATAGATCCCTCTGTGAAATCCAGAGAGCTCCAATTCACTGCTATAGAAATTCCTGACCTCATCTGAAGCTAGGATTACCCTGAACTGATGCAGACCACTTCTATTTTAGTATTATTTTGTCAACTGTTTCGCTCCTCACAACTCTTTCATTCCTGTGTAGAAAATAATATACCTGAAAAATGGCACACTTAGTCTAGTGGGAATTTTTTTATCCAGTTTTGTCCATTTAAAAGCAAATGCTCCCTGTTCTAAGGTGTATGGAGATTGAGCTCCTTTTTATTCAGTAACTGGCCAAGAGCAGCCTCTCTTGGCCAGCTACAGAAAAAGCCTTGAGGTGACAGAGATACCTTGGCTTTAGGTGACTGTACTTGGATGAATCCCACCTTGGGTAACATAACACGCATTTATTTTCTACTACTTAGAGAGAGAGAGGAAAATTACCTGTGTGGATTCAAGCTGGTAAATATCTTGGACTCAAAGCAAGAAGTGGGCAGGAGTGGTCCATTTCCCTCTGGGAGACTTTTGGGCCAGGGATAATTGAATGACATAAAGAAGCCAGTTAATCTTTCTGTTCAGAAAGCATCAGCAACCAAGTAAGTGTCAGCTTTGCCTTCTTTTTTTGGAATTTGTTACTTAGAAATCCTGGATCTTTGAAAAGGCTTGCATTCCTCTCTATCGCAATGTTAATTTCATTGTGGCTTTTCTTGTTGAGAAACTTTACTGATGATCTTTTTTTTTTTCCAAATATATGAGCAAAGAGTGGCCAAAATATCTGTTTCAAATCTTCTTTGATAGCAGAACTGCCAGCTTTCTCATTGGGGTTGCTCTGAAAGCTCCAGCCATTCCACCTCTGTCATAGGTCCCAGCTGTCATGCCTGCTGCCAAGGTCTTTGCTGGGGTCTGTGCCAGACCTAAGCCTTGCTGGGGGCTGGCAGCCTCTGCTCTGACCTGGAGCCAATCTCTGCCTCCAGACTCGGCCCAGCGAGACCAGGAATGAGGAGAGCTCAGCTCAAGGGCAGGCAGTGAATTTCCTTTGGCCTTAGGGAGGTTTTTGGGGATTTCCTTTTTTTTTACAAGCAGCATACCATTTGCACATTTCAGTCCCCAGATGATACCAGATAGTTGTAGTGAGTGAAACCAAGGAAGTGGCCAGAGTTAGGAGAAGCCTGTCAAAAGCAAAGCAGTATCAAGTTGTGGTCCTTTGCCAAAATGTGTTAGGCCCAGATTGTGTCTAAGTCATTATAGAAGATGAAAGTGAGGGTCAGGGACAAGGTCAGGCATCGGGCTGGAGGTTCAGTTTAGCTAAGAGGCAGCAATTACAGCCTGTCAATAAGCAGAAAAGACTTGCCAGACAATTCAAAAGCTTTATGAACAGCCATGGCTTGTTCTCAGAGGAATATGTGTTACAACTGTTGTTTGTTTTTATGTTCATGAGATGAGAGATTCTTCACATCTTATTGAGTAATTGGAGTGAATAGTGTGTCTTGGGTTTCTCTTCTTGCTTAAATATATAGAGCTGAACGTTCTCTACAGTATATTGTCGGATATGAGAAATCAGATATCAGTGCCAGATATGGCACTCATTCAAGGCCATTTCAAGTCCTCTAATAAACTAATCATAGGGCTCTCACAGCCTCAGACAGCTGGAATGGCTGTGCTACTCTTGTAGACATCTTCTGCATTTGGGGTCAAGGAAGTGACCTTTATTTGTATGAACAACTCTTACTGGAAGGAGTGGCCTCACTGTGGCCTCATAGTGGGCTCACTGACACAATGTGAATAAAGGTTATTTGGAGGGAGCGACACAAGAAACTGCATGATTGCGTTGGGGCGTCAGAGTGCACTAGGATGTAAGAGTATGGCTGTGTGGGTGGTGTATAGTAATGATTTAGATACTGTCTTGCATGGAAAGAAAACAAAGCACAGTCATGTTTAAAACCTGGTTTCAGAAGTAGAGATACAGGTTTCCTTTGCATTTCATCAAGTCCAAAGTGAATAAATTTTAAATATATCCAGTTTTCTTTCCTTTTCTGGAATAAGTTTTTCATTGTTTAAGGAATTAAATGCTTAAATGGTTTTATTTTTAATTTAGTCTTTGAATAGGAGTAGGTAGAGATATTATCATTAAGATTGATTTGCTTCAAGGTTTTTTGGTACTATTTTAAAATAGGAAATACTCATAAATTCCTTACAGTTTTTGTACTCAAATTTAAAACTACTTTAATGTACTGTAGCTATGATGAAGAAGAAATTGCACCTACTGTGCAAGAATTGTTATTCTGAAGCAAAAGACCAGGGTACTTAACACCTTTTGACAAAGCTGTTTGAGACATAGGGTGGTAAAATCTGACTCTGTTATTGGAGTCTGAAATTCTACAGCTGCGTGTAAAAATGTGTGTTAGAGCTGTGTCATTGCCTCAGGCAGGGGCATCCTCCTGCTTCGTGACCGATGAATGTCGTCTGTGCCTGCCATGTCCTGTCCTTCAGCCCCCTAAATGCGCTGCTCAAACACAGTGAATTTTCAAATGTGTTGTGATTGTACAGAAAGTATAAATGTTTGAAATATTTGAAATATCTGAATTATATTATAGTGGAAATAACTGTGTGTTATAACTGAGACTATGCCAATGTCTCCTCTGCAAGAGTGTTCTGTTTTACGTTCCCAAACACATGCCAGACTTCAACCACAATACATTTTTCTTTTATCCTTAACATAACCTTGCTATTTAGATATGTACTTTTTTTTTTTTAATGGCTTAGCTTTTGCCATAGTTTTGACACTTCACAAAAATCCCTAATGCATTTAGGCAGTAGACTGCAACTGAGGTAAGGCCTTTGTATCTTCTCTTTTAGTGTAGAAGCAGTCATTATAGAGCAAAAAATGCCAGACATAGACTGGAAATCAAAATACTGTTCCATATTAATTTCCTAGGTTCTTTCTCCTTCCTCATTAAAAACTTAAAGAGGCTTGAGTTCCTGATATGAGTTCCCCTTTCTCTTCTTCAACTGATAATTATGGAGGAGCAGTAGTTCTGTAATAATAGTTTTCTGTGAAGTCCTCTTCAAATGGCAAATACAGGTAGCCCAGAGGAGGTTTGAAGGTAGTAAATATTAAGTCTGCATAAGTAGAGTGGAAAAGGAATATGGCTGCTTGTGAAAGGAATTGTCTAGATGGTTGCATTCAAAGAGTTGTGGTCAGTGTCTCAGTGTCCAAGAGGAGACAGTGGGATTTAGTGCATTCTCAGGAAGTTTGCCATCAACGCCAAGCTATGTGACACTCTTGAACCAATGGAGATTTATTTTCTTGTAGTTTTGTACAATGAGCTTACTACAACTGCCCTTTAAAAATATGTACCGTGTTTGGTGTCAAGAGTAAATGTACATTTTAGATTGAGATAATGTCAGTGTCTGGTCTGTGGGGTATTTTTGCTTTGAAATGGAATGAATTGCAACAGATTTGACTAGTTTTATGCCATCAAAGTAACTATACTGATAAATTTATCTTCAAGGTTTTTTTGTGAACTAATCAAATTATACAAGAAGGTCATAAAATTCAGAAGCTCCAAGTCAGATTTCCGTTTGGAACTTTAAAGTAGATGAAGCAGTGCAAGCAAGCAAAATCATTCCTGTGTTGTACTTTGTCACGTCATTGATCTCAGTTTAGTTGGTAATTGCTTTTAATGCACTGAAGATTCCCTCGTATTTTTTCCTTCAGTCTAATGTAGTGCTCAGTATTACAGTGTTCATCACCCAAAATTTCAGTGACATTCTTGTGGGACATCGTAGTGGAACATCTTATTGAACTAGTATATCATTTCATCATAGATAATATTTTAGAAGTTGAAGCTCTCATGTGAAATAAAGTAATTTAGTTTTCTCTGATCACAATCACAAAACATTTAGCAATTTTAAAAATGTCTTGAAACTAATAGATATTATGGCTTTGATTTCAGAAAAAGCTTTTGCAATGTTAAAGGGATAATGCAAGTGTAAACTTTTTTTATAGCAAAGTAGTTCACCTTTTACTGCAGGTAGACATTTCAATCCTGTAGGAATGTGGGGGTTTTTTTCTAAGTTGGTTACATTCTGCAAATGTACTGAGGGTGAAAGGATCAATGAGAAGGATCAGTCCCTGTTCAAAGTCTGGCCTCTGGTTCCTGCAGAAGAGAACAATGTTGCTGTGCTCATGATCCTGATAAAAGAGGAAAAAGGTTAATAGGGTGCAAAATTTCTCAGTAAGAAAAAAAGAAAAGCTGTTTTGCTGAAGTGTGTGAAATAAGCTGACATGAAAATGTACCCAGGTTTTATAAGCCCTTCTCAACTTAGAATATACCTACAAATAGACCTTCTAGTTTTACTATGGTGAGTGAGTGCTCTTGGGCTCAGATTTGTATACTACATGACATGTCTGGAGGAGGTACAAGCTCTTGAATTGGGGATGGTTTGCTGTTTGTTCTGTGTGTATGTATTGAGGGGTGTAGATAATTGCACACTAACCTTTGATATGGCAGCCCTAACAATTGCTGCTATAATAATCATCCTCCTTTCAATTCCAAGGGAGAATGGAAACTGCAGTTCCATAGATTGCTTCTAATTTTATGTATGAGCTTGTTTAGAGCCATCTATCATTGAAGAACATGTTGTCTCTTCATTGTGGCTTTTAAAAAGTCTGTAGCATGCTGACTGTATTTGATGACATATAATGCTGGATGCAGGCAGATCAAGGCATCATCACATGTGCATCCTGGCATCAGCCAAATTGAGTTGCTTTATTCCTTTGCCTGTGATGAGAGGTGGTGATGAACACTGCTGCTTTTTCAAGTGATGGTGAGTGATGGCCCTGCCTTAAGTGGTGGCCGGATATGGAGTGGGGCTTCCTTCTGTAAGGATTGTTCCTTGCAACCTTCTTTAAAGCACTGTGGTGACTGGAAATTAATTAGCTCCTGCTGATATGATGTGGCTTGATGTTGCTCGAGCATATGGTATTACCTTAGGGGCATAGATGTCTTTGAGAACAGTTCTTGACTTGTCAAAGATCTGCTTTGATTTGATTTTGGTTGGGTTGAGTTTTTTTGCTTGTTTGTGTTTTGAGTTTGGAGTAAGGAGAGAGTGTGTTCAGGTTGTCTGTGATGACAAGAGAAGTCGGTGTCCTTCTGTGACACCATTTCAAGAAATAACTTTTATCCAACAGTAGGTTTACTGTTCTGGCACTGTGCCTAAATCCATGAGCTGGTTTCTGCTGGAGGTGTATAATCTCAGTGAACCAAATCCAGAGCTTCTGGCAAAGCCCATATTCAAGAAACTGTCTCATGGATTTTCTGTAAATGTTAATGGTGTTAAACCAGCAGAATCACTTCAGAAAGGATCAAAGTGCCAGGGGGCAGGAATGGGGGTCCATAGAGCTGAAGGAGGGCTTGGCACTGGGATTGCACTGTTTGGAAACATGAAGGCAGAATTGTTAACATGGTGGGATTAGGGAACAGAAAGTCATGGGCAGATTTTGAGGGGGATCAAAGACAATGTGAGAGAGTCAAGCATGGGAGAGAACTTCCTGTAGAAGTTAGTGATGGGATAGAAGAACAGTAAGGAATATTCCATAGAACAGAAAATAACGGGAGAGGTACTACATCATGCTCAAGGCATAGTGATGCTGACATTGCCATGTGCCTCACTTCAGAGCCCTCTGCATGAATGATTACAGGTTTTGTATAATCAGATAGTTATCTTTGTGCTCCTAGAATTGACTCCAGTGGATCCAGGAGGTAGTGTGTTAAGGGGATATCATGGAGAAAGTTTGCATTGTGTCCCATGCATATTGCCAGTTTAAATACAAGCAAAAGCAGTTAATCAATTTTTTGCAGGTTATTGTTTTGAATTTCAGGTATTTTTTCTTTTCTCAGCTGCTCAAAGTCTTCATCTTTCTCTATATCCACTTTAGGACTCCTGAATTAAGAAGTGCAAGACTGATCTTTGTTTCCCTGGTATATAGTGATATATAGAGTGGTATATAGTGAATGTGTTTGTAAAAAAGAAAGAGGTACTGCTGTGAGGAATCCAAGGGGACAGCTCTTTCCACACCTTGAAAAAGCTAAAGCAAATTCATACCAAAAAAACAGGCTGAAAGGAATGTGGAGGACTCAGAGGAACTAAGTGAAATTTGGCTTCAATGATATTAATGGTAAAACTTCTTAGATAACCATGGAGCCAGTGTTGCAGCTTTGGATTTAGTTTCCATTACTGCCATTACAAGTACTGCCTGTTCCCCTGATGTAAAATGAACACTGTGACATTTTCCCATCATTGTACAATACAGCAAGGGTCACTGGAAAGAAAGCCCACACTAAATCCAGGTATTTGCCTCATTTACAAAGGGTTGTTTTATTGCTGATTTATCATGGGGTAGAAAGTGTGGGGAGGTTTCCCAGCTGTTTCCAGACACCTCCTGTGGGGACTCTCCCCTTCCTGACAGCTGAGGCCACATCACCCTGTCTGGCATAACAGTTGTTCTGCCAAACAAGAAAGATAGCCACACAAAACTCAATGTCTTTAATGTGTAGCCTTAATTCCCCATCTGTCTAGCATCCTGCAGCTATTAGGGATGGATAATTTTCCTATGGGGCAGAAAATATTCCCTGGAGCTGCGGATGATAGGGGATTAGGAGTGCCATTATGGGGCCACTAAGTAGAGAGGGTCTTTACATCTCAGGCAGGCCCTTTGGTTTGTTTTCAGAAATGCATGGGGTTTTGTAATGATTTTTTCTGATATAACTTCTCTTAATTTGTATTGTTCTCAGTTACTGTCTCAAAGTTTTTCTAGCAGCTATTTATCATTGTGGAAGTGTATCTCCAGTGGAGAAGAGCAGATGGTAACCTCACTTCAGAGTCTCTGGGGAATTAGCTTTGTGAATCTAACTTATAAGTGAGTTGGCTTTAGAATTTGCCTTTGTTTTGAAAGCAGAGTTATGCATTTGGCCAGAGTAGTACCCTGCCTAGGAGTGGTGAGGTTAGAATGGGCATTTCTGTACATGTGTGTAGTTATGGCACAGTGACTGCGTAGAGTCTGAGCTTCAAGTACATTTTCCTTTTGACTGTCACGGTCCAACACATTCTCTCTTGGGTCAATTAAGTTACTAACTATATTTTAATATAAATTCTGATGCTGTGTCCCTTATGTCTAATACTTCATATATCCATGTATCTAGATAAGTTCATATGCATTGGCAGAAGATTACCTCAGAATTTTGCCTAGCTTTAGTAAAGAAAAATTCACCTGAGAGGAACAGGAAACTGCCAGTAAAAGTTATTAATGGTCTACTGGTAGAGAAAAAGCTAATGCCTCTTTTTCATATTTATAGGATTCTTCCTGTATACAGGATTCAGGCAAAGCACTGAAGGTGCTTAAGCAATATCATATGTCAAAGAAGCAAGTACATACGGAAAGAATGTGCAGGTCTGGAAGAGGCTTGCCAGACTGGTAGCTCCATCCTTGTGATCTTGCACGTGTGGTTGCATGGCAGAGTGGCTGCAGTTGTGCATGTAGCAGAGAAGCTGGGTATCGGCCAGGGGAGGGAGGTGATGTGCTCACACCTGAAGTGGGAAGGTGGGGAATTAAATGGCACAGGACTGTGATATTAGGAGCAAGGCATTTCATCACTAGTGCTGTTAGAAGGAATTTATGGAGCCGCACTTGTGCAGAGCGATCTGGACAACTGGAGCCTTTCTGTGTTATCCCAGAGAGAGCTACTCCTTGTTTCTCACCTGAAACACCACCCACTCTTCTAACAGCATCTTCCCATATCCACACTTTGTGCACAAGAAAGTGGGAATTCCCCACCACCCCAAGGCAGCAGCAGGCTGCAGCAACCCACTCGCACCTTTTCCCTCTTTAGGTGTGCTGCCCACCCCATGGGCAACCAAAGATCATTCCCTCTCTCTCACCCCCCTCAGAAATAGCAAACTCTTCCCATCTGCTCCCTCAAAGCCAGGCAGGAAAGCCCCAAGGCCTGTGAGCCAGTGTGGGAGAAGGCTTTTGGCTGCTCAGCCAGCCATTTTTTGTGCTTCCCAGGGAACAAGGCAGCCAGCTGAATGTAGGCACTGGGTTTGACACTCCAGCTGCCAATTGGGCCATGCTGCTGCAGCACATTCCAGCCATGAGCAGTGTAAAATGATACACCAGGAGTACAGATGTGGTTAGATAGCTGGCGCTTGCTTCCCAGCATTCCTGATCTGTGGAGCATGCACATCACACTTTCTTTCTTTTCATTTGATTGAAAAATTATGAATACATTGCTTTTCTGCTGTGTAGGGATTTGGGTAAATTCTCTGTCTTGGCAGAAGAACAGAGACTGTGGTTCAACGTCCACACAGTAATGCAAGCCTGTAAAGACGTCTGCTATTCTGGTTGTGTAGACTGCTTGAGTACATGCAAATATTTATGCACTTTGTGCTGTTGTGCTCTTAAAACGTATTTTCACACTGTGGGAAGGCGACTATCAGGATAGTAGGAGAAACAGAATTGCAGTCACAGAATAGTTGAGGTCAGAAGGCACCTCATAAAATCAAGGCTACTCAAAGCAAGGTCAGCTGGAGCAGGTGACCTAGGGCTGTGACCAGTTGCATTTTGAATATCTATGAAGATAAAACTCTACAATTTCTGTGGGCAGCCCTTTATAGAATTTTACCATTCTTAAGACAAAGGTTTTTCTTATGATGTCTGAATGAAGTTCCACGCATTTCAGTTTGTGCCCATTACCTCTTTTTCTTTGATTGTTCCCCAGTAAGAAGATTATAGCTGCATCTTGTTTACACCCCCATCAAGTATTTACACTTACTGATAGGATTCCCCAGAGCCTTCTCTAGGATGAGCAGAACCAGCTCTTACAGCCTCTCATCATGTGACAGGTGCTTCAAGACCTTTATCATCTCTGTGTACCTTTCCTGGATTCTCTCAGTATGTCCATGTCTCCCTTAAACTAAGGACCCAAGAACTGGACACAGCACGCCAGGTGTATCTTAGCAGTGCTGTGCAGAGGGGCAGGGCCACCTGCTGGCAGTGCTCTGCCTGATGGAGCCCAGGAGGCTCCAGGAGGAGCCTCCAGGAGAGACACATTGCTGGCTTATGTTGAACTAGCTGTCTACCAGGACCCCCAGGTCCTCTGAAGAACTGCTTTTCAGCTGTTTGATCATGGTCTGTCCTGGTCTTTGGCATTATTCCCTCATAGGTTCTTTGTTGAGTTTCATGGGGTCCTTGTCAGCCAATTCCTCTATTTCCTTGAAGTTCCTCTGGTGGTAGCATATCCATCTGATGTACCAGCGTCTCCTCCTAATTTTTTATCATCAGCAAACTTGCTGCACTGTCTTCCATCATCCAGGTGATTAATGAGGATACTAGGCACTGTTTGGTAGATGCCAGTATGAACTATGGGGTGCAGCACTGGCTTCCAGGCTTTCAGGCTGGTCTGGATTTCATGTCACTGACCACAATTTTGTGAGCTTGACAGTTTTCAGTTCAACTCACTGTCCGCTTACCTAGATTATGCTTCATCAGTTTATAGCTAGAAAATGCAGTTGCTTCCTTGTCCTTTGTCAGCAGGTCTCAATTCCTATTCAGCAGCAGGCTTGCATTTTCTCTAGCTTTTCTGTTGTGGATGTACTTCTGGAAGCTTTTCCTGTTGCCTATAATCAGATTAAACTCCAGATTGGCTTATGTTTTTCACAACCCCATTTCTGCACATTCAATCTGTTTCAGCATTTCTCCTGTCCCTGCTTCCACCTCTTACACTTTTCATGTTTGAGCATGACCTTAATCGTCCATGGAGGCTGCCTGCCACCTGCACTTGACCTCCTGCTTTTTAGGAATGGACTAATTTTGAGCTTGGAGGCGGTAATCCTTGAAAGTCAACCAGCTCTTGGACACCTCTTTGCCCCAGGATGATATCCCATTAAGTTCTTCCAAGCAGATCCCCTAACAGGCCAAAGTTGATTCTCCCCAAGTCCAGGGTTGTGATCCTACTGTTTGCCATGTTCCATCTTCTCAGGAGCCTGATTTTTACCATTTCCTGGTCCTGCAGCCAAGGCTTCCCCCAGCCTTCACACTTCTGGTCAGTCCTTTTGGATGAAGATCAGGTTCAGCAGAGCTGGACATAACTAAATAATCCTCAGACCCAGGGGTTTTAAACCTTGTCTGTGAAATTAGTTACATTTTCTTGGGCCATTGGTATCTTTTATTTGTTACTTTTTACTTTCTTGAATGAATGAAAATTCATGGCACCATTCCCCACAAGTCTTGGTCCAGAAGATTTGCACTGTGGCCTGCTCTATTTTTGTAGGTGCCATTGCATGAACATTAATTCTCTCATCCACTAAGTATTATCCTGTATTTCTGTGCAGTGGCACTTACGGAAGCAGAGCCACAGTATAGTTATTCCTGGCCAAAACGTTTAACATTCTTTGGAGACAATATGGTCTTGAATGTTGAGCATGTGAGAGCCATTCTTTCTGAAAAGCCTTTTTAAAGATAAGCCAAATTTAAAGACATAAGGAAAATCGCATCTTTGTTCCCTCACATTGCAGAGAGGTTAAGTTGGTTCTGTTGTCTTTTGTGTGTGCTTGTCACATTGATTTCTTCCTGGCCTGTTACCTGTGCCAGTATGGACATGTTTTCCTGAAACTGGGCTTTGGGAAGAGACATTAGTACACAAATACCTCAAGTCTTGCATCTGATACTGCTTTTACCAGGTTTAGTTTGACTTTTTTTCCTAGACTTGAATTCTTGCCCAAGGACAAGAATTGTTGTCTTGTTGTCTATGTTTGGCTCTTGGCTTTTTCAGAAAGTGCTGGTGGTGATATGATCAGTTCTTTACTGTCAGTGCATCACTTTTCAGTTGGTTAGCACAGCAATAGATTAAAAACCTAAGTGGGTGGAAAACCAGCTTTTATTAATTAAGATGGTTCATAATTATTTCTAATGTTACTGTTCTCTGAGGACATAGTCACCCATGAATATGCTGCATTAGTTTAAAAAAGACTAATTTCTTCATAAGAGAAAGATAAATTTATATAAAAAACACTAACAGTCTATGTAGATATTTCCATTTATTTTTTTATGGCAAGTGGATGTTGTTAGCACGGTTCATAAATGATGAATTCCAGTGAATAACATAAACCTGCCATTTTCTGCATTTGCCTCAACTCATGGACCTCAGTTGAGTGGCTTTGGTGAAGCTGGGGACAATATTTGCCCTGGATATGTTCAGGTGAGTACATTTGTTATTGATAAGAAGCTGTACAGACCATATGACAACATAGAATATTGTGTTATTCAGTCTTCCCTTTCCCCTAGAGCATTTTTGTGACTGCCCAAGCTTTTGATCACGGTCTTCTTACATGATCAAATTCACTTTCTGTGTCTAGAGGCTACAGAGATTAAAAAACTGATATCTCTTAGAAAATTAAGCTTCAACATTCATCTTTAGTATCTCTTCCCAGATCTGTGGCACTCCCTCTGGTGAATACTTGCCAGGAATGCCTTTCATGGGTATTTATAGCAGTATTTTTTTTTGAAAAATAAATCTTTTATGATAGACTTTGGCTTTTGGGCTCATTTTTATTCCATATCTCTACTTCGGTTGCACAAGACCTTTGACGTGGTAATCCAGTGGAATGAAAAGAGTTTTCAGTTTAATATAGGTTTACACAAGTTTTGAGGCTTTGTGAAAGTTTTGGAATATAATTCGAACAACTTTTTCCAGTATCAGCATTGAAGTCTTCATAATAATAAGTCTTCATATTTCATAATATATTCTGATAATTCTTGGCTTCATAACATATTGATCATTTAAGTTATCTAGCTAAGGAAACAAGCTGGGTGAAAATGAAGATTAGGTGTGTGAGATACTGCAAATGCATCAGTAGGGATATTTCTTTAAGGAAAGTAGATAAATCAGAGGTCTCAAAACAGGAGGAGAGGGAACTGACTGACAGCTCATCTGTCTGTGTATACTCCCCTGGGCCAAGATCTCTGATCCAGAACACTGGGTCACTGAGATAGTGGTTTAAGTCAAACAAAGCTGACCAGTAAGAAATTTCAAAGTTTGTTTTGCAAGTTGTGTTGTCATTTCACTGATATTCTTTCTGTTGTGTACATGGTGCCTGATATGAATTTCCAGGTGTGGGCAGTTTCTCAGCACTAATAGCTTTGGAAATGTGCTTATCTTGAAGAAACAAATAGTCTTACATGTTTCTTGCATCATACCTGAGGGCGTCCCTGATATCTGTTCATTCTACTGATGAGGTCTACATCCCTCTCTCACCTGAAAGTAAGAATTTGCTTTCTTGATTTCCTGGGAGAATTTAAGAAAATGTGTAAGAGTCTATTACATAACTGCAAATTTATCTTCTTTCAGAGACCTAAGTTTTAGTAAAAGTAATGACTTTCCAAACTTCCTAGCATTTGTCATCAGTTTCTGTGTAGTTTCCAGTCATGGGAAGTCACTCAACCTGATATTGTCATCCCATTCATTTTGTTTGTGTTTTTTCAAATTTTTGGCTGTTGACTTCTAGGTCTAGAAGAGGCCAAAAGATTCTTTTACCTGGTAATAAAGTAAAAATACTACTTAATAACCTGAATGAGTTAAGGGATGAAGAAGCCTATTTTTTTCTTTTCTTCCTTCAGCTAATTCATGTTGGTTTTCATCCTTTCTTTTCTTTATTTCATTATCCTCCCTTCTCCGTTTGTGAACTTGCAATAGTTACAGTAAATATGGAATTAAAAAAAATTAAAATAATCCCTCATTACAAATGCTGCTGCCGTTGTAACTCTCTTAGAAATACCTGTGGTAACTTTCAAGAAGCTGCAATATTTAGCATGCTGTGATGTGCTGGTGTTATGATAGCTACCCTGCTATCAGTACTGAGATAGCTAATTTAAAGATAGCTCAAATATGTTCCCCTGAGCTCTGGTGACTCCTGGAGTGTTGACTGTGAATAAGTACTCTGATTACACAGTGAATGAGTATTCTATATAATATATGGGGTATACCCAGCAAGATAATGGAAAATGGGAAAGGAAGAGTGCTTTTCTTTGTTTGCAGGTATTCAGTTTGACTGTAGGAAAGGAAAAAGGTGAAGAAAATTATGTGAGGGAAGTGCTGGACACCATCATGATAAGAATTACTGTGTCCATTTCTTCTTGTGAAAGGGCAGCATTAAAATTCAGACCATCCCTGCAGCAGGCGCAGCATCAGTGCCTTCAGGAGCGAGGAAGTGCAATACAAGAATGCTTGCATTTGTCAGCAGATCATGTGATTGGGAAGGAGGAACCCACATTAAAGATGTCAGCATTTCTGCACTGACTTTGGGTTCCAGAATGGTGTATTGTCTCATCATTATTTCCTTTACACTCCATCCAGTGAACTTTCCTCCACTTCTGCCGTCCCACATCTGTTTTGTTGCACAGCTGTAACTGGTTTAGAGTCCTTGTAATAAAAAAGAAACCTCTTTTCTTTCAAAGCAATCTGTAGTTTGGCAGGGAATAAAATGGCTACTTCAGCACTGGTGACAGAAAAATCTGCCTTTCATTGACAGAAATAACTTTCTCCAGGCTCTTGTTTAGGCACACTGTCTGCAAATGTATACACTGAAGTACCTTAGGGGTTAACATGAAGTAGTTTAATCTTTTATACTTTGTAATAATTCTCTTTACTGTGTTTCTCTGTGAATTCTTCTCCCTTTTATGCTGTGGTGTTTCATTTAATTTCATGCATTTCTCTGCTGCAATGCTGTATTGTAGTTTCACTTCTTTATCTTTTGCAATGAAGCACTTAATTTTCTTTATAAATAATTTGAGTCTCTGTGCTAGTATTTTTTCCAGGGCCCTCATTTCCTATTCTGTACATAAACTGTATGTAGTAGGGTGGTTTTGCTATCCAAGAAGTTCAAGAAACCCAGACCTGACCTGTAAAAATTTCAAGTTTGTAACTTAGAAATATAACAGAAATAAAGTTGGAGTGAAAATGTAATTTGATAAGACAAACACAGTCAGCACAGCCTCTGAATGGTCTATTTCTACTCTCAAACCAATTCAGAAAACAGGGACAAAACACATTGCACCTTTTTTTTTTTCATGCATCCTGAAGTATTTTTCAAACCTCTAGTGTCTTTTCAAGCTGCAGACTCAGCCTTTGGTGAGAGAGAACGTGAAGTTGCCTCTGGGCAGTGGGATGGCAGATTTCTGCAGCAGTTGTCTTCTTCAGCCATTCTGTCTCCCTCTGTTTTCCACAAGTTCACCTAAAGCCATTCAGCAGGGAATTTTCAAGCTATGAAGCTGCATTATTCAGTTATGAAGTAACAACCTCATCACCATGACTTCAGCAAGGGCTCGTAAAAGATAGCGTCAGATTTATAAGCAGAGGAATTGCCAGCTGTGGCTAACAGATGGTTTTCAATGACAGACTTGCTGGTTTTGGTAACTCAAGAAGGTAAAATTCTGATTAGGTGTTCATTGATAGCCTTCCTTTGTAAATTATTAAATGGGTTAAAAATAAAGCCAAATGCTTCATGTGCAGCACTTCTTTTGGGGACATAGTGTTGTCTCCTTGGATGCGATTTTCTACATTACAAATGAACTTCCATGTTCTTTATTGATTTTGCAAAAGCAGTCATGATGCAGAAAAATGCTGTTCTTCCATGTCACAGCTTGGTCACTGTCCCATATATTGTTTGTCAATTTTCTGTTCTTTTGATACTTCTTCACTATGATACCCAAGTAGTATGTGCACCCTCTGGGTTAAGTAGAGGACTGGGGACTCAGCTGCCTGCCTTTGGAAGGGTCAGAAGCATGTTGCTTTGCTCTCCAGGTACTTGTTAACTCTATTTTTGAAAAACAGAGGCCACGTTTTCCTTTTTCTCTCTTTTTGGGAGCTCACCAGATATATGCAGTCTTTCAAAACTAATTGCCAGTGGCTCAGAAAATTCATTAATTTCCCTCTCACTTGAGGCTGTATTTCATAGCGTTTATTAATGAACTGCAAAATATTAATGAAGGCATGACGCCGGTTTGTTGTTTTTTTTTTCCTCGCAGAAGCATGAAAAAGGGTGAAAGACAATGAGATCCCTTATATCACCCACACATCAGACTGAGTATTTGGAATACCTTAGGAATTGTTCTAAGACACAAAAACTGTTAGTGCAGTCTGGACCTATTACTAAGGACAAGCTGGAACAGAGATATTAAAATATTAAGAAATCTTTCACATTATTTCAGAACAGCTGTTTCCCATTAATTCTAACAGGACCCGCTAATATTGCAGAAGATGTTAAAAGGTATTTAGAGATCATTAAAAGATTAGGCATTTAAAGATCATTTTGAAGGCACGGACTCATCTGCAGGAACCTGGAGATCTTAATAAGTCCATGACTGCCTGCATGGATACTCCTCTTTTAAAAATTAGCCCTGTAATATTTCAGTAGTTGTGAAATGAATACATATTTAATTAGAATCATCGAGACTTCATGATAGTATCAGCATGATTCCTATCATTTTTTCCTGATTGCATGAAATCCTGTAGCTCATGGAAGAGTGGTATGTTGTCTCATTTTGGCACAAGCAGTATTCTGGTGGCATGAGTCAGAGACAGTTTAAACAGAGATCATGTCTGCTTCTGCTTGCTGTGTTTGCCCATCTGTTTCTTCTCTGTTATTTGTAATTATTTATCTCCAAATCGAGGAAATAAAAAGATGGCTATTCTGGGTTTGTAATAATGGTATTCAAAGTGTGATTCCACACCATTGTGAAAATCATAGAATCCTGAGTATAACATTATACAGTGCAAGATTACAAACGAGAATAATTTCAAGAAAAAACACTCAGTGCATAATGAACTTAGCAAAGTTAATAGTTGCTGACATTAGTGTTTGCCTGAAGGTCAGAGTGACACAAGTCATGTTGGACGGAGGGACACTGTATCACCAGAAGCCTGGGGTGTCAGGGACGTGTCAATGCTGCCAGCCTATTGGTGTACTGAAAATTACTTAATTCTGAGGTTGCAGGGACCACTGCAGTGTGGGGATGATGCTGAATTACGTTTAAAAAAGAAAAAAGATTTGGAACAGCAAAAGGGGAGTGGAAGCATCTCTTCAACAGGTGGCTTCAGAGGTGGGAGCTGTGAGACATGGACAGGACAGTGATCCATGCTTAGAGGCATTGTGAGCATTGCCCATGGCCCTTTGGAAGTGGACAGAGTGATTTGTTCACCTCTTGATGAATGCTTGAGAGAAAATGAAATAAGTCTCCTCTCCTAACTGCTTTTAACCTTTTCTCCAGGAGTGCCTTTTGAATAGCAATCTCACAAAGATACCTTAACATATATATAAAAAAAAAAAAAAAAAAAAAAAAAAAAAAAAAAAAAAAAGGAACAATGTGTGAAAATGCATTAAGGGAGTGATATGCCTAAAAAACATCGTGTTATATCAATAACATTTCTTACCAATGCAACATGAAAATGTGGTGATATTTTAATCAGCTAAAACGTTACTTTGATACTTCTGAGTATTCCGTAAGTGTTATGATAGTCCTGGAGATATAGGGAGATGTTTCTGAAATTCTCAAGAAAAATAGTGAGCTAGACACCTTCAATTACTCATTGTAGCTTAACAGATTTTATATAAGGAAGGGTGAGAAAGTCTTTTGTAGCCCTTGTTGGGGGTTAGGTTTGTTCCTTCTTTCTCTAAAGAATTTTTTCCCCATAAGTTACCAAGGAGACCAAGTGTTGGACACTTGAAAGTACTTAACCGAAACAAAGAGGTGGACAAAGGTGGAAGAGGGAGATAACGCAGGTAAAAGACGGAGCTTGAGGCAGCTGCGGGCTGTTCTTTTTTCGGCGTTTGGGGAGAGAGAGAACGGCTGTTGCTGGCTGGAAGAGTTTCACTGTGGCCAAAGGGATCCAGTCCTGGGAAATCTACTATCACCGGTTCGGCCTGAATCCTGAGTTTTCTCTGCCACCCGCGGGAGCTGGGCCAGGCACTGCCTCGCCTTCGGCTTCTTCGGTGCTGCTCCACTTGCTACAGTGTGACCCTGCACCCCCTGTGCTGCCGGGACATCCTGCCCCTGCCTGCCGGGACACCCTGCCATCCCAGCTACCAGCCCGGGACTTTTCCACTGTTTCAGCTTGGTGCTCTGAGGATCCTGCAGAGACACAAAAACGAAACTGCCCTGGGTTTTGTGAAACAAAGCCCTCAAGGTTCTTAGTACTGTTTTCGTTTGTTATTAATGCTGTAGTTGTTTGGTGGGTTTTTTTGGTGTTTGTTTGCTTTGTAATACATACTAGTAAAGAACTGCTATTCCTATTTCCCAAATCTTTGCCTAAGAACCTCTGATTGTAAATTTATAATTAAAAAAAGAAAAAAAAAAAAGGTGGGGAGAGTTTACATTCTCCATTCCAAAAAAAACTCCAGTTGTTTTTTTTATTACCTGGCAGATACCTGTCTTCCCAAACCAAGACACCCTATCAGGTAGTATTGTTCTCTCGTAGTTCCGAATTACTCCAGTAGCCTTTGCGGGCTTTGCAATTACTAATTATTGATTAGGATTAATTGAGATTATACAATTCCATAGATATCATAGCATTCTAGTCAAGGGTTGAGTTAATAGATAAGGAGATCATTGGTGCAAATTACAGAATTACAGCGACATTAAGACCGGAAAAGACCTCGAAGATCAAGTCTAACCTGTGACCAAACACAGCCATCTCAAGTAGACCATCACACTAAGTGCCAAATCCTGTCGTTTCTTGAGCACCTCCAGGGTGTTCAGGACTCCACCACCTCCCTGGGCAGTCCATTCCGATGCTCGTCAACCCTTTCAGGGAAGAAATTCTTCTGGATGTCTGACCTGAATCTGGACCTCTGCTGGTGCAGTGTGACTCCATTTGCTTGTGTCCTGCTGCTGCTTGCCTGTGGGAAGAGGCTGACTCCCACCTTGCTGCAGCTTCCTTGGGTTTTTGCCAGGTACACAGGCTGCTTCTGCACATGTGGAGGTTAAAGCTTGTTAGCTTTTGTACAAATTGATGAGTGCAATATGGGCATGGGCCCTGCTGGGTTTGAATACAATTAACAATAATGATGCATGCTATCAAAACCTGACATTTATTAAACACAGACAGACTTCCAAGTCTGCTGTAGCTGTGGTCTTGGGTGTGCCCTCTCCCGTGGGATGCATGTCATCTTCCTGAGCCACACCAACACTGGTGAGAAAGCAGGGGAGGCTGCAGGCACTACCAACAGACCACTTCAACTCTCTTTCCAACGCAGTTGTCAGGATCCTGGGAACAGGAAGCTCAAAATTTCCCCCAGTCCAAAATTCCAGGTAGATGCTGTACCCATGCCTCATTGAGTTCAAGAATTTGTCTCTGCCATTAATTTTTTAAATTGTTAACTACATTTATCTAAAAGATTGTATACATTTTCTGCTGATTTTATCATGGCTTTTATTTCATATAAGACAATTCTTACTGATTTCTTTCATTAGAATTTGTTCAGAAGTCAGTTTTATGCTGGCACATCAGAAAATGAGACCAGCTGTACATCAAACAACACTTCAAAGGTTTTATTGATTTTTGGGGTTTTTTTCAGAGGAATGTTTCATCAAGGGCTTTCAGTGAAGTTCCTTCTTCAACACTTCTTGTAAAATACAGTGCTCTGAAAAGTCAAAATATTGTCTTCCTAAATGATTAACCTTAAAGGGCAAAAGCACCAGTGCCTGAAGAGGAGAATAAGTTGAGACTGATCTGTATTAGTTAGTAATGCAGGTTTTTCTACTTAGATTTACAGCATTTAGAACTATATCCTGGCAGGAGGCAAGATATGAAAGCAATTTTCAGTTAAAGGTGTCTTCTCTGGGAGTACATGTTCAGCTCCTCAGTTTGTGTGGATGTGTGCATATTTTATTCAGTCTTAGTCTACAAAATCTGAATGTTGTTATGTGATCAGCACTTCATGGTGGTCTTACTTTTTAACTTTTATACAGAATTACACTGATGAGTTGTATGTGTTTATAGGTAGAGAGAGGTGGGAGGGAACACAGGGAAAAAACACTGTTCTGTGGGATATGAGATAAGGATTTTACTGTGAGTCGTACAGGGTCTATCTGTATTACTGGAGATGAGCCACGGCAGTTATGCACTTTTTTTGGAGGAGTGCTGATAAACCCTTGTGTCACACCAAAGGGGGGGAGGTGTCTATGGTGGAGATGGTCAGGGAAACTCCTGGACAAACAGTTACAGTGCTCTTAAAAAGTATCTGTGGGGTTATTACTCATACCCATTTGCTTTTGAAGCTAAACTTGATTCACTTTTATGGCCTGGAGTTTATCCTTTTAATTCTGTGCTTGGAGAGAGCCCAAGTGCTGACCACCAAGCCCCTGAGGGCAGGCACCACTCAGCATACTCTGGAGCTGGCTGGCAAACCACCCACCATGCAGTTTGCACCACCCATCAAACACCACCCCATGTGTTTTGGAAGGAAGGATTGGCTCAGCTCAGGTCTACTCAGAGCCCCACTGAGCATTCTTAAGATTGACATCTCTTATGAAGACTTCATACACTTCCTTCTTTTTCTTTTTCTTTTTCTTTCTTTTTCTTTTTCTTTTTCTTTTTCTTTTTCTTTTTCTTTTTCTTTTTCTTTTTCTTTTTCTTTTTCTTTTTCTTTTTCTTTTTCTTTTTCTTTTTTTTTCTTTTTCTTTTTCTTTTTCTTTTTCTTTCTTTTTCTTTTTCTTTTCCTTTTCCTTTTCCTTTTTCTTTTTTTCTTTGTCTTTGTCTTTTTCATTGTCTTTGTCTTTTTTTTATTCCCCTCAAGATTGATGACAGTACTACACTTTGACAGCTTGGGATGAGTTTTTCCAAGATGAATATTTGCCCTAAGCCATATTATTTTAATTATTTTCTTTAGAAAAATGATGACTGGAGAATGCCAGGAATTTCTGGGAATAAAGCAGGGAAAAAAAAAAAGTTTGTTTTCTGATCTTGATAAATGTGTTGACTTTGAGTAGCAATAACTTCTCTGGATTTTGAAAAAGGCTTGAAATTTGTCAGGGGGTGGTTGGTGGTGTGGATGAGGGGCTGAATCTCCTGTAAAAAAAAGTAGGTTTTGTTGTGCTGCTCCTAAACATATCAAAGAGAAAAGCTGTGTTTGTCTGTGCTGAGTGGATATTCCGTGGAGCACCTGTGAGTGAAGCCACGTGGGGCATCTCCTGGTTGAGGCTGAATTTCCCTGTGGTCATAGCATGGCTTCCATGGGGAACCCAGGGCTGCCTGTGCTTTCTGTGACATCTCAGCTGCCTGAGTAGTGTAGAATATTGCTCTCTTGTGTAAGGGAAGCACTGTATTTACCAATGATCCCCAGGAGGAAGGGACTGCTCAGGAGGGAGCCCCACACTCTGCTCCTTCATCTCCAAGTGGTGGGTGATGTGCTGCCTCATGTCAGGTGTGTTGTCTCCGGCATGGAAACTTGAGTGTGCACTTGTGCATCACTGGCTTCCACAGAATTTGGGGTCTCTGGTTCACTCCTCACAGCCTCCTGACTCCTAGGTCAATGTACTTGGAATACCCAAAGCTGGCAGCATGAAGTTGGAAATCACATTCCTGCCACTGAACCCAGCCAGGAGTGGTCACTGATGGTGGAGCTCCTGATTTGGTGTGTGCCCTGTTTGTTTCTAACCTATGTAAGTGCTTAGTGGCTTTATCTACAGATGGATATTTGAGGGTGAGGTAACTCTGATACATCACCCCCAGTGATTTTAGAGGAGCTAGGCACTTTGTCTCTTGTGTGCAGATGAGGTTTTTCAGAGGTAAGAAGGATCACATGGTTTAGGGGCTGGCCACCACATTTATGTTAAAAAAAAGACAAAGAGCCAAGGTTTGTGATGCCACAGCAGCACCAAATGGTGGAAGGGGGGAAAAATAAATCAAGCCCTACTCTTTTTAGCCTCTCTGTTCCTCCTAAGTGTACTAGTTTGGGGAGGCTTATGGATAATAAACAGGGAGGAAGAAATGCCTGCAGTATCCAAGCTTGTGCAACTCAGTGAGAACACAGAATCAAACCTGGTTTTCAGGAAGGAGTCAGAAACAATATATTTCTACAAAATCAGATAAAGTTGTCGGTGTTGTCAAGTATCGTAGTGTGCATCAGATTGTGTCAAGTCTGTTATAGGCATGAGTGCTGTCTCTCTGGTTTTGAGTTAGTGGAGGGGAAGAAAAAAACTTGTGGTCTTGTTCAGAAGAAAAAGAATAGTGAATCTTTTAAATTTCTGGAGTCCCCAGTTAGGCATGATCAAAGTGCTCCTGAGGTAGTGTGGCTCTCTGCCTCTCGCTAAAACTTAACACAAACCATTCACTTCAAGCTGTGTGTGAGAAGCCCCCTGTTACTCCAGTGAGTGCAGTGTATTGACAGCAGGGCAGGCAGACCAGAAAGCCAGTCAATCTTTCCTGAAACCCCACTTGCTGTTGTTATAGAAGCTATGTTAAATTCTAGTAGTTGGTTGAAACTTGTGACAGTGGTCCCCAAAGTCCTCAGCCCTCTTGGTAACACCAGATGCTGTGATGGTCCTGGTCAAGGTCCCCAGCTGTGATGCAGGGGGCTGAAGGTTGTTGGCAAAGAAGTTTGTTGGCCCTTGCCCAGGTGTGAGCAGGTCCTCGGTGGATGGGAGTGGGTGCTCCCCAAAGCCCCCAGAGAGGAGTTGGAGGAACAAACAGCCCCATGCTCTTGCCGGCAGCCTCCTACTTCGAGGTGGGCATAGACATACCAAACAATGGGCATCGAGATGATTCACTTTCTCTGCCAGCAGATAAATATCTTAATTAATTCTGAATCCACTTATTGTAAATGGAGCCTATGTGACAGGTTTAGTGGGATTTTTAGCAGCACCAAAGATATGAACTTCTTCAGCATGTTCACATCCCAGTCCTGGTTCTTCTTAAGTCACATTCCCAAAGACCAGTCTTATCTTCTGCCATCAGTACTGTTGGGCATCTTTTTTATCCTGAGTGTGGCGTGAATGAAAAAGAAAAGGAGGTTATTCTGACCAGATGGAGTCCACCACAAGCAGTGGCAGATTAAATTTACAAACTGTTAAGAGCAGTCCTGCAGAGAAGGACTTGGAGGTAGCTAAAAAACTAAAAATGATCTGGCAATGTGCACTCACAACCTAGAAAGCCAGTCAAGTTTTGGGCTGCATCCAAAGCAGCATGGCCAGCAGGTTGAGATAATACCTCACCTGAAGTGCTGCATCCAACTCTGAGGCCCGGAGCACATAAAAATAAGCATGAGTCTGTTACAGCAAGTCCAGAGAAGGGCCCTGAAAATGATCAGAGGGGTGGAACACAACTCCTATCAAGACAGGCTGAAAGGGTTGGAAATGTTCAGTCTGGGGAACAGAAGGCTCAGGGGAGATATTGCTGCAGTCTTTCAGCACATAAAGTGGGCTTATAAGAAAGAAACTTTTTACCAGGGCACATAGTGACAGTTCAAGGGACAATGGTTTTAAACTGAAAAGGAGGTAAGTTTGTACTGGATGTGAGGAAGATATTTCTGCAGGGAAGATGGTGAGATGCTGGAACACGTTGGTGAGAGAACTTGTGTATAACCCATCATAAGTAGTTTTCAAGGCCAGGTGGCATAGAGCCTTGAGCAACCTGATCTAATGACAAATGTCCATGCCAGTGGCAGGGGGATTGGACTAGATGATCTTTGGAAGTACCCTCCAATATTGCAAACCATTCCAAAACAAGTTAGCATAATAGCCAACATCTGGTCTGACTGGTCATTGTAAAGTTTCCATGGATATTATATTCAGGAGAGTGTAAAGGAGCATAAATAAGTTCCTCAGTGGCTGATAGAAACATGCATCTTTCCAAGCTACACAGCAAACTAAGTATGGCAGTCAAGGGCTGCAGATCATAAGACATAGTTTATAATCAAGAGTTTGATAGCACATAAGAAGGAAGTTACTAGTAAGCCATAATAAATTATATAGTCTTTGGAAGTCAGGACAAGTACTGTATATTTGATACAGCAGAGTGTGTCAGTAAGTGTTGTTTGGGTGACATGATATGGTCAAAGACACAGGCCTGAGAAAATATGTCTGCAGGAGTTTTCAGGATATGAACAGTGCACAAATCCCCGTGACGAATGTAGAGATGACAGCTTAGACCACATTTCAGCTATACAGTGTGCTGTGGGACAACAGATACAACTTATCCATGGCAGACATAACTAATACAGGACCTGGAGAGAGAAAGTGCTACCAGCACTACAGGCCAAAAATGATGATAGAATGCCAGTAAATGAGATGTAAGGGACTACCTGTTTCTTTTCCTCCTTATTAGTGCATCTTTTGTCATAGATATCTACTTTATTGGATACAGCAAAGCTCAGCATGTCAGCTATTAATTGAAATGAACTATTCCAGGCTTAGAGTGTGCAGCAAGGCTTTGATGTCTCACTGCCTGGCAGTGATGGTTTCTTAATAGCTGCTGTTGTATTATGTGAAAAGGTACAGAGAGAAGTATTGTGAACATTGTCGTGTCAGGTTTGGTGATTTACTCAATTTTCTTCTTGTTTAGTATTGCAGAATATTGATGTTTTCAGTCTTCAGAAATGTGACACTTGGACAAGATTTGTGACTGTCGCATCAGTAAGGAGCTTGGCACTCTGTCAGCTTGGCACGCTGTGGACTCTGCAACTTACTCTTGAATGAGGGAAAGCAGGCAAACAAGGAATTTCAGACTCTGGCCCCTGAAAATCATGAGCATAGCCTTTAAAAATAAGTGTTTGTTATATGTTTGGTTTTAAAGCACTTCAAAAGGACTTACATGACTAATAAAACTTGAAGTAGTTTTTTATTAGAGTTAAACCTTTGGAACAAAGCAAGTCTTCCATAAAGGTCGTATTTGCTCCAGAAATCAAAAAACCAAATCCAGTTCTTGAGCTATTTCTTACCTTGGAAAAGTTTTTTCTTGCATTGTATCTCTAAATAACTTAAGCTACTGCTGCTCCCTTTTTTTGCTGACTATAGCATATCAGAGCTCCCTGACCTGAAGTCCAGCATGCTGTTCAGTTCTGTTATAGAACCTTGCTTACTTTGAGTGCATGTGGAAATTAGTGTGCAGGACCACACGCTTCCACCAAGACAGCTTTGTCAGGTTGTCATCATGACCTGGCTCTGGACCTCAGGACACAGAGAAAATGAAACAATTTGTGAGTGGCAGAATGCCACCATCCCATGGTCCCTCTAAGGGTTGGCTGAGCTACACACAGTTCTTCCAGCAAGCATGGGCTACAAATACAGTATAGCCCATTATTTAACTTTTGACAACCAAATACACACAACCTTATCTCTGCTAGGACAGATAATCCTGAGAGGGTAGGGAGTGAATTTTGCATATATTATTCATGCTTGTTAGAAAACAAAGAGAATGCAGTGACACTTGTATTCTTCCAGGCATTTAGGTCCTTATGTAACTTCAGAGATATGAGAGATTGCACCAAGTGCTGTTGAGGGACTTCAGATCCCTTTGGCAAAGGATGGGAACTCCCTTCACCTCGGTCTCTCCCTGAGCAGGGAATTTCTGGGAAAGGACAGGGTTAGAAATTAATGCAGCTTGGTACTACTTTCTCTGCATTCCTTTCCTGTCCTTTATTTTGCCAATTTGAAAGATACTTTAGATACCACATACAGTCCCTGAGATGAGTCCTTCTGAGAGTCCCTCATTGACACAGCATTTGGAGAACTAAATTCATACCCGCATTTAGTGGAGAAAGAATGCCATTACTTTTTTGATGTAGTTTTAATTATTTTTGCTCATTATCCCTGGAGGCATCTCCAGGAAATCAGATTGATGAGCATATATTCCATTCTGCTGCTGGAATCAAGCTGGGACGCTCCTGTATGTTGAGTTGTTAATACTTCCCTGTAAGCAGCCTAGTGCCATATCTCTTTCCCATGTGCAGGTACTGGTTACCACAGATACATGTATGCCAGGCTGTTCCTCTCACATGTTCTCACTGCTTTTCTCTGGCCACAATTACATCTGTACCATAACTTTTATTTTCTTCTTCTTCAAAACGTTCTTGCAGAGGTGTTACCACCATTTCTAATTGCCCCAATCTTATCCAGCAGTGCATCTGTCTTGGGGCTGCCAGGGGGAAGCATCTGGCAGCTTCCAACAGAAGCCACCCCTGTAGCCCTGTTGCCAAAACCTGGCCACGCAAAATCCAATGCAGCATTTTGTCAGTTAACTCCTGATTTCTGATCTTCACATTTGAGCTTAAGAAAGGGCAATTTTTGAATCATCTGCTTCTCCCAGATCTCTCTGATCCCTCTTATTAAGACACTCAGTGTGAAACTGAGAGTGGGGCTGGCCTTGGAATATGCTCAACATGAGTCCTTGAAGGTCAGGTGCTTGCTGTTCATGTCAGGTTATTCTGCCCATTCTGCCCGTTTTACTGCTTCACCTTGAAGAGATCAGTGAAGTGCTGCAGCCATAGCATCTTTGGGACCTCTTTGCTAAAGTGGTCTCTAGAATGCTGCTAAATGCTGTGAGATAAAATTAGTAATAAGAAAGGATAAGATAACAGTATGTCTTAGTATAATTCAACTAAGAAGTTGAGCAAGTGAGAGAGAGACAGTAGGAAACCAGTCTTCATTCGTTCTGCTGTTTGCAGAACCATTGTTTCTAATCTAATGCATTTTGACTGTGGGCTGCAGCCTGTATCCTTCCAAAGCTAAAATGGATGTTCATAATGCTCTGTTTTGATTTTATCATCTGTGAACTCTGACAATAATGTATTTGTTGATTCATGGATACATATCAATACTTACTTGGTCCCCATTTTTCTTTCTTTTTTTTTTTTTACTGACACTGTAGATCATGGATTTAGATAATGATTTGGGTTTGGTGTTGTTGGGTTATTTGTTTGTTTATTTATGTATTAATTAGATAGCTAACTGCTGCCTGTTATCTCACAACTGCTCTGAGATCACCTCTTCAGTGAGGTTTGAAAGAAGGAGATCCCAAATTTTACTTCCTTTGTCCATGTATTTTACTCTGTCGTCAGCTGTGGACCTTCTGAATGAGCGTGGTCCTGTGTGTCCCCGAGACCTGTCTAGGTATTACTGCAGTGTGTGTTAGCACCTTTAGGAACAGCTTGGAGGCATGAACAATAATTCTCTTCATACATTATCGAGTTTCTTTTTCACAGTAGTACTCAGCAGTTCTTGTATCAGTGATGTATATAGAACACAGAGAAACAATACTGCTCGGAGCTTTGGTTGTGACCAGATTTTCTCTGCAGAAGTTCTTCCTCTTTGGGAATTATTTATCTTAGTGCTCCATAAAGCTTGTTGACTGTCACAAAAACACTGTTGATCCCAATTGTTAATTGTTAACTTCTATTTCTGGAAATTTGGTATTCTGCAAAGACTTTGATGAAGCAAACTGTGCAGGAGAGAGTGCATCAGGTTCAGATTTTACGTCCCTAGTCAGTTCTGAGTCTCTCTAATGTAATTGCAATATCCAGACATGGAAAATATAATCAAAAATGTTGCAGGAGAGCCTGATTTTTACAAGAAAAATGCTCTGAATGATTTGAATCCAGTCACAAAATGCAAAGATATGTGAGACTTCAGTAGGCAGATTTTCACACTTTGGTGGTGAAGTTAAGAAGACCAAAATAGCATTGCCCATGGTTTGTCTCTAGCAGAAATGAATGAGTATTGCATGAAAAAAAATGTGTTCTGAAGAGTAGCAAGTCGTTCTTCTTACATATTGCACAATGCTTACACCAGATCAGTAATTTTTTGATATTATGAATTCTCTCCACTGCTTCTCTTCTCTTTAATGTCTTTGCTTGTATTCAATGTATTTTTTAAAGAAAACTTTGGAAGTTTTTAAAAGAAGTTCAGAGATTAATATGTGTTTTTAGCAACCACTTTCCAGTGGTAAACTATTCACAAAAATGAAAAAAATGGTGACATAGAAGTTATTGATTTAATGCTGGAGTGTTTGTTTTATGGGTTTATGAAAAGGTCTGTTGATAACAGCCTTCTAAATAATGATTGAATCTTTATATTCAAGATCAGATGTCCCTTTAAAAGGCAAACATTAGAAGCTTTTCTTCCTATCTTTCTCTAACTACTTTTGCATTGCTTTTATCGTAAATACAGACCCATTTTTCAGCCATTTCCCTTCAAAAGAATCAAAGTCAAGAGTTGATTGCATCCATACTGTTGCCATGGCTAGAATGCAATTTCTTTTTCTTCAATCTTTTAAGCGTGTGCTGTTACCCCTGAATGGATGCAGATCATTGAACAATAGTAAGATAATACAGAGAAATCTTCAGTCTCTCATTGTGTTGAAAATATTGGCTCTATTCTGCCTTTAAAGATTAATAGTTTTGCAGGGATATATTCAGTTCCTTTGATGTTTAAATATTAGAAGCTATAGCTCTTTCAGATAGTGTTAAACAGAAGTGATATTTCTGTTCAAATCTTGAGGGTTGGTGGAATTTTCTCACTAATATGTGAACCAATTGAAGGGGCCTTGTACACCTTCATCTGATTCTCATACTAAAACACTTGGGTTCAGAGAGTATGAGGTGTATAGTGGTTAGATTTTAAATTTGCTTTGGTCGAGGTTTTGGGTTTGAATTTGATTTTTTTCCTTTTTTTTTTTTTTTTTTTTTTTTTTTTTTAAATCTGTCAAATTCCTAAGGGAGTTTTTGCATTGATTTCAGTAGTATTTGAACAGGGCACGTAGGAGTCTGAAAAGCATGGTTACTTTGCTAAAGAGTTGTTTTTCTTGATCTGTTTGACCAAGCATTGATTTTGCTTCCCCATGTGCTCTGAATGCACTTCAGAATTAAAGCCTGCTTTTATTAGCAGTTTTTAAGGCAGGGAGCAGTGTGATGTCTTCTTGAGCATCTTTAGAGAACAGCAGCATGACAGCTGCTAGAAGAGCTTTGCAATCTATGCGTGTTAATTACTGCTAAAAATCCTTGTAATAAAGGAGGTATGATTCTACCCATGGATTTCATTAAAAGTGAAGTCCAGCCCTGACACCTCATTGGCATGCACTAAGGGAGCCTGTTGTTTAAGTCAGGAGTGGTTTAGCCCATCCCCATTAACCTTCAGGTGTGCACTTCCAGGAGAAAAGCTCTGGTTCCAGTAGTGTGGAGAATGTATTTCATCAGCCCTTCCTGCACCCCCCAGTCTGGCATAAGAATGAGGGAGACCTCAAAAAACCCACTTCTAAACATCACCAGTGAGACTTGAACACAAAAAAAGAGAGGATCAATGAAAATCCTGTGTGCCCAAAGGCATTTTGATATTTTTTTTAAATCCAATTCAGTTAGTCTAATTAAAAATGTTAAATTTTTTTGCGAACTTTCTTTTTTACTCTCAGACCACATACTGTTTTTCTACTGGCAAATGATGGGCATATAATTAGTAATGGATGTGAGTATGACTTGCTTTTTATATGTTCTTCTATCACTTGTCATTGTTACACTTACTGGTTTTTGTGCTCCATCCCCCGTTCTTTTCTTGTCCTGACAATTGTCATCATGGCAGCTTTTGCAGAAGAGATTTGTGTAAACTTATGGTGCCTAGTTCAGCCTTGAATCCTGAGGACTACAGGTTTCTGCCATGAGTGCATTTTAAGAGCAACAGCCATGTCATGGAGAGACATCTCGTCACTGAAGGTGTCCCCAAGCAGCTGTGGCGTGCACCTCTGCCAACTCAGGAGGCTGTGGGCACGTCTGTCCTGCGATGTACACTGCCCAGCAGAAACCAGCACCACGTTTTTTCCTGAGTATTGTGTATCCGTGGTTAAGTTAGGTGTGAAAACCTTCTCTAGACCTTATTGCATTCTAAGGGGGAAGCAGATGAAGAAATGTGTTGCCTGTCATCGTGACCAATGATATACAAGCAGTCTGCTGGGGTTTTCTGTGTGACTGCAAAAGGAGGGGAGGGAGGAGAAGGATGGCTCACACAGCAGATGATGTGATTGATCAACATGTTAACTAGTGTAGCAAAATCCCATCTGTTTATATGGTTTACATCTTACCCAGCTATGAAGCCAGGATGAGAAGAAAAGAAGCACAGAAACAAAATCCATTATGAATGAAAAATTGGAACCCAGTCCTGTTACTGATGAAACTAACACAGTTTCAAAAAGAATAAGATCATGTCTTAAGAAGGAGTCTACATGAACATCCGCTAATACTATCCTCCCCTAATTCTGCTTGGCAAGAAAATGGGTCTTTTTCTCTCCAGATTTCTATTTTTTGTTCAAAACGTGGTTAAGCCATTGGGTGTCCTCTGCAAAAAATCAAACAGAATCTAGAATAGAGGATATTGTAACAAGGGAGCCTTTCATAACTATTTGCTACTTAATTGTGGTTGAAGTTTTTCAGTTTCTATCTGCTTAGTTTCTCTTATTCCTGTTGGCAATGGAAATGAGCGGGATAGTAAAACATATTGAGATCCAGACCTATTCTGATAGTTGCATTTCTTCCTGGTAAAATGTGACGACACTTAAAAATTGTTTTTTCTGTGAGCAGAGTAACAGCGCCATGTCTGCCTCACTTCTCTCCGTAGTTTTTGCGAAAGATGTAGCTGAAGTGGCTTTAACTGTGAATGAAGCAATGTTTATGGTTTCTTTAATCACTGTTTACTTTCAGTAAGAGCTTTTTCAAGTAATGGGAGTAAAATATATTCTTCTATCAATCTGTCTAAACGTTAAGAATGCTATGTAGAAAACTACTATAATTTAATCATAGATGTACTCATCTAGGGGGGAAAAAAATCACCAGAGGCATGCATGCAGAAATGTCTTAGCTGTGTATGCAGATTCTCAAAAAAGGGGCTGTGAATGTACAATTCTGCATGCACAGAAATTCAAGCTATCAACATTTTGACTTCTGTCACAGTATCCGTGCTCCATGGCATGCCTGATGAAAAGCTTTTGTGATCTGCCAGAAGGTAACTATTATCTCTTACAAACACAGAATCAGGGGTAATTCATGTCCAGTCAGTCTGTCTATGGGATCTCCTGGAGGTGGACTGGGGCAGGAGGCGGAAAGTAAAGACCTGCCGAAGGTGTGGTGCTCACAGGTATCTAAGAAGAGAGGGGACAGTTTTACAGTGAAATTAAGAAATACAGTTTTGCCAGAACTGTAGTACAAATGTGATGCCCAGGTGGTATTTTTGGATCTAGACTCAATTTGGAGTACAAATAATATGAGTAATGACAAATGTATTGATTCTCCCTATAAAGCAACCCAGTGTTCAGTCTCCGTGAATTGCAAATTTTGTCTGAATCCCAAGGTAATTTAGATTGCTTTGGTGATATCTATTCAATACTTGGCTTCTGAGGACTACAGTCTTTTTCTTATTCTATTTTTCAACACCTGCCATAACACAGCCTTGGTCTTAGTCTGCAGGAAGTAACTATGTATTAACAATATTTCTGCTACTGCCATGATGCTAATAATTTATAGCTCTATCATGTCTCATATCTTTTCCAGCAGCCAAGAAAACTCCCTTCTCTTATCTGCCACTGTTGAATTTGGAGAGTAATACTTTCTTTCATGTCCTTCCACTAACCTTAGATATTTATGGTAACATCAAGTGCTTTGATAGTCTTTGTGTCCTGCTTCTTAATTTCTGAGAGAAGATGCAGTCTTCTTGCTTCCCCCTAATCAGCCATGTGTTATGTTCTGGTAGAAGGCCGTGCAAAATTTTTCTCTCCCAACAGCTGGTGCAGTTTATGAATTGTTGTCTTTTTGGGGGAGAAAGAAGTTAATCGTCTTTTTGGGGGAGAAAGAAGTTAATCCCTGCATCCATTCTATTCATTCTCATTTAAGAAAATAAATCCCTGCTTTTTAAAATTTCTCTTTTCATTGTTTATCCTTTTCAAACCTGTAGTTGACTTGAGTTTTTTTCTTTAATATTTCTTTTAACGAAGTGGTGTTGCCAGTGGACTTTTTTGAAATCACCTCCTCCAAATTATTTTTTTTTTTGAGCTCTCTCCTTTTACTCTTGGATTTCTTCATTAATTGTTATGGTACATAAAGACTGATAAATCTGCATCATGACAAAACAGCAACATGTATTTGGGGAATGTGAAGAAGTCAGCACATATGTATTTGATTCCAAGCTTTTAATGACTAGTTAGCATTTCTTTCAGGACTTGCTTCTCAAAAGGAGTCTTTTTATAGCCATATGGAAATATTTCAGATGATTAAAGAAAGGGAGAAAAAAGCCAAGTATCATATACAGGAATCTGGAATTGACAAGATTTTAGGTGAGTTTTGAAATAAGCCCCTATGTTTACCTCAGTAACAGACATTACATTAGCTTTTAAAAATCCACAAATGATACACCATCTGAGTGATTTTATAAATGGTGAACTGTATTTCAATGTCAAATTCTTACTTCTAAATCTGTGTTTTATCTCTGTGCAGTAGTGGCAATTCTGTTCAAAAGGTGTGACCAGGAAAGGAAAAAGCCACAATAGGAACAATGTTGGCTGGGTGAAAGCTCCATTTGGGTCATATGAACAATACTGGTTTGCACTGGTTGATGAGCTGATATTCTCTTGAATTACATGGGAGTCCCCAGTGCATGTGGGTGAGACTTTCAAGATCCCAGCAAATTCTAACAGCACTAAAAGTGTGAAAAGAGTGAATAAAAATCACAAATTTTGCTGAATTCAGCTTTTACGCTTATGTACAGAAGATCATTTGGAAATGACAAAAAAACCTCCCAATATTTGTGTAGAAATAAATGAAAATGTTTTCCTTTGAATCAAACAACTCAGTCCATGTTGTTACAATTAGGACTCTTCCCCAACTCAACCTGCAAATAAAAAAAAGTCATTTACAAGTTCTTCAACTCTGTTTTATAGATCAGAGAGGCACACCTTGAATTTTCCCTATGAGCTGATTTAGTTCAGTTTCTTGTGAGTTCAGTGTATCACTGCACTGAGCACTTACTGCTGCTGCTCCTGTTCAGATTAAAGTTTTCTCCTCCTCTTTTCACTTGCTGCTCTGGTCAGGTCCTCAGCTGGTGTAAATATCTGTGATCACTGTAGGGATGCTGCTGATTTACACAAGCAGTGGTCTGGTTCCAAGCTGTTTTACTGCTCTATCAAAATGGATTTAGTGAGTGAGCTTTTTTGTAAATGTCTGAGCTGAGTTTATTAACGTCTTAGTATCCCTCAGACAAGTGGGTTCTTTTAAAAGTGTTTTCATTTTATTTCTTAGGAGAATGTTATGTTTATTCTTTCTTTATTACTTAAAGGCTGCATTGAAGAAACAAATTGTCCATTGAGATGGGTTCAGTGGAGCATTTGTTTTGTTCTTGACAGAATGGTTCTCTGCATCCATTAAAGAGTAGGAACAAAAACAGAAAAGCATTTTATTTAAAGCTTTAAATGAAATAACCAAGTAATTGTGTATGTGGCTAGACTTGAACTGGCAGTTGGGGACCCCCAGTCTCTTAATTAAGGTGAATGAATAAGGGAAGACTCTGAGCCTCTACCTTTTAGCTGTGTAGCAGAAAAACCATCAGCTGGTGGGAGCCTGGGGTTCTGCTGGGTGTTTAGGGTTTCCAGTTGTTTTTTTGGGAATACCACCAACTTCTGCCAGTGCACGCCAGGACTGACCCTGCTGCTCCTGGGCAGGGCGGGAGGGAGAGAGCAGGAGGATTGCCTTCTCCTTGGCAAATATTGGCTGTACAAATCTTGGTAGCATTTGCATATGTCAGTGTGGGCTCAAAAAATTTATACAGACCTGTAATTGAGAAAAAGAGCATTGATGTGGGCAGCCTGTGCCATTACATACTCCATCCTGTCCACAGCCCATGATGCCCTTGCGGAATGTAGTGAGAGCCATGGCTCTGAAACGCCACCCCTCATTTTGTGCAATGAAGGGGCGAGGGCTGGGTTGGCAAGTCTGCTCTGTGAGGAGGTGGCATGAAATGTCTCACTGTGACCCCACCAGTGCTGCTGCAGCTTCTCTTAACTGTGTCTGCTGCCCTCCCCTAGTGCTGTAGCCAAGTCCAGCATCTCACTGGTCCTTGCAGCTGCCCAGTGCAGCTGTGAGAAGAGAGGAGAAATGCTAATCATGGGGTGTGTCAGTGTTCATTACAGCTCATGAGGTTTACCATGTGGAAACTTTGTTTTAGTAGCAAATGAGAAGTGAAGGTCAGAGAAAGATGGAGCTGTTGTGAGATGGGGAGTGCCATGAAAATGCAAAAAATTGACCACTTTAAATAAAGTAAATCTGTCCATAGGCCAGCAAATGATAGGACAGTAGTGCTATGTGAGTACTTAAATTGCTCACAACTGATTATAGTAACATGCAATGAAGCTGTCATTTACCAAAGCTGTCAGTTACTTAATTATAATTTAAAGCAGATGATATTTAAGGTCATAGTTGTGGTATTTTCTTATTTACAGTCTAAACTATAAAAAGACCCAGAACATTTCATCCTAGGGAATCCAAAAATGGTTGCTGCTGTTTCTTCTTATGGAGTAATCTAGAGTGTCTGCTGTACAGCAGGACTTCTGAAGTTTCTAAATCAAAAAAGATTTAAAATTTCATCCTTTGATGGACTGTTCTTCTGTGGCTTCCGTAGAAAAGACTGAGATAAACTAAGCAGGAATAAATGAAACATGTTGGAAATTCAAACAACAAAAAAGGTGGTCTCTGGAATTCTTGCCAATAGATAGAAATCAGAAAAATACAATTTTGACACCAAATTTGTCTTTAATCCAACTTTCATATGTGTTCTTCCAAGATGACTTTTTCCTTTCTTTTGTCAAACACATAAACTAAAACATTTTTCTTATGTTGTATATTCCATTGCTGTTAGCGATGGTTTTTGTCTTACTGGACTGTAATCCTAGATGCCAGAAAAATAAGCAAAGCCAGTTGAATAAAAGTCACTTGTTTGGGTATTCCAGAGAGTGCCAAGGTATCCTTATGCATTTTAAGCATTAGTGTGGAAAATAGTTTTCACAGGAAATGGTGCAGTATGTCCCTGTCTCCCTTCAGTAGCTCTGATACAGGGTGTTCACGAAATGTTGTGAGAGTACTCTATTTATTGGACTTTCTCACCCTTTTTATCTCAGTTACATAAGCCTCTTATCTGGCTCCTCTTTGGCCAAACAGCTGCTCAGAGCTGTGTTTAATAGTCAACACACAGCTGTGCCCTCTGAGCGGACAGGACCTCAGCACATGGTGTTCACCCAGATATCCAGGGTCAGTACCAGCACAGAACTGGGGTGACACAGGAGTGAAATAGTCCCCTTTGACCTCCCTGTCTAAAACAGAGGTTAGACAGTCTCACCTGCAGGCTGCAAGGCTTGGTGGCCTGGTGTTGATCTCCTGTGTTCCATTTATTCTTAGGGACCTACTCTTGTCATGCCTCAGCCAAGCATCCTAGTCCTACCTGCTGTCCAGGCGCATGCATACCACCACTGTTTGCATTTCTACTTTTGCTGTGCAATCTATGTCAGAAAGTGTAAAGCAGAAACTGAGATTGCTCCCTTAAACCCTCTGCCATGATACCTACAGGCAATTCTCCTCGCCATTAGGCTTTCAGCTAGGTGGGGGCAAACTGGGTTTGGTTGTTTCACCGTGTTTCTCTGGAAGCTTTAATGTGAGGGGGTGCTGATGGTGTATGCTGGTTGACCTTAAGTCATCTCATGTGCCTTCTGAAAGTTGGAGGAGTGAAATGTGTCCTTTGGTGCTCCTGCTGGTGAGATCTGCAGCCAAATCTGGCTGAATTTTTCTTCATAACCACTCAATTCTTTTTTTAGTCAAACATTTCACTGAATCCACAGTCAAAAGGGCGACTTTGAAGTTTTGCTTTGTCTCCAGCGCAATTGCACGGGGGACTCCAGCTCTCCCTTTGAAAGTGAGAGTTCATTGAAGGTCCATGAAAGTGAAGGATTATTTAATTACATCCTGATTTGCCAACACTATACTCAGTCCTGCTCTGAACATAAAGATACATAATGTCTGCTCCCCGTGGAGCCTTAGCACTAAGTCCTGGTTATCATTGCCTCCATGCAGGTTTCAATGTGTTTTCATCTTCTCACGCAGGATCTATTGTGCCTCTAACTTAACAAACCTAAGAATAAGTTAGGCTCTTCCTTTTTATCATCAACATTCCCCCATACAGGCTAGAAGGAATGTTTCCAATAACTTCCTCTTGGTAATGAGCCAAACAGCTGTTTTTCCAGAAAGGACTTGGGAAGCTGTGGTGTGTGAATCAAACCTTTGGAGCAAGCTCCTTTTCCAGTTTTGGTTTTGGCTTACAGTGGTCAGGATGTGTCTGTACTGGTATGAGAGATGGTTGCTGCCTGTGGTACAGCAGCTCATATGCTGATACACACCAGTATAATCTTCCCAGCCTGTGGTCCCTATATATTGGCAGTGAATGAGCTTTCCTGCACTTCAGCCACATATAGTTTTGTTCCTAGGTGAAGGACTAAGGAAATGTCTAGCTGATCCTTTGGTGCAAGATCATAACAATAAAAGAAGGCCACAGCCAAGGGTTTTATGTGCCTGGAAACCTAGTTGAATTGCAGTATTTATCCACATGACAGCTCTGCAGCATTCTGATGCCAAACCTCCAGGGAAAATCCTAAGCACTTACAGGAAGGATCCCCCGCACTTCAAGTTTTCGGTACTTTCAGTATGCATGACTTAAGTTACTTTCCACACTTGGAATTTTGTTTCTCAACATGGATTTTATCTAAATTATGTAAAGCTGCCCCTGTGGCCCTACTCGTGTTCTGCCTTCATGCCAGGAAAAGATCTCAATATCTTCTGCTCTCCTTGCACCAGTGCTGTGGTTTTCTGCGGAGGAAAACTGAGGCACGTGGGCAAAATGTGGGCTATGGGAAGCTCTGCTCTAGTCTGAACTGTCAGAGACTGAAGACAGAGTTCCTTGGAGTAGAAAGCAGAAAAGCTGCTGGCTCAGAAAAGCCAACTTTTTTGGCTAAATCTCGAGTCCTGGTCCTCGTGCCAAGAATTTTTCCTGCATTTTACCTCCATCCAGTCCTTGGAAAAGAGGCAAGCCATCTTTGAAGCAGCATCCAGAACCCATCCATCCCATGAGAGGAGACAGAAGTGGTCTGAATTCTCTTGAACAAATAAAAGAATCACAGCACAGGCTTCTGTTTCCTTGGAGGAGATTAAGCTGTGTCATGATTTTGAGAATAGGGTTCATTTTTTAGGTGTTAGGCTGCTGCATAAAAAGGAACAGACAACCAACAATCATATTTTACAATAGGATGAGATCTGCCTTTTTTTTTTAAAAAAAAAAAAAAAAGAAGATTTAGGTAGCTTTATGGTATTAGATATTTAGTGCACCTGCCTTAAAGGGACTGAAATATCCCCACTAGCTTTTATCTTTGCACAGTTGGTTGATATATAGACTCTAAGAGACAAAAAACATGTCCATGGCAAATGCAGTCCAAGGAAAGGATGTCTGTTAGAATACTATTGCCAGACTTTCCATTATAAGAAGTGACCTTCTACTCCCTTTCAGAGATTTTGGGTCTTCAGTGCTGACATAGAGGGTAAGGAAACATCGCATCACAAGAGAAAATTGCTTTGATTTATCTTATGGAACAGATCTCCTTTTACTGCCTAATGTTCCAGCATGTGACCTCCACTCTGTAATTGCCTATCTATCTGCTACAATATGTTCTACATGAGACTTTCCCCTTTTGATTGGATTTTCTTTTTCCTTCTATCAACATTTTTCTTTCTGTGAGAAAATTCCATGTTTTCTTCAGACTTAGAAGTGCTTGAGCGAAACATTTTCTACAACAGTCTTTTAAAACAAATTCTCTTTTAAGACTTGAGCTATGCCAGACTTACAAGGCAAAAAGTCTTTGTTTGGTTGTAAAAAAACGGAAAAATAATGAAGGGAAAATGGAAAAGGAATGTATTTTCATTGCACCAGGAGAATTTGAAGAAAGCTTCCCATAAAGGTCTACTTTATTGAAGCCACTGCCTAAACAGGAAAATCCAGTGTGTCTAAGTTCACAATGTGCTATTTCTTTGCAAAACGTTATGAGCTGATGTCCACTGTTGATATTTGTGCTTAATAGCAATTGTGTCTCTAACTGGCACCATCTTGTCCAAGCCACTACACAAGTTTTATTTACCAGTATTCTTACAAAGATGTTGGCACTCACTGCAAACATCTGCTTCAGTTATCATGTTTCCCTTAAGCTCTTTGTGGCACCAGGAGAGCCATTTCGCTCTGTATTTTTTTCTCACGGTTTCTCAAGGTTTTATGTGTTTTTATGCTCGTGATCATGGGGATATATGCATTGGTCTCACTGCACATCATTAGAGCTACACATTCTTGATATACACATTTTCGTCTTTCATACTTAATTATGAACCACCACCCCCCCTGCCCCCGAATAAAAACCATAAATATACAGCATTCAGTTTGCTGTTCATTTAAGAGTCCAACAAAGATGCATTGCAACACTACTACCCATCATGAAAGAACTAGCAGTTTAAAAAGTGTTTTACATGTTGGCCTAACATATGTTACTTTTCTAAAGACACTTTTGCTTTACTATAAGATATTCAGGATGTTCTTTTGTGTAGAAGAAAGTCTCAATCAAGAAGTCCAATAAAAGCAAGTAATACAAGTCACTGCTAAAAGCAAAATGCCTCCCAGTTTGGCATCTTCGTAAATATAATTAAGGAATTGTTTTCTCTGTATTCATCTGTGGAAGCCTGAGCAAGGTCCCCACTGAAGTAGACAAAAGGAGAGCCTTCACCCCACCAAAATGCAGTCCCACCTGTTCTTCATTTCAGGACTGTGTTTTTAGTTCTGTATGCGAAATGCAGTTATGATGGTGACCGCTTCACGGGGAAAATAGTATTATCAAATGCAAATAAAATTGTGCTTATTATAGTAAGAAGCATAGAGACAGGCTGTCTATTTGAGTTACATGCCTGGACTCCCTTATCAAATGCTCATTTAGTATTCTCAAAAGTAGTCTTTGCTGAGGTCATGTTCAACCACAGACTGACTGTGTACCACCAAGAGAGTGGGGTTGCTCTGCAGAGAACCACAGGCAGACTAGCGACCCTTCTGTTACAAATGGATGATGGCTCTGAATTAAAATTTAGGTGTCTGGAGTGTTGTTATTCTTTGATACCTTCTGTACTGGTGTTGTGCACTGGCTAATTTTCTTTCAACTAAAGCTCAATTTTTTGTTTCTTTTGTAAATCTTCTATGGATGTATTCTTCTAGCAAAGATCTACACACAGCTCAGGGGCTTGGGAGTGAGCTGATGCATATGAAGTCAGAATTTAGCTGAACATACACAGAGCATCTTTTGATATTGCCTCCATGACAGAGCAGGTTATGCATTTGGACTCTTATGTTATGCTCAGAGTATCTTTCGTGCTCCTGATAAAAAGAAGAAGCTTGTTAATAAGAGAATGAGCAGGTACCCGGCGCTTCTTCTTCGAAGTCCAGTTACAAAACAATCAAGTTGGTAGTCTTTCATCAGCTCCTGTGGGATTTAGGTTCACTTTTTAATTGCTTATTTGCTGAGTATTGCGTGAATAACATGTTAGGTGGTGTTAAAATGCTGTTCTCTTTTTTGGGTCTTGATCCAGAAAACTCCTTAAGTATGAGCTTAACTAAAGGTTTGTTGTGTCCTTGAAATAAATGGGTTTAGTGAAGTTGAATAAAGCTGGAAGCAACTTGAAGTGATGTTTTGGATGGATCCACTGTCTTAATTTACTCCTAAGTATACATCCTTTTACCAGATTGGCTGTTTCTCAGTTTAGTGCCTCTACAGGAGACAATTTGTAACTTTTAGCCTGGCTGGGATTATGCTGTACCTGTTTTATCACTGACCATCCCAATCCTTTCCCTCCTTTGGTTTGCCTTCTTGGAGCACTGCTGGTGGATCATCATGGGAGCAGAGCTGACTTAAGTGAGTTAGGCCTCTGTCATTAAAAAGACAGAGATGTCTAGGACTGGTACTACCATATAGTATTATATTCTGCGTTAGAGAGCAGAAGTGTGATGTTGTGTTCACTGTCTAGGATTTATTTTATTGTTTATATCCACTGAAACAAACAAACCCACAAAAAAAATTCCAATAAAAAACCTCCATTTCTAACAAGAAAAACGACCGTACAGTTTTACATCTTCCCAGCTGTCCTCGGTTGTAGTATAGGATGTGCACAAAGTATTTTATCACCATCTTCATGAACTTTTGAATCCAGGTGGGGCAGTGTTTTCCCAGACCCCTCCCTCTGGGCCATTATCTTCTGTTAATGGCCCATCAGATGCCTTGCCCATGACTCATAGATAACTCCCTCCAGGAGCTGTCTCTGTTTAATGGGCCATCAAGGACCCCCTGCATGACCCATCATCCTATTGTGAGATGCTCCGCCCAGGGGGAGGAGCCAAGCATTCTCACCTGGATAGAGTCTGGGGTTTGGGACTGTACAGGGGGCCCTTACCCACTGGATTCCCAGAGGAACAGAGCTACCAGACCTTTCTACAGGATCACTGCTTCAGGAAGACCACCTCATCTGGACTGCTTCCATCACTCTGCTCAGGTAGTATTCTGACTCTGTCAGTGGTCTTTTGTATTATTGCATCTATTTTGTTTTACTTTCTTTCCTTTCTTCCTATTAAATTGTATCTCTGACTTGGAGCCTCTCATTTGTTTTGCTTTCAAACCACTACACCAACAAGCTGTGACCAGCTATGGAATACACTATTTTGACAATGAACTCTGTCATCTTTTCATCTGATTTACACAGAACCTCATGGATAACAAAGTTTCTGCTTATTGCAGAAGGGTGGGGAAGAAAAAAAAAAACCCAGTGACTGCCTGAACAGGCTGCCATAAATACAACTCACTTGGCATGCCTTGTCCCCGAGATGAACTGATTTGTGGTCTGGATTCAAAAGTGTTTTACTGTTCTTTGCTTCTCTGTGGATTCAGCTATTTAGATCAGGCTAATTTTCAACCTGAGGAACTGAAGAGCTATTATTCTCCCTGAAGGTTATCTCATTTGTTTAAAAACTGGTGGCAAACCACTGACTGCTGTATTTTTTTTTTTTTTTAAGACAACAGCATTGGGGGAGGAGAGTTATATCTGGAAACTCCCATGTGCAAAATTCCAAAGTCCTTCCCTGAAATAACAAATACTTTCACAAGTAATAAAATGAACTTCACCATGGTTCTCAGAAACTCTGTCCTTAGCTGTACCAGAAGATGAGCTCATCAGGTTATGCCCCATGGCATTTCAGAAGGTATATTTGTCATAGTACATTCAGAGTATGGTATTTTTTCAGCTTTTACCACTGTATCAAAGTTGGTTGGCCAACTTCCCCAAGGGGTAGAAGGACAGAAGCAAACTTACACACAAGACAACACCTTAGGAAGTGAAGCTGACATTCCAGAGATCTTAGAAAAGTAGAACTAAGTATTCCATATTATTGGTTAGATCCTTAGACAAAGTCATTTTCTTAATTCTTCTTTCTAAAGGAATTGACACTTAGAGACTCTTCTTGCTGGATGTATCATAGAACAGATGTCAGATTAGCTATTATCAGTTAGAAATTGCCTTTTAGGTTGGTTGAGTTTTTAAAAATTTTTGTTACTATTGCTTTACTGAAGTATTTCATTGTCTGTTGAATGATGATGATAGAAGCAGACTTCTGTCTGTAGTAATAAGCATGTCATAGCTTGGAGGAGTAGCTTTAAGAGGGAAGTGTTGATACATTGCTAAAGCTCACAAGTAACTGCAGGCATCCAGAGAAAACACAGGATGAAATTTGCCTTTCTGATTCTTGCTGCTCCTGCATCATGGCCTAGCTGGGAAAGGGAAACACTGGATGTACTGGGCACCCATGGTGGGGACAGTCTTGGGACAAGTACATTTTCCTGAATATTGATCTGTACCTCCCAGTTCTCACTCTGACACCCAGCTGCACTCCTTGCAGGGGGACGAAGACAAGCACTTTGGAAAATGCAGCTGCCTTGAGCATTTAAATGGGAGCTCCTCTAATTTGGAGAGCTGGACTATCATGTATGGCATTATGTTTAAAATTAGTGGTTGCAAAAGAACTTGGGGGAAAAAAAAGTAGAGTTTAGTTCATATAAGTAAGATTTAGAGCAAGCTGCTTCTCAGTCAGCTCAGACTCTCTACAGGGAATTGCCTCACCAAAAAGGATGTCTTCCAAATTTCTTCCCACTCATCTTCCTTATGAGATAGTTTTTCTCCCCCAGTGCAAAGATATGTTTGTCACTCCTGCTGTCTAGAATATCCTCCTTCTGTGTATGGCCTAAATGGCCTTTTTGCCTTATGACTTAGTACCTGCTTTTATTCTCTGTGAGATGATTTTATACGCTTTTTAGTAAATGTGACTGCCAGTGCATTATGCACTGTCATGTTTTATTTACTTCCATAGAGCATTGTGGAATACAGTTAGAATGTGACATCCAGGACAGTGAAATGCTGCATTGTGTTGTGTTGCAACATGGGACAGTTCACTGCCTTGAAAGATGAACTGTCTTTTCCTTTTCCTATATCTTTTATTAAGTGTTTTTTATCCTGACTTCCCCCTTGGTGAATATGTGATTTCCATGAGTTCCCTCAGTGTATCTGATGAAGACAATGCTTGTCTGCTTGGAAAGGTCTTATTTTAGTCTCATAGCTTTGTTGATGCAAAAGGTACAAGAGATGCTCACATCTCCTCAAGCTGTTTCCCAGATGCTTGATGATGCATGAGGAGCCAACCTCCTGAGAGCGAGTCTGGGTTGACTGTTTTTTTTCTAAGCCTGTTAATCCTGTGAAATCCCAATGAAAATCCCCCCTTAGAAAATTCTAGTGTGTTTGATTACAGTGCTGGCTACACCACTTCAGGTTGTAATTTAGAGCACGGTGAGGAGGGTGAGAGGGATTCAGGCTGTTTCAGAGCTCCTGAAGAATCTGCTCCAGCATCAGGTGAAGGCTCTGAATAGCTTTAGATTTCATCCCATTTGGGCTATAGAAACAGTATTTATGGCCATTCTCATCAAACATACTTTCTTCCTTTGCGGAAAGGGCCTTTTCTCAGAGTGGAATATTTGAATATCCCATATTTTACTGTAGTGTGACTTTTGTCCTCATGTTTCTGTCCAGTCTTTCCTCTACAATGACTGTATAATTGCCACATTTACCATGATGGAGATAACAAGTCACTGTGCTTTGATTTTTAAGCTTCATAACACATGCAGCTCTACTGCTCCATGTACCTGTAACAGCTTGGATACTGCAGGGCTGTGCCAGCCATGACATTTCAGCACTAGTCTTGGTCAGGTGTGACTGCCTTGCAGGCAGAGCACTGTAGTCTCTGGGATTCAGAGTTTAACATAAATGTAAAGCTGTGACAGACCCTCTTCTTGATGTGCAAGAGAGCAGATAGTGTTCATTCTCAGTGTGTGTGCTGTGTGCACAGATGTTTTGTTTGGGGGTATATGTATGAGCATATTTCAGAGATACTGTCCCCGGATCACTAATTTCAGCAGATGATGTCACGAGGGTAAAGCCTGTGCTAGGACTGCCTGGGAAAAGGGAATCTTTCCCTCAGAATTCTGAACCAGACAGAACCACACAGTGAAATGCATGGTGACAGAGGGAGAGTGGCAATGGTTTGCTGTACAAGAAAGAGGAGTAAACTCTTTTTACTCTCAGGAACAGGATGAGTTTTGCCATGTTTTACTGCAGTAACTTTTGTTCTGGCTTAGGGAATGGTTGTTTTTTACTAGAATTTATTATCATCAAATCTGTTTTATTTTTATCCCTTTTCTTGGATGTTTTGGATAAAGTCCTGTGAAATATCTTGTCCTCTTGGTGTACTGGTGTTTTCAGAGTCCAAAGGTCCTCAGGATTTCAGTAAGAACTCAGTAGTGTTGGCTGGACATTTTGTTTCATTCCAGATCAGGAAAAAAAAAAAGAAACCCACAGATGTCCTTTTCCCCCTTTTTTTAGAATAAAAGCAAATACAAAACAGATTGCAGCAGAGATGTCCCTGATGAAAATCAGGACTAATAGGTGGGTGGTCTTTATTTTCACCAAATCAACACTTTTCCATTGCAAATTGCTTGGTCAAAGCAGAACAAAAAAAAATACCTAGCTAGTTCTGCTCTTTGTGAGGTAGGGCAGTGTTTGCTTAGAAAGGGTGGCTTAGAGTGTGAAAGCATCTTAGAAAGATGTCACAATCTGTGGAGATAGTTTTATAAGAAACACAGACTATTGTGTTCTGAGTTTCAGGTTGTTTGGAAGCTAGAATTACTGTGCTGTCAGAAAAGTACAATGAACTGTTGTTAGACAGCCATGCTTTGCTTGTAGCTTCATGCAGGGAGGTATTTACTGCCATGAACCATGTGAAAAGCAACCTGAAAATTAGATGGAGTTTGTACCATTTGTCTAGATTCCTGTTTTCCATGAACATTTATGAAACAAGTAAATTTATTTCATATAAAGACCTTAGAAAACTTCAGTCACACATTAATTTTTTTTTTATGGGTGAAGACTTAGATTAATGTGTGTGACAGAAGGCTGTGACTGGTTGCTTTGGTTTTGCATTTCCAGCATTCACAGAGTGGCTTGGTGGAGCTGTTTGTTCCCCATTTGTTCTTCCTTAGTAGCCAGATTCAGAAGGCACCCGTTTTCTGTTTCTATTGCTTGCAGTGGAACTGGAGGTTGACATGGCATTCAGCGGAGTGGGGTGATGATAAGATAAAGACACAGAGTTTGGGTGTTTACATGAAAACAAGCGTCTAAATTCATGTAGATCCCCACACATCTGGTGGGGGAGGAACACAGGTAGTTGTCCCACAGGGGGAGGCTCAGAGGTGCATGTCTTGGCTGGGAACTGAAACCTGCTGTGATCTGCTTGTTGCCTTGGAGCCTTCTGATCTTCAAAATGTCCACATACTAAAGTTGTCAATGCACAGGAGGATGGTTGTTTGCAGTTCTTTGACACAAACTGACCCAAATTCCAGTATCAGAAACAGCTGGGCAGTGCAAGTGCGCAGTGCAACTGAGAAGACGTTTTGACTTTTAGAGAGCTAGGTCTTGACGCAGTTTCTGTAATCCTTGGAGTCATGGATTTACAGCAGCAGAGGTTTTACCTCAGTATAAGTAAACTTTAGGAACAATTGAATATTTGATCAGGCAAAAGTTGTGGAATTTTAATTAAGTAAAGACTTAGCTATTTGTCTTGAAGTTACTGAGTAAGGTGGTTGATGGGACAGGATCTGGCCTCAGTTACATCAGTATAATCATGAAGTAGCTGTTTGAGTAAATGGACCATAGGCAGAAAATGGTTCACACCATATAAATAAAATCAAAATATGACCTTACACATGTTTCTGGGAGGAAATATTTAAAGAAATTTAAATTCACCCATACTCACTTTCCTTCAGCCCTTCATTGCTACTTTTGTTTAGAGGGAATTGGTCCCCAGAGCACAAAGTTTGGAAAGCAGGACTGTTTACCTTTTATATTGTAGTCTGTCTTACTTCATTGTTCTTAAGCTTGTAGCTTTTATTAAAGTTTAATTCTGTTTTAAAACCAAAGTGGTGAGAATGAAATTATGTAATCAATATAAATGTAAAAATAATGATACATTTCTTGTAAAATAAAGAGTCTATATACTTGGGTTCTGTTGTTCTTGCTGTTTAATAGGGGCTTGAATTAAGAAAAAATACACTGTACTTCCTATTTAATAATAACTGCTCCTAGACCCAACTTTATTTTATAGACTTGAAATGCAAATAATTGTGCTATGTTATATAAACTATTGTGTTTTTTGCCTTCCTTTAACTGGAACAACATACTAATTTCTACAAGTTGTGACTACTAACAGAGAGCAATCACCTCACAGACTTGTACCGAAAAGAAGAGAGCATCAGCGTGGCAGGGAACGGCTGCATCCACAGTCCTCGCTTCCCCAGCAGCTACCCCAGGAACCTCCTGCTGACGTGGCGGCTGCACTCCCCAGAGAGCACCAGGATCCAGCTAGCTTTTGATAATCAGTTCGGGCTGGAGGAACCCGAAAATGAGATCTGCAGGTGAGTGGCAAGTGGAAGTTTGCAAAGGGCTCCTTGAGACCAGCTTTGAGCTCCCTGGCATGAGGCTGCAAAGCGGAGCAAAACCGGGGTATCTCTGGCTGGGTCTAGGAAATGCTTGCGAAGAGGACAGACCTTTATGGGGCCTTCCCAGCTGAAATTGATCTTTGAGTTCATAAATAAACTGAGCTGTCCTGGACCTGAAGCAGTTATGTCAGGTTTTAGTCCTTCTTTAACGTTTTAAGCACAAATACTTGTATGCTCAAATCCAGCTATCTAAAAACATAGGTGCTACTTTAATAGGATTTTTTCCTCTGTCACCTTTGCTGCATTGCATCCAGGCAAGAAACCTGTTTTTCAGTAGGTGGAGGGCTCTAGGAGGCGTGAGTAGGTAAACATTTATGTTGGGGTGTGTGGGACACATAAAAATGCATTGAAAAATATAATTATGTTCAAATCACTTGCTTATCTTTATTTTTGCTCTTCACTGGTACAATTCCTTTGAAAACTTCTAAAAATAGGTCCACAAACATCAGTGTGTTGATGCATGCTGAGGCGTCTATAAATCTATTAAAGCCTACCTTACTATATCCCAGTTGCTTTGGCTGCCCTCTTAAGCAAAAGTGACCTTCAGCTCTCAGATGATCTGACTGATTAGCCTAGGTGGATAAACTGTTTTGCATTAGTAGAGTACAGAGGTGAATCTTGCCAACATTCACTAAAACAGTATAAATCCATGTGTTTATATTTCTTTTATTCAGCTCTCTTTTCTGTGGGAGAAAACAGGCTCAGGATTCCCATGCCCTCCGAAAGGCAGATTGCTGTGATGCTACTTACTCAAAATGCACAAGTCCCAGCCTCCAACTCTGCCTCATCATGTTGTGACTTACACCTTATCTATGCAGAGAACTTGGTTGTTAGTGTTTCTGCACACTCAGCCTCTTCTTATCTTACCTTTGTCAATTAATTTGTGTTTGTAGGGCTTGGCATCTCTGCAGGCATTTTACAGGGTGGATTTTTTTTTTCCTCGTTTTTCTTTGTTAATTTTTCTGCGTTACTGATAGAGGGAACTGTTCCTGCAGGTTTGTTTTCCATGTAGTAATAAAAGAATGCAGTCTAAAATTGGCTCTCCTTCCCTGCTCCTTGGCAGGTCTGCTGTGGTGATGTTGGTCCAAGATCAGCTGCAGAGTCAGTAACAACAGTAACCTCCCAGTACCCCAAATGCTTTCCCAGATTCAGAGCCTAATGCACACAGAAGCAGCCTGTTAATATTTACATAGTGGATAAACTGTGGCTGACCTTAAAGCGTTGCAACTTTGAAACAGAGGGCTAATTTACTGTGGAAAAAAAAATGAAGTATTCTCTGTCAAAAGCCATTAAAAGTGGTGGCACAGTGAGGGAAAGTCAAGCTGTTACTGGCATTATGTGCTTGGAGAGCATCTTGGAAGACAGTCTGCCTGCTTTTTCCAGAGCAGCTAATTTAGAATTCAGAGAAAAGCAGAGACCTTCCATCATCCATAGTGTCTATAGAATTTGGAGAAATATCACATCCTTTTCTGCAGTAAAGCTTTCCCTAGAGTTTCTGGAAGACCTTTATTTGGGTAGTATTTTTTCCAGAGTGAGGAATTTTTGGTCAGACAGCTTGTGATGGTTTTAAGTCTGTTAAGTACTGTGTGGTACTGTGTGCAGTTGGATATTTTGCTAATGCTCAATATATTTTTCAAAACTAGATCCTTTCTGCAGCTTCAGTCCCTGACAATCCCTGCAGTGCTGCTTTAGAGAGACAGTCAGAACTGTTTTAATTGAAATGAATGCCGAGAGCTGAGCATATGCTGGAAGGCTGGGCATACTGGACAAGTAATTCAGGACCTCTGCACCTTACCTTGCTTTTGTATTTGCTTTTGACCTTAATCTTTTTTCTCCAGAAACTTCCTAGTGTTTTCTTTCAATTTTTCATTACTGCTAATTATTGTAATTTGCATACTATTAAGACTGAACTGACTGAAATTCATTCAGGCTGAGGAATGAAAAGGTGTATTTTAACAGAGCTGTATTTCATCAGAGCTTCTAAAGAAGGAGGGGAAATATTGAAGGTCTCACGGAATGTTCAAGAAGTGCAGTTAGCATTTCCACAGGCACTTGATAAGAGATGATTCTGAAAAGCAATTAAATTACCCAGCCTCTGAGGCTCCTTGTATGCACAGAAGCAACTGAGATTACACCTATTTCCATGATCGTTGCAGCAAAGCATCTGCTGTTGAAAGCAGATATAATCCTTGAAAGTCCATGGATTTTCCCTGGTTTTGCTACTTAGCCTGGCTTCTGGCTTCCGAAAATGGGGAGGCCAGTCAGGACAGCTTTCACCAAAGCTTACAAAGTTATCTCCTGCTGAACACCACAACCCCATGTGTTGCAGTAGGCATTCACAGTTCTGTGCTGCCTGGGGGACGGGGTGGATGCTTGGGAGCTCTGCTGTGTACCACATCCATCACCACTAGAGAGTGAAAGCTGGGGATGGTGGAGAGAGATTGAGACAAGTTTACCTCTGCCTGGAACTAAATTTTGGTGTGTTACAAAAAAAAGCATATTTCAGCAGAGTTCGGGCAGATTTAAGTGGTCATGGTGGATCTGTTATTTTCTGTTCTGTGCAATTTGGGGTTGGTGAATATAAAAGCAGCAGAGCTGATATTATCAAACCACATAGTACTTGTGGTCTTTTTCTCATGGGCTCTCAGCAGAAAAAGAAAAGCAGGTCTGTTATTTACAGAGCTACTCGGCTCCCACAGCTGGGCATGACGGAGGGTGCATGGCTTACAGACCTGGGGGTGGGGAGAAGTGCATTGCTAGCAAGAATCACTTGAAAGTTCTGAACTCTTCTTTGGAGGGAGATGATTCTTTGAAAATAGAAAACATTCCTGGTAAAGACTTCCAGAGTTTTAAGGCATAACTGTACTGTGAGGATGGCACTCAAGCTGTCCCTCTTGTCATCACCTCTGCCTTGTGGGCAGCAATGTGTGGGGCCTAGTTCTGGCTCCAAAGGTATTGAGAGAAATTTTGTCATAGATTTAGTAAAAGCAGAATTTTATTCTCTGTCCCCTTTATTCTCCAGCTCAGTAACTGTACTCATTTATTTATTTATTTATTTATTTTTATGCTCATTTATACCTAAGCAGGCAAATGCGCAGGCTGGAGTCATGAGTGTTGCCTCTGTGTCCCTTCATCCCTGGGGTTTAGTGTCTGCTGTTCCTGGCAGAGCTCTCTTTGGGCTCAGGGACCACTGCTGTGGCACGAGTGCCTGGCCAAGATGTGACTTTTCACAGAACAAGATGTGCTGTTATATTTTCCCTGGTGACAGCATGCACGTGAACTCCCCACTGCAGCACACGGAGCGGCACCATGCTTTCCTGCTTGAAAGCTAGACAGAAATCTTTCCAAACCAGCTGGAGGAGCAATGTGCCACCTACAAGGAAGGTCCTAAAAAGCACCTTTCAGTAGCATGCACTGCCCTATGTCCCTCCAGCATCTTTCTTTGCACCTGGCACAGTGGCTGCCCCTCTCTAGCCCTCTGACTGACATAGCAGGCGAGCGCCTGTGGCTGCTGTTGCAGGGAGTTGGGCCATCACCAGAAAGTGCACACAAGTGCTTGCAGCTGCTCAGGTTGGGCAGCCTGCCTTAAATAATATTTTATCAGGTCTCTAAATTATTTACCCACCACATGAAATGCAATGCGTGTGCTTACTGCACATGCCAGTGCCTCTTATTGCTATTTTTACGTGGTAGCAAATACTGTCATGTTCCAGGAGCACAGAAATCAGTCATTTGAGCACTCAGGCAGTAGCTTGCAGCTTAGTGTATTTTGTGGCACACTAACTTGTCCTCCATTCGTAATATTTCGTCTGATGTTTTGGAGGGGAGAACACGACAAAGTTGCCTTTGTGTTTCCAGCTGTGCTCCTGTCAATTTGCAAACACCCTCTGTAACCAGAGTCAGCAAAAAACTGATTCTTCATACTCTTTTTCAGGTATGACTTTGTGGAAGTGGAAGATGTATCAGAGACCAGCACAGTTATTCGAGGACGGTGGTGTGGACACAAGGAAGTACCTCCAAGAATAACATCAAGAACAAATCACATAAAGATAACCTTCAAATCCGATGACTACTTTGTGGCTAAACCTGGATTCAAGATATGTTACTCTCTTGTGGTAAGTCTCCTAGGGGTAATAGGGGTAAAGAGACAGCTTGCAGTGTAAAAGAGCATCAGTCCTTGAAGACCGGGTGGTGTAGCTAACTGTGGGATCAAAACACTAAATGACTGAAAGTAATTTTATTCCAGCAACTGCATTACTGCAGATCAAGGTATTTTTGACATCGTGTAATTAAATATAAAATAAAGTCAAGTTCAGTTGAAGAATTATTCTAATAAAACATTTCAGAAGCGCTAACACTTTCTACACTAAGCCTGCACTGCCACTACCTTGAGAGATGCTGCAGAAATAGCAAAGAAATGGCTGCTTTGTGAACCCCTTTTTCCTGTTCATTTAAGGTCAAATAAAAATACCTTGAGGGGTTATGGCTGTGATTCTCAGATATAAGAGTAGTTTTATTGTATGCAATAAAAGTCTGCATGCAAGACAGTGTACTAAGGCTCAGACTGTATTTTTAATCAGATATCAGCATACCTCTGTAAATGCAGAAGCATTAGTAGTGTATCATGTACTGTTTCAATGAGATGAAAACCTCCTTCTTTTTTGTTTTTATTTTGGTTTTGTTTTTAGGGAGCAGGAATTCTCAGTACTCTTAAGTAGATTTTGATACAAATATGTATTCCTTTGTTTTGCCCTGATTAATATTGTAATGCTTTTGGTGCAGTGTAGCTCGAAAGAGGCAGATTTTGCAAACACTCAGGAAATGGTAAGCAATAATTTATTATACTGTCATCATTATATTTTCCTATCCATCACCCTTCTTATTCGCTTTTTATTCAATCCACTGTCCTTTAACAAGAATAAGAAAGCCTGAAATAGCAATAATGCTGTAACAGGAAAGATTCATTGTTTGAGTCATTTCATTTCCACCTCTTGGCTTTGCATGCATGTATGCCTGTGTACGCTGAAAAGAGTCCATAAACAGCACATTGTCAAGACAGAGCAAAGCTATAAAGATTTTGCTCCCTTGCATTTAAATTGTTAGGCTTATAGTGGAGTAAGGCATTCAATTGTAGGTACATCCTGAACTCTAATTTGAAGGTAAACTACTAAAACTCAAATTCAGGCAGAACAGTTTATGAAAGACCACTAGGCATAAAAATGAGAGGAGAAGACGCAGCCTTTCTTTTTACTGTTTGTATTTCAGCACAGCCAGACAAACTCCTGCATTTAGCAAGTTTTATTCCAGAGAATATACAGATAGTATTAGGCTTTCCAAAAATGAATGTTATCACTCATAAGACACAGGACTCTCTGCACTAGAAAGCTCTGAAAAGGCTACTGTATTGATCTCATTTAAAAACTATGAGTAAACAGAGAATTTGCAATCTAGCAAATCTATTTACAAGAATAATCATTAAGTGCACCCTCTGAATGAAATACTATTTTATTTCAGAGAAGATCCCTGTACAGCTGATTGGTGTTATTTGTGAGTTGGGGAGTGATTTGTACTTAGCTATTCTTCGGATTCCAATTCATCCAGCCTACAACTGCAGTATTACTACTGAGCAGAGTCAGCTCTTATTCCATAGTCCCCACAGTCGCCTAGGGCACAATTCATGGATATGCTGAGCACTGCTGACCCCTGAAGGTTGGACTGGCTGTGTGTTTCTAGTCGGTAAACCAGGGTGAGCGTTAATGAAGCATGCAAAAACATATGGTATTTTGTATGAGATGAAATTAAGGACCTTTACATTGCCTTTTTTCCTTCCCTTCATAACCTTGTCCAACAACGGGCTACTCCTAGGGCCTTTCTTGGCCCACATGGTGCACAAGATATGTGCAAATCTCTTAATTCCCTTGCTTTTTCATACGTTTGGAGTTTGGATCTGTGTGGTAGTTGTTTATTTGTATACCAGACTCTGATAATTTTTCAGAGAAAATAAAACAAGTGATTTGGAATTTATTGATCCGCTCCATCTTCTGTGCATCATGACAGAATGACTGGATGAATTTCTCACAGTTACTCAAGCAGCCAAGCAGCCTTGCAGCCTGACTCTTTGGCCTCTCATTTATAAATCTTCAAGGAAGTCAGTGAAGTTCACTATATTTGATGAAGATCAAGTTTTACTTAGATCAGCACTCTACATGAGGCACAAATAAGGCACCACAGAGCTTAGTAGAAACATCCTGCACTATCTTTGTATACTTGTGTTTTTCTATTAACTTCACATTTCAGTACCATTTGGAGAAACAAAAGGGGATTATTTTTCTAGGGAATACATAAATTAGACTTGTATCACTTGTATCACATTTGCCCTTGTGAAACAAGGTATAGAAAGTAAACATCCCCCGTAGAACGAAAGGGCTCCATGGGATTAGAACCCAGAGTGATTCCGGAAAATTAGACCAAAAAGATAGCAGGGCGGTCTTTAACAGTATAAGGTTGAAAATATTGATATGTGTGAATATTTAACTGTCTCAATATAAGGGTCAAGGGACAGGGGAGAAAAATCTTCGAAATAAAGTCTGACCATCTAATTACAGCATTTAGCAACTTTTGCTTGCCAAGGCTGTCTCCCTCCACCTTCTTCCTCCTCCTCTTTCCTCATCCTGTGTCTTGGCACCTCTGGTCTCCCCTCTGTGGGTCTGAGGGTCTTGGAAGGCTGGAGGGGGAGCAGTGATGGTGGTCATGAAGGCGCTGGACAGGTCCAGCGTGCTGCTGCCTGCTGCTTGTCTCAGATCTGCTCTTCCTTCACAAAGTTATAGCACTACCTGGAGTGGGAGCTCCAGGGTGGACCTGGCTCCAGGAGTTTGTTAGTGAGTTGAGTGTGTCCCACTTCCCACTGCTGACCTCAAGTTGCCTAAGAGTCATAAGTGTCCTAACCTCTCTGGAAGAAGTCCCTCCCACTCTGTTCTGGTTGCAGGAGGAGATAGGTGTGCACAGCTGGAGGCTGACCTCTACACTCGACACTTCACATTTGAATCTCCCAGTTATATCTGTGTAGTTTGTTGGCTTAGTCTGGGTATCCACACAGAGAATTGCTTCCCTTGAACCTCTTCAAAAATTGCATTTTTCTTTAAGCTTCACAGATCTAGAGTAAAAATGGTCTGGAGCAAGACCTAGACAGCTGTTAGGCATGAGCCTCATTTGATTGCAAATTTGTTTGAAATTGCTCCCTACTGTTACCACTTAAAGCCATTATTTATAATGGCATATAATATACACTGGCATATATTGGCATGTATTTATAATTATGATACATTATTAAATTGTATTATAGAAGGTACTGAGGTATTCTAGGGTGGAGTGTGTTTGGTTTATTTGTTTGTTATTTTGGTTTGGTTGGTTGGTTGGTTGAGTGTTTTGGATTGGTTTGGTAGGGGTTTTTTGGTTGGGTTTTTTTTTGGTTTGGTTTTGTTTTCTTTTTTTTTTTTTGTTTGTTTGTTTTTTGTTTTTTGTGGGTTTTTTTGTTGCATTAGTTTAAACTGTAAGGACTTAATCATTCACAACAAACAGTGTAGAAATCCATGAAGCAGAGGAAGATAAATTTATATAATCCCCTTTTCCCTTCTGAGGTTCTTTCAATGTTTCCTGCTGAAATTCTTTCTTTCCTGGAAAGGAATGTTAACAAGATTGGATCCCATGTTTTATAACTTCATTTGCATGCACACTTAGTGAAATAGTCTAGGAACTCATTTGGGAACATGTTTCACCAATAAAGGTGAATGTTTGGAATTAAAATTCCCAACTCTGCATCTAATTTTGTTTTAATGAGACAGGTAGAAAATGTTGGATTCCGTTTGCTAATTACAAACATTATTTTAAGTTTATTGTAAAAGGCACGTATTTGTTACACATTTATAACAATAAATTCCTATCTCCTTACTAATTGTTTGGTTAATCCTTAATGAAGTACATACTTTGGAACTTCAACTAAAATCATTATTGGAAACAAGGGCTACCAAAAAAGTTGGAACATATGTATATGCACTTGTATAAACATGCATATATATAAAGATGTAAGGTTATATATACTTCTTTTTACATACCTACACATATACATGTGGACATGTGGTATTAAACAAGAGGACATAAGATAAGCTTATGCATCAAAATATGTATCAATGTGTTAAATCCTAAGTAATTTTGGCTTGTTTAAAAATGAAGTGTTATGGATGAGGGAGCCATAAAGAAATCAATAGAATGGAGGAGGAGGAACTTTGGGTTTGGATCCATATTTGGAATTTCACAGGGAGTAGCTTTCTGCTAAACACCCTGTATATAGGTTACCACTCTTATGATCAAAGAGAGAGCATTAGTCACAAACAGGGTAAGACACCAGAAAAAATTCAATTACTTTCCCATGCAAAGAATATTGACCAGTCAAAGTTTGCTCAAATTCTAGGCTTAAACTGTTAAATACTTGCCTGTTAAGCTCAGAAGAAAACAAACAATATTGGAAGAGCAATCAGAAAATGAAAATGGGAAAAATAAGAACCTGATCCTGATACTTGCACTCACTGCTATCACTCTGAATTAAACAACTTGTTCCCTGTACTTTACTGAACTTTTCTGCACAAGTAGTGCAACAGCAGGCTTAAGGGTTTTTTAAAATAAGTCAATAAATAAATGCCCTTAAGAGTTAACAAGATCACAGAAAGATTCACCAGTGGGAATACAGATTCATAAAGATCATAAGGAATGATTAATTTTAAGTTGAAGCCAGTCTGGAAGCTGCATGAGTCTACTGCTGTACTTCTGGTTTAGCTTGTCACTTCTTTCACAGAATGGATTGCTAATTCATTTCTGTATTCAGGACAAAATATTCTGCCTGAAACTCCATGTAATATATGTCATGTGACAACAGGAGTGATAATGGTGCATCTATACCTTCCTTGCTATTAGATAATCCACTGAAGGAATCCCAGTAATGGCTGGGAGTACAAAAGGAAAGGAATAGGGTAAGAAGAAGTTGATCATGACCTTTTATCAGTTCTTCTGCTACTTTCTCTCATTTCAGTTTTGATTGCCTGTCGATGTTGGATAGCAAAGACTTTTTATAATATAACCCATGTGCAAAACATGTAAAAATTTATATGATGAAACTTCTATTTTCTTAAGTTCTGACAGAAAACTCTTTTCTGTGTTTTGCTCAAGGCATACGCCTCATAAAATTATCCTCCAGAGGCTCATCTTTCATGAGAGAAGTAATTTTGTCCTAAGTTCTAATTAGATAAGACTTGCTTAAAATCTTTAACATTACTTCTCCAACTTCACATAAGCAGGGAATTTAAGAGATTATCTATGCACAATTTTTATTTTTTTTTTAACTTTGGAAGATGTTGAAATTTTTAAACGGCAACATAAGAATGACAGCACATTAAAAAGAGATATTACTTCTCGGTGCATCTTGAGACATGGAGTATCTCATAGTAATTTTATATAGGGAGGAAGAATGCTTTCCATTTAATAAAGGCTCCTGAGAATCCAGCTGTCCTCAACCTGCTGCTTAATTCACATGACCTAACCTGTCCTTCAATGAGGTTTGATGAAGACAGGAAGGTGGCATGTTAGAAGAGCAAAACAGAGTGGTAGGCAGGTACATTCTGGTTCTCCCCACACTCAGAGCAGAACAAAAGATAGTGAAGGATACAGAAAAAGAGCAAAATCAGGAGTCAGATAGCTTGGCAATAAGAAAAGGATATTCTTGGATTCAGAAGGCATATCTGGATGGTCAGTTTCACAGGCGGCATTCGCTGCTCCAGGGACAGCCAAAGTTTCTAATTAAAAGATTCATTCTGATATTTGCATCAAACCAAGGGCTTTTTCTGGGTCACACCTTCCAAAACCCTAAACCTTTACTGACTAAATCCTAAGTCTTGTCCAACCAGTCTCTTTTCCTCCAGGGTGGGAAAACTTGCAGGTTTTCAAGTCTGAAATGCGCCAGCTGAATGCAGTATGTGAGTCACAGGGAGCCTTAAGGCTGCAGCCAGTGCAGCCAAACCTGACATGACCCAGCACTTCAGTCAGTTGTCCCAGACTGCATTGTCCCCCAGTGTTCCCTAGGCTGTGATCCTAACATAGTCCTTCTCTTGGCAGGTCTTCTGAAGGTCTGATGCCCCTTCCACTTTTACTCTTGTCTCAGACACTTGGATTGGTCCCAGTCCTTCTGCTATGCAGCTCTCTAAATTTTAAACTTCATTAGGAGTCTCTCTGGTTTGTGTCTTAAATTTTAAAACTATTCAAAATATCAGAGATTTCAGGGAGAGGAGGAATCGTCTCCCACCTTGGCATTAGAGGATGCTACAAGTACTGGAGGGAAGGACTGCTACAGGATCATCCAGTAATGGCAATGAAACAGTGGCAGCACCAAAGACAAAGGAGGACAGTTAAATATAGTCCAAGTTCAGAAATAAGTTTTTTGCGGGTAAGGCAAACACACATAGTAGAAGAGTCAAGTCCACAGACAGAGAGAAGGCAGCAGAAACACCAAAATGCCATGGTGGGAGAGGTAGGTGAAGCCCCAGAGAGGCAAATATACCTGAAAACAAAAGGAAAAATTACAAAACTGGAGGACAGAGAGACTGTGACTAACAGTATCAAATTTGGCGAGCACACCATGAAGGAAGGAGCCTTCCCTCTTTACCAGGAAGGTGTCCACATGTCACTTGTTCATTACAGTCACGTGAATGCAGTTTCACTTGGACTCAAAAGTGTGAATGGCAGTAGGAAAAGGTTTTGAACAAGATAACGAAGGGAAGGAAGGATTTGCATAACCCAGAAGAGTCATGGTGGTGTGGCTGGGAGGGAAAAGAGGAAAATGAATGGGAGATTTTAAAGAGGAAGTGGACTTACTGAAATAAGAAAGACTTTGTCCAGGAAAAGAGGGAGGGCAGGTATGGATCAGGTAGAAAGCAAGACAAAAGTAAGACCATTTCACTAGATCAGCCCCTTTTGTAAAAACCTGGCTGTGACCTTGCGGACTGGGTTTGAATATATTTCAAAAGCAAAAAGAGTCGACTGGGAACATGAATGAGGAATTGAGTTATGGCCAGGAAAATACAGACCTTCTTTCAAGGAAGATAGCAGAACCAGAGCAGTGGGACCATATAAACACACAGAAGCTCCTGGAAGCTGTCAGACTTCAACTGATAAAACAATTGTTTTAATCAGAAAGGAAAATAGACCTTTATGCCTGTATTTTCTCAGCTGCAAGCATGTGTGCCTGGCAGTTTTGTTGTTAGAACAGCATGAGGGAGAACTGGCCATTTGCTCTTCTCTGTCCTTGATTTGTTGACAGCTCAGTTAAAGTGTGGCTGCTTTGCAGGATATTGTCATTGATCTGTCTTAACATAGCAGTAGTCCTGTTAATGTCCAATTCCTGCTAAAAATGCTACATCTTAACCCCAGACATGTGCTATACACTGGATGAGAATTCCCCAAAATCGTGGTAGTGGCCAAGGATAAGGAACTGCAGCACTTTGCACCTTCAAAGGACTGTACCAACACAAGTGTGTTATTTTTGAATCCAGTATCCTGTCTCAGATAATTGATTCTAACAAGACTTAGAGGTATTGTTAATTTAGGACAGCTTTAGATTTTGAAGGACTGCATTTTCTGCAGTCAGAACTTACCTGTTTAAAGAATTCCTGAGGAAATTAGGGACCCAGAGGAAATTTCCGCTTTTCCAAGATAAGTTAGAGGTACAAAAGATACCAACAGGACAAGACTGTCATGTGCAATACAAAAGGGTTACTTACCCATTTTAGAAAAAATAAAGAGTCTCAAAAGCCTCATTCAGAAGATGATTTCTTGCAAAATACAGCAGAAGCAAATTGGAAAATGCAAACACATTCATGTTGGCAATGAGATCATAGCATGTAAGAATAGCAGATAAGAGCCACAAGCGTATTGCCGTTGTTGGGAAGTGTGTAATACTGGCAGAATAGTGGCTTCAGTATTTTAATTGAATGAAGGGAGCCATGGTATCATAGCAACTGGCCATTGTCTTGCCTCTGTATTTGAATAAGTGAGGGCATGTGTGAAGATTCACAGTAAATTGTCTGTCCTGTTAGCTTTCATGCTGTTTTGGTTTAAGCCCAGTTGGAAATTAGGCACCACACAGCCGCTCACTCACCCCCCGCCTCTCTCCACACTTCCACCCTGGTGGAATGGGGAGGAGGATCGAAGTAAAACTTGTATGTTGAGATAGGAACTGTCTAATAATTGAAAATAAAGTAAAATACCAGTATTACTGAATAATGATGATAACAAACAGTGAACAAAGAGTGATGTTCTGTACTGTGGAATATCCCCTTTGGTCAGTTCAGGTCAGCTGTCCCAGCTCCCTCCCAGTTTCTTTTGCATGCCGCCTCACTGGCGAAAAAAGAGTTCTTGACTTAGTATAAACATGGCTTAGCAAAAACCTTAATCTGTGTGTTATCAACACCATTCTCTTTCTGATACAGCACTGTTACAACTACTGAGAAGAAATTCACTCTACCCTAGCTGAAACCAGGACACATGCTCGTTCCTGATTCATAGTCACATTTTAGTCATATTATATCTGGATACATAAAAAAATTCAAAATGAAAGCTAATCTTTTCCCTGTTCTTCAAATGTCAGTAACAGCCAAGCAATCTCTGTTAAAAAACAAAAAACAAAAAACAAAAAACAAAACAAAACAAAACAAAAAAAAAAAAAAAAAAAAAAAAACAGAGCACATGAAAAGTAGATTTTCAGTGAGCCAGAGTTCATGATACTGGTTGTGGCAAAATTGTTCTATTGGACAAGTAAGAAATTAAACCCCTTCCCAAACTTGGGAAAATCTAATGTAGTTTCAATTAGGGAGACAAATCAATGATTCCTAGTAGCCTAGAAATCTTTAGAATGAATTTTGGTTCAAAAATGGAGGGTAGATATTCAAGATATTATTTTTAAAGCTACTTTGGGTAAATCAGTCAGTTTTAAAAGAGATGTTATACTTAAGACTCTTTTAGAGTATGCCAGTGTTAAAATCCATAATTCTACTTACCAGGTGTGTTAGACAGCTTTCTCATGGTATCTATAAAGCAGTGTTTTTAATTAACATTAAATATGTGTAGGTTGCAGAAAGTTAGGATGGATCCAACACCAAAAATAGTGCACGAAATGTGGCACAATGAGCATAACCCGGGAGAGGTTCCCTCTGTTCCCTGATTTTGCTTCCTGTGTCTGTGCAAACAAACAGGTAAGTAGCTTGTATGTGGTGTTTTGACACTGTACAAGAGACCGGTCACAGCTTTAATTCACTTTCTGTTAGAAGACATAGAAAGGAGAAAGGCCCCATAGCTAATTTTTCTGTTTGAAGTTGGCCATTAAGAAGATACCAGGAGAGATACAAAATGTAGTAGAGAACTGAGCCTGCCATAAACACGTAATCAGTGCTGCTGCTAGACTTGTGATCCTCTTTTGTATCTGCACTAAAGAGGAAGGTTAAATCCAACCATTCTCCCCTGTTAACCCCAAACAGCACATCAGTATGCATGAAAATGAGGTGCATTTGCACTGTCAAACTTTTTTAACAACCGTCATTAACCTGTCGATCACATTAGCTGTTTGTTTGAAAAGCAGAACTATTTTAGACTGTTGACTTGAGGATGTAATGCATTCTCTGTAAATCCATATTCTGTCCTTTACTTCCACTTCAGCACCAGCTGAAGAATGTTGGCATGTGAAATGATCATAATGTATGAAGAACTTATTTTGATTTGGTAAATCTGGAGGGTGTTTTCTAAAAATATAGTTGAAATGGCAGATCTGTTGGGAGAAGAGAGGTGCCATGCTTGTGTCTGTAAAAATAGTTTAATTGGGCGCATTCTATTTCAATGCTGCAAAGAGGTGTTAATTAACTCCTCCTGGTTCTTCAGTGTGGCAACACTAGTCTGACCTACCACTGTGGTCACAAGGGAAGAGGGAATGGCCTGTTCTTCCCAGGCCCTGTTCCTGTTGAGCAACCTCTGCTCTAGATTTTCTACAAAAGACAAAGGTGCACAGCTTAATTTAAGTGTTCCAACTGTGTTAGAGAAGAGTAGGAAGTCAGTCTGCTTCCTCTGGAAGTCTATCAGAAGCAAATACCAAAAGTGGTATGGTGCATTGAAACATGCTAGACCTCCAACTGCACTGAGGAACTTGTGAAAATCTATCACAGCAGGTGTTGGTTGCAACTTGTCTTTTATATCAAAACAAGGATTGTGTGTCTTCACAGCCTTGTGTAGAGAGGAGCTCCAAGGCACAGCTTCATGTTCTGTATTCCTCCAATACTATTTATCTGACTGTGTCAGCACCTTGCAAAGCCTGGCAGCACAATCCTACTCCTGTACTGTTCTAGCCAAGTTCGGGTTGCAGGGTCTGTTTCAACCTTAGCACTGTTCAACGTGTTTTCATCATTCTTGGCAAGCCAGGGAACACAATGCATTGTGTATAATGGGTGTTTAATTGCTTACATAATAAATCTTTGCCTTGTTTGTTGCAGCAGCTGTAACTGCTGTAAACTACTTACATCTCTGGATCAGATGGTACTGATTGTTTTAAGATTACTGAATCTAAATTTAGGCACTCTTTTTTTCCCTCCCAGTAATGTCTAGTACAGACAAACGTAGAATTCCGATGTGAGGTCATTCAATCAACTTTCCTTCAGAACAAGAATTTTCTGTATTGTAAATTCATTGTTTGATCATCCAGTATAATTTTTAAATATAACAAGTACATACAGAACATTTATCCGTGGACTAATAAATCACTGTTGCAAAGACATTTTTTCTTTTATAGTAAGTTTTAATTTCTTTTTTTTTCTAATGCCATACCATTGCCTGCAATTATATTCCTTCTTGATTTATGATAAAGAAATCTGTTCTTTTTGTTGTGGGTGTATATCTCCCTTAGATATTTGTAGTGCGCTTTCACACTTCTTTGCTTTTTGCTTAGTCAAGCAATACTGTCCATATTTAGCTTTTAATCTTATCCAAAAAATCAGGCTATTTAATCCCCTCAGAGTTTTTGACATTCTTATCAGAACTGCCCCAGATTTTCATAACTTTTTACAGTGTCTCTGTTGTAGTGAATGGAACTGAGTCTGGTGGTTCAGGCATCACCAGGGCTGTGTTACAGGTGGTGGTGTTATCAAAAATCATTTTGGCATCAGTGTCACCTGTCAGGTTACCCTGCTTAGGCAGGTCTGCATGACTGTTGCCAGCCTGTCTGCCTTAACACTGGAAATGTGTCCTTTAATGGGTTTTCTTCTGTCAGTTCAGTCTGTGTTTGGGCTCCCAGGTTTCCTGGGCTCCTCCTCCCATTCAGCATGTAATCTAAAAACACATTAGGTTGCATCTTTCCACAGCAGACTTTTCTTCTGTTGGGTTATGATACCATTACTGATTTTTACATGTCCTCAGTGAAGATGGTTGTGCCTGCAGTCGCATTTTCTATGGGTTTGGATGCAGCATCATGACCTCAGGGAGGGTGCTGGCTTCCAGGGCAGGCTCCACCACTGCCCTAACACCTTCTCACAGCTAGAGACCTTCCCACCTCGAAGGTAGGCACATCAATACTAAAATGCCACAAAATTAAGTTCTAAAAGATAGTACAGAAGTAGGTGGTGGTGTTCCAGAGCCCAGTCTGGGACACTGTGGTAGCAGGGTGGGCTGCATGGCCCAGACCATGAGTGATGAACAAAGGGGTTGGTTTGCCATGCTGTTTTATTTGGATGCTCACTTTTCCTGTGCCTGCCTGATTTACCTGGGTCCTCCCTAGTCTAAGGTATTGCATGCCTGCAAAATAGAGAACAGCAATTCCGGATTCCAAACCAGGAAGGTGAAGGAATGAAAATCAGCTTCAGACCACACTGAGCCACTGGTCTGGTGGGTGTGAGAAACCTGGTTGGTGTTTTCATCCCAGCCCCTTCCTTCTTAGGTGGCATGATGACTGGAGCCCTTGGGATCTCCACACTTCCTTCTAACAATCATTAGTTTTGTTCTGACTCTGTAGCCCCAGGCAGAGGTCATCAGAGAAGGTCCTTCCTCCCTGCTGAGGAAGCCAGTTTGCTCAGGCTGCTGCTGTTTGCTCATCACGGTGGTTCTGGCTTCTGTAACCTTGACACACTACACCACATTTCCAAAGACAGCCATGGAGCTGTGTAAACCTGACTTTTGTTTTGTATTCATACATCTTTATGAAATTTACAACCTTTGGTTTTGCCCTGAGCACTCAGTACAGTCCATGCCTTCATAATAAAATAGGTGACGGACGTGGCAGAGTGTTTTTGGTTTGCCCTTACACATTCATATTTGCACACACATCTTTTATTAGTTGCAGGGTTCCTGTCGTTTTTAGACTTGATAGGATAAATCGTAGTTGGAAATTTTTGGCTAAATGACACTGTTACATAAAATAACCCCCTGCATGTTGCTAAGCTTTGTGCTACTGAACTGAACACCTTCTTCAGCCCGGGGCTTGGGGTGTTGCCATCATTCTTTGCCTGCAACCCTGTCTCTGTTTTCCAACCCACAGATTTCTCTCTGCATTGAACTGATTTTGAGCAAACATAGCATGCCAAAAAAAAAAAAAAAAAAAAATCCTATCTCTTGTAATACCAAGAAAAATGCAGTTCTGTTTTCCTCAGTTGTTAGTTTGATAACTAGTCAGAGCTTAATTAGAGAAGGTCTGAGCCTGTAACAACACAGGGTCAGATTTTGCAACTCATCTGTAGCACTGAAAGCTTAAAATAGCTTTTAGGTTTGTGGAATTAGTGTGTCTTGGTTTCAGATCATTTTTAGCAGAATCAAATAACATCCATTTTTTCTGTTACCTGTGAAAACAGGTTGTTTTTTTTTTTTTTCATTTTAATAGCTTTTGTTCCGGAATATAGCTTAATTGTACAAAATGGTGTTTTGTGGCAGATAAACCTTATTTTCCAGGTCCCTTTCCTAACCTGAAGAAGCCTTTATTTTTCTTCTTTTTTTTTTTTTTTTTAATAATACTTCTGATCTTGGCAGCTATAAAAATGCTTCTTTTCAATCAATATTTGTGTCCTGATGTATTCCTTAGGTCATTTTTTGTGAAAAACAGTAATAAACCTTTCTTCAGACTGTAGGAGTCAGGCACTACGTTGTCTCATTCTGTGTTCCTGATTCTTAGCACCATTGTTGTCCAGCCATCAACCATATAAATGAAGCCTAAATGCAAGCTCTTGCAGGATCAGACCCTCTAATAAGGAAGTCTGTGTACCCAGAATTGTCAGCAGAGACTTTTCAGCAGGATGTGTTTGATTCAAGGCATAGCCACAAGGTTGTTTGCACCCATCACATTTTTACCATGGCTAGTTTGGAACTAGCACAGACCCCAAGCTGTTTCCAATGTGCAGTTTGTTGTAGCCACTCTGCTTTACAGGGTAATAGTTGTGTCTGAAGACATGACTCACACTGTATCTGATCAATCTCTACCTCATTTTACCACTTAATATAGATGTAGCCCAGAAGTTCTGACATGGAGTTCATCTTTTCTTTCATTTTCTTGTAACTCTTGACAACACTGTGAGTGACACAGTTAATGGCATTTGTGAGTCCTGGGATTCAATGTTTGCAGACTTACGGGTAAGTTTGAAAAAGAATTTTATCTTTGAGGAAAGAAAAATGAAAATAATAAAAAAACCCTGAAACTTGAGAAGACAGCTTAGAAAGTATAAGGCTAATTTTTCCAATGCTCTAGGGCAGGGTAAAAAAATCCACCTTGGGACTGCAAAAATTTATCTCACACCAAGCTAATAAACTTGAAACAAAAAAAAAATCTTGAACAAATCAAGTAGTCTGTCTGCTCTGTGTGGTTTGTGTTGCATGCTGAAGAGGTCACTAGTGATAGAAACAGGCGGCTGAAAGCTTTGCTTTCTCTACAAGAAATCTGGGATGTTGTGTTAATGCGGGAACCTAAACCAGGCACAAAGCAATTGCTGTTTATTACAGACGAGGTGGAACTTTTGTGCCTGACTAGAAATGAGATCCTATTTCAAAATGTGCACTGTACTTACAACATGTGTATTTTATCTCTGAGCCACCTCTCCTTTAAGCAGGCATGGTGTAAACAAGGTCTTTTGTGCTTATCTTATGCTGATGGTTAGGAAAGAACCTGAATGTATCAGTCATGTTCTGATTCAGGCCTTCCACCTCTTTTTGCATATGCATGAGTTGAGACAGAAAAATTTGCATTATTAAGCTCTGAAGAGAGAGAAAAAAAAACAACTCAGAGAAGATAATGTAAGGCAGCAGAAGATAGGACACTGCTCCTTATACACATAATTTATCTCCATCAGAAATATGTGAAAATAAACACTCCGTTTTCCCACCGTAGCAGCAACTTTGTGTGCTGACAGTGCTAGATCAGTGCTGGTTCAGGAACATTTTCCAGGTGCATTAAGGAATAGATTAAAGGCAGAGACAATGCTTGTAATACCAGCTGCTGAAGTCTGTACTATTGTATGGGTGCTGGCCTACTGCTCGTGCAGTCCATGTCTAGATCTCCTGGACAAAGTGGGCAAAGACGGGCAGAGTGGCCAGGAGCGCTGTGCTAAAAACCAGCAGTAGGAACTAAACAGTCTGTGGGTTTGGTATATTAAAAATGCTGTCTGCTGTTCAGGAAAGACTCAGTTTTTGTACTACAGAGCAAAGTCTTTCTGCCAGTGTGTGTGAGAGCCCTCCCCAGTGTTTTCTCCTCATAAGCCTGCATTGCTGATGGAGGTGGGCAGCTGAAAAGCCTGGCCTGCACAGACCAGCCCTGTAAGGCCAGGATGGCAGGGGTTTAGTGTCACCTTGGCCTCTCCATAGATGGGCTGTGTAGTTACTTCCTGCGATTTTTATTAATACTGATGTCACATCCATGTAGGTTAAACCTAACTGTGCCTGTTGTCTTGAGAATACCCATCTTCAGTTTCCAGAAGAGCTGCTTGCACCCACAAATGTATTTTTTTTCTGAGCATAACCCTGCTCTGCACCCATGGGAAGGTGGTGAAGATGTGCAGATGCTCACACATCCCTGCCAATGGGGAGAGGCCCTACCTTGCCCATAGTCTCCTGGGAGGAGGTGGTTTGTGGTGGTGTGGTATCCCCTTGGTGGTGATTTGTGATAGTGGGTGTCCCCTTGGTATGGGGAAGCATCTCTTTGTGCCCTTGGGAAGATCTCTGTGTGTGCAGGTATAAGTTACCCTCCATGCTGTGCCACTGTGTCTCATTTCAGATTAATGTCATTTTTTTTCTCTTTTTTCCATCCAGGCTCTTGACACTAGTTTCTTTCTGAGTTTGTGTGTGCCATCAAATAGAGTTTATGGCTCGTACGTTTTTCTCTACTTACAGTCTTTAAAGTGAAAGCTTGTTTTTCTTACCTGCCACTGCTTCTGACCTCTGGTAATCCTACCATATTTCTTTGTATTAAATGATGTTTACAACTCTTTTTTTTTTTTTTTTTAACCAGTTTCAATTTTCTGTGACATTTTCCAGGTCATCAGCATGAAACTGCATTAAACTGTTTGTCTTGCTTTTCATTGCTTAAAAATATTTAGCCTGTTACAATTTTACAGCCATCCTTAGTCTATTTGGTAATGCTTATATTTAGTCAGACTTCAAATAAAATGTGTCGCACACTAATTGTGGCCCAGTACACACCCTCCCAGTCCTGAGACTATGGTCTCAGTTTGGTGTTTAGAAGGATTTTCAAGGCCATTTTTGGTAAGCTGATCCCAAAACTGATACAGCTAAACCGGTTTAGGAAGATTGCAAAACGTGGCCAATGTAAGGTGTTTTTTTTTACCTGGTCTTTACTCATACTGTCACTTACAATTTATATTTGTAAAATTAGACATAAGAGAAATGAGGAGCATAACTGCTCCTAAAGGACTTGTATTTAGCTTTAACAGCAGTGGTGTTTCTGAGGAAAAGATCTGGAAATTCCATTGTTATAGTTGGGTTTTTTCCTTTATTTAGCTGTTTGATAAAACTCAGGTTAAACAAATACCCCAGTAAGCAGTATCCTGTGCTGTGTGCAGTAAATTGACTGCTTTTGATCACATCAAAAACCTGAGAGAAAATGGTTCTTTTATTCTTCAAAGATGAGATTTTCTCGCTATTTTTTATGATTATTGAACATCTTAGAAAGCTTGGATAGCAGTCCTTTTTTGTTGTCCTAGAAAATGCAATGCCTTCTAGTCAAAGCAGGAGGGTGAACAAATGCTTTGTTTTGCATTATCTGTGAAACATAACACATGCTCCTTCTGCATGCTTACTGCAGAATTAAGCCTCATCCTCTGACAGAGAGCTCAAAAACAAATGGATCCTTCAAAAAAATCAATAGGCTAGGATTGCTGCTAGGATAGCTAATGCCTCTTACCAGTACCCTTCTACATGATGTACTCAGCTTGAGAATTAAATTTGCTTAGCTCCATTAGAGTTTTTTGTTATTATTATTATTATTGCTTCCATGTTTCTCCCAAATTACATCTGAAAATGTAAGTGTGCATGTCCAAGCACTTAGCAGGTCCTCCTAGTAGAATAGTGGAAAACTTGGAATATTAAAGGAAATTACACTGTATTTGTTAATGATCATTTTTCTCTGATTATGGACCGTGTTTAAATCTATTAAAAATGTGTAGAAACCCAAGTGGAAAGAAGTCAGAAAATTAATAACTTGCTCCTGGGAGGTTTTCTCTCATTAATATTTTTTCTTCTATCCCTAGTACTGGGGTCTTTCAGTACATTCCCATTTGGTATGAGTCACACCAAGAAGGAGGATCTGAAATAACCAGCTGTCACTGCCTTCTGTTAACTCTGAAAGAATTTTTTGCCCACCTGGACACTACCAGGCAAGTGAAGTATCAGGTTTTCAGTTTTGCTCAGGGCAGAGTTACCTGTTACCAGGGTGGCTGCTTCCAAAACCCTGCCAGTCAGCGTGGCAGAAGTTCACCAAAGTCCTTACAAGGGCACTAGATACTGACCTGACAGCAGGTTTTTGGCTCATGGGATCACTCCTCCCAAGCTCATTTCCCACTTTGATGTGCAGAATCGCCCTGATCAGGACCCCTCTTGATGTTTGCTTCCCACTGCCCTGGCAGAGCCAGCATGGACCATCACAGGGGGACCAGCAAGCCCTGCAAAATGGGATGCCTCTGTGGGCCAGGTGTGCTAAGGCACAGACCCAAGGTGAGCAAGGAGCCAAATTGCCTTCAGACCTCTCCACTGTCACTGCTGGAAGATGGGCATTGCAGACCACAAGGCACCAAGAGTCACTTCTGAAAGGTCTCCTTTATATACAACAGGAATAGAAAGGGAGTGAGGAGCAGATGCAGTGTAAGCATAATGCACCTGGATTGCATCCCTGGATTGCAGTAAGGTGAGCCAGGGTTCCCGTGGAGACGGTGAATGCAGTGGCAGCCTATAGCATCAATGGCAGCAGAGTGGCCAGGGCACCTTCACACTTCTAGGTCTGACCTAGAATGCTTACAGGGCACTTGTCAGCAAAATAGGTGGTTAAGAATGCAGGAAACTAGGAAAAGAAAACTCCACCTCTCTTTATCAAAGAAACTCATTCCAGACTGAAGGATAGCCTGGAATGGAAGGAAATGCTGTTTAGCAAATGTAGTTGGACTTCAGAGGAGCATCTCAGTGTCACGCAGGAAACGGTGGCTTGTGCTGGAGAAGGTGGCATGTGGCAGTCAGAGGGCAGGCAGTGGCCTGTAAGACAGAAGGGAGTATCCAGCCAGGGATAGCTTGCTTATAGGAGTTTGTAAAAGGTTGATCTTACAGTAAGTTTGGGGGGTTTTTTGGGATGTTTTAGGGACCAGAGTACAACCTGCAGAGTAGCATTTTAATGGTTTTTGCAGCACGTACATTGCTGAAGTGCATTGCTCATGAATGAAAAAATCAGAGTATGAGAGAGGCAAGCTGGATGACCTTGAGCAGCACAGAATTGATTTGCAGTGAAATGGAACAGCCCAAAAATGAGCAAAGAGGTCACTCATGTAGAGATTAATAGCAAAACTACTTGCTTTTAAATGACATATCACTGGTTATTGAACAGGGACAAAGAAAATGTCTCAGTGTACTAGGCATGTGACCAGTGAGGCTGTAGTTGCATCTTTCCTGGAATACTTTGTACAGTTCTGGTCCCCAAGGTACAGAGCAACCACATTTTTCTTGGACTGAGTTCAGGGACAATGGGGGAGAAGAGGACATTTCTTACTAAGGGCCAAGACAGCTTGGCTTGCTTAGTGTAATAAAATGGATGCTGAGAGGAGATATAACATCTCTTCAGAATTACTGCAGGAAGCAAACTTGGGAGGGGAAGAAAAGGATAAAGCTGGTACTTACATAAGTGCAATAAAGATAAATTTAGCATGGAAACAGCCAACCAGTCTGAGGGGTTTGGAAGAGACAGCCTGGGAGAGCCTTTCAAGTTTTGTGTCCCAGTGTTTAATTGCAGAATCAAAATTTGCCATTCAGATAAAAATGGCAAAGGAAGAATTGCAGAATATTTACAATGAATGTTAGTTGATTTGTGTTTTGTTTACAATTGCTTAACTGCAGTATGCAGCAAATTAACTATTAGTAAATCCTTTGTACAGAGAGATACGAGGACAGGCTTCTGTGATAAATGGAAAAAATAAAGGTAATACACAATTTGCACAGTGTGATAATGAAGTCCTGCACACTTTCTTGTAGTTATGAGTAGCAAACAGGATGCTCATAGGCATAGTAGTGTCGGATGACATCTGATTTTTCAAAGGCATAACTACTGTCTCATTTGAACAAGTATTATGTGACTTTAGAGAGATCATTAAAAAGTCTGTCTCTCACATTCTTCCAGTATGCACCCAGGAGTGCCTATTTCCAGAGCTGGATGAAAGATGAAGAGGAGCATTGATGAAACATAATTTATTAAATATATTCTTTTGTTTCAGTTTTACTTCAGCTTTTCATAAATAAATATAACAAACTGCAGTTAACCAAAGTCGTTATTACAGCCTTAAACTTCTGAAATCTTAAGTATCTCCTATTTCCTGTTCATTTATAGCTAGTAAATGTGTCAGAAAAATTCAAGAGAGATTTTATATGTTGCCTTGCATTAGTATTAACTTAGCTGATAAGATTGTAACTACTTATACATAGTGGTAACTAGGCTTCAGAAACTCAATTTATGTCTTTTTTGAGGGGCAAGAATCACACTCTTACATTTGAGATCAGACAGTTTGGTGTCTGTCTGACCTTTTGTTACTGACTTTAAAATACTGTTGTCATGGATAGCCTGCCTTTATGGGACTGCATCAAAAAATAGAAAAGAAAATTAAATATTATTAAAGTCATTTGTTAATTTCGTAGCTGTTCTAATAGTAGCTGGTGTCAGTGGTAAAGTTTGCTCATACTTCCAGTTTGGATATTGCTGCCTTCACATTGCAGCTACCTGGTTTTGTTAATGCCTGCACTGCCAAATGAAAGAGCTTGTTGACATTGGTAATTGGCTCAAAAGAGCAAAGTGTGGGTTGTTATCTGGAGAGACAGGGTCAATTCACATCTAATCTTCTTGAAAGACACTGGCCCGCACTTAATGTTTCATTGCAAGGCATGATTCCCAGATTAAGAACCATCATTGTTGCATGGTCTTCAAATTCAGTAACTTTTATTTTAATGTCTGGTCACCAGAGCTGAATAGAGCAGCAGTTTGACCATTACTGTAAGAAAAATCCAGCCTCTGGATTCCTAGTAGCCTGCTGTAGGTATCTTTCAGCATCTTTAGGGGGTGTTAATAAATACCATTCTGATACTAAATTAAAACCCAGCAATGTGACAAAATGAAAGTGTGGTACAAGAAAAAGATATTTCAAAGTGTAAATCAATATACTTATAAAAATCAGAGTGTACTAAAATGCTACATGCAATATGAAATTTAATCATTTGAAGTGTACAACCTCGAATATGTATCACAGCATTTCTTTTGAATGAACTATGATCTTTCTTTTGTCTTTAACTTATATAACACGATTTCTGTTATACAGCATGTTCTGAGTATGGAGTTAATATGCCTGAAATATGTGTCGCTTTGTATGGAAAATGTAATACCTGTAAATTCAGTTGTTAGTGAGAATATAGGTACTACTGCTTATGGCAGGAAAAAAAAAGAGAAAGATTTACAGGGTATTATATTTTGTTGTTGTATATTTTGTTTTGTTGTTGTTGTTGTACTAAATACAAGTTTTTCTGCTTATCAGCAACCTGTCTGCATATAGCTCTGAATGCCATAGATACATGTTGGCTGTTGTTCAACAATGGGTATCACTGAGTTTCTGTTTTTTAATCTAAATATTAGGATAATTTTGTCTCTTTTTTCTTCAAGTTGCAATTGACACTAATTTTTCCTTGCAGACCTTCCATTGTCCTCCATCCCTAATCCTTGCATTCCAGGGAGAGCTCATAACTTCTTTTTGTTTCTTTACTGGACCTCTGAACATTCCCTATTTCACCCATGATTTGTTTCTGCAGGATCTTCTGTATGTCTCAGTACATCCCTTAGTCCCGTTCTTCTGTAAATTTCTGGAAACTGCTTTTCTTTCGGATCATTTATAGTTACGGTGTCTAAATACCACAAATGGGGTAACCACAGGCAGAGCTCAACACTCCAGCATCTCTGTTCTTATTTTTTCTTAGCTTGCTGCATTCTTCCCCTTTCTCATGCTTACTTGCCCCAAGAACATGCCTGCATTTTGACCCTTTCTCCTTCACTTCTCTTCTGAGTAGAAGGGCACAGTGGAAAAGGTGACTCCTTTAGGAGAAGACCCTACTGAACCAATGGGCCCTAATCCTCAGTCAGGGGTGCTCTCTGGACTGCACTCTTCCTTATGACACCTCTTTTGAGAACCTTCCCCACTAACTGAAGTGGAGAGCATTGCCTCAACTTTCATGAGCAATATTTTGTAGTTGTTTTGTCAGATGAACAATTTTTTACCAAATCTGATCCAATCTACCCAGAAACCTGCACATTAAGGAAAAGAATTGACAGAAAAGCTAACTTATAGAGGTATGGGGCTGTTTCTTTGCACTGGAGAGAACTGTCAGTGTGCTGTGCGAGTCCTGTGGTGGTTATTGCCTATCCCAGGCATCCTTCCTCACAGCAGTCATGCACCAAGATGACAAAAGGCTAACCTGCAGTGAAAAACTAGGTAAAAAAGTGAAGAATCACAGTGCTTCTTGCTTTTAATTGGAGGACCGGGCAGTAACTCATCATAGCTGGGAGAACTTGCATGTTTAGCCACATGGGTGGGTACACCAAAGTGAGTCATGACAGCATGCTTCTCCAACTGGCGCACTTCCCAGCCACATCCCAGTGTTTTCCTGATGCCTCTCTGTTCCTACTGACCCTGCCAAGCCCCATGGCTCCAACACAGCAGAGCCTGTGCTGCTGCAGGTCATGGACCCTCAGGCTGCACATCATCTTACTCAGGAACCAGTGCTATCTGGCTCTGCAGTCTCATATATCAATATCTGTGATTCTGCATCATGATCTCCACTTGTGAAAGCTCTGGGTGAAACACAGGATTATTCCCTGTGACTCCTTGTCACTTACTGGCGATCAGTGGTGGGAGACAGGCTATAAAGTCCATCTGCAAATGGAGAGAGTAGCTTCTCTTTGTCTGTAACAGAGCCAGGAACAATATATCAATGTCCATACATATTTAACTCTGAGGACTGACTCACAATTTGTCTTGCTGAGGTGTAATTTTGGAAGTTGATGTCTGGAAGTAATTTTTCTTTACTGAGTGTAGCTGCTATCAGAGGGTGATTGGTAGTCCTGTTGTTTTGTCTGTATTTTTGCTGCTTGTAGAACAGTTAATTCAGTGCTTTGCTGAAGTGTCTGGTAAAGTTTTTATGTTACCATGACACAAATACAAAAATAGAAGCACTGTTGTCAGGGTGATGACGCTAAATTATTACCACCCTGTTGTTCCTGATTCAGTAAGAAAAGATATGAGAATTTTGGTGGGTTTTGAAATGTTATAACTAAAACTTTTAATATTGTTTTAAGTAATGAAGAAACAACAGCAAAACAACAGCCAAAGCAATCACAGGCAAATTCATGTGAACGAGGTAGAATAAATTGAACCGATAGCACTGAAAATAGATTTGCCCTTCAGCTTCTGCTAGGGGCAATAGTGAGAAGGAGGAGAGGGTTTTGTAATGATGAGAACCACTTTGATATTATTATTTGAAATAGCTGCAAGCAGAAGCCATAGATAATAATAATCTCCAAACTGTGGAGGCTGAAAGCGCCAAGAAGCCAAGAATGACTGCAGCTGCCTTGAGTGGTGGTGGAACAAAGCCATAGAGTTGTGAATAGTTTATGCAGGTTGAATATAATCAGAGTTGAAATGTGCAGTCATCAGGTTTGAGATCCAAGAAGCAGGTGGTACACGTGTCTATGTCTGGATTTTGGAGGGGTTATCTGGCGTGAACCAGCTCAAAGAATCACAGACTAAAGAAACAGTTTTGATACCTGCATTTAGATAAAACAAGTGGTCCATCCCTTTGAACTCAAGACTACAGTCTTCTCAAAACATTCAGTGAAGCAAATTGTTTCTGTTTTAAAATAATGCTTTTGAACTCAATGCCACTTTTTTCCTGGAAGTGCTAAATGGAAGCTAATGACAGAGAGGAAATTATTTCCAAGTTTTGCGACTGGCAGCCTTCACCAGAGGACTCAGGAGCTTTTCAAATACATTTTTATTTAATTTAAATTGTGGCTTGTCAAGAACTGAGCAACCAAATGTGTAGAGAATGTGGCCAAGGTAGGCATATTTAGAATGGTGTATGACCTGATTATAGCTTGCATAACTCTTTACTGTTTTTAAGAAAAAAAATCTGCATTGAAAATTTCTTTTTTTTTTCTGTATTCTTAGCAGAAAATGACCACATAATTATTGACATTTTAATTGCTCTGCAGTTTCAGTGGTCATTTAGTGATGGGATTTCTTAATTGCTATTAGTCTTAAATACCGAAGAAGAAGAAACAGTAACAGTATTGAATAAACAATCTTGTGACTTTTGAGGCATTTAAATATTTTTCTATAGCAAATGAAAAACATTAAAAAACCAAGCATATTGATTCTGGATCTGAAAGCAGCTCTGTCCTTCTTGACTAAAGGAACGCTTTATTGGTGAATTAGCAAATTATGAGATCAATTTTCTCTTTTCCATTCCTAAGAAATAATATATGCATTTATATCTATGTATGGTCCAATGCAGGATCAAGTCTAGTGAGCGTCAGCTGTGCAGTTTCCTTTCCATTTCCCCTTTCAGTTGCCAGCTTAAAAAAAAAGCTAATCAGATACTGAGTCAGTATGAAACTGTCAGCCAAGGCATTGACCCATCCTCCTTAAAACTTTTCATTATAAATTCTATTGTTAGAAATTAAAATCTTGGTATGCTGTCACTTCAGTCCACTTTCCTTACCTGCATATTCATGCCAATCATTAGCTATTCACTGCATGTGTGTGTTTAATAACCATTCTGTGATGCTGCCTTTTTTTTCCATTTTTCACAGTTTAGTTATTCCAGTTGGAAATGAGTAAAGCTGCCAAAAGATTAAAGAAATGGCTTCTTCATTATTTAAGTAGTGATTGCTCATCACTGGTCAGAGAAGTGGTTTGGAATTTAGGTGACCACATGTCAATATCTACAGTTTTGACATCTGTATCTAAGATCAGCCTCCCAGGTTTCCTTTGTAGAGACAATGAAGACAAAAAAAACATTTTCAGGGTGCACTATCATCCCAAGTAAAGCTTCTAAAACAGATTAGATGATTTGTACCCCAGAAATGCCAGGTTTAGTATTGTAAATGGAAATAAGACTAACTAGCTTAGATGTTGGCTTTGTAGAGGTCCAAAGATAGATAATATAATCCCATCCCTGAGCTGAAATTAATCATAAATTCCCAGAGATTCTGTCCAATGATGCTGTTAATGGGAATGTTCTGTGGCTGGGTTTTTTGATATAAGAAAACATAGTGCAAGGATCATCAGGGTTCAGCACAAGTACCAAAAGCAGTACAGTCATGTTAGGACTACTTTTCAAATGGATTAGATTACCCTGCTTTTCACCTTGACTAAGTAGTACCAGGGAAGTAGCATGTTCATGTTCTTTCCACAAGATCAGATTGGTAACTGCATTAATACTCTGATTGTAGACATACAGAGATGGTGTTTAATATCTGTGTTGGCAGAGGAATTGTAATGTCCTTGACCAGATTAGGTCCTGCTATGCAAAGCAGCATATATCAGATAGGTATTATTATTACTGTTATTGTTGATGATGATGATGATGATGATGATGATGATAATAATAATAATAATAATAATAATAATAATAATAATAATAATAATAATAATTCTTGTCCAAGCAAACTCACAAGGAATTTATAAACATTGAAAAAGAACCTGAATGGAAGTAGCTTTAGTGAGGAGTAACACATGGCAAGGGACTTTTGCATTAAAAAGGGTTAGAAAAAGTGACAGATGTTGATTGCTGAAATATTTTTTAGGTTCTGTAGTTAATTTAGGATGTTGTCTTAATGGTGATTTTTCCTATGTGTTTTTCCCCTTAGGATGATTTCCAGCATGCAGCCTCAGAAACCAACTGGGAGTCAGTCACAAGCTCTGTCTCAGTAAGTAATTTCTCACTGTTTTGCCCATGAATGGATTGATAGGGTGGCTTGAATCCAGCTCACTAAAATGGCATCTGCACAGAGAGACCATGTATTCACCTTTGAAAGAGGATGAACAAAGTTTTTATCCAACTGATACTGGATTCAAACAGTATGTTTTTAGAGATAAAAGATTCAGGATATGCCCTTAGCCGTGAGACAGCACGTGAGACAGCCATTGGGGAACATTTCTTGCTTTCAAACTCATCCTGCCAGTATGAAAATCCAAGATAAAAACTTAAAATTTTTAATCATGGAATACCTTGACTTACATGGAAGACTATATGGAAAGCAAGGTGGCAGGAAAGGGGATCTGGCCCTTCACTGTCAATACTGAGAATATTTTTAAGTGTTTCCAGTAAAATATATCTGAAGTCAGATACAATTGCTCCATATTCAGCAGCAAATTGCAACTTGAGAGAAAAAATAAGAAAGAAAAAAACCCAGGTAATCTAATAAAAAAATTAATTTTCTTTTCATTACATGTGATTTGTGTCATTGGCAAAAAATCTGTCCTCTCGGCCATTTCCCAGTGCTGGGGAATGGCATAGTAGCATGAGAATTCATAATACGGGCAGTCCTCTTCTGTGTGCTTTGTTGCCTGCTTGTTACGGTTCTTGTTAACTCCTCTTGGAATAGATGAGATGGGGGTAAGTGCTTAAAGCAGGCTTGAGACCAATGTCTGAAGCATTTATGGAAGAGAGCTTAGTGATAGCACCTTTGTTACAGTAGCTGCCAGGAGCAGCTGGTGAAGGAGCAGTAAATAAAATATGGGTAAATTGTACTGATCAGGGTCCAATCAAGGCAGCAAGTAGAGAGAAAACTCTCTGCTGCCAAAATTAGAAGGTGTTAAGCCAATCTCAGTTGTGTTTACTCTTGAATTCTCAAAATGACACTTGCCCTTCATGATATCATTCACTGATTGCCTGGAACCAACTGCGGAAAGTCTTGAGGAGTGATGTTAGCAAGGCTGAGATCTACTGGATGTGCCAAGCAGGAGATGCTACAACAGTTTTACCAGAAGACACAAATTCATTTTTCATTCTAATGTGGGCTTGGGGGAAAAAATCAATGTGATGGAATATTTTGTTTAAAAATATGGTAGGCTGATGTTTGAAAAAGTAAGCCTAGGGCTCCCTCATCAGGTAACTATGTAAATGAGACTAAGCCTATGGTAAACGCCATGTTAATTAGCATCCTTAACATCATAAAATGCACAATGTACCAAACAATAACCCACTATCCTTTTCGTATTGAAAAATCGAGTTCATGGTTTTGCATCTTTTTTTTTTTTTTCTGAAAAATCGTTTTAATGTGTTGTGTCTAAGGAAGTTCAATACAAATGTTACAGGTAGCGAGCTGTTTCCCAAGGTCACATGGAAACCTACAGCAAAGCCAGAAGCAGAACCTCAGTTTCACTGGTTTTCTCATGCCATTCCCTATCTAATACAATACACTTTCTTGAGCACATGGCACCCACAAGTCCCTTTTATCCTCAGAGAAAAAAAGGCAGGGAGATTGAGCAATTTTTCACAAAGGCACCAAGGAAAATGTCTGAGGACATCCAAGTTCTTCAGGAGAGAAAGATTCAGGGATTCTGTTAAGGTCTTGAGAGGCAGAGGACAAACTCAGACCTGTCAGTCTTGGACAAGATGACATACAATTCTGCTGATGCTCAGGTAGTATGGCAGGTCTGAGTTTCTTCTCTCAAACCCACAAGTAACCCAAAGATTTATTTTAGGATATAGACACATTACAACTCTCAGAATAAAAATTTTAGAGTAAGCAAATTCTTTCTTCCCTATCTGAGATCATATTACAGTTATATTTTGGGTTGTTTTTTTGTTTGGGTTTTTTCTCAGAAAGGTAAAAAAAAAATGCTCCTGCCCTTAACCCATCATGGCAAACTCAGGGAAAAAAAAAAAAAAAAAAGAAACAAAATCCAACTCCTTATCAGGTTAGTTTCGATTATATGTAAAGTAATTTTATGACCAAGAAAAAGCTGTGATGCACATTGAATTGCCTGTCAGGCTCACAATAGAGATAGGAAAGTGAAAAGAATGAGTGAACAGAAATTAAGGGCAAGAGCACATACCAAAAAAAGATACCTTTGTGTTCCAGTAAATTAAAAATGTATTCAGTGCTTTTAAGAAATGCAAAGGAGGTACATAATGTGGAAGATTTTGGCTCTTCATTGCTTCTTACATTTCCTCTTGCCCGCTCTTTGGATGTGATCTCAGAAGTCAGATTACACCGAGCACAGACTCTGCTAAAGCCAGCACCTCATTCTTGGCAGGACAAAAGAGAGGCAGTTGGATTGGCAGCTTTGAAGTTGCTTTTGGGCCTGTCACATGATGTTGCTGCCAGGAGGCTATCTCAGCTGTTGAAATAATTCCTCTTGATTTGGCTGTCACTGAGAAAAAGTTAAGCTTCCTTCTGTGTTTGAACGAGGCTGCACAAATCTCTTGAGTAGGAGCTTTTATATGAAAAAAAATGGGGAATCCCAGCTGCCTGTATGAGTTTTGAAATGCCCTGCCTATTCAGAGCTTGACCTTCACTTCTGTAATGAAATGTATAGTTGAACATGTGGGAAAAAACCTCCTGCATTTAGTAAGGCACACACCTGTGGCCTGATTTTTTATGCTTCTGTTCCTTCAGCATCCTTGGGCCATCTCACTGTTGAAAGGCAGTCAGTTTCTGATCTTTCCCTGCTGGACTGCCATGAGCTCCACCAAGCACTCCTCAGTAAGAAAATAGGATTTAGGTGCCTTTTCCTTTTGTAACCTCAGCAGCTGTATTGGCACACTGATGCTGGCTGCAGCATAGTCTCCCCTACAACATTGCTTTAGATAACAGAGTTGTGTTCACTTTGCTGGTGTGAGCTTCTTAACTGCTGGGACTTGCATCTCTCTGACAGTCTCTATTCCAAGCCATGTAGAAGTCAGGAGAGAGGCTTCGAGGTGTGCCTTCCTTTTTAAGGGGTCATGAATTTTTACAGGCCTCTGCACCCTGTCTTGGCACTGCCCTAGAGAGGCATTTCAGTCACAAGTGGGCCCACTGAAACTTCTTGAGCTGTTGGTGGTGAGCCGTAAAGTGCAGCTATGCATTCTTGACTGCACTATTGTTGTGTTTTCTGTTTCTTCTCTTCCTGATTTTTAATAATTTGGACTGTCCATATTTTCAGCAAATATTATGCAGGAAAATGTCAAGAATTGTTAGGTTTGTGATACAGCTTACCACTAAAGACAAGTGTTTTATTTTAATATATATATGTACTTTCAAATCATTATAGGAGGAATGGAAGGACACAATCCTGCAAACAAGTGGGTGAATTTACTCACCTAAATTGACCCTCCCATTACGACCCAAGCAAGTGAAGTTAATTGCAAAGATTAATAGTTTAACATATGCATTTACTTGGAAGATGAGGCAAAACATATATTTTGGGCAGCCATCAGTTTCAACTGGCATATTTCTGCTGCATTACTTCTGAGCTGGGTTTTCATGAAACAATATTGGTTTCTAGGGGTTTCTCTCCAGTGTTTTAACTTACAAGACCAAACAATTCATGTGGCATAGTATGCCTGTTGTTGGACAAAATTGATTATAGTCCTTTGGAAAGTAAGAGATCTGCATTAATAGTTTTTCTTGTACATATTTTACATACTATTTGGCCTTGTTCTTGGAAAAGGGGAAAAGTGATATCAGGATAGTGAATATTGTGATTCTAAATTAAGAATTTTAAAAATGTTTCAAGTCCTCTCCAATAAAACTGAAAATGCTGCAATCATTCTGTCAACTCAAATTGTGTCAGAAGTTCAGTGGGAACACTCAGAGAACGGTACTTGGTCCTTACTGATGTAAAATAATTATTCCATTTGGTCTTATGATATAATTGTGAGGATATTACTATGTTTGTCATCCAAATATTTATTATTACATTTCTGAGATCACAGAATTATAGAATGGCTTGGGTTGGAAGGTTCCTTAGGAATCAGCTAGTTTCAATCCCCTTGAAGTGGGCAGGGATGCCTCTCATTGGACCAGGCTGCTCACAGTCCTCTCTAACCTGACTGTGAACACTGTCAGGGATGAAGCATCCACAGACTCTTTCAACAACCTGTTCCAGTGTCTCACCACCCTCACAGTGAAGATTTTCTTCCTCAAATCTAATCCAGACATACCCTCTTTGATTTTAAAGCTGTTCCACTTTGTCTTATCACTACCTGCTCTTGTAAAAAGTTTCTCTTCATCTTTCTTGTAGGCTCCCTTCAGGCATTGGTAGGCCACAGTTAGGTCACCCCATAGCCTTTCCTTCTCTAGGCTGAACAATTTCAATTCTCTTAGTCTTTCCTCCATCCCTCTAATAATCTTGATGTCCCTCCTCTGCACTGACTCCAACGGATTCATGTCCTTCCTGTGATGGGAGCCCAGACCTGGATGCAGCACTGCAGGTGGGGTCTCAGCAGAGCAGAGCAGAGCAGAGCAGAGGGGCAGAATCCCCTCCCTTCTCCTTGCTGCTTTGGATGCAGCCCAGGACATCATCAGCTTTCCTGGCTGCAAGCACATTGCCAGGTCATGTCCAGCCTCTCACCCACCAGCACCCCCAAGATCCAAATATCATGGTTTTTTTCTGTTTGTTTAGTAAATTGTACTTTAGGTAAAAGGTCAGTTCAATGTCAATTCATTAGTGTTTTGTAATACATTTAATTTTGGGTAATAAAGGGCCGTTTTTCCAAGTCTCTAACCATGCCAAATTCGTTATCCAAATTGACCAGAGAAAGATAGTCTAGTGGACTTTTTGTATTTGTCTTTCTCTACTGTGGTTTCTGATCTGCCTCATGTGAAATAACCAACAGAACTGGCATATTAATTTCTGTGGCCATGGTCATCACAGTGCTTTCAAAAGACATTTTCATTTCATCTCTCTATATGTGCAAACCATCATTCCCATTGAGGAGTGCATGTAAATACTGACAGTCTACCAGTGGCAGTTCTTTTGCTCCATGCATCTCCTCTGGGATTTGTTAGGGAATTTCTTGTTATATCTTCTTACAAAAAGAAAACATAGGTATAAGAAAGTCCTGGCCCAAAGACTTGAAAAGATGGCCCGAAGTAACAGTTTCACTCAATAAGGAAACAAGATTGTCAATAACTGTTTTCAGTTGTTTAAAGTGGTGCTGTAATTTCTGCCAAGTACACTGAGATGTATGTCACTCTTAGGGGGTCTCCTATCCCTCTCCATCAGTGACTGACCCCACACTCACAGCGGAAGCATTGGATCAGACCATTGCTGCATTTGACACCGTGGAGGATCTGCTCAAACACTTCAACCCAGACTCCTGGCAAGAAGATCTTGAGAATCTCTACACAGACAGTGGGCACCATTATCGAGGCAGGAGCTACCATGACAGGAAATCTAAAGGTAGGTATAGACTTTGGGACATACTTAGGCATACTGTGAGACAAGGACAAGATATTCCTTCACTCCTCACAGGAAAGTCCATCAGTCAGGTATTACATTCCAGTGTTCATGTTCCTGTTGGAGTCACAGGGCAAGGTACCACCTATTAAAACCAGGGATGTGTCATTTAATCCTTATCAATTTCCAGGTAGGATCTCACTTGAGAAATCAGACTGAAAACTGCCCCTTTTTTATGATAAATTCACAAATAAAAACACAAGTCCGCATGTAAAGACAGATGGTTCTACCCTCTTAAGCATTGCTTTGTGTGTAAAGCGTGGGGCTCCTAATTGCCTGTGTTATCATCCTTCTTTAAATACCCTGCTTAGGGACTGTTCTCTGTTGAGTGAGGAATAATCACTTCTATCACACTGCGCTTAGGGAAGCATCTGGTGCAGACACCTGTATGTGCAGCTGGTTTTTTTAGGATGTGAACATCTCACTGTTTTTCATTATGTTGGCAGGGAACATTATGATGGTTTAACATCTTTGTCTGTAATTGAGCAAAGCACACACTTCTGGGTTATGTTTCTTTTTTCCTTCTGTTAGTTCAAGTCATCCACCAAATGGTAAAGCAAAGGGGCATTTAGCTGGCAGTACAAAGCCGTAATGATAAAGAAGCACTATGGAGAAGACACAATTGTGCTGTGGGGTAACCATGCACTGAAGGGCCTGATGAAATTGCCTTTCATGTGCAGTAGGGATGTAGGAGGTCTGTTTGGACTCTCCAGGATAACAATTGCTGTCGTTTTCACAGAAGATCTGGAGTGAAGAATTTTATTTGATTTCTCTTGCTGTCATCTATTTTCAAGTTGTATATTCACATGCATTCTTCTTTATAACTTTAAAATTATAATTCCCAAATCACAGTTCCCATTCTGTGCAATCTACCATTTATTTACCCCTCAGACCCCATCCCCCCACACCTTAAGCATGTTCTAAGGAGGGAGAGAGAATTGTAGTTCCACGTTTGTAACTTCCTTGTTACCAAATTATGAGGCTTTGCTCTTTAAAAGAGTTATATAGACTGTATCTATATGAGGGAATACCTTTTCAAGAAGTTTTCCCAGGCCCTGAAATACAATATTTCTAAATTGTCAGCCTGGTCATTGCTGGGCATGAACCAGGATCTGGCAGAGGCCACCTGCCATTCATGTGTCCACCTTGACTGGAGAGTAAGAGGTGAGTGGTAGGACTGTGGGCTGTCCTGAGGCTATTGTCCTTGGAGGACAAGGAGAATAACCTCAGGCATGTACAGTGTATTAGTAGACCCAAGTACTGGTGTACAATTTCCAAGACAGTTTGGCTTTCATTGTTTCTGGGCTCAGCACTTCAAAGGAATATGTGATAAAACCCTGAGTACACATTCAGCAAGAAGTCAACCCCTTTACTCCCTTTTGGTACCCCAGAAATTTCAAGTAACTTCTGGAAAAACTTCACCTAAGTGTCAGTGCATGACTTTCAAGAGTGGTGTGATCTCTGTGGGGTGTGTGGAGCATGATCTGTGTGTCCCTTATTCATCCAGGCTGGATTTGGCACCAGTAGATATGTATAAAAAAGAAATGAAGGGTCTGTTCTGTTTTTAATAGAAGCTGATTAGAATCTGGTTCTCCAGATATCATTTCATTCTCAGATCATATTTTGTCCAGTATCCCATATATTTAAATAGCCATATAAATATAAAATAGCATTTGATGCTTTATTGATGCTAATTATGCAGGCTACAGGTATCAATCTGATCTGGCAATGCTCAGAAAATTCAGATACATAACATTTTCTCCATTTATTATAAATGTAATTCAGCTTCTTGTGTAGCAAGAAGCTGAACATTTTTCCAGTTACAGTTTTAATACTTGATTTATTTTAATAGGATTGTTTGGTGGTGGTGGTTTGGTTACAGGAAAAAGAAAAAAAACCTTTTATAACAGTTTTCCTTTTATTTTCAAACCAAAGGCCAAATTCCCTGACAGTTAGCAGCTCTCTGGCCTAACATACCTCACCACAATGAAATCTTTAAAAAATTTCAGTTAAGAATTTTTGTTTAGTCATAAAATTCTGACAAGATTAAAAGCTTGTTCTTGGAGGGTGTGCGGAGTAAGGAATAGCTTTAACAAATCCTTAAATTAAAAATGCTTGGTGTCTTTTAAACACAGACAGTGTGGATCTCTGAGCAATGTTTATAGGCACTGGGGTAACCTTGCAGCAAAGAAAGCAGTAGATTATATCGTAATTTATTTCAGATACCTATCTGTTTCGGCTTACAGCTCAGGGGTTTTTTTGTTATCCTAAGTTAGAACAGCCCTGAGGCAGGTAAGAGCAATTTGATGTAATCTCTGCCTATCTTTCTCCGTATTTTCAGATCACACCATATAAATGGTATAAATTAATTACTAATAATTTCACTCCTATCCAACCTTCTGCCCATACCAAACTCTGGCACAAAATTGACCTAAAAGAGGTAGTGTTGCTGAATACTAATTCTGATAACAGGGATAGGAGATAAATGATATTTAAATTGTATGCTTTCTTAATTTGCCAGTTATTAATCTGTAAATATCAAGGTCAGGGAAATAAGAGGACAGTATCTTATCATAGCTGAAACTCACAGAATCGGGGAATAGATGAAGTGGGAAGACTCCTCAAGAACTTAAATACCCCTTCTCAAGGCAGGGTCATCAACTGAAGGTTGCTCGTGACCATGTCAAATCAGGTTTTTAATATCTCCAAGAATGGAGGCTGCTCAATCTCTTTGAAACCACTCCCTGAACAAAAACAAACAAACAAAAAGTACTTTTCAACATTTAATTAGGTTTTCCTATGTTAAAATTTGAGTCCAGAACCTTTTGTTCTTTCAAAGTAGGCTCTGTCTCCATCTTTGTTTCCTGGTTCCATCGTTGCTGCATTGATGGACCAAAGCAAACTGTAAAAGTTTCAACAAGACCAAGTGCTGGGTCCTGCACTGAGGTCACAGCAACCTCAGGCTGTGCTACAGGCTGGGGGCAGTGGCTTGGAAACTGCTCAGTGGAAAAGGACCTGGGGGTGCTGGTCAGCAGCACCTGAACATGATCCAGAGTGTGCCCAGGTGGCCAAAAAGGCTGATGGCATCCTGGCCTGGATCAACTATGGTGTGACCAGCAGGACCAGTGCAGTGACCATCCCCCTGTACTGGGCACTGCTGAGGCCACACCTCAGATCCTGTGTCCACTTCTGGATTCTGTGATTTTTTGTATTTGTACACATTAATAGATGCATATACAGATCAGTCCCTGCCTGGATATCTCTTGCAAGTACCTGAAAGTTGAAGAGTGATTAAATCTATATTTATGGTAACTCCATTCAGTCTACAAAATCTGGTCTCACATCTCTACAATACTGATGTAATTCTTTTGAGTTAAGTGCATTTCTTTCCATTGAAATCAAAATTGCATTGCTATTGAAATTTATATTGCATTTCTCACTACTGAAGTGAGATATTGGTATGAAATGTGTCTCACTAATAACCACATGAAGTTTGAAATTTAATTCTGTATATGTTCAGCAAGGTTTGCTGTTAACCACTCCAGTGAAAGCTGACTGTAAAATCACAGTGTAATCCAGACTGGCAGAACAGGACAGAAAAGGGGAAGACACATTCAGATTTTCACAATTCTGAAATGGGAGGCACTGTATAAGCTAACACTGGTATACACCTACATGAAAATATGATAGATGTTTCAAATAACCTATGCAGTTGTAAATATACTCATAAAGGTTTGCTGCCAATTGCTGCATTTTAGAAACTCTGAAAGTGCAAATATTCAGCTTTATGTTCATCCTAGGCTCTTAGAAAAAAAGCAGGTCATACCAAAGTATTTACTTTAAAAGAATTCCTTTTACATTGCTGTAATATATGGCTGACCTCAGTGTCATAGTAATTTGGTTATTACAAATATTAAGCATCTACAAAAAAGGTATCACTAGCTATTGGGCTATTTAATACTGTTCATGGCAAAAACACAGGTAAAGTAGACATCCATGCTTCACAATTATGTTCAACTTCTTCACAGACAGGTTTCTATTTTTTAGAGAGTCATAAGGAGAGTTCAGACATGTTTCAAGGCAGCATCTTCATCCTAGTTTAAATTTCTGAAAGCATGAATTTTTCTGGTTAGTAGTATTAGAAGAGCTTCCAAGAGATACTGTTGTAAACAATTCCAACCATCAATTAAATATTATTTAACTTTTCCCACATACTTGTTTGCATTTTGTTTTGCTGTTGTCTCTAATTTTTTACCTCCCATTGAATAAGGATTTTTAATTAAAAAAAGACCTCCACCTGTGAAATGGTTTGTGTACAAAGGAAGACAGAAGGGAAAAAGAACAAGTTCACTGTTTCTCATCATAGAAGTAAATCCAAATGTCATGGGACTGGTACCCAGAGAAAGGGGTTGTCTTTAGAAAGGGATGGAATGTTTTGTTTTGTTTTGTTTTCCCATAGATAAACCTGGGAAGCAGGAACACATGTAGATAGATACATTCTGGTAATTAACAAGACTACCCCTGCCTCTAAGCTCGTTGCCTTTTTTGGAAATAGTACACAAGAAGCCTTTGGCTATCAGAGGAAATTAATCAGGTGGGACATTCTTGCAATAGCATGTCTGCGGTGACAGCTTTACAAGTTAAATAAATAAACACTTGCTGGCATAACCACAATGCTCTCTGGAAGGGAAGTAGTGAGGTCAGACCATGGGTCTTCACGGAATGTTTCTGCTGTTCATTGCCAAATCTGTTCCCAAGATCAGGTAAGTTTCACCATGCCCTTAATAGTTTCTAATTGCCATTACTTAAAATGGTCTAGCAAGAAGTTAAAATTTTAATGTTGTTTCTCAGGGGCTTGCAAGCAGTGGCCAATAAATTACTGCAAACATCCATGCACTCTTCCTTGGAAGACTCTGGGATGGCTGCCAGCGAGTTTCAGTGAGTGCAGGCATCATAAATGCTGAATGCTCGCTCATTCATGGCAAATTTGAACATTCCAAGTATATGGAATACCTTCTTAAATAGCTGATAATTTAAAGTATTCCTGGTGCTTGAAAACCAGAATATTTCTCCCACCCTTCTTCAGTTAGGAACGAAGTAGTCTGTTGCATGCAAACTGCACACATTCATTAATTTCACAATCTAATTCATGTCTACATTCCTACCTTCTCCCTCTCGGTGACAAATGAGATTTTCCCTTGCATGTTACGCGATGTAATTGTTGGTCACTTCAGTGAAAGGTTTTCTTATTAAACCCTTTTTAAAACTGCTAGTGAAACTTACAGCATGTTATTTATGACTAGAATAAGATGCTCTTTTCTATTCATTTCAATGGAGCTGTGTCCAATAGTTTGGCCTGCTTCTGCTACTTGACCTGAACCACAGCTGATAATTGGTTTGCCAGTCTGTAATAGGCCTATATATTTTGCCCTTTGTTCCATGAAAACAGTTATTATCCTACTGAAATCTTGATCTTTTGTTCCTCTAAAATAATAGTTGCTGTATTGAGGAGATTTGTCTTGGTGCTATGAATCTGCAGTAATTTCAAATTGCAAGATCTTCTTAGCTCCCATCGGAAGGATTTAGATACCTTCCAAGTTTCCAGGTATATTTAATAAATTGCCCAGTGTGGTATCATTAAGCATGTGCAGTGGAGCAGTCAAAACCATCACCCATATGTGTTTAAGTCTAAAAGCCAAAGGATTTGGTCAAAATTTGGTATGGAGAAGAATTATTTCATCAATGTCAAAGCATTTAGATTATTTACCCAGTGGAAGATGCGACCAGGAAATTATATTTCATCTGTTATTGCCATATAATTGTGAGGATATCATTATGTTGATAATCCCAATGTTCATGGTTACATTGTTGAGATCATACAATCACAGAATGGTTTGGATTGAAAGGGACCTTAGAGATAATCTTAGAGATAATCCAATGCTCTTGCCATGGACAGAGACTCCTTGCACTAGACCAGGTTGCTCAAAACCCTTCCAACCTAGAACACTTCCAGGAATGGGACATCCACAACCTCTCTGGGCAACCTTTTCCAGTGTCTCACCAGCCTCACAGTAAAGACTTTCTTCTTCATATCTAATCTAAACCTACCTTATTCAGTATGAAACAATATCCCCTTGTCCTATCAGTACTTGTCCTTGTATAAAGTCCCTCTCCAGCTTATTTGTGAATTTTCCAACTCAAGTTCAGCCACACACTAGCTTCAATCAGATGCAACACTGCTCTGAATATCTTTGATGGCTTTTACAGTGCCTCTAGTTTACCTGCAGATCTTTAGCAGTATTGACCCCAGCATTACCCTGTGGGGGAACACAAATATTAACCAGCTACCAGTTGTACTTGGAATTGCTGACCATTTTCCTCAAGTCTCTCAGATATTCCAGTAATCTACTGAATTTGTAGCCCACCTATTCCATTATATCTCAGAAATCTGGCTGGAAGGATGCTATGGATCACTTTCAAAAATCAGCAGATGCCTCTGCTGCTTTCACCTCATCCAGAAAGACAGATGTCTCATCATAGCCAACTCTGAGGTTGGTCTTGTTAAATCCAATCTGGATGTTCCCAGTCACCCCCTTATCTGTCATGTGCCTGGGCATTTCTTCCAAGAAGGATTTGCCCCTTAATTTTATCATGGGCTGACCAGTCTGCAGCTGCCCGAATCCTTCTTGCCTTGCTTGTAGATGGCTTTGATGTATGGTATAAGAATACCATGGCAAGGTGGCTACCATCCCTTACACCTTTGCTCTGCTCTGTGACTGGTGCATGAAAAGGTGTAGAGTTTTCAGTTGTGATGATGCTAAGACCATGTGTGAATTTGAAACAGATAAAATGTTAAAAGCAACCCTAACAGACCACCCATCTTTTTAAAATTGATCAGTGACCAGCAGCAGAGGTTTTTTCCTCAATCTTTAAGGGCTCCCTTTTTCAAAATAAAACATGGCATTAGCTGCAGTCTCTGATTTCAGTGCCTACCTCTGATTAGGATCACAGAATAACAGAATATTTTGATGAATTCTTCAAGGTGAACACATGCCATAGAGCTATGTTAAAGAACTGAGGATGGTTTTAAGCAGAGGATTTAAGGGAAGGAGGGGGTAAACCTTGGGCCCCAAGTATCCACTTTAGTGCTCCAGTGCATCTCTTTTATGTTTGCCTTACTTTTAAGCTGTCTCTGATGCAGACATTCTGTAATAATACTTGGGAATTATTTACATCCAGTCTAAAGAACCTTTTAGTTCTAGTTTTAAATTAAGGACTCCAGTGGTTTCAGTCCTTGATAAGTAAAGCAGCTGGATTTCACACCAATCATACCAAGGCTCAGTTACATTTTAGTCACAGCAGTGAAGTGGTGCATGAAACTGACTGTACTGTAAAATCTCGTTGTTATATGGATGAGGAAATGGACTAGCTCCAGACAGTAAAACAATTCAAAGACAGGAAAAAATGCATATTGAAGCTTTCAGCAGAGAGAAGTTGCTCGGAATAAAATGTATTCTTTTGTTAGGGGGCAATAAACCGTGATCTGGAGCTTAGGATTTAATTAGGCAAGGGGAACTGTTCTTGTGTGTCAGTGTGGTGCTACCAGAGTACAGTATACATTGTTCACAGAGCGCACTGCATGCTCACCTTATTGCTATCAAGCACTGCGGTTCTGTAGAGCAGAGTAAAATGAGTGTAGATGTTTACTCCCAAATAAATTTTAATGGAGGATGACTTGTGTATCTCTTAAATTGTTTATTTAGGCTTTTCTTCTCTGCTTAAGGTTACTTGTTTTCAACATCACTAAAAGAAGACCTTTCTGCTTATCCGAGTATCTCATAGATATTTCCCTGGATTGCTGCAGTGTCAGTGTGGATGATCCAGGCTTTCCCCTCAAGCAATCTCATTAGTGATGAAGGCAGAAAATTTTCAGCTCTCCTCTTCCTTTAGTGGTTTTTTCTTTCACATCAGTTGGCTGAAATGAATACTAGCCAGATAGTGCTTTGCTTTACCAGTTAGCAAAGCTGATGGCAAAGGTCCTGATGAGAATGTTTGGAGGTGTGGGAAACTCTTCCCTATGGAAAGAATTAGCCTGAAAGCCTGCAGTGAGAAGAGGTGGCTTTGAAGAATGACAGTGGAGAAGAAAATATCATCTGTTAAAACAAAGAAATCAATATACCCTGGACTTGCCAGTCCTGGCTAAAGGCACTCACAGTGTATTTTTCTCTCGGTGCATGAGTATACCACCAGTCCCATTGATTTTGTGCTTATAGCAGGAGGATGATCTGTACCTCTTTTGGAGAAATGCTAGCTCTCTGGAGAGAACCACAAGATTTCATGGGGGAATGTATTATAATTGCTATAAAATAGCAATTTATCTGTTAAATTCTCATTGACTGAGATAACACCTTGTCAGGAAAGTGAATCTGCTATGATTTTCTATAATAGCACTTCTGACATTTATGTACCCTTGCCTCCTGCATATCAGCCTTGTGAATATCTCCAGGTCAAAATGTAAAGGTCCGTGATATTTACAAATCAACAGCTTTTTCCACAAATAACTTAGTGATGTTGACAAGGCCTGAGTCACAGAAAGTATCAAGTGTCTTTTGTTGTAAGTTTTCAAATATTTGTATTAGAGCACAAGCATAAGTGTTCTCAGAACCAGAGGTTATGTTGACCTGTTAATCATGCCCTGAAAATCTGGTATGTTTACAAACACTGGACTGTTACCTTAGTTCTCATGTGAGCCATCCCTATTTTCCTGTTGATGCTTTTGTTAGTAAATACTGTTTGGAGTTGGACTCAACACAAGTTTACGTGGCCCCCATTCCTGAATGATTTACTGAGCTTTGAATACTTAGTTGGTGGATAGAATCCTTAGGAAAGAAGAAGATAGAAAAGAAAGAAAAAAGAAATCTATTTCTTTAGAAATAAAACTCATTCAATTTGTTACTTTTGTCTGTGTCACAATTGTTAAAAAATGTATTTATAAAAACCAGTTTTTGTTTTGTTTTAGCCTCACAAGCTAAAGCTAGAAACAGAATTTAAACTCACATTTGATAGTCTGTAAGTTATTTTTATGGCTGGCTTTACCACTTGCTTACATGGCAAATCTCAGATACTAGCCATTTAAACATCAACCAACTCCTGGCATTCAACGAGCCTGTTAATTTTGATTGTATTTATTTGTATGCCTATTATAGTAACATTTACCAGATGAAACTAATACTGCTTAGATTGGTTTCTCCATCTAAAAATGAATTATCTAAATTCTATTCATTAACAGTACAGACAGGCAGTCATGTGGAGGGAGAAAGTCATGCAGGCTGTCCTAAATGCTCTTACCAAGGAAGGGCTGAATCACTCTCCAAGAATGTTTCTCTGCTGACCACAGGAAGGGCTTTGGTTTTGCCCATAATAAAAAAATAGATCTTAGCATCTAAGTAAGCCAGATATAAACAGAGGAGAGAAGAATGTAGCAGAGGTGGAATATCTTGCCCAATGATCCAATGATGCGTGACAAAGCAAATAAAATGACCCGTCTTCAGCTTTCAGGCCAGTATTTTACTACAAACCTTCCCTTCACCTTTATAGTCAGTGTGATCTCTGCTGTGGCAGTCAGTGGGAGAAGGATGACAGCCTGGATGCCCACCTGTAATGATTTAAAATGGGAAGGTTGATGTTTATGTGTTCAGAAATCACTCCTATAGTTCACATATTTTTCAACGAGGGCCCCATCACTCTGTGTTCTTGACTGCCTGGGGAACAGCATAAAGCAGAGGAATGTCCCACTCTGACCTCACTAATGAAACTTCTTTTGCATTGCAGTTGACCTGGACAGGTTGAATGATGATGTGAAGCGTTACAGCTGCACTCCAAGGAACTACTCTGTCAATTTAAGGGAGGAGCTGAAGCTGACAAACGTAGTTTTCTTCCCCCGCTGCCTCCTTGTCCAGCGCTGCGGTGGAAACTGTGGCTGTGGGACTCCAAACTGGAAATCCTGCACCTGCGTGTCAGGGAAAACAGTGAAAAAATATCATGAGGTATTTTCATTCTTTCTTTGTTACTTCTTTTGGGTATTTACTGCTTCCATGGATTCTCAAGTCTTTTCTCAGAGCTGCGTGTGCTGCTGTTAAGACTATGTATGAGTGAGAATGGGGTATTGGCAGTATTTATGAGCGAATTAACTTAGAAGAGGTTGGAGAGAACTTTTGCCACCTCTGAGTGGATGCCACCACAGCATCCTAGTGAACTTTGTTTCAAGAGTGAGCCTAACGTTGAACTGATTTTTCCCAGTCAAGGACTAATACAAAGTAAATGTATATACTGCTGGAAATACTCTTTTAGTAACACAGAGACATGGGTTCCTTGAGATATTTGACTTCATTTCCTCTTGCTTTATTCTTGTGCTCACACTTGAAAATTACAATTAAGTCACTTGTAAACTCTCTTCCCTTCCAGATTTATTACTTATAGGGGGCAGCTGAATCATTCAGCCTTTACTCTTTTTTCCCACTCAGGAATTTTTAAGGAAGGCAAAATTTTTGCATAGGAACAATGCCCATTATTTTAATCCGGTCAGAGCACATCTAGAGAGGAAAATCACAAGGAAAGTGCATTTTGTGTTGTTGCCTCTAATGCAGTATTTTAAGATTGAGACATGAGCAATGTTCCCTAAAGTGAGCATATCTAGGGAAGTTACTTGGTAGTTGTCTTTCTGTTGTTGGAAGGTAGGGTAGCCACATGCCATGCTGACTTACTTCTGACACATACCTCTTGTCAGAGCCTGATTTACCACTTGGCTTAAGGCCCAAGTGAAAATGAGCTTTATGGACTCTAAGGCTGGATGCGATGAAGGCTCATAACATTAAGGCATTACCTTGAGAGACCCTGAGGCTGCAGTAGCAGAGGGTTGTTGAAGGTCAGAACTTGCCCACACTGATAGCAGTGTGGTTACTCTTTTCAAAGGTAAGAGATATTTTCTCACACAGAACTGCAGAATACAGCATACTCCAAATGCTAGGACTGGAGAATAGTTAATATTTTCTCTAATTTAAAACAAGATGCAAAGGATGACCCTAGTAATTACAGAGCAGAAACCTTATCTCAGTGGTAGAAGAGCTAATTGGAAAAAAAATGTTAATAGGTATATAGCACCTTGATGTCTATGAGTTGATAAAATTTACTCAGAAGGACTTATATATGAATAAATATTTATACAGCACCACAACATTGAACAAGAATGCTAAAAGGACTGGCACATCCTGCAGAGAGCAAACAGTCAGCCAGACAAGATCAGACATGGATTAGAAGCTGGTTAAGTGATAAAGAGCAATGAGGTGGAAGAGACGAGCAATTTTCTAAATGGGAAGGGGCTATCTGAGGGTACCCCCAGCATAAAGATTATTATTTCATGTATGTTCATTCTGGTGGGAGGTGAACACAGAGGTGGCAAAAATGACAGGTGGCACAGGAGATAACGTACTTGAACAGCAGAGAAGGCTGTGAGGAATTTCAGAAGGTCTTTTTAACTGCTTATAAGTGCAGGTTAAAAAAGCATCAAGCATTGGGATGTGTGGTCTCAACTATTTATTCATATAACACTGGGTGTGTGAGGGGAGGAGGAAGAAATGAGGGGTAGAAATTGGGCTAAATGTCAAGCAGTGAATCACTGTGAAGAGCTTCAGGAAAACAGTTGTTAAGTGCAGTGATAAGAAAAAGACAAGTGACAGTCTTCTGTGGGAGTGGAGATGAAGGGGTAATAACACAGTGAATATGGTGGTCTGCATAAATTGGTGGGACACTTTACACAAGGTTTTGACAATTGATGCTTAAAAGGACAAAGGCAGAACTAGAAAAAATAAATAGAAGCAGCAAGCATAAATCATGAGAGATGTAGGGGAAGATATAGATCAAAAACATTTATAAGGAGAGTGGCTCAAAAGTTTTGGATCATTTAATTTAGAAAAAGAATTCTAAAGAGACAACACAGTGAAAGATAGGAAATCAGCAATAGTAGCTAAAGCAAAATTAGAACTAATAATCTTTTCCTTAAGAAAAGAACAAGGGAGAGACTGGAAGGGAACTAATTTAAAATTATAAAAAGCAATTGGGTTTTTTTCATAGTAAATCTGTGAAACACTTAAATATAAGTGCTGCATAATTCAGAAGATTTCTGAAAGACCTAGAGGTCAAATATAAACTAAGGAATCCTGCATTACACCTGTATCAGAAATTAGGTCAACTGTTGAGAGTAACTAGAATGAAAAATGCTGATTATAAATATGTTATCAAGCACTTACTTTTTTCAGGTGTTAAGAAACAGCTAGTGCTAGAACACCAGAATATCACACTGGCCTGGTATTGCTCAGCATCAGGATGCCATGACTTATGACTGCCCCAAATTAATCACTAAATTCAGAAATTTCAGCATTCACACAAATATATCACTGCTAATTTATTTTCCTACTCATTTCTATTTGGAAAACCATATGAATTTAATACAGTGTTTCATCTTTAACATTAAATGGCCTTTGTAAGTTTAAATTTAAATTTTATCCCTTAGGGATGAATTAACAGCTCACTGAGCAGATATTTAGCCAAGTGTCTCCCCATTAACATGAGTGGAAGTCATGCAGATAAATTCATGTATGACATACTAAAGATGTGTCCATTAATTTTAGTCCAAAATGTTTTCCACTTTATTATTATTATTATTAGCCACACACAGTTAATCAGTTTTATTCTTATTCTCCTTTGACACTTTAATTTTACTTAAATACCAGGTGGAAAAAGCACTGAGGAGAGGCCTCTCCGCATGCCAGTTTTAGAACCATAGAGACAGTTTACTCTCATAAAAGCCAATTTGAAACCTACTAACCTTATCCAAAGAGCCTTTAGTTGCACAATGAAGGATGGAGCTTTACAATTTATGGAATCCCCAGCACCATTAATTTGGTTAAAAAGCTCGGCCTTCTACTGCGGGAGGACATAGGCCAGATTCAAACACAAGTCTCAGTTAATTTGATTTACAGAAGACACCAGAAGGAAATACTAGGTGGTGTAGCAACGAAGGTGTTTGAAGTAGCTAGAACTGAGCCCTGCAGACCCCAGACCCCTCCTCTTGCCAGCCTGATTTTCCCTAGCTTCTATCCTGGAGCTTCATCCACAGAGCTCCTGAACCTGCAAGAGCTTTGTGCCCTGCACATGTATATGCTTGTCCTCAAAAGTAAAAGTGTCTCTGGAGAGGGAGCTTAAAAGCTCGCTGCCATTTCTGAGCTACCCAGTATTTCTGTGTGAGAAAGACAGGCAGGCAAATTTTCCAGAAGCGATAGGCTTCTCTTTTGGTTTTGTGGCGAGTGATGGAGTAGCTGCATGTGGGCAGCTGTGGGGACCTTAAAGTTCTGAGTGTTTTTTGAGAGAGAGGCTTCTAGTCCAGAGAGATTTCAAGGTTATCTTCTTATGCTTTTTAGTTCCCTCTCAGTTCCTGTTCAAAGCCTCCCACTGTAATCACTGAGCAGTCTCTCCTAGCCTAGCCTCTCAGGACTAATAGCTATCACGTGGAACCTTTAACTTTCGCAAGCTGAGAGTACTGCTCCAGTTCCCTGAATGGAATGTACAGCTCTTTTCTATCATGTCTGACTGTAAGAAGTGATGCAACAGCAGCGAAAATGAGAACATGAGATGGCCACAATAAGGGGTAGCTTTGTCTTTATTGCCCTGAGCGATGTTAATCATGAAGTCTTCGATCTTCTTTATAGCCTGGAAGTTTGCCATGACTTTACCAAAATACTCAACAGTTTTCAGAAATTAATGGGGTCATAACTTGGGTAAACAGATAGTTTTATTGGTGGGTTATTTTTTTTTTTCCTTGCACGTGTCTTGTGATGCTCTGTGGTTTTCCATGGCTTCTGGGTTTGCTTTGAAGCAGAGCAGATACTCTGGGTGAATACTCATGACTGACCACAAGTATCACAAACTTTCCAAACCAAACAGAACAAGTCCTGGAAGTGTCTGAAAAAGTCTCTCAGGCATAGTCTGCCATAAGTGGTACTGAGTTATGTTGCAATGCTCTGTGCAAGGGAAAGGCAAAGCAATGCATGGAAATGATGCAGCATACTTTAATCAAAGCTCAGCCCAACTGCTGTCTAACTTTCTAAAGTGGACCTGGAGCTGCTCTTTAAAGAGGCACAGGCTCTAAACCCGAGATTACTGAGATTACTCAGCACAGAGAAGATGTGTGGGAACTCAGGCCAGGACTCAGTTCAGCTGTAGCTGTGCTATCACCTCAGAGAAACAAGAAATCAGTTTCCCCATCTCATTGCTGTAACTGATGAGATGTGAAACAAGTTTCCATGGCGAATAAGTGCTCTTTAGGTAGCAACCAGAATTTGTCAGAATGTATAAACCTCTGCAAACACAGTGCTGAGCTGCACAGCTAAGGGGCAAATAAGGAAAAAAAAAAAACGTGGCGACAGCAGATTGCAACTTTTACCTGCTTATTTGTCTCTCCTCTAAAGACTGATGTGTTTTCCTCTGTCTATAAAGTGCTTCTTCCCCCACCCCTTTTTGAAGCATTATGCCTCCATTCAAGTTTGATGTTGACTGGAGCTTGTCTGGTGCCTTCACAGGGCATACATTCAGTTAATTCTCAGAAAGAAGGTTGTGTTTAGTGTTAGGGTGGCAATTTCATAACCTTTGATGGCCTTGAGAGAGGCAGTAGGTAGCCCAGAGCACAAAATACTGTATCTTGGCACAAGTTGCTGGGGCATAGAAATAGTTTCAACTGAACCAAACATTGCAAGAGGAAAACTAGACAGATGGGATATTATACAGGAGAAAAGAGCACAGGAGCACAATAGAGAATTAAAAAGTGGAACTTCAGTAAGACAAAGTTACTGCAATGGAGTTAAGAAAGATAACTAATACAATTTGATGGTACCGGGGCTTTTTGCTTTTCTTCTTTTATTTTTCAGAGAAATGAGAAGCAAACCTTAAGGAGGCACTTGAGAGAGAAGACGATAATTCTCACCCAGTATTTACACAGGGAAACATAAGATAACTGGTCAAGAAGTTATCTAAACGCTGCTGACACAACAAAGGGAATTTGCTAAGGGATTAAAAAGAGCTAAAATCAAAGCAGCGTGCAAGGAATATGGTCTGTTGTACGTCCTGGAGTTGATAGTACATGTATAAAGGAGATAAAAGGTTGTTATGGTAATAAAGGCACAGAATTAGCCTGACAAAAGAGTTAATTCATGGAATATTGTACAAGAAACAGCAATGGGATTTATTTGGAATGCAAGTACAAGGAAACAAAATGAGTCAGAAATCACTGCTAGGTCACAGGATGAGCAGAGGGAGCACAGAAGCACAGTGAGAGAAAAAAGGTTAATTTTTAACTAGATAAAAAATAAAGTTCTTGGGTTGACATCTGGAAGTTAAGCAAGTGAGGCATCCTGTGATACATGTCAGGACAGAGGCAGTTTGTGAAGGAGGAACACCTGTATCTAGTCACTGATAAAACAACAGCTGTAGCATAATACACACATAATTCCTGACAAGATCAGCAAAAGTGTCTTGTTGATGTCACATATATCAAAAACATCATAGCTTTAATGAGTGCTTCAGGTACTTGAGTTTTTAGCCAATTAATTTTCCCATTTTTTGAATTAAAACTAGGTGTTTCTTATGCATACAAATAAAAAAATAGAAACAACAATTCTATCTATATTTAATAATCCCTTAGTTTGCCTGCTACCACTGGTCAGCAAGCCAACTCCTTTTTCTTGTCCTTGATACCCTGTAATTATCTCTGGCAAGAAAGAATACATCTTTGGGTCTCTGTCATTGGTTTAGGCTGTGTTCCTACTAGAGTAAAGGTCCTTGTGCTAAATTATGAGCCACAATCCCATACTACATGGCTTCTTGTACTCAGAGCACAGCTAAACCGTGGCTGACCTTTGGATTAGATAACTTTCAAAAATTGCAGGGTAAGATTTTTTATGTCTATCAGAACTTCGATCTGTGTTGAATGTTTGGAAATTTTGATGCTTCTTCTTTCATTAATCTCAGACAAATATAATTTGGTTTGCATGCTAGAATGGTGCTTTTTTAGATGTGCAGAAGGTGATTAAATAATGCTGCATAGCAGAATTTTAAAATAAGTTCTGCAAAGTACAAATTTCACTATCTAAAATAGCATCCAAAGTTGCTCACCATTCTCTGTCACAAGAATATGAAGCTAATTAGATATTGGGTAAGCCATAATCATATTATTGATTTTCTGTAGGCTTCTTAAGGTAATCAGAAGGAAAAAAAAAAAAAAAAGCCCTTTTTAAAGTGAGGCTCATTTTTCTATTGGTGCTTAAAATACTGGTCAAGAATTTAAAAAAAACAACGTTACTGTTGTTACTAATAAGTAAATGATAAGTCAAAAATGCCTGTGGGGGACTTTTTTAAAGTTTTGACTGGGTTTGCTATCCGTCTTTGAATTTAATTAAACAGAAATCAGCCATGATGGTCTGTCATGGCTAAATGTTGCCTGACTTCAAGGGCCAGTGATACCTGGCTAGGACCATCAGCAAATGCTGAGGGAATGGTTCACCTCATCTGGCTCTACCCATCTAACACTGTGAGTCCAAGCTTTGGGCTTCTTTCCTAGTCCCCAGAGGTGGGAGTTTCAGGTGAATCATGCTCTGGTGTTGCTGCTTTATGGTGGCTTCTACTGGAGACATGCCAAATATGTATCAGGGTGAGCAGGTTATCCTCAGCTGGGTCCTCTTCCTGGCAGTCATTGCCACTCTGCTGTCCTCAGCCCCTGATCTTGTTCTTACAGATCTGATAGGGGCCATCAGATCATTTTCCCTGACTTCCTGTGCTCTACAGGCAGCAGGAGAGCACCTGCTTCCCCCAGAGCACAACCCAAACTGGTACCGTACACCTCCTGGAAAGGCAGTCCTCAAACGGACTGGAAATCCCCCAGTTCCTTGGAGGACTGTCCAAGTGGTGTTTGGGCGTGACTTAAACAAGTGTGCCCTAACTCCACTTGCTGGCTTCAGCTTCCAGATCCTGTTTTTTGTCATGGCTTTGATCTCATTTAAGGAGGCTTTCAGAAGCTGGCATCCAAATTCAATGCATGATCAATGAGCAAGATAGCTGGCAAGGAAGCACATGTAAGTACTTACTTATATTTCCTACATCACTGCCCTCAAGGAAAGTTATGCAGTGTCTACAGTAATTTTACCTTGAAACTTTTCAGATGCTCAGGCACATCTACAAAGTGGAATGCTGTTCAGGATATTGGTGTGCTCCTATGGGGCTCTCTGCATAGATAATGCCCTGCTGCACTTTTTTTCATATTGCCTATAGGCACCAAATCCAGCTCAGAAGCAGAATAATCTGTCTTGATTTTATTTTAATTATTTCAATAGTTTTATGACCATAATTTACTCAGTGTTTGATGAGAGGGACATGACTGTAGTTACATGCTCTTTGTCAGGCAATGATCTGAGTAGCTGAGGGACTGCAATTTGTTGAGAAGACATCGAAGACATTGATCATTTAATTTGAAAACTACAAGGTTTTTCTTTTTCACCCCCACAAAAATAAAAAAAAAAAAAAACCACCAACAACAAGCTTTTGAGCATTCTAAACCTGTCATATCCATCTTTTCTAACAGCTACTGATCCCAGCAAAAAATGAGCTATAAAGTGTCCTGAACAGAATTTATTTGAATTGTTCTCATTAATTCAGTAGTTCCTCAGCTTTAAGGACGTGACCATGTGATAAATAAACAGCAGCAAACAGCAGAATAAAGGGTTGTCTTCCATCTGCTGTGGTCGCCAGAAATGGCCATACTTCCAGATCTTTTCAATTCCCTCGTAGTTAGATGAAAATAAAACTACTAGGTGGGAGTGCGACAGAGAGCTTTGAATATCAGTTCTGTAATCAGCTATTAAAGTAGCTCTGGAGAGGGATCTGGACAGTCTGAATCTGAGACCAATTGTATGAGGTTCAACAAGGCCAAGTGCTGGGTCCTGCACTTGGGTCACAACAGTCCCAGGCAGTGCTGCAGGATGGGGCAGAGTGCTTGGAAAGCTGCCTGACAGAAAAGGACCTGGGGGTGCTGGCCAGCAGCAGCTGAACATGATCCAGGGTGTGCCCACGTGGCCAAGAAGGCCAATGGCATCCTGGCCTGGATCAGCCATGGTGTGGCCAGCAGGACCAGGGCAGTGACCGTCCCCCCTGTACTGGGCACTGCTGAGGCCACGCCTCAAATCCAGGGAAGGGCAATAGAGCTGAAGAAGGGTCTAGAGCACAAGTCTTACATCTGAGGGAGCTGAGGGTGTTTAGAGTGAAGAAGAAGAGGCTCAGGAGGGACCTTATCACTCTCTGACTGCCTGAAAGGGGCAGGTAGCCACATGGGGTGGGCCTCTTCTCCCAGATAATAAGTGGCAGAACAAGAGGGCATAGCCTCAAGTTAGACAGGATATAAGGGAAATTTTCTTCACTGCAAGGATGGTCAAACGTTAAAACAGGCTGCCCAGGGAAGTGGGAGAATTGCTATTTGTGGGAAATACCAAAAAAGCATGTGGGACGTGACGTTAGGGGTCAGAAGTTGGTTGGCTTGGCGGTGCTGGGATGACAGTTGGACCCAATGATCTCAGAGGTCTTTTCACACCTGAAGGATTCTATGATTTGATAATTTCAGCTGTGTTCAATTGCTGTTTTCTTGTTTTGACTGAGGAAGTGCCTGACAGTTCATTTTCTTATCAGCAAAGCCTATATACTGTGCTCATGCTTCTTGATAAAAAACACAGGGGAAGTCCCCATGCTGTCAGATAACTGTCAGGTCTGTTAACTTAAATACAGTCCACATCTTTGCTCTCATCCCATTGCATACTTTGATTTGCTCTCAGCTGGAGAAATCAGTTCTAACTACCCGTGATCTTGCCAACTGCCAGTCATCTGGATTTGTCATATTTTTCTAGAAGATATCTTTAAATAAGTAATTTATCATGAGTTTAGTGACAGCATCTGTAGTTGACTTTAAAAGTACTTTTTCTTAAAAAAGGCATCTTTGAAGATGTGATCTCTTTTTAGCTATGTAATAATTGCAGCAACCTGATTGGGTTCAGTTCCTTTGTGCTCGGAATGGCAGTGTGATACAGCAAATTGTCCTAGTGTCCATCAGGATTTATTGCATATATGGATGCAACCAATGTTTGAGATCAATTCAAAGATACTACACTCTTGTTGCTTTAATTTAAAAAAAAATAAGTAAAATTACATGTTTCTGTATTTCTAACAGGGCAAAGTAACTCTATTTTCCCAACACAGTACATCAGCATGTCTATACCTTGCTTAGGCACAGTCCTTCCTCTCAGTATTGCATAGGCTAAATATAAATTTCATCACAAAATGGAGAACAAGATAATAGACTGTGGTCAATGCTTATCCCTTTTGTTATATCTCATGACTTTTCCAGCCTCAAGGCATTAATACCAGAGAACAAATGGTCTTGTCCTGAGAGGTGCTAACCTGCCTGTCCTTCACCACCCACCCTGCAAAGCATCTCTGGTTGTCCTTTGGCAAGTGCTTCGCATTTACTTTCTGGGACTTTCTAATTCTGTTGAAAATGCAAATATTCTGTTGATCTGGCACACAGGCTCTTATTCCCTGTCATTTCCAAAACCATCTCAACTCTTACATGGTGTTATGACATCAAAATACAGAAACTACTTTGTAAAAAAAAATAAAAGGTTACAGAGTGATCTGGTAGTTGTAAATCAGTATGATCTGTAAGGACAGAAATGTGGGTGCTTCAGTGGTTGAGGTGTTGCAGACATTTAGGCTCCACTTCCCAGCTGGCCACTGGCTTTGGGAGGTCATGCACTTAACAGACATCACTCTGTCTTTGAACATGAGAAATCCAGCTGATCTAGCAGTCACTTGGCCAAGCTAGCTCTTTTACACAACCCACAACCCACTTTCTAGGAATCTCAAGATCATCTTGCCTAGGTAGAATTTTTTCTGAAGTATCTGTTATGTTTACTTCCCTAGGAAGTAATTTTGTTTTCTGGTTTGCTTGACATTATTCACAGCAAATTCTTCAGAAATCATTTAGGTTGAGGAAGAGATTTTTAAGGTAAGCCAACAAAACTCAGATTCCACAGAAACTCAGTGGTATCTAACACTTTGTGCAAGCTCATTCATCTCCTTCTGCCTTTCACAGGTATTGAAGTTTTGGACCAACTCCAATAATATGTGCTTGAGAAATTTCAAATTGTATAAGAAAATGGTCCTTGGTCTTAAGAACAGAAATATTATACAATGGTGAGGAGGGCCAGGACAACTCAGATAGGTATGGGACTGCAAAAATGAGCCAAAGGAAACATGCTTGATAGTTTGCATGCAAAGGAGCAGCGCTGGATGTGGTTAGGAAACTGCATGATATAAAGATACCTGACATAGGAAAAAATACAGTCTGTCCAAGCTCCGTGACAAACAATACAGCAGGATGTCAAAGGGTGCAAAGAAAAAGCTGGAAATAAAACAAAAATGTGTCCAAATTAATGCCGGTCAGGGCCATTAAGGGCTGTTCATGCCCTTGGGGCCCCAACACTCTCATGCTCAGATCTCCAACAGCGTTTTCTAATTCAGTGCATTTTTGTTGATCCTCCCAGGTGCTGAAGTTCATCCCTGAGGCTGGGCATACCAGAAGAAGAGGCAGAATCAGGAACAACATGTCCTTGGTAGATATACAGCTGGATCACCATGAGCGTTGTGATTGTGTCTGCAGTTCAAGACCACCCCGATAAAAAAGGAAAAACAACGAAAGAAAAGAAACAAAACAGACACACTAATTGCATCTTACTGGATATTTCCTTTCAAGCAGGATTGCTCTGAGGACCTTTACTCACTAATCATTTGAAATTTGCTACTAGCCTGCCTTTGCAATTAGCAAAAATCATTGCTGTGCTGATTAGTGTCATGGCAACTAAACAGATATATCATACATTTATGTATCAGCATCCAAGAATTTAGGATTGTGGTTATCTGTAGCTAGATTATGAGGGTTGAGATTTTAAAAGCTCAGTTGCAGTCCTTAGGCACACAGTGCCCACTGAATTTAACTACCAGGTATGTAGGTATTTGTGGTAGCTGGCAGTGAAATAGCGTTTTGTTTGTTTTTCACCTACCTGTTCCTAGACTCAAATTCTGCTCCCATTTCTACCTCTTCAGCTCTCCTGATGGTAGATAGGGTTTCATGGTGGGTATAAATGAAGAGAGAATTTGAGCCTGTAGGAATGCGAAAGGGTTTGCACTCCCCACTCTCAGCGGGAACTTCCCAGCATTCTGGCCCAAAAGAGTGAGATAGAATGCATAAAATCCATCAATACATGAAATTACACATCAATAAAGTCAAATCTCACTGTTTGTACTCGAGCAAGTCATGTGCTGAAATTAGTAGATGCTTTGCCTAAGCCAGGACACTGAGGGTGTTAGGGGGTGCAGAGGCAGGTGCTTTTGCCGTGGTGGCTACATGTCAGCCATCACCCAAGTACTTCTGAAGAGGGGGCTCCTGCCAGCTCCCCAGGCAGATACCTGTGGGCTGGAACTGATTTTGGTCACTACCTATCTGATCTGGATTCCTGCCCCTTGCCCAAAGTGGCCCCACAGTTGCCAAAGAGGAGCCCTCTCGATACGAGAAGGGAGAGACAACCCTTCCGTTGGATCCTCCTCGCAGCAGTTCGAGGAGGGCCATACTTTCCTGTGGAGGAGATGAAGACAGGGCACATGTTTGTTGAAAATATTGATTTGTTTTGCAGTTGTTTTACTGGGAAACAAAGCTGTGTTTGAGAATTAATTATCATTATTTGGTTTGGGGTTTCTTTATTTGTTTTTTAACTTTGTCATATATGCATTAATCTTAGTTATCTGAGGTTAGTTGTCTCATTCCAGCTCTGTGCATCACTGTGGTTAAAGTGTTGAAAGTGAATTTCAGTTTTTTTGATTGCATTTCCTGAAGCATATTAACTCATTAAGTAATGTCTGTCAGTCATGGAAAATGTGCATCATTTATTAACTTCCAGGAGATACTAAATACCACCTCATAATAAAATTAGCACTTTAAAAGCTGCAGCATAGCTTCCTATGCCTTTTAAACTATTACAAAAGTGCTCTAGCTGAAAAATGAAAAAAAAAATCCTTCCAAACTAGCTTTAAGGATTTTCAAATGCTGCTCTAAAAATGTAAAAAACAGGCAGATTTAAGTTTTGCAAAGAATTGGAGTTTTGATAATGAATGTAACAGAGGGAACAGGGTGGCACATTTAATGGCTGTGGTTTTATGTTTTATAGTATATATAGGCTGCATCAAATCATCTTGTCTTTCTGTCTCTCTGAAAGTGCGAAGTAGGTTGACAATAATGCATTATAATTAGTAGAAAATGGCATGTGCTACAAAATACAAGGCCTTCAGTATGTTTTAGTACTCCACAGGTTTGTTACAAAAGTGCCCTAATGTTATCATTTCCCTCTTCATCAGCTCAAGTATTTTGTAAGTGCTTTTTTTATAATTTTAGCAAAACTTTGCTGAAAGATCTCTTAGAAATACTGTGTTACTTTCTTTCCTGTACTTTAACCTTGGAGATTCAGAAAGTGTGGGGGCTTTATTATTTATATTAATTTTTCCTCTCTGGCTCCCAGATGTCTGTTTAAAAATGCTCCTGAATGCTTACTTGGGAAGTGATTCATCATTTTTCAAAGCAATTCACATTTAAAGAACAGCCCTGTAACCAAAGATTACCACCTTCATTTTGTAGTTCAGGACTATTTAAAGAACATCTCATTCTTTTTCTGTCTCTAGCTTAATAGCAAGATTGACCCAGCCCTTCCATGAGTTTTAACTAAATTTGGAATAAATTTGCATGCAAGACCTTGGCAGTACGGATTGTTTTTGAGATACCGCGCTCCTGTTTGTACCTCTGGCTGAATCATGCCTAAGCACTCTGATTTCATAGTTACCATTGGTTGCAGGATACACAAGTTTCTCAAGGCTTTGTGCTCTAAGTGATCCTTTAATTCCCACCATCTGAGGGAAACTGGGCAGCAGGCAGTGCTGCACCGGGTGTGTGCCACACAGCACTGCCTGCTCACCCAGTCCCACCCAAGAGCTGCATGTTGAGAGGAGTGCTTGTGCCTCCTGATCAGGGGGATTCAGCGTTGTCTGCAGCCTCAGTTGCCCCTAGAGGCAACCCAGAGAGGCTCTCCCACAGTGTGCCTTAGTCCAGAGGTTGAAATCACCCAGTTTATGAGCATTTCTTTGACTATACAGAAAGATTAGAAATTTGATTTGGACATCTAAGTGGGATACATGGAGATAGATAGTGTGAATACTCCTTTTAAAGACTGAACAGCTGAGAAATCAGCTACCTGAGTTAACTGAAGGCAGAAGTGGATGCCAAGGTCCAACAGAAAAATTCAGATGCAAATTAAAAAAAAAAAATCCTCTTGCTTAATGATGGGTTTACCTTCTTAAATATAAGCTAAGTTTGTCATAAGGTTTAAAGTATTTCTCCTGGGACACTTAATCATTAATGGAACCATTCACTACTTCATGCTGCCATACAGTCACCATGCTCCCAGCCAGTGCAGGAGGGTCAAGGATGGGCTTCGTGTGGCTATGTGGGAATGATAACATACATGTGAACTAAGAAAAAACTCCCCAAAAGCCAAGCCCTGAGATGCAATGACCCTGGTGAACCCAAATACCGGCAAAATTTTTCCTTTTTATTTATTAGCAGATATTGCAAAGATGTATCTCCTTGCTTTTTTTTTCTCTTTTGTCTTTGTATAATTGTTATGTTGTTTACATACTATTTTAACTTAAAGAGCAAAGCTGTTAAAAACACTAATCTGGTTCAGTTTTATTGGTGGAATTGTAACCCCCCAAAATAAATACATTTTCAAAGGCAATTCAGAAGGAGTCCTAATTTCAAACCACTCATTAGCTTTTTATTGCTATATTCTTCTGGGATAGAGCCTACTTTCTCAAGTGCAATCTATGTATATTTTTTTATCTCAGTTAAATACAGCTTTCCAAGCAGTACTTTTTACTTTATGCAGTATATAATGTGTCTTATCTTGATGAAAAAATAAATACTGCTTTTGAAAGAAGATACTCTGAGTGATTATTCATGTTTGGATGAAGAAAAAGCCATTATTTACTGAACGACATTTCCACAAAATGACACCATCCATACTCACAAGGTCTCCTTTTGAATTTTAGCAGTCATTCCCAGGAGCATCAGGGAAGGACCAAAGTGCAGTTTTGGGATAATTGAGTTTGAACCCCTGAGCTGGCAATGCTGACAGCTTCCTTGTGGAGCAGCAGCAGTGTGACAGCAGCACAGCATTTCTTAGAGGCAGGTTAGGGCACCCCCCTATATTTGGTGCTGATCTCAGCCCCTGCAGGCTTGGCTTGGCTCCAGGAGAGATGTCTGTACTTGTCTTGCTGTAGCTGCTCCTTACTGCCAAAGGAAGCTGCTGTAGAAGCTCCGTGTCTCACCTGAGCAAGGGCAGGGCTAAGCACCCAATGTGTGAAGGGGCAACTGGAGGAGCCTGGGGCCTCTCGAGCTGGGCAAATCTGAGCTGTGCTTCTGTGTTTGGGCATTTCCTCCAGCTTTGCCAGAAGCAGCAAATAATAACCTTCAAAGCTTTGGTAACTGCTTTCTATTTAAGGTTCTTGTGTTAAGCTGAAGCTGCCTTAGGCTTTCACTGGATCTTGGACTGAATAAGAACATGAAATTTTTGCCCAATTGATTATTCATGAGCTAGATCCCCTGTCTGATAAGGCAAATACAGATAGCATAGAGTAGTCTTGGAATCCAGCTTTTTAGTCTATCCTCATGCATGAGCACCTTTTTCTGTACAGTAATGCTACTGATCTAAAACAGTCAGCCATTCAGATGAGCATATTTATCCCCTTTGGTTTGCTCCTTGTTACTCAGAGAAAAAAAATACTGTATATTTTTTTCTTTTTCTTTTTAAGGCAATCAGAAGAGACATTTTCTAACAAAGGAATAATTTCTTTTGCATACAGTGAACAGGGCCATAGCTAATGGGTAGAGAAGATATTTTTTGCCTTTTGGAAATGCACTAAATACTCTTTATAGATAGCAACTCAGCAACTGCAAAATGTTCAAGGATGGCATAAAGCTCCTCCCACCTGGCATTGCTACACACCTCCACAACTAATGGCCAGCTAACACCAGTTTGTCCTTATGCTCACAGGAAAGGAGTGTGTGAGTGAAAGCTTTAATAAATCTGAAACTTGGAAAGCAACTCTGCATCCCTTCATCAGTAAAAGTAAATGGTTCACAATGTCATTCAGGAATTTACCATGACCTTTTTCTAAAAGTAGTGGGTTTTTTAAGCCTTCATCTTCTCCTTTTTGAAGAACACAGAATCTTCCTCTAGCTGATTTTAAGATCTGTAACATCTTTAAAAATACTTGCCTGTAAATTCAATTAAGATTTCTCTTGCTCTTGTCTGGAGTGCATCGCCCATACACACTGCTGTAATGTAAATTCAGCAAAGGTCCAATTTGTACTTATTCTCCCAGGGACTCCTGTGCAGCACATAATGAAAATTTAGAAATCAGTATTCCTGTCTCACATTCTAGGAGTTTTAACATTGTTTATTGACAGTCTTGGGCAAACATGTTGAAATACATAACATTCATAGTTTATTTGGTCATTCATTGACAGGCTATGAAAATCTGCTGTAAGTGTTTAAAGTTCAAATTCAATTTTCCATTTCTTTTCAAAGAATCAGAGAATGGCTTGGATTGGAAGGGACCTTAAAGATCGTCTATTTCCAAATACTTCTCCTAGAAATGGAATTTCCAAACCGGCAAATGTTCTGCCATGAATAATATGAGGAAAATATTCCAGGTTCAGTCTGTCTTCTAAAATTGATTTGACTTAAGATGGTATGAAATTCTTGTAGCAAAAAATTTTATTTTAAAACTGAGTTTATATAACCTGATTTTTGAAACTGAGTTTCAAAACCTCATTTATGTAGTGCTTATAGAAACTTGCCGTGGCACAGACATGCTTTAATAAAAATGGAAATAGTTATGTAATAACAGTTAGTGTATTTGATGCTCCAATTTCAAGCTGACAAAGATTTCTGCTTCACTTGAAAGAACTTCAGTTTCAGAACTAGTACAAAGCAAACAGGATAAAAATGACTGGGTACCTTCAAATATTTTGACATAAAGGGTCAAATTCTTTGACATAAGAAAAAAACCTCTTAACTTTTATTCATTGCATTTCCTTAGGAAAATAATAAGAGCAGACATCTTAACCTTTTTGTTCTGAGTTTAGAGAGTATCATCTCAAGTAGGGGATACACTGAAATGAGCTCTCTCATTTCAGTCTGCAAGCAGTTTACCCTTTCTGAGATGAAGGTGGTCTGGAGAATCACCCTTTGTATCAGGGGAATTCTGTCAAATCTTTCTATGTGCTCCCATTCTCATCACTTTTTATCAAAGAGTAAAAAAAATCATTTGGTTTGATAATACTCTACTTCCACTTGCATATATTAAGGGAAGAAAGAAGATTCTCTCCCCCAAAATGGAGGACCATTTTACATTGAAGAACCCCAGGCTGGCTGAGGTGGGAAGGGACCACTGGAGATGGTCTTGTCCAGCCCTCTGTTCAAAGCAGGGTCATCTAGAGCACTACAGCAGTGCTCAGTCCTGTCCAGTTGGGTTTTGCATTTCTTCACAGGGAGATTCAGCTCTTTTTACCAGAGTTTATGTAAAGGATGGGTGAGGCATTGGTTTTGACAAAATATGTGGAGACAGAAAAAAGTCTGACGAACCCCTGGACCTCCCCTGTGGGCTGCGCCTCATGGAAGACTCTCCGGTCTGTGATGACTAGGCCTTTCTCCCTGCCACATATATCCAACAGTATCACCAGGATGGTAAAGTCCAGGACCAGAAAGAGTATCTTAGGTGGTGTGGGGATAAGGGCAAAACATGCATGCCCCAAGGTATGGTAACAAATTTTTAGGTTAAATGACTAACGACTTTTGCCAGTGCACAAGAAGCAGCAGAGGGACACATGGCATGGAAGGGAGCCCCAGTCACCCCACCACAACAATGGAGACCCCAACACCCTCCCTCCAGGCTGCCCTGGAGAGTCTCAGGGATGTGGCATACCCATCACCACAAGCAAAGAGGACAGGGTCCATCCCCATCACCCCACAGAGGGAGGGGTGGTCACTGCCAGGGGACCACCATGGGAGGGTGATTGCATCAGCCTCCATCCAGCTGCCAGACTAACAAACACTGTTCAGCAAGCCACCACAGCCATCCTTTATACATCGTGGAAAGACTGGAGACTGCAGTTATTTTGCAGCTTCCAGACAGATTGTCTCATTGAGGCACAGGAAAACAAGTTGTCCAGCTTTCCCAGAATATACAGGTTGGATGCAGTGCAGAGCAGAGCCCCCAGAGCATCTTCTTGAACTTGTAGAGCACCTGATGTTAGAGGCCTTCATTAAACTGTTCTGATACCCGACAGACAGCATTCATTGCAACCTTTACATCAAAATACCAACCCTTGGATTCTGTTGCTAATTTATTTCAAAAGGTCAGGCAAGGATTTGTGTGCCCTCAAGGAATTGATTGCATTTATAGGAAGCTGCACTTTCAGTGTTCAAATAACCCCACATAGGCAAAATGCTGCAATTTTCTCAGTTTAACTGTATCTGAGCACCAATTACACAACTGATTATTAAATGAAGATAAGACATGTAGGCTTGCATGAAGAAGACTAATTGTTTTTTTCAATTAAAATAAAGACACTTGGGTCCAAATTAAGACCCTGAGAAGCAAACGTTAGTTTCACTGGGAAATGCAACTACCGCATACCTGAAATGTTCAGGAGCAAATGAGTCAGCAATTTTAATAATCAAAAGGGAAGTATCCCTTGAAAAGTCCTTCTACATAAAGCTAATTGACGGAGCAAATGAAAGCTAGTCCTTGAATTTTAATATCATAGCTGATTTCAATGAGCTATGGCCAGCATCAAGAGCTTTTTATTTTATCTGAGTTCTGTCTGACAAGCATTTTAAGAAGCTATGCAACTTTCATCAAATAACAAACTGCTGTTCTTTACCCCTCACAGAAGTGCTTATTGAAAAACAGAGACCAAAGGGTACTCCTTGAATAGACCAGAGCTACCACAGATGAGGAAATCCGTACAATAAAAAAAAAAAAAAACAAAAAACCACGGCATGTTTAGAATGATTTGTGGGTATGTGCTGAGGGAGTTTTCTTGTGGCTGATGTGTTTACAGGCAGCAGTTTGCTTTTAGTTTCCAAAACACCCTGTTGAATATTCACGTAGGACCCTACTGAATAATCAACAGTGGCTACAAGTTGTCAAGGTAATAACCTACCTATCAGCTGAAAGTGATAACCCACCTATAAACCATATTTGAGGCATCTGCTAAGTGAACTGTTCCTCCCACTGACACCTCCTGCCTTTTCCACGGCATCCTGACACTAATCCAGATTAACATTACACAAACTGCAATGTCTGATCCCCTGTGACATTGACCTTCAGGAACATGCAAGTAAACACTCGACAACTGGTTTGACCAAAGAAGCAACCTGACATTTTTTAGCTTATCAAAGTGAAGGCTGACTCACAATACTGTTATTTACTCTTTATAAAATGTGTGTAAGCACACAATTACATGCAGCATAAAACAGGTAAAAAGTTGCCTGTAGGTAAATGCTGGAAATTTTAAAAGACCATGCAAAAGCCTTTAACTCAGAGAAAACTTACGGAGGCTGCATGCTCCAGAAAAAAACAAGTAATCTAGGTGGAACTTGAAAACTGCAAAGGACCTTATGAACTTTCCTGTATGTAGAACACCTGATAAGGTACCAAATAACAGGGAAACTTGCTGTACAACAGTGTATGATAAATTACTCTTAGGTTGTAGTGATTTTTCTGGTCTTGGGAAGATTCCCGAGTAATTTCTTTAACTGCATTTTGTTCCAAGCAGCTGCTTCTGCTTGGTTTAATAAAAAGTGCAGTAATTCTCTCATCAAAGGCATCTTGGGAACTTATCTGTGTATATATAAATATAGCCATGCACATATATAATTATTTTTTTATATACAAGTGTACAAACTATTACATAACCCTACATTTAAAAAGAGACAGAAAAAGTTGAAATCCTCCACCAAGATAAATGCAGGCAAAGAGAAATATTCTTACACTGCAGTTAAATTTCCTTTCTTTAAAAATCACTGAAGGCTTTAAATACAAGTGCTTTGCAAGACAGTCTCATTTTCTCCCAGTCTTCTCTTCCAGGCTTCCATTGTTCACACAAGAAATCCTGAGATGTTTCCTCAGCACAATTACTGAAGGTTGTTAGTTGTACTTCATTGTAACTCTTCAGCTGAATCTCTTTCTGTGAATTTTGCAGTTTGGCTTTTCTGTACAAAACTTGAAAGATTGCCAACAGCTATGCTTTGTCTTTTGGGTGTTTAAACCTACAAGACATCAAAGAAATGTGCCTTTGATCGAGAAATTCAATGCACGAGAAAAGAGGAAATGCTACATATACCTCAGCCAAGGTCTTTGAATTAGGCATTGCTGTTGACCCCAGATATCTGTTAGAAGAACCCTGAGGTCTTACTGTCTCAAGATAGAGCAAAGCCCGAAGATCTTAGGGAAATGGTGAACTGCATGAAAGCATGAACATCCTCCTTACCTTATTTCACTTGCAAGCAGCAACCTTGAGCTGTAACTCCTAGAATACCCTCTAGCACTATCATTTTCATCTAAGGTGGTAATTAGTCTCGGGTTCATAGGCCACAACCTACAGAGAGAGGAGACCTTAAAGAAGTTATCCAATATGTACTACAACAGTCTTGACAGAATGGGAAAAGACACACAGAGGAATGATGAATATGAGCCTTCTTTCCTCTAAAAGCAGCAAGATTATTCTGGCTTCAAGACTCTTTGCTTCAATTCATTATCATGATTGTACACTGCTTATCAATTGTTAGCACAGGATAATTAACTGAGCCTTTGTCCCAGAAACCTAGCATTATTAAAAGGTCTGGCTATACATCTCTGGCCCAGCCTTTTATCCTCTGACAGTCACAAGAAAGAATCAGGTCCATGAAGGGCAGCTTCCCTGACCATAACACAAATATCTAAACCAGGTTTGGGAAGGAAAACAGAGAAGAGCAAGTGCTGCCTTGTCAAGGTCACCAAAAACTCACTTCAGTACAACTTCTACAGCTTCCGTTCCTAATGCATGTGGCTAATTAGCAGGTGGTACCATAAGAAATAGGGACTGGTGAGGCATGGGAAAAGCAGCTCATACAAGGTAATACAGAGGGTTACTAAGTTTTTTTGGTGAAGGTTGAAGGCCGGTCCCAGTAGACACATTAGTAGATGGGAAGCTGAATAATTGGACTGAGTTGTCACTGGTAACTAAACACACCTCTCCCCGGGCTTTGAATAAAGGTCATCTAGATTAACTGTTCCTACTTGATTGTGTAACCATTGCCCACCTTTTCCTTTTAAAACAGTGGTTTTACATGCTATTGCTACACAGGCCTGAACTGGGGTCCGATGTTAAATACAGTTATATTTGTTAAATATGGTCTTGATGTTACATTTATAAGACTAGAATGCAGATATATTGGCATGTTCTGTAGAGAGCAAGGTAAATTCAAGCACAAGCACACTATTGCATTGCAAATGAATCATTCTCCTCGTTGAAGAAAATTACTAATATAATGCTGCTTATTTACACTGCCTAGTCCAAGGCGGTGTTTGCCAGCTAAACTGACCATGATGATTACATCATCCATTATTTCACACTAAAATCTGTCGAAACTAAAAATAAATGATAGATCACTGCGAAGTCCTCTCTCATATCTATCGGCAAACAATGGTCTCTGTTCTTTCCAGTGGTGACTGAATGGCAGGATGCAATGTAACAAAATAGTCATAAAAACTGCAGAAAACAGAAACTTCCTGTCTATTAATTCTGAACTGTCCCTTAATTCTGAACAGTTAGGACAGAGTGAATCAATGGGCAATTATAAAGTACATTCCAACTAATAACAGGAAGACTGAGTTTTACCTAAAAGAATCATTACAGGAGAATGTACAAGTGGCTGGGAAACATACCCTGCACAACTGTTGTTTGGAATTCAGCTGAAATGGATTATGTGAGGCAGAGGAAGCTATAGAAATTCCTCTTTCCTTTGGGAAGGATGGCAGATGGATTTATCATGCTTGTGGAGTACTAATTCTATTCAGGTGTACAATGCCATATATCATGTAATTTGTGGTGTGAATCATTACAGTTGTTACAAGAGGTACTTCTACAGAAAAATGCCAATCCCTAAGCTCCCAGGCTTAGTTGGGGTACATGCTTACAACGCACAGCTTGGTATTTCTCCTCCAACACAACCAGTTTGCTCCAGGTTTTTCAGGTCCCTCCATATCATGTAGTGTGCAAAAGCAACATTTCATTTTAACCCCATGTCCATATCAGTTTTGGGGTTTTTTCCCTGTGGATTCAGAAGTTAACTGATTCTGGTTCACAAAGAAACAGTTATTCTTTCTGTGGTAGTCCTGCTAATTATTTGACATTAGAACTTGACTGCAAGAAAGTAATTTTGGTGAAATGATGGGGCAAACCTCTCTGTGCAAATCAGAACAGCCATGCTTCACTTGAGCCATGGTTTTCAGCTTCTGCTGAGTATTTATTTACATGCATCAAAGTTACATCACATTCTAAGAGCACACATCCAAAAATGAACACAACTCAGGGTTTCAGTTTCCCCAAATTTCACGATGTGTGGTATTATTTGATAAAATAGTGAAACTCAGAATTATGCAGATACCTTCTCCACAAATACTTATTTACTGTAGAGACTTTCCTGAGTCACTGAAGATAAAATCCCACCTAAACCCATCTTTTCTGAGAAAAACAGCCAATTTTTAAAGCAGGTTCCTTTCCAACCTACGCACAGCTGGTGATTTTCAAGTCCTGATTGCAACTAATCTTCCTGCAGCAACATTGCTCAGTCAAACCTCATTGGCATCGGCCAGTGCTCATTCCTGAGCAATGGGTGCCAATAAACCCTGCTGGAAGAGGCTGAACTCCTGAGCACTCAAGGAATATGTAGATGTTGCAGATGTAATGACAGAAACCTAGCACTCACAGGGTTATTTTCTTAAGAGACATAGATGTGCTGATTCTGGTTCCAGAAAAATAAAAATATTTATCTAGTAGCTGCCTAACATAGCTGATTTTAAATTTCCAGTCACATTAAAGACAAACTGGATATTGAAAATCACCTCCAAAATTCAGAATTTTTGTAGACATCTAATGTGTTCATTTACTTAATGTTGGGCCCACTGAAGTGTGTGATGCATTAGTAAAAAGCCCAAAGAAATAATTCAGCAGAATAATATGGACAAGCAATATGAATTTGAGAAGAGGTATTAGACTGAGAAACCATGGTGCAGTAAGCCTAGTGGGAACTGGGCAACAACCAAAAGCTCTGATAATTAACTCCCCATGACATTCAGGTATCACAGAGGGTAGAACTGGTCTTTAAGTTGAGGAATGGGTCAAGGAGCATGCTATAAATTTGCTTTTGCTCACTCAAAAATCTTCTCTGTGTTTCTTACTGTGCTAAAGAAATCCTAGATTGCAGAGAAACAAATGACAGAAGCCTTGCAGGAATTAAACTGCAAGATAGGTACTGTGGCATTTTATTTCCAGCGCTGTATTTCTTAGCAGCACTGGCAGAATGATAGAGAAGGTTCCATTTAATTTAGTGCTGTTTTCATACTGTAGAGAAAGACTGGATTAATTTTGTTTTGATCTAGTAAACAGAGACAGATTCTAAACACTAAAACAAATTTGTTCTGCAGTTTATTTCTCAAAACATTTTTTTTTAATTGTAGACAGTAAATATCATAAGGGAGTTTAAAAATAATTACCTGTGCAGTTTTTGAGACAGAAAACTAAATTATCCAGAAAGACCACTTGCAAGAACTGCTCTATAATGAGGTAGAAGTATTTATATACAGAATATATAAAGCATCAGTTTTCTACAGTTAAAAAGATTTTGGGGTTATGGTATACCTTTAAAGAAAAAGAGAAGTGCTGGAGGGGTATAAGGGTCCCAAACCTGGAAGCTAAGAAGAATATTCATCATAAGCTGGAAAACAAGTTAATTTGTGTGTTGCTAATTCTGGTTTGGTTTCATGGATCTGAGCCTGTCTAGAGGGTACAGCTTCAGTCTCTGAATCTCAAAAAGACTTGTTCACAATGGAATTTCAGCAAAGCTTGTGTGTGCATGCTTAAGTTAACTTCTTGAAGGTAATGAGGTTTGGTAATGTTGTCACTTTGACTTAGGACGGTTTGTACTTCATCAAAAAGGCCAAGTTCCAGTAGCTTTGAGAGCAGTCTGGTCTCAAAGCAGAGTGGTCTTTAGCTTCTTCTGCTTGACCTCCACTGCTGCTAACACATAGTCATGAAGTGAGCCATACCATGGAAGTATCTTCATTAAAATAAACTGAAAAAAATAATAATAAAAAAATCCACCACCCTCTGAAGCATCACTTTAAGATGTTAGGAAAGGCAGGCTGGGGAAGGCAGTATCACCTTGTTCCTTGACAGCATAGTGTGGAGCTTATTCAGCTTTGTATTTTTGCAGCTGAAAGAAAATTCTTTATCATTAATTAGGTAATTTTAATAATTAATTGTTTTAGCTAGCTAAACTCAAGTTTCTTGGTAACCATTTAAAGAGGGAGGGAGGGAGGGAGGGAGGGAGGGAGGAAGGAAGGAAGGAAGGAAGGAAGGAAGGAAGGAAGGAAGGAAGGAAGGAAGGAAGGACGGACATAAACAAAAAGAAAATTAAAAATCAAATGCTTATGGAGAGAGCTACAACTGCAGAAAATTATGCCTTTGCATCGAGTTGCAATGGCACAAAGTGAGACAATTCTGAAAAACTGTAAAAATCCTGCAAGTTGAAAAAAGTGTTCTGAACAGGATCAATCTTGCTTTAATACCCTTTTGATTATAGCATTGTGATCCTAGCAACACCACCTGCCATGAGAAGCAATAGCCAGACTATGAATTAGTGTTATTAATAAAATGTGCTTTTTTTTGTGTTTGAATGTTCATAGCATAACGCGCAGGCATTTAAATATGTAATTAAATGTTACCTGCCACCCCTGCTGACTGCACAGTAAATAGTGCCAATTTTTCAACAATTTTTTTTGAGTAATGCTGTGCTGCAGTCAGCAAATGATTCTTAAAACTCTGCAATGAGAACAAATATGCTGTAAGTTTTACACAGTCTTTAAAAGAAGTGGAAACTTTAACCACCTTATTAGCTGCCAAAAGTACACATTACCAATTTGGACTTTGAGGCAAGATTCATCAGCTTGCCAGAGGAGAAATACTATCTGAGCAGTGCACACCCGCACTTTCCATAGAACATACAGATTTTTACTACACCAGGAGGAGTGTGTTTTATAGCCAATAAAAGCATGATTTCATTAATGAATTTTATCATATGCAACACTACATAAACTACCTCTTTTTTCACTAGAAAACTTCCCCCTGAGATCAACTGGGAAACTGTCCAATTCCCAGACTAGGAATTCTATGCCACAAACAAAATATGAAACAGTAGAAAATAGTTTTATTTCAAACAAATTATGATTTTTAGGTAGTGTCTGGGATTGCCTTGTGAAGGATCCTGTCTCCCCACTGAAGTCCAAAGTTGTGGTTCCACAACACAAAAAGGCCTCTGAGTGCTCTCAGGCTAATGTCAGGACTCTTCTGTGCTGGAACATTGCTGAGGATTGCAAAAGAAGTTCCACATCAAGCAGAAGCAAGTTTTTCTGGGTAGCAGATCCCAAATAACAGGAAATAGCTGAGAAAAAAGTAAGGACCCAAGAAAACAGCATGAAGCTGATTTGGGGGAGATTTAGGTTGGATATCAGGAAAAGGCTTTTCACCCAGAGTGGCTGTGCACTGGACCAGGCTCCCCAGGGAAGCGGTCACAGCATGAACCTGACAGAGTTCAAGGAGCTTTTGGAGAATGTTCTCAAGCATGTGGTGTGACTCTTGGGGGTGTCCTGTGCAGGGCCAGGAGATGGACTCAATGATCCTTAGGGTCCCTTCCAACTCTATGATTCTGTGATTCTTTGATACTAGTAGTTACTTAATACTAGTAATGGTATTCTACTGTATTTTTTCTATGGACAGTACATTGTTCTTCCCACATGGCAATAACAGCAAGTATCTTCTTCAATCCTGGTAATATTAGTGATTCAAGGTCTCTAGTCATTTGTGTACAATTACAAGAAATTAAAATCTTGTTCATATGTTCTAATACTAAAATGGCAGCTGTGTAAGTGGCTTCTTCACTGTGATGGTGTCAGTCTTGCCTAACTGAATAAAAGCAAGGTTCATTTAATTTTCTATTTGGATACTGAATTTTAGTAGGTTCTGTCATCCCTCTAGATGTTCCTCCTGATTCTTTCCTCTCTGATTCTATCAAAGATTTTTATTTTTGCCACCTACAGTTTCAACTACTATTAGATCATTTTGTTTCAGAGTTTGGATAAACCACATTTCTTTTTAGGATGCATTTTGATGATCTCCAGAGGTGTCCTCTCACCCTAGCTGTGCAGGAGAAAGGATAGCTCGGACATTTGGAGCCACCTCCATTCTTAAAATGACCAAAATGTAGAACAGAAATGAGTACAGCAATAACGAATCTATGTTGCTACAGAGCATTTAGATGAGATAACTGACAGCAATGGATGAATTTCACTTGATCCGAGTTCACAGAAATCAGTAAGAGATCTTTCACTTCATTGCAGAACATAAAGAAGGAGCACATTTATTCAAATTACATTTAGGCTTGGATGTTTGGAATTTGTTTAAACCACGAGTTCCCTCTATAGTCAACAAGGGTGAGATTCAGTTGACCAGGTGAAGATATCCATAACATAAGCATTCCCAAGTAAATCAACAATAAGAGCAACCTATATATAACCAAGAGAGAGAAACAGACAACATAAGCTGGATTTCTACATTTAGTCAGAATAATTATGCCTTGAAAAAGTGCTTATTTCCCTACAGAAATTATACCAGCATGCTCCATAGCTGCACTGTAGACCTCTAACAACAGGTGAGATGAATCCCACTATAGGAGTCAAAGATGCCTCTGAGGTGGCATGAAGTACCCACTGGACAAAGTTGGGTGTGGCTGGAGCTGTGCTTCTCTGTTCCTATCCTCTTATCTTCCTTTACTGAATTTAGTAATGAATTACAGCTTCTACCTTAGACATCTGTTAGGTAGCTGACTGTAGAAATTAGTGCATTCTCTGGACATTGTGCAAGCCATAAATTTCATGAATAATACGACATTTCATCACAAAAATTTAGTGCCTAAGTCCGTATTTAAACTAGTTTTTTCTCTACTCTTTCAAAGTTACTGAGTTCACCCATCTGTCTTTGTTTTCTGCAGGAAGCATATGTTCCCAGCACTTGGACCTTAACTGTCTGTTTTAATTTAAGAAGTCTATTGAGTTTAGGAATATGCCGTGCCAGTGTAATCTGATATATGTGAACAAACAACAAAGTATTGACTGGGAAATAATGTAAACCAGATAACAGTTGTGAATTCTCTGCAAGACTGTAAACACGACACCCAAAGGCCAGAACAAAAGAAGTCTTGTTTAGTGTCTTCATCATTGTCCTGTATTTGGAGAAGTAAAAACTTAAAATACCTTTAAAAGAATACATAGGATGGGAAAAATAGGAAGGAACTGTGAAGACAGTGCATTATAAAGTCTCAGTCCAAAAGGACCCTGAGAGCTAGCCAGCAGAAATCACACAGATTTCAGTAGTGGGAAGCCAAACACTCTCTGCCCAGGGTGACCAAGTCAGTCCACCAATGCAATCTGGGAGATGAGCAGCTGAGTAGCAGCCGTGGTCAAAGGACAATTCCTGTTGGCATCAGGCTGAACATCAGCCAGCAGTATGTTCTCAGTGCAAATAGTGTAAACTCCATCCTGAGATACATTAGGGTGATTTTCATCAGCTGAAATTGATGGGTGGTGTTCCCCCACATTTACCACTGATGAGGCAACACCAGGAATCCTATGTCTTGATTATGTCCCCGTAGTTCAGGAAAAACACTGAAAGACTGGAGAAAATACAAGAGAGTGAGGAAACCTTGAGCTCATGACCCATAGAAAAGACTAAGGGAGCGAGTTTGTTTGATCTGGTGAAGAGGAGAGTTAGGAAAAATCTAATAGTTGTCAGTGGCTGCTTGAAGGAGACTTCGAAATGCAGCAGTGTGAAACTAATTTTGTTATAAGATGATGTAAGAAGGAACAACAGTCACAGTTCCTGGCCTGAGACATTCTGCATGGACATGAGGAAAAGAATTTTTTTGCAGCAGTGCAGCCCTGTCACAGGCTGCCCAGAGAGTCCTTCAAACCTCCATCCTCAGAGGCTTTCAAGACTCATCTCACTAAAGCCATGTCACCATCAGCTAGTGTCAGCAACAATCCTGCTTTGAGCAGGAGGTTGGATGAGAAGACTCCAGGACTTCCTCCTAGCCATTTCAGTGACTCTCCAAGACTTCCACATAGTCCTGATGCAAAGGAAAAGTATGAATGACTGAGGACTTAATTTTCAGAAATTAGTTAAATAATTTCAAGGCTTTTAGAACTATACCACATATATAAATGGCAAATAATTGTATCCTCTTCCTCCTTCTCTACCTTCCTTCCCTCAGGGCAGATCAACTGCTAGATAAGACACATAGTGAGCAGAGACCAGTTGCCTGAACACTAATATTCAGAAACACATTTCTCAGATGCTCTGTAGTATCTGAGACAGCCAGCTTGGGCCAGCAGTTTTGAAACAAGGCCTGTAGAGTCCCAAACCCTTCTGGAAAGGCAGCTTGAAACCTGTATTTAAAAGACTGCATCCCACCCTATTAGTCAAATAATTTATTGTATTTCTGAGAAAGCACATTAGCAGCATGGCTAGACTAACATTTCAGTGAAGCTTTTTTGTTTAAATGTGTTAGTTGTGGCAGATAATTAATTCTAGCAATAATTTGATACTGCTGAATAAAACATAAAATTGCAATATTTCATTTAAAACAATTTTCAGGGTCTCAGGGTACTTCCTTTGAGTATTTGTCATCATACACACTGGAAAGGATTTATGAATATCCTGGTGTGCATAACTACATTTTAACCACTATTTTCCTTTAACCCTGCAATCAGGGTAGTCAAGGCTGACACCAGTGATTATAAATAGCAGTCATCCAAATTAATAACTGTAATACCACAAATTTAGGAAGAAAAGGAAGATACAGGATTATCTGAGCAGGGTTAAAATTTGCAGTTGTGCAACTCAGAATTTGAAGGAGAAATGAAATATCCTCAGAAAAGTAGAAGACAAGCATAGTTGGTTTTTTTCAAGATATTGTTCTTCAGCAGTTTGGAGTGCTGAAAAAAACAGAGTAACAACAGTTAAGACATAAAATATTATCTGTTATGAAAGCGTCAAATTCACAATGAATTAGACAAATAGCTTCGTTATTGCCCATGCTCCAGAGAGAAGAGGGTTTCAGGAGTTGCCAAAGACACTGAGGGAATATAGGAATTTAGCTGCCTAGGGACTTCTGGAACTTTTCCTTATTAATTTTGTGTTTAATCACCTGTATTGTTTTTCTTCCTTTTCTTCCTGTTGTTTTTGTGTTTTCTTTGTTTTATTTTTTTTTTCCTAAAATATCAATCATCAAGAAACCAACAAAGACATAAAAAATTAACTCAGTAACTGTTTATTATACCCAGCAGAAAGCACAAACACAGATACAGTGGTACACATTTGCATGTTCTAGTTGCACTAATCAGTTGCACTAATTAATCTTTGTGGAGTCTTTTTCCTAAGATATTTTGGTTCTGAGTGTGATTTGGTTAAATTAAATAGAAGACATTCTGATGAATTCAGGTCTTTTGTTTTACCAGTTATTCACAGAGAATTTATTGGACCAAAATAATGTGAACATCAGTCCCACTCAGTTTTGTTGCCTGGAAGGAGAACCCACAACACACACAGCTAGATGAATGACCCCCAAAAGATATTAAAAACTTAGGAGAGGTAAAGACAACAGTGTACACTGAGATGAAATCTCTTCAGATAGGGATACCAAAAATTAAAAATCACAGTTGAAACATCAACCCAGAAAATTGAACCTGTATATAGTCCCCGAACCAGTGTTTGCCCTTTAATATTTCTCTTCAAAGCTACAGACAGTGAAAAGCAGCTTCTAACTCTCAGTGACATTTAGTGACAGACATCTTTAGGGAATTGAAATTGATTTTCCACAGCTACCAGTGTAAAGATCTTTTGCCTGGTAGCATACAGTGATACCAAGGTCAGAGGGTTTGAAGGCAGCAACTTTTACAGGGTTGGACTTCAGTCATGTGGTCATTACAATCACCAATTAATGTCTCCCATTTTGCATCCTAAAGTCACCTGTAATTTCAGAACAGATAAAGCAAATTGGTCCCTGCAAATCCATGGGGCCAGTTCTCTGAAATCAAGTGTCAGACTCAACAGAGTCTGGCAGGAGGCAAGACGTAAACCAAAACTAATTAAAAAAGACCAGTGCACTCAGTGCTGGATCTGCAGTCATCGCATGGTACAGCCAAAGTATATACTGTTCTCTTTAATCCTGCCACTGTTGCTTTTTGGGGAAATTGGGCAAATAAGAAAAGGAAGTTGACTGCTTTGTGTATAGACTTCTGGCAGGATGACATTGGTTTTTCTTTTCTTAAGAATATTTTAGAGTCCCTTTTCTCATTGTTTTTCTCAGGGCCCCATCTTGTCTGAAGCAGTACTTGCTCTTAGGTAGACAATTCATACACAGCATGCACCTCCTCTCCATGACTATTTTTGAAATATCTTTGAAATTCTGAGCCTCTTCTACTGCAAACCTCGACTATCATTCAACCAGACAAGAAGGCAAAAAAAGGAAAATTTTATATGACATTGTGCAAACCAATGAAGAGAAAGTGCTGCTCATACACAACAATAATGAAACACTCAAGAACATACAGAAAAAATTTACTCCTGTACCATTCCTGTCTTGAAATATAACCCTTTGGATCTCAAATAGAGCTGAGAACATGGTTACTGTATACGGGAAGTTGACCCTGACTAGACACCAGGTGCCCACCAAAGCTTCTCTATCGCTCACCTCTGACACTGGACAGGAGAGAAAAAATTATAATTAAATTCTCATGGCTTAAAATAAGAACAGGAGAGATCACTCACCAGTTACTGTCACAGGTTAAACAGACTTGACTTAGGGAAATTACTTTAATTTATTACTAATCAAAATTAGAGTAGAATAATGAGAAGTAAAACTAATTTTAAAAGCACCTTTCTACCCCCCTTTCCCCCTTCCTGGACTTCACTTAATTCCCATTTCTCTATCTCCTCCCCTCCAGTGGCACAGGGAAATGAGAATGGGATTTATGGTCAGTTCATACTACAGTGTTTCTTCTGCTGCTTCCTCCTCAGGCAAGGATTCCTTCCCAGCTCTAGTGTGGAATCTCTCCTTCAGGAGAAAGCCCACTGTGATCTTCTCCAATGTGAGTCCTTCTCACAGGCTACAGTTCTTCATGAACTGCTCCTGCGTGGGTCCCTTCCACAGCATGAAGTCCTTAGAATGCTCCAACCTGGGTGCCCCCACAGGATCAGGAGTCCTGCCAGCATATCTGCTCCAGTGTGGATTTCTCTCTCTATGGGGCCCCAGGTCCTGTCAGGGGCCTTCTCCAATGTGGGCTTCCCACAGGGTCATAGTGTTCTTCTGGGTATCCACCTGCTACAGTGTGGCCTTCCTCCAGGGGATGCAGGTGGATCTCTGCTCCATCATGGATTTCCATGGGGAAACAGGGGCACAGATGCCCCACCATATTCTGTACCAGGGGCTGCAGAGAAATCTCGGCTCCGGTGACTGAAGCACATCCTTCCCTTCCTTCACCATGGATCCTGAGGTCTGCAAGGCCGTTCCTCTCACATATTCACACTCCTCTCTCTTCTGGCCACAATTACATCTGTACAATAACTTTTATTCCTTCTTAAATCTGTTATTCCAAAGGCACTACCACCATTGCTAACTGTCTTGGCCTTGGCTAGTGTCCATATGTCCATCTTGGAGCCAGCTGGCATTGGCTCTTTCAGACATGGGGGAAGTTTCTGGCAGCTTGTCACAGAACCCCCTCCTGTAGTCCTTCCCGGTTCCAAAACCTGTCCATGAAAACCCAGTACACTGTAATACACCTTGGAGGCCCATCCTTCCTTCACTTCCTTCCCATCCTGTGCTGAGTACCAACTGTCTGAAAGGGCGCATTCCCTCACACCTTAGAGCAAACATTGACAGCTTTCAATAAACTATTAGATACTGAAGTCAAGATAGGACTGAATGCCTTCAGGGTCTCTCTATTGTCAGTGGAAAGAAATCTGATTGAAAGAAAATCAGAAAGTAATTTATTGTATTCATGCTACCGCACAATGTAAGACCCTGCCGGTATGGGAGTTATATGACTGTTAGAAATGAAGAAATTAATTTGCGTATGAAATATGGCTTCTTTAATTTTGTGAAGAGTCAGTGACTTGATGCCTTTGTTATTCTTTTGAAGATGTTGCACTGGGTAAGATATTTATCCAAAGTTATTGACTGCCCAGTAAAACACTTTGAATTCAAAAGTGTTAAATGGGCAGAAAAATCCATGTAGATATATTTTTGAATATTAGTCTGCCAATTGTTAAAAATATGTAAGTGGAAAGGCTCAGGACTGCTAATTATTTGAACCATTTAAATGGGAAGTGCTGGTTCCATATTTAACATTTTTGCATTTCACTAATTTGTGCTGGCAGCCGAGTCAATGAAAGCTTTACAGGGAGTCTGAACACAATGTGATTTTTCCTAGTCAGATAAATCTTCCCTGTCCCTACTATCCTTATTATCCTCCTGACAATGCATCTAACAATTGGAATAAATGCGTAATTGAGATCTATGCTGTAGAGTGAATTTTCTCTGAAAACATTTTGCAGGAAACAGCCACAAGCAAAGGCTCAACTTTTGGATGAGCTGCGTGTAGTTCTCATTGCTCTGGGGGACAGGAGTCTCATCTAGAAAACAGGAATGTGCATCAGTCAGGAAACTGTTTGACTTCCAAATTAATTTCTGATTCCAATTCAGTTGCTGTAAGGCTTTCCTAAAGAAAAAAAAAAAAAAAAAGAAAGAAAAAAAAAAAAGAAATCCAATTGCTAACAGCTGTGGGATTATCTCAGGTGTTTATTGCATCTGTTCATCCTGATTGAAAACAAGAAAAACAAAACCCGATCACAGGTATCACTTTCGATGAAAAGTGGAAATGAAATGACAGAAACAAGAGGCAAAATTGACTGGATGAAAAATAGCAATTCCCTCATAATCTTCTCATGTAAACTGCCAAGTCTTGCCCCAAAGGCACTTGCTAGATGATAGCTATAAGAATATAAACCAAAAAGTCTTCCTGGTTCACTCAGTCCAGTCTCTTGATGTTACATTCAGCCAAGTTTTAAGTTTCTTCTAATTATCTTTAACAAACTCTGCCTTAAAGAGTGTTGACTTTCTTTCCTCAGTTGGAGGAGCTTTGGAAAAGTCCACCAAAGGTGCAGTTTTCAGAAGATTAGGAAATTTCTTTTAAATTCTGACCTATTTTTTTATTTATAACCAATTTATACCAATAATTTTCCTGCCAGAGAAGCCCTAGAGTTCAAATGACTCTAACCCACCTTGGAGAAATATTGCACATATTTTTATAATGAGCCAGCATCAATTTATTTGCAACCTACCTTTTAAACCTTTCTATACAAGTAGCATATTTGAACATTCAAAATCTCCTCAGAAAAGATCCATTTTGGAAGACTACTTATCAACCAGTATCAACAAGATACTGCCTAGGAAAAAGAGGAAGTATGGGATTTTTTTTCCTTCTCAGGCTTTGAGGGTTTGAATTCCTTGTTCTTGGTTCCTTTCCCTTCCCAGAATATGCCATTAGTTCACACAAAAAAAAAAAAAAAAAAAAAAAAAAAAAAAAAAAAAAAAAAAAACCCACAGCACTAGCAGAACTGGGGGTATTGCACAAGAAAAAGTCAAATTCCAGCTGACAGGACAGAATATGTCTAGGAGGGAGCCTAACTTCTGCTTTTATCCAGTGACCTGAACATCAGCCTTTCCCTTCCCCACTGATGGAGAAGACTGTTGCTCAAAATCAGAACAGCCACCTGTTTCTATCAATGTCTATGAAAAGTTAATACCCCTTTCTCTCTTCTTTTTGAGGGTCACTGCAGTTATATGACTTCACATGAGTTGGGGAGATGTGAGAACTTATACTTCAGTATAAGGTGGTCCTAGAAGTGTGGGACTGAGCATGTCAGCCTCGAGACACCACTCCAAACACCCATTTTTCAGCTGTTGATGCAGGTACTGAGAGTTATGTATCCTTGTTACTGTCCCAGCTCACTGGGAAGATGGTCATTTCTTTCAGCAGCACTACAGAGGGAATTTCCACCCTTCTTTGTGAGATGGGAAGGTCTGTTCTTCTGTCTATGCTTCTTGGAAATACTACAAGTGATAAGAAAGTGACAGTAGAAGTAAATGAGTGCAAAGGAATAAGTCATGCTGGTCAGTGGAGACAGAGGTCCTTTTCCTTGTGAGAATTAAAAATACTTGTCTTAAATGATTTAGAAACTAGGTTTCTCCATCACAAATATTGGCCAGTCATCCTCTAGTAGCCTGCTTCTGATTCCTTCAGTTGGAATAATTACTATGCAAGAAACAAGAGTGGAGAATCAAATTTGGTCTGTACATACCCCCTTCCAGCCACCTGACCCACACTCTTATTTTCAAGGCTTATGTAGGGAGATCCTGTCAGTAGCATCATCAAAGGTCACATCATTTCAGTGCACCAGCTCTAATGCTGCATTGCAAGCTATCTCATTGGGTGAAATTATAGCAGAATTAATGGCTGCATTAAAATAGAATTTGCATTGGGCTACTTATGGCATTCCCATTAAAATCACATTAGTTTATAGTAATTAACACTCTTTTACTGAGCATGGAACGAATTAATCTGTGGATGCTTTGTTTTACCTGTGCCCAGGAAAGCAACTTGCAGAAGTAGATAGGGGACATGCATTGTCTCTGTTGTAGATAATTATTCAGTGCCTGTTTCAAATCAGAGCAGGTGGAAAGTGAACCTTAACAAGGCTCTGTGTAAACAAGAACACAAGAAATTCATAATTCTCAAGAATGCCAAGAGACTCAAAGCCACACTTGCTTTCTCTATGACCAAAAGACTGACATGACCATTTCCAAAATCAGTGCATTAGATTGTATTTTTTTCAAACATTGATGCTAATTATTTTGAATTTACTGAAATTATTACTTTTCAAGCCTATGATGGCAGAAATCAATTGATGCTGAACACACAAATCCTTCACTTCCTCAGCCAATGCTTAGGTGTGATTCATTGGTGTGGTAGTTCTAACTAAGCTCTGCGAAGTGCAACTCTTGATGGTGACAGGAAATAAAGTTGGTTTATGTCATACTGGGAGAAGCTGACTGAGCTGGCACTGTTCACCCTGGAAAAGAGACTGGAAAATAGGTGATGTTGTCTACAGTTATCTGATGGGATATTACAGAGGAGGTGGAGCCAAACTATTCTCAGACCATGATGGCTTTTCATGTCCCAGTCGAGATCGACATTGACTTGTTAAGTCTGAGCCAAAACTGACCCCAAAACAGCACAAAAAGCTCTGCTAGCAGCTAGCTAGCCCAGAAGCCTTTTATCCTCTGCAGAAAACGCTTCTTTGATGCCATTCTTTTGTCCAAATGACTTTAAAGAAAGGGAATATTGTCTCAGTACTTTTCATTTTGTTAGCTATTTGGTGATAAAATATTCAAGGCTACTGATGGGAAAGTGGTGTTTCCTAGCTGAGCTATATTGTTTCTTCTCCAAACTAAAATTCTAAGAATTGTTAAAAGAGTAATTTTAAAAAGCTCACTCTGAGGCTGAAATAAGGAGCACAGAGCTCTACAACTCAACACTTCAGGAAATCAATACTCTTAAATAAAGGGTAGTTTGTTCATCTCCGTATTTCTTAGTTAATTTAGTGTTTCCTCTCACATATACATTATGTGAGATTTTTTAACTGGTCAGCAAGAGGGATCCTGAAAGAGTAACTCCCTGAACATAGAGCAGAATACATTTTGATTAACAGGCTGCCTTGTTAAGAAAATTAACTAATTAGAGATGAAATATTCATAGATGCTACAGAAGCCCATTGCAAAGATGCAAATAGCAGCAGTAGCATAAAAAACAAGTCTCCTTGATCATACTTTGAGAGGCACTGCTGGAGAAATCATGATCGATTTATTCTTGGCAGGCATAAATAATTTGCATGGCTTCCTTGTACAACACTAATTTCACCTTCTGTCTTCTTCAGTAGCAACACAAACATCATGATGGCTTAAAACTGTCACACAGTTTAAGAAATAGTGCAGAGAACCACTCAAAAATTGCCCATAACCTAAAATTTTTTTGATAAAGACTAATCAACTTCAGGAACCATCTTAATAAAAATATCATTGTGTTCATAGAAGTTATGAATGCAAAGATGCAAAGACAAATCTGTATTTTCAAAATTATAGTCCTAATTTATTGAAAAAGGGCACTATATTTAGGGCAATAAATTTGGACAAACAATTATCATGCACTCCTCATTTTTTTCTCAAAAACCTGTCTATAAACCTGGAGTTTCCTGTATTTATCTCTGACAAGAGGAGCATTTGGAGACACTTTGAGCTAAATCACTTCAAGGTCATTAAAGAGCTGTTGCTATTTGTTTTGTTTTATTATTAAAATATTCCATTCATATAAAGCACTTTTAAAGAGATCAACATTTCTATGCATGATTCTTCATTTGTTTCATGACAAAGTTTGAAAGACCATATAGATTATAGACCAGTTAAATTCCTCTCCACAATAACACACTTCAGATTCATCAGAAATTTAGAAGCCAGACAGGCAGCTATTCTCTATTCCTTTTCTCTGTTATCTTTATGTTTGCATTAAAATTTGCTGTACCTAATTTGTATATATATAATGTAACCATTTATTGACATATATAATGCAGCAAGATGCTTTCCTTTCTTCAGTTTTCTGCATAGCTATTTTTGTATACAATAAATTAGGATTTTTTTTTTAAATACATCCTTGTGAATTTTCTAAATCCTGGCTGAAGCGTTCATGGTAAAATATTCTGATTCTTACTTTCGATCACTGTGTGGTTTATGTGAGCTCTTTAAAAGCAGTTTCAGTATTTCAGATAAAATTCAGAAAGCTGTTTTATTTATTTGTCTTAATAAAATCAAATCTGCAAAAGTCTTCCATCTGATTCACTTCCCACTTATTAAATGGCATCTTCTGATATTTCTGAAGGTATTTTGAACATTTCCCTCCATGTATGCATAGAAAACTAGCAGTTTGTCTCCCAAATAACATTAAATATGTGTTAGTGTACAACTATACAGTAAAGCAGTGGTTAGCTATTACCTAATCTTATCTACCAGTGCATTCCTAGATGACTTGGATGTGTTAAAAATGGAAAGAGAGTTTCTCAGGACAGATTTTAAGGGACATGCTAAAGGTTATTTTTTCTGAGAGCGATTTATTATCCACTCCTTTTGCACCTGTAACTACTAATAGGCTGCAATGACATGCCCTAGGGAGGAAAAGACCTCCAGTTCTTGGGATTGGCATACATTTTTGTGAAAGGAAATGGTACAAAGCAAAAGGTACAGGTGCAAGTCGCTTCACAGTCTGACAGGTGCTGCAAAGTGTGAATACTGCGCTTAGGTCTGCACAGGTACTTGAGGACCCATCAGACTTGGCTTATCTTTGTTCCCACCATCACCCTTACTATGCACTGGCCAGTGGAAAAGTCCAGGAGAGCTGAGTCAACAGGGTTCCCCCATCGTGTAGTAGTCTGTAGTGTGGTCTGTATATTTTACTCATGGGAGTAGGTCTGGCTCTCATACTTTCTCTTCTGCAAGCATCCTCAATTACAAGGCAAAACAGTTTCAACCATTACAGCAATGACAGCTATCTAGTGAAATTTCCATTTGTTTTAGAGGAGCAGCTCAAATTTACTGGAAAACAAAGGCCCATCTCAGGTTCATATAATTAAAAACCCCTCACAAAAAAGGTAAAATCATCCTAAAATATTGTGTCTCTATAACTCTTGTTGTTGGATTTTGCTTTCATAACTCCTGCAGCAGGCTCATCACACCATTCTCTGTCCCCAGTGGGATGTGCCATCAGACAAACAGTGCACTCTAACAGATAGAGAATTATCTCACCAACATCTACAAATAGCAGACTGATAATATTTTGCAAATAACAGAAGTGAAAGATATGAGCATTTGAGTGCTCATTATATTAGCATCCCTGTTAGAAATTCGCCTCAGCTCCTAAAAAATCCCCCAGTGTATGCATGATTACAAAATATGACACGGTGTCAGTCTGTTCTCCACAGCGTAGTGTATTGCTTGACAGCTAATGTGCTTTGCTGCACTGTTATTAGCTGTCTTGCTGCAATGCAGTATGTTACAGAGAGTAACTCTGGTCTGTGCAGCTCTGCCCTGCTCAGCCTCAAATTCACAGAGCTAATGCTGGTTATCTTGGAATGGTAATAACATGGTTTCCCAGTACCCGCCACAACAGCAATCACACACTTAACAGGATCTGTGACTGTCAACCAGATCACATTCTGAGCACAATAATTTCAGCCATTAATTGCAGTATAGCCTTTCCTCTTTAGATAACAATGATTAAAATATGTGCTGATAGATAACTCTAGAGTAGGATTGATAAAAGATTTCTGAATGCACATGCAAGTCCCACCTTTGACAAGAACTTGCTGATAAGCCTGACAGTTTATCACTGCAGCAGCAAGGAGTATAAGCAGCATCGATGTGAAACAGCAGCGTCCAATGGACTGAACACCAACACTGAATTTTCTAGGCAGCTCCTGAAAGATTTTTGCTGCTGTCCATCTGCAGATGGTCTGAGCACCTCTTATGTAAAATCATCTGGCAAAATGAGGCATTATTAGACACTCAGCAGGAACCTCTGTCCTTGTTTTTCAGAGCAAAAGCTGTGCTTGCTGAGCTGATGAAGCTTTAGAGTCCATTGGCCCAGATCTTCAGAGCTGGTCAGATAACTAACAGGTATTGATTTCAGCTAGCACTGTGCATCTGGACACCCAGGCACTAAATCACTGTCACTGTATAGTGTCTCTGTCTCTAAGGGTTGTTTACCATCATCTAAGAATGAATCTGAGAGTGCTCATCCTGGCAATGTCAATACCATGAGATAAGATTTTGTGACTACACAAGCTTCATCTCATCAACCACTGGTGTGAAGCAGTCTCTTCCTCTCTATAAAAGGTGATTTTACCCAAGAATATCACAATCTGCATTGGCGTAGATCACCCTGCTCTTAACCAGCTGTGAGTTCAGTTGTGGCAGTACAAGCTCAACTGCAAAGGTCTTATTGGTGCCAGCAGCACCCATTACCCCTGCTGCTGACTGTGGGTGGCCAAACCATGGGGCTGGAAGCAGCACAGTGGGGCTGGAAGGACTGGTGGTGTCCACAAAGAGCAACCCTCCTCACCTGAAATACTGAGAATATCATGGAAACTCCCCAAACTGAAAAAGCTGCAGAATTATCATACCATTTGCCCTTGGTGAACTGCACATGCACCCAAAAAAAAAATGCAGCCATGAGCATGGACCCACGCAAGCTGCAGCAGTCAGCAATACTCAGCACAGTTAGTGCAATCACTCCACTGCAGGATGGGGTTTGGGGAGATGAACCCTGCGCCACTTTTATTAATCTGCTTTAACCTTCTAAACTCAAAAATCTGTCAGTCATGAGGAGTCATCACAAGAAAAAACACTGATGAAATTCAACTCATGTTCCCCTTTGAAGAAAAACCCCAAAAAACAAAGACTCTGAAACTGATGTATTCTATTTTTTTTTTTTTTTTCAGTGAATGACATTTTGGATCCAATCACCTATCCTGCAACACAGCTCTGTGTGACTGCTAATACCCAAGGCCTTTAGATGCTGTAACCTGTATATTGTTTTTAGGCTTGAGTAGCTGACACCACCACACTGCCTGAGCAGAGAAAGCTTTGGTGATATGCTCCCATGGGATGTACAGATTCTAGGAAGTCAGGACAAGGATGGGCAAGCATGGCTGTGCACTGCAGCAAAGCATTTTTTCTTAAAGACAGTGCATCAAAAACCTTGCAGGGTGGTAATAAATAGCTTTAAGTTTTAAATGTCCAACTCCATCTTATAAAATATGATGTCTGTGTGAGGGTCCTTGGCTCTTGTGCATTCTCTTGCCTGTGCTTAGAAGTCTCTGAACATTGCAGTATTGCACCACTATATGGTAAATTCACTAGGTGCACAAAAGACCCACAGCTTTTCTATTTTTTGGCTTGTCCAAGCAGCTTGTGGGATGAACTGCATGGAAAGTCCAAGTGCCTTTCCCATGAACAACATCCTACGTACCAATAAGCTGAATATATTCTTACCTGACCCTTGTATTCAAAAAAGTCTATCAACCAACTCCTTCACCTTTCTTCAGTTCATAGTTTAGAATGAAGGACAAAGGTTTCATGGGCTTGGATTTTTCTGGGCTCTGTAGTTAAATAAGCAAACCACAACGGAATAATCAAATGGCATGTTAAAGCATATTGTTCTAAGTTTGAAAAATAGTGCCTCTGAGAGATACAGAGAAATAATTAAGAATATGGAATGTCAAGGAGATTCTGTAGGGTCAGGATTTTTTTGTTAGGAGGGACAAAACTTATCCTTGAGTCCTACAAGAAACATGAGGATTGCAAAGATAGAGTGATACACCCCACCACATTGTCAGACCCTGAGAAACAGGAAATCATTTGTCTTTTAATTCAAATACTTATTAGTACATCACTGAATGTCCATTGGCAGTAGACACCAATTGCCTAATTAAACCAGAATCCATGGGCCAAGTCTCCCATGTAACTTCTTGCTGTGTTTTTCTGCAACCTGGCTTCACTGGGAAAGAGATGTGGCGAGTTTTCAAACAAGCACCAAACAATGCATAAAATGTGCCTACAAAATGACCCTCTAGAGCTCCTGTTTGGTGTTTGACAAACATTTCTTATCGATGTGTGTCCCAGCCATCTGCTGGTTCCTGCTCTATTTGTTTTCTCTCTCTGTGTAGGTTGTTGGTATTCTCCCCACACTGACTCTGCTGCTTGAGCAATCCATCACAGCAATCCATCTCACATGTCAGTAATGTTGTTGCCTGAATGGCAACAAGACATGGGTAGCAATATGAAATAGAAAATGACCCTCTTTAGTCAAGAAAAAAACCCCTGAAAGTTGCTCATTCGCTAAGTCTGGTGTTTTCAGTCCCAGGAAATCATTCCCTATTGTCTGGTGTAGAGGAAGTGGTCACATCTGCACAGCCTGGGTACAGGACAGAAAAAAAATCTATGATAAATGTTACAACTGCTTTGACCCAAGAGTCACTATCAAGGATTTCAGTTTTGTTTCTCAGCAATTACTGTAATTCTCATGACAATTATTTGCACTGACTCATGAAACAAAATCTCAGCACAGATAAGGAAATTAGCACAACACAGTTTTTCAAATTGTGAAAAAGGACTAGTCCAACAGCCATAACCTCCTCATGGTTCATTCACTACCTGAATTTCCAAGTGATTTCATTGAGATTGGCTCTGCACTCCATTCCTGGAAACCAGATAATTTCCTTATTCATCTGAACTGCCTGGCCTTACATCTCAGCTCAGATCAGAGACCACTCAAACACAGAATATAGATTGTTTTGAGTCCTTTGAACACCAGAGTTTTGTCCCAAGTAAAAAATTGTTTAAGGACAACGTCTTTAATTTTAACTTTGTATGTTTGAGAACAGAGGACTGCCTTGCTACTGGCAATTACAGGAAGGTGAAGTTACAAGTGATGTTAGGAGTTTGCTAAATCCTGCAGCCTGACAGAGGCAAGGCTGCCACATCTCCATAGCTCCAGATCCAGCCATCAGTGAGGGTGCACTGGTGTCCCCAGAATGTGCATATACAACACACATACACATCATGTATATATGCTGGCCACACAGAGCAACAGGGAATATAGCCCTCCAAAAGGGGCTATTAAAAAAAAAAAAAAAAAAGCAACACAGCAATTGCCTCATTCTTTCCTGTCTGTCAGCTCAGGCAGAATGTCCCATACTGGGAAATGTGATCCAAGGTGAATTCCTTCAGCAACTGAGCTCAGACTTTCAGCTGTTTCAGGAGTTGCCCTGGGTTCCCAGTTTCCCCAGCTGCTGGCACTTGGACATACGAGCCTCTCAGGCTGCCACCCGGCAGCTGCGGCTATGGACGACTCTGATATGCAAAAACACACACACGCACACACACATACACACATAGTGGTGGGTCTCAGTTGACATCCAGGTTCCACAGTCTCTCTGACCTGGACCCTCTGGTCTCTCCAGCAGCCAGCTTGGTCTCTCCAGACACCAGCGTCTCCTTTCCATTCAAGAGCCACGGGCCTCCGGCCTCTAGTCTCAGTCCAGGAGTTGTCACTGAGACCCCCTGCACAGAAGACAGGGCTGTTTGCCTGGAAGAAGGGCTAGAAGTGAAGTTTAGTCAGAGTCCAGGATGGACTACACTGGTCACACATAGGACATGGCCAGGCAGGTGCACTGACCAGCCCACACTTGTACATTGCATCCCCTTGTCCTACTGTTTTCCCACTCACCTCTCTCCAAAACACCTCGGTCCCCCTTTCCCCCATCCTTCACAGAATATCCCATAAATCCTGGCAGTCCTAAAATATCCTTTCCCTGCTCCCCAGTGGTGATCCTCAAGTCCCTGGCAGTGCCCTCTTTGTCAATGGGGTGATGGCAACTCTTCCTTTGGCTTGTGGTGATGAGGTGCTGCAGCCCAGGGCCTGAGGCTCCCCAGAACATCCCAGAGAGGTGAATTTGGCATCATATCAGGGATGGGGACACGGGGAGTCCACATGTCTCTGTGTCTCAGGGTCCATCATGGTAGGGAACAAGCCTTCAGGGGGTTAGCCACCCTCCTTCGATGTCAAAAGAGCAGCCACTTGGGACAAAAATTGGGGTTCCCCACACTGATTCTGAGGGCTTCTCTATGTGTGGGGACCAGCTTCCTGCAACATAACCTAGCACAAAAGCTATTACATGATTTTCCAAAGGCTACAGAATTACAGTGCGTCAAATGCTTCACTTTAAATCTTTGTGGTGTTTAAGTTCTTTTAAAAACTTAATCCTATTTTAAGTCACCAAAATGTTGATTAAAAGGAATTAATCTAGGTGTGAAAATACCTATCTGAAGAAAGTCATTTAAGTACTCATTTCCAAAAATGTGGTCTCAGGCTTAAGCTGGCTTTTTCATAAAAATACTGCAACAGAGTACATGTATTTCGTGTGGTATCATGTTTCTACCTGTAGGACAAATATGAAATACCTGAAAACTTCACCTCTGCCTGAGCCCTCTAAACAGCCAAACTAACAGTTCAGGAGCAAGTTGTCAAAAATGAATACATTCTGATGCAGCTGAACTCCTAAGTAAACCATATTATTTTATTATTTTGTGCTCCTTTTAATAGGAAGTTATATTTTTATAAAAATAAAATAGAACTGGAAGCTCCTAACAGAATCATAATTTAGTCACTGTAAAAAGCTTCATTGCAAATGATTCAGTGAAGAGTTTTACTTAAACTGAAATGCTGTACTCCAAAGCTTGTATCATAGTATATAATACTACCAGTGAGAAATAAAACACATCATAGCGTTGCAAAGAACAATTATTACTATGTGTGAATCAGTCATACAGAAAGGGATAGGCTCCCCATGGTCTGAGGAACTTTAGTTGCTTTCCTGAACAGCTAGGCTATTTTCAGAAACTCAGATACATTATTTATAATGTAAAGAATAATTATGAAAAGTCTTTTTCTCATATGTAATCTAAACTTATTCTTTCAGTTTTAAGCCATTCACCTTTGTCCTGTCACTACATGCCCTTGCAAATAGTGTCTCTCCTTCTTTCCTGTAGGCTCCCTTCAGGTACTCGAAGACTGGAATTAGGTCACCACATAGCCTTCTCTTTTCCAGGCTGAACAATCCCAATTCTCTCAGCTTTCCTCACAGGAGAAGTGCTCCATCCCCCTGATCATTTCTGTAGCCTCCTCTGGACTCGCTCCAACAGATCCATGCCCTCTCTGCGCTGGGAGCCCAGAGTAGGATGCAGCACTGCAGGTGGGGTCTCAGCAGAGCAGAGGGGCAGAATCCCCTCCCTGGCCCTGCTGCCCACGCTGCTCTGGATGCAGCCGAGGACACTTTTGTCTTTCTGGGCTGTGAGTGCACACTGACAGCTCATGTCCAGCCTCTCACCCACCAGCATCCCCAAGTCCTTCTCAGCAGGGCTGCTCTCCATCTTTCCCCATCCCGTGTTGATACTGAGAAATACCCTGATGCAGGTGCAGCCCCTTTCACTTCATTTAAAAAAAAAAATCATGAGATTGCCATAGACCTACTTCTCAAGCTTGCCCAGGTCCCTCTGGGTGGATTCCTGTTCTTCAGGTGTGTCAGCAGCACCACTCAGCTTGGTGTCCTCTCAAAACTTCATAAGGGTGCACTCAATCCCTTAATCTGTGTCATTAATGAAAATATTAAATAACACTGGTCCCAGTATGGACCCCTGAGGGACACCACTTGTCACTGATGTTCCTTGGGACTCTGAGTCATTGACCACCACCCTCTGGATGTGATTGTCCATCACAACCACTTTCCTGTCTGTGTCACAATCTACCCATCATATCCATCTCTCCACACTGTACACTACCCCAAATTAATACAGAAAAACTGCAATATTTTTAAAATATTTTGTACAGCAAAACTGCAATATCTTTAAAATATTTTATATAGAAAAGCCTTCTTAGTATGTCCTCCTCTTCTTTGGTGTTATGCTCACCCTGTCAGTGCTGTTCTGGGTACTAAAGCTGACAGTCAGACTTTGGGGGTGTCAGTATCCTGGGATCTTTGCATGGAGAGGGGCTGAGAACAGATGTATCTTCCTCTTTTTCTTCAGCAGAGGCTGGATGGTTATCCTGATTGTCTTGGGATGCACATTGCATAATTTTTATAAATTTTCTTATCCTTTTTTCTTAATTTGAAGTTATTTAGCTTTGTTCAGTTCTCTCTAGGACCTCAAAAGCTAATTTTCCTAAACAAGTTCCTTAGAGCAAGTCAGAGGCTTTCTCTCACTCCATGTTGTCTATATAATGAGCTGTCTGGATGGTTTACCTGTTTTAGGTAAAACCATATTTTAGCTTATCTTTCTGAAAAAAAAGTATGGATTATGGGATGCATACTTTCTTTCCAACCCCAAATCATTGATGGAGTTACATTTACATTCAAATCTCACCTTCTCTGCCCTTTTTTTAAAATTTTCTTCTCATGCCTTAGTTTTTTCAGTTTAATTAGGGAGTAAATTAAATCACAATATCATAAAATTACTGGATGCACTGCATTTAAATAAGTTATTAACATGTTGTTTGATACTCTGAATAAAGCAGTTGGGCAAGGCAATGCTACAGCACCAGGAACTTGCATTGTACTATACAATTTTTAATTGGCATCTGGACTTCATACAAGTAAGATATTTGGCTTAGGCCAGGAGAGGTTACAGCCATTGTTTTTAAGCCTATTTAAAATTTAATATTATTTTAAATTTTACTTTTTAATTTTAAGTTGTAGTTCATTTTAAATCAATAAGAATAAATGTTCCTTATTCCTTTTGTTGAATGATACATAAAAGAGCCCTACAGCATGGGGAACTTATTGCTTAAAATACAAGCAGTTTTTTCACAGCATTCTAATATTTATTTAAGCTCCTATGCCTCCATGCTAGAGCATTTTAACAGTCTTGTACAGTAGTAAAATGTGCAATCAGAAATACATTATATATGGTCAGGAGGTTGCACAGGTTTGCCTAAACTAAACAAGCTGTTCAACTTATTCATCAGTGACCTGGATTTGGGGACAGAGTGCACCCCCAGCAAGTTTTCTGATGATACAGAAATGGGAGCAGGGACTGATACCCAAAAGCAAATGCAGGGTCTTGCACCTGAAGAAGAACCCCAGGCACCAGCACAGGCTGGGATCTGACCTGCTGGAAAGCAGCTCTGCAGAGAAAGACCTGGGGGTCCTGGTGGACAACAAGATGTTCATAAGCCAGCAGTGCCCCTGTGTCCAAGAAGGCCAGAGGGATCCTAGGGTTCATTAAGAAAAGCAGTACCACCAGGTCAGGGGAGGTGATCTTGCCCCTCTGCTCTGCCCTGGTGAGGCACATCTGGAGTGCTGTGTTGAGGTCTGGGCTCCTCAGTACAAGACAGACAAGCCTTCAACTGGCAGTCCTGCCCAGCCATAGGGCCTGGCTTCAGCTTCCCAGAAAGCTGACAAGCTAGGGAAATGCTTAGCTGGCTTACTTCCTGCCAGTGAGTAATGACTAAGATTGCGCATGGAGAATACCCTGAAATACTTTCCCTTGTTTGTTGGAACCTTGTATACATTGAGAAGGATTCCTATAAAGGATGTAAACAATGTATTTTTTTTGTGTTGGGGCGCTGTGTGTAATAACAGATTTGCTACTGTGTAATTCAGCAGAAAACAATTCTCTGGATTCATATTATCCCCATTTATTTTTGTCAATGTGCCTCTCAGCAGGTTTCATCTATCCACATGTGTGCTTTCAATCACTATCGGGTGTCTAATAATCATTAGAAGGCATTATCCTGACAGCATTCTCTAAAACAGAGAGGCACTGCAATCCATAATTTATAAATGAGGAAATGAGAGGCAGTGGCTGACACAGACCATATGCAATGTCCATGATGAAGCTGTAGAATGATCCAGGTCCTTTGAATCCCAACAGGTGTCCCAGGCTCTGGACACAATAACTCTCACACACTGTTTTTCACACTTGAGAAGATACAGGTAACAGTCCAGAGGGAAAAATACTGTCATTAATATCTTAATTTATAGCAGAGAAATTAAAAAAAAAAAACCCAAAAAAAAAAAAAAAAAAACCAAAACCAACCAAACAAAAAAACCCCCAGAGATAAAACATTGTCTTTTTGTGAAATCAGTCCATTGCAAAACATGTGCTAGGTTTGGCAAAACTTCCATGAAGTCCACTCGTAAACTTACACTGACTCACTTTGTTTCTGTTGAATCATTCCCTTTAAGGAAGAGTACTCTTGCTTTTCCCATTACTTTGCTGCATTTTGAACTGTCATTGCTCTGTTGGCACACAACTTTTGAAGCATGGTTACTGTGAGCTCCCAGTGGATGCAGCAAAGCTTCTAAATACTTGCCTGAAGTCAGTAGGATAACTTGAGGTGCAAAGCTGGTCAATGTAGGTACCCTGAGGAGCTCTAGATTACAGGACCAGTTTCCAGAATCCCCTGAAATAGGCAGGAATTTTTTTCAGCGACAGCAGTGGGATTTGGTTTAAGTTCATTTTCACTTCAGCTTGTGAAAGATATGAAGGGAATAGTAAATAAGGGAAATATTTCAACCCTTTTTGTACAAGACAGTCAGCTCACCAGGTCCACACTTGCAGTGCATGGTCACCCACAATTGCACTAAGCCATTCCTGTGCTGAGGGGGTATCTGAACTTTCTGAGAAGCATGGAAACCCCATGAACCAGAAGTTGAGCTCAGAGGCTGCCAGCAGCTGCAGAGGCAGCAAACACACTGCAGAACCTGAAGGACTGTGGTAGAAGTCTGCAGGGAGGCTTAACAGGCTTGAAATGATAAAGTGAGTTGTTATCTATGAAGATGTAAGATATCCATTATAGGAGAGCAAAAAGCTTGTCCCAGACCAGCAAAACATAAGACAAAGTGAAAGAAGAAAAATGCATATCAGTTCAAATGAATATGAATGATCAAATGAAGGCAGGTGCCACTTTACATCTCCCAGACATATTAATCCATCAGAAATTACATCAGGTATTGGTTTTACCTGGGGCTGAGTTAATGCTCTTCCTAGCACCTGCTATGGGGCTGTGTTTTGGGTTTGTGGTGAAAACTGTTGATAATACAGGGATATTTTCATTACTGTTGAGCAGGGTTTACACAGAGACAAGGTTTTTCTGCTCCTCACCCCACCCAACCAGTGGGCTGAGGGTGCACAAGGAGCTAGGACGGGACAAAGCCAGGGCAGCTGACCCCAGCTGATCCTAAGGACATTCTAGAACTTACGGCATCATGCTCAGCATATCAAGCTAGGGGAGAAGAAGCAAGGGGGAAAAATTCAGAGAGATGGAGTTTGTCTTCCCAAAAGCTGATATATGGGACGGACCCCTGCTTTCCTGAGGATGACTGAACACCTGCTTGACCAAAGGAAGGGATGAATTAATTCCTTGTTTTTGCTTTGTTTGCATGCACAGCTTTTGCTTTACCTATTAGACTGTCTTTAATCTCAACCCAGGAGTTTTCTCACGCTTACCTTTCTGATTCTCTCCCCCATCCCTCTGGAGGGAGTGACCAAGCAGCTGTGTGGGATTAGTTGCTGGCGGGGTTTAGACCACAACATCGGGGATCCCAAGGCTTTTTTTCTCTTTGTTACACAACCATCTTGTTTTGCTCATGTAGCACAAGAGGGAAAAAAAGAAAGCCTAGCAAAGTTTTCATTTTCTTAACAAGAAGGTCTGTTGCCCAGGGAAATGGTGGAGCCACCATCCCTGGAGGTATTTGAAAGACGTGTGGACGTTGCACTTAGGGACATGCTTAAGAGGGGGATTTGGCAGCACTGGGTTAATGACCAGACTCAATGATCTCAGAGGTCTTTCCCAGCCTAAACAATTCTGTGATTCCATGAAGTCAGCACCTCTCTGTCGCTGTTAGCAGAATTCCCCATGCTGCTTGATGCTGAGCAGGTTGCTCTTTGGCAGCACACGGAGGACCAGCATGGCAGCTGCCTGTGTCCAGGACAGAGCACTGTGGGGGGAAGCTGCGGAGACAAGGGAAGCAGCACAGACGGTGTTAGTCATGCTGGGAGGCAGGCAGAGGAAATTAAGCAGGAACGGAAACAAACAAGCAAACCCAGCTCAAGGCTAAGCTGCTCCCAGAACAAAGGTTCAACTAAAAAATAATTTATAGCATTGTAAACAAGAAGGGAAAACATTCAGCACCCTGAATGAGGAAAACAGCTGTGTCCATTGCTCTATTCTCACACCCTCCCAGCCAGCAACATCCCCTAGGAAAAGTTTCACAAGCATGCACGGAATTCCTCTGGGAGGGCAGTGGTGATTAGGATGGCAACTGCGTTACTTCCCAACCTATGCAGAGCCTGGCACAGGCTGATGTGCACTAATGCACTTGACATGTCTCAGCAACTGTGCCAGGCTGTCTTGGGGCTCTGCATACTCTGTATTTCCCTGTCCAACTCATGTTAAATGCCAAATGGAAAGATGCAAACTTCATAGTGCACTGTATATCTCATGGGTTTTGATGATGAGCCCTTGGGAAAGGGAGAAGCTGTTTGGTTCAGAAGGCATAGGACAAAACTGTAGTCTGGGCCAGGAAAAAAACATTCTGCTCCAAAGACAGAAAATTTATGACCTGAATCCCAGTGAAAAAGAAGCTGAAGTGTTGTTTTGTCTCAAGGCTGAGTATGTGGCTTTTCCATGCCCAAAGACCTCATGTCATTTCTCATGCAATGAGATAAGCATATCTAAATAATCTAAAATTGTGTTTAAGGATAAAAAGCAGCAGCAATACCTTGGCTACAAGATACTGGCCTAGGAACTGAGTATTTTACACTTAGCATATTCTTCCAAAACACTAGCAACTGGGCACCCCTCTGTCAGAGATCCAGAAGCTCATGGGACAGACAGCAGATTGGATCCTGCTCACTGGTTCCCACATTCAAGGCTGCTCATCCTCTGGGGTCATTGGAGTTTCCCCACTGACTTCACAGAGGCCAGGTGTTACCACAAAGTGCTGCAAAACCCACTTCAGCTTCAAGAATAAATCTGTAACAGGTAGAGTCACACAACCTTCTCACCACTATAGTTTTTTTGTCGGATCTACTCAGCTATTGTGTTTCAGTCCTTTTGGGGAAAAAAAGAAAGAATTAACTTTAAGTTCTTGCATCATTTTTAATCCCACCTTTTCCCTCAAAAGGTGTGTTTTCCTTTCTGCTCAAGGAATGTTTTTTTCAGTTCCAGGAAACCAAAGACCTACATCATGGCAGATACAGGGTTCAGGTCTCCTCAGAGACACATTGGACTGTCTAAGTGCCATTTCAGTTCTCAACCCTTTACAGCCCTTTACAGTAGCTGAAAGCCTAAAGAGACAGCAACACCCATTTGGTTCTTATGTTCATGTCTGCATGCTTGTTCCAGCCCACCAGCATGTCCCTGCTAAACTGCTGAGAGCTCCCATCACAGCCTCTGCTGCTGACCCCATCTGAGGCTAAACAAGGTCTCTGTCCTCACAAAACACAGACAAGTACATTTCTTGGAGCAGGTTTAGTCCAAGAACTCAGGGATGGGACAATTCCTTCTTTCGGGAAGAAAAAACAGGAGCATGACAGAGAATGAGTTATGAGTTATGCGGCTACATGCCACAGAAATTATGGGAAAGAAGAGGGGACACAGACCTCATTTATGGAGCACACTGGCAACAGACTTTGATATGTGGATATCCACTGCTTTTGAATGGCAGGGATTCATGAGGTGTCTGCTCCTATTAGACACGTCATGTTTAGTTCACTGTGCTTTCTGAAAATTCCCTGCTTACATGCCTGTATGTCTCCTTGAATTGCACAGAGGAGTGCACAGGTTGCACTGAAGGTAGAGAGTTTTCCTGGCTGGCAGTAATAGCTGGTCACTGGCAACAGCTAAGGTACTGATTGAGTCTGTCAAAGGAAATACACTGAAAATTATTACAACTTAACCCAAAAGGCTCAAAAATCAAGAAAAATACAACTAAGTGTCAGAAGTTGAAGGGTTTGTCCCTCAGTGCAAAATTGTTACATGACTGTAACAATGTTTTGCATTAATTTGAAGGGGGAGAAAGATACATTAGAAAAAAAAAATAAAAAGGAAAAAAATAGAATGGATCTCAACCTAACATTTTAGTGTGATTTTCCTTGTAGTGAGGTCTACCAGTTTGAAAAGCCTCCCAAGGGAAGGGATGGCAGCTCCATCAATCGGGTGATATAATTGCTGCATTTTGTGCCTTTTGTAAAGCCTAAGAGCCTCTCTCTGAACTGAATCCAGTCCAGGATATGCCTTTCTAGAGAAAGCAGAATGCCTAATAAAGCTGCCACAATATTTACCTACTTTTTGCAGATTTAATGGCTGTGAGTTGAACAAGCATGCCATATGCTTGTAAGTCAAAGCATCCCTTTTATGTTTTGAACTAGAGCTATTCCCTTGAGCATGGGAAAACTTGTGAAACAATTCCTTTATTTTCAGCCTCATGGCTGTTTTATTCTACCTCTTTCTAGTCCCTTATTTAAAGAGGTGTTGAGCTCCTAAGTAAATCTTTGCTAGGTTTGTTCTTCACGCGGCCAAGATCATGGCAGCCAGTGCTCGGCAGTCAGCTTCCGAGTTATACATTCAAGGTGGTGATGAAACAAATAATGCACGATGGTTACTAACTTTGATCATGCAGATATTGTTGTCAATATCTAGTATCTGTCTCTTCACATGTACACACAAGAATATTAAGTCAAAAGCACCCAAAAGTAATCAAGAATCATTTCAGCAAACTTTTTGGGGGACTAAGGAATTATGGTGAGGATAACCATCCCTGGATCTTTTGTCCATAGAGCTTGAAGCATATTACAAAGTTGGTATCAGAAGCTCACAATTTAAAATGGAGAATAAAATGAATAGATTACCTTGTGATGTGCGGGGCATGCGAAGAGCAGGTACTGTGGGACCTTGTGAAAAAGTTGTTCATGCGAAAACAGATTTTATATTTGGAATCCATTTTTCAAATCTTCTTTTCTTCTTTTCTAGAAATTAGAAATTTCTACCGGCTCTGGTAAACTCTTAGCACAATGGTTTTACCATCCTCACTCAAAACAGCACTGACTCACTAATTTTGAGCACCAACCACATTGTAGGAGTCTGGGCTGACCAGCTTTCATGCAGCTGTGGAAACTTGCTTCTGAACTGGTAGAACTGTCTCACTGTAGGCTGTCATGGAGAGCTGGTTTTGTCCCAAATCCACTCTTACACAGAAATACTGGAGTTTCTGAGGATAGATGCAAGCCTGGTGTGGCCCATATCTTTGTTCCCCGCTTCAACTGCCAAGCTTCTGGTGTGTTTTGAGTTACTAAAGAGAGGATTTACCTAATTCCATGAATCTTAAGTATGGTATCTGGTCCTAGCTGGCTGTCTGAGCTCCTCTAGTCACTGAAAAAAGAAAAGTGCATCCAGAGAGAAATTTGTAGTATTTTTGAACATTCCTCCATCCCTACAGTCACCCAAAAGGAAACTGAGATTACTAGAAACAAGATGCTTTGGACACCTGGAGTTAAGGGACCTGATTCCACTCCTGTAGATGACTGCCAACAAGGTTTGTTCATGTCTGCACAATTCTTTGTTTGTTGCCTAGGCAGAGAGAGCTCCTTACACTCCCCAGTTCATTTTGCTTTTTCAACACCAACCCTGAAAACTTCAAATATTTCCAAACAGCAGAAGGGCACTTGGTTCCTGTACCACGTTTGGGTCTTTCCTCCACAACCACTCATGCTGAGGCTTTCTTACTGCCCTTGAGCTAGGCAGGATCCCACCACTCAGGTCAGGTTTTTAAAGGTTTTCCAATTCATTTCTGGAGGATGAGAGAGGAAATTAATTTCCTTCACTATGACCATTTTGAATCCTGATCTCTCTCTCCTGACTTCTAGTGAGATTAATCCACAGACAAAAGCAGTTGACTATACTGTGTCAAGCAGCTCTTCGCAGATGAAGGATGGTTCCACTCTGAGAAAATCATTCTACTTTGGGTTTTATAATTTCTCCCAGATAGTTTCTTTCTTGCTGCTGTCAGAGGTCTGGATTCTGTTTGCACAAATGGAGGTGAAGCAGAACTGTCTATGGCCTGCCTTACCTCCATTTTTAAGATCTTGACATTATTGTTGTTTATATGTAAAATAAACATTAATATAATCAGAACTGGATAGGAAATACAAATAGGGGAAATGGATACTGGTTTTATTCATTATCTTTCAGTATTTGTGAGAGCTTATAACTATTTTTTATAATTTATTCTACAGGATCAGGCCATAGTTCTGCTGCATCAAAGCTTCTTCACTTACAACTCCACTGCATTTCTCTACCTTTACTCAGAGACCCACACAAGAGTAATAAATTATTTTCTTTATGAGAACTGCAGAATCTAAGGACATTTGATTTAACCACTACCCCCGGTTCTGACTATATCACACTGGCTCTACACCAGCATTCCTGCACTGATGACTTAGACACAAGCTTTCTATGTCCCTGAATTTCTTTTGGTTTTGAGTTAATTTAGTATTCAGTGCACAGTTATGACAAAGACAAATACATGGCTGTATTCATTGTCATCTATGTCTGTGCCACACTATTAATTTGAGGCAATATATTTTGTGCGTACAAAGTGTTCTTTTTGCCTGATTTTTTTTCACTATTACATTATCCCTTAACTGAACTCAGAATATTTTCTCCATATTTTACATCACTGTCATTTCATGTCCTTCTACACACCTGTGCTTTCCCTAGGTGAATTAAATTCTGTGCACTAGATGGGCCTATTTCTGCAAAAGCAGAATCACTGCTAATGCACTTTTTTTTTTTGGGTGCCTATCCTTAGTTCCATAAAACAAACCCAGTTAATTACATGCAGTTTAAATCCCCTCATCACAGATTATCTTGAAAAAAGGCCTTCAGAGTTGGCAATTACATATAACGTAAGAGGCAACTACATGACATTTTTTAAGTCTCTTATTTTTTGCCAGTTTCCAGATGTCAGAAACATCCAGATGCTGGTGAAGCTGTTTCAATTGAGAGAGTGAAACTCATCTGGGAGAAATGGGGACTCATTAGGAGGATACATTTGAAAAACCAAGCAAACAGAATGCAAGGAAGTACAGATGACTGGGAATGGATGGGTCCTCCAGTAGCATGCAGAAATGGCCGTGCATTTCACTGCCAGACACATGAGCTGAAAGAGCAGTGAGCGAAGATAAATTACAAAATAGAGATTCAGGCAGTATTCATATTGCTGAAGAGATTGTTTTGTCTCAGGTACACTCTTGTATTGTTATTCAGACCAGTATGGATCAGGAGGTGTCAGCAAAAGGAATATTTTATTATGCTTTTCAATGGTCAAACTGTTGAAAGGATCATCCTTTGTCCTGCATTAGTAGGAGCCTGGCACTGTGAGGTGCTGATGTATGGCAGGTGGAACATTAGATTTTGTTGACTTTCTCGTGCCCACTGCTCTGGCAGTGGTGGAAGAGTACAAGTCAGTCCTTTCTGCATGGACTGTACAAATAAACATTTTTACCAAACACATTCTCCCACCCTGGTTGCAGGACAGAAGAGAGTGACTGCTGTCTGCTTTGCTTCCTGCAAAGAGCAAAAGTAACAAAAAATTTTGTAGCTTTATGTAACCTTTATTAGGATAAAGACCTCTTTTTTTAACATGAGTTGGTAGTCACACTGCTAGAGTCTAGATATCTGTAAATTTAGAATCTAATGTAAACAAACTACCTAGGACTCCTCTTTCTACTCTAAGAGATAGAAAGAATTTCACCCTTTAAATGAAATAGCACTGGGCTTGATCTTCACTTACTTAATGGGTCTTGCCATGGGAATACAAGGTTCCCAGATCAGCCCCAGATCAGGGATCCCATAGGGAGGCCAAATGCACTTGCAATTGCAATGGAAAATTATGGTTGTAAATAATCTTGTAGAGGGAGTTTGCAATTAACATTATTTAGCTTGTATAGGGTGTCCTGTATTATATAGGCTTGACTTCAAATTATCAGTATCATGTATAAGAAGAAGGAAAAGTTTAAAACAAACTGAAAAATGACTTGTTGGACTAGAATTGTAAATGGGTGCTTATTTGTGATGCTGTACTGAGTTAATGGGCTTTAGATTTTGCTATTTGATCAGTCTTTAAATTTTTCTATTTGTGCATTCAAGAAAAAATCTGAGCATAAAAATACCATCTTGCTGTTTCTGAATGCTGATGAGTTTCCTTGGTATTGAGATCCTCTTACTAAACACTATAAGAATACTTAGTGCTGTTCACCTCTAGACATCAATTTACTTCATATTTTTGGGTTTTACAAATCTTGAAACTGGAGCTGCCTAGGGGTCTGTCCATGCACAAAGGCCTTGATGGAATCATGAACTGAAGCAATCTGGTCCTGTCATGGTGAGCTGCCTCTTCTACCCATATTGTGCCTCTGCTGGAGGGGACAGCAGTACCTGCAGTATTCTCCACCTCTGTCCTCCCTGTCTAGTGCAAACTCTGTGCTATCATGGAGTGCCCCATCCAGGTCACAGCTGTTTTCGTTTCTGGGTATCACAGTGTGGCATTTTGCCCCTTGACTTACCCCAGCTTCTTCTAGGAATTACTTCTTACATGCCTGGTTTTCCACTGCTTTCCAACAATTTGAATCCAATTTCCCCTTTAACAAGATGACTGCACTCAGTATCATCTTTCGCAAAACATTTTGCTCATCAGATTTTTATTGTTTTGTGCTTTTCATTGATTTGTGGGAGATCCAGAGTGACAGTCTGCTCCATCCTCCCCATCTTTGGAGGTTGCAGAGGAACCTGACTCACTAATGTACCAGTTAAGCACAGTGTGCACATGTATGAGCAAATTAAATGTGCCCTAAGATCCACAGGGCTGAACTAGCTTGTGTCCATAGAGTGAACTCTCAGAGCTTCCAAGATCATGTTGCTGTATCCAGGCAGCCCTTTGGAAATAGCCCTTGTGTTATATGCAGGAATAGCATGGGTAAGAATGAAAAGCATATAGGGAACCCTACTAACAGGTCAGTTTGGCTCCTGGGCCCATGAACATCTTTTCACAACTGTTTAATCCACAGTCATCTGTGGTGGAGGAAGGGAAGAGAGGTATCTACTCTATTTTTTGCAATGTTCCATTACACTGGAGTTTCCTTTATCTTCACCCTGGAAGTAGCAAGAATTCACAACTCTGTGGAAGTTGTTTAAGGCAAAATGGACTCCTCCACATGGCTTAGCTACACTGAAAATTGCTAAGAACCATTTCTATCATCCCCTGCTCTATCTCTCAGTCTTCTGAGTAAAATCTTGCCTGGTGTTCTGGCTGGTGCTGCACCAGCCTCCTTGTGTGGCTGTGGAGGGCCCTGCAAACCCATGTACAAGACATGTGACATCCTCAGCAGCAGCAGTCCTGGTTGTGAGAGTCTACCTGAGCCTGGGAACAGGTTGGGCAATAGAGGCACTTTCAGAGGCAGCTGCCTGGCTTTGACTCACAGCACATCATATGTGAGTCTCTAAATGTCATATTGAGGATTTATCTGTAGTCCTTAATACGAAGCACTAACCCTTCCTATCTGCTTCCAGTATGGAAGGATTTGAACTTTCTTTTTAAACCTGTGCCTTCTGTCTCAGTCAGGAGGGGTGCAGAGCTGGCCTTTAATCCCTGAAGGAGATGTGAGAAATTTTAACATTTTACAATTTTAGTAGAATTCTTTTTTATTGTTCAGATTCTGTGAATACATTTGGAAGAACTTGGACATCTAGCTCTCCAAAACACTTATACAATAGAGGTGAAACAATTTCCAAGTGCCTGGAGCTAATGCGTGTTCACACTAGTGCATTTTGTGCCTTGCTCACAAATCAGGCTTTTTTTTTTTTTACTCCTCACTGCTTAGAGATTTTGAAACAGGCTCCTACATAGGAAAAGCTTTTCTGATTCCTGTAATTTGTATGAGAAGGATTCAGTGGGACTGTTTTTTCCTGTCTTTAATTGCTTCCTCATCAGCTCAGTTCACAAAGCACCCAAAACACAGCAATACTGTCCTTCAGCATTTTACTTTATCTTCATGTGAAAAGCAAAGCTCTGATCTGATTCTACCCATGCCTGAAAAGGATGGTGGTTTATTTTTCTGCAGAATAATGACAGCATATGGATATAGAGATTTATCAAATAGTATTCACACATGAACAAGCAACTGCAAGTATTGGCACTGTTAAAGGAAAGCTGTCAGGGAAAGATCATGTCATAAACAAAGAGAAGCTAAAATTAAATTAGATGCGAACATATTGAACATACAACCAATAACTAAATGATTCTTTCCATTTAAAAAGTCTGAAATTACTGTTTTTATATGCTAAAACCCACATATCAATAAAATAATAAATTTAAAATTATTTATAGTAATTAATAGATGTTAAGAGCATGGAATAGGTCTAAGCTGCATATGGACCAAATAGTTATAAGTGCATCATGTACATAAATACATTTAATTGGCAAAAATAATGACCTAATAAGCTCTGTAATAATTTGTTATTTATTGAAATATATATTAACCATCTATTTACCCTCTAAACCTAAATTTCTATATAAAGGTTTAATAAAAAATCCTTCTTTCCTACTCATGCAGTAATGACTCAGGACACAGCCTGCAATAGTATTTAATAACGTGGAGCCGTGCAGTACATGTCATGAGATGCTCTGAGAAGAGTCTATAATTAAGGATTTGTTTTACAGAGCTGAAAAAAGAACACAGTTGGGTGGTATTTGTGTTGATTTTCCATTACTAAGAACTACACTGTGAGATTGGAGGAAAGCTAGGAAGAAGAAGGTGGGCTTTCTCTTTTCCGTATAATTCTGTCACCTACTAGCAGAAACAACATTTCTAGACCTGGTCACCTCGTTGTTTTTTTTACTTCTGTATAAGGAATTTTAAAACAATAATGCTCCTGGAAAACACATACTAAAATGAGTATTCAGAAGCACTATGCAGAGTCCAGCGGGGTCCTTTCCCATATCCAGCTAGATATAAAATTCAGTCTCAGAGCCATGATATCTTTTGTGCTTGCTGGGCACCTTGTCTTCCAGAAGCTCAAAGCCCATTACAAATAGAACTACCCTTTCACAGCTGGCTGGATGATTATATACTGGCATTAATATTTCACAGAGTGATGAAGGAATCCAGCACCTTGCTCAGAGCCACACAGATGGCAGAGAGCTTTATGCCAGTGAAGATCAGTAGGATGCGCCCTGCTCACCGAATCTACTGAGCAGGCTCCTGCCCAAGCTAAGGGCTGTCATGTCTCCTTCTTTTCTCAGATGTGATGCAAACATCAAATGAAAAAAGTTTTGCCTCTCAGCTGCTTGTCCTCCTGAGATTGTTCCCCTTAATGATATATCAGGCACAGTTACATCCCAAGGTCCCCCAGAAAATACCCAGCATGCCACTCACAGACACGTAAAAGGAGAAATATTCTCTGTGTGCAGAAAGGAAAAGGGTTAAATACAGTAATTTACATCTCATCCGCACACCCAATAGACTATAAATGAGAGAATGAAATTGCAAAACATGTTTGCCTGGTTTAAGAAAAAGCAAATATACAAGAGCTGCCTAATTAGGCGAGAAGCTAGGACTGCACAGATGTTTTTGTCTGCTCTCATGCTATCAGGAAGCATTGAACAGCCCCACCACAGACACTGTGAGGTCATTTTTCAGAGTTCTTTGTAATTATATAACAAATAGCTCTTTGAAAAACAGCTCTTATTAATGAACCACAAATAGACTCTTCCCTGAGGCCATGTTAAAGCACATTGTACTCATTGTGAATAGGACACTGGTAAATTGGGGTGAAAAAATTCTCTTATGAGCTCATACAAACTCCTCATAAAATGCATATCTACTGTTCAATCTTTATTATAGCAATGTTTATGAGGAAAGCATTGAAAGACTTGAAAACTCTTATGTAAACCTATATTCTAGACATGTTCAGGATTTGGTTCTAAATTCTGTGGAAGACAATGGGTCTGCAAAATTCAGCTGTAAATAATTTGCATTTTTTAAGTCTCATATTAGTCCAGAAAAGGTTTTATTACTTTTTTTTAAGTATGTTACCATAGGATACTACAGGTATGGTAGTCTTTTTAGTTCCATGGCGACAGTTCTTACAGATTCTTAGTTCCGGTCTTAGAGACATATGCTTAAATATGTGAATAAGAATTTCCATTTTCAAAAGCTGACCAAGTCCATCTGAATGCCCTGGATTTCTTTATCAGTTCTGATTATGGTCACTTAGTATCTCTCATCCCAGATAGCTGTATTAGTTTAGAAATGCTACAGGTTCTTGTGGCCCAGTTTCTGTCTTCAGTGCCTAAAGTCAGTCCTTAAATATCTTCTTTGCCTGGCTATTAGAGGCTAACCAGAACCATTGAAATGTGAAGAAGCTTTAGGTGCTTGGCATATTTCAAGATGTCAGGCTGCTTTTACCTAAATGCTAATTAGATATGTCAGACAAAGTAATGGAATTTCACAGCACTCAGAAAATAATGGTTATCCTTACTTTCGGTTATTGAAGAATACCCAAAACCAAGCAAAAAGTATGGCTAGCTGGCAGTTTTTTCATCCATATAGCTAGAAATGAAATTTACATCTTTTGCTTTTACACTTCTCCAACCAAAATCCTTCTTTCAGCCCTCCTTGTTGTCTTGGGTTTTGTAACAACAACAAAAAGAAGTTTATTCTACTCCATCTGTTGAAACCCGTTTGGAGAGGTGGGTTTTTTTTCTTTTTCTTTATCTGTTGTAACTCCAGAAGGGAAGGGGTAACTGCCTTCTCTGATAACAAGCCAGCTGTTAAAACTGGGTGGGGCATTGCTTCTTATCTCTGTTCAGCCTTCCACTACCTCCATGGTGATATCTTCTGCTAATGGGCCATTAAGGCTCAGCAATTACATGACACATTACATCATCCCATTGTAAGATGCTCTACCCAGGGAGGAGGACCCAAACCATTTCCACCTAGATAAAAAGGAGCCACAAGTGTCACCAGACATCCAGTGTTCCCACGAGACCACACCTGCCATTCCAGGAGGTCTTACTTTTGGCCTGTTTCCAAGACCCTAACCAACAGGGTGCTAGGTTGCATTCTGACTCTGTCAGTGGTCTTTTTTAATATTGCATTTATTTCATTTTACTTCTTTTTTTATTTTGTCTTCCTGTTAAATTGTATTTCTGACTTGGAGTGTCTCACTGGTTTTGCTTTCAAACCACTACACTTGTCAATCAAACCCAGTCCATCTATGGCTCTGAAAGACCAGGATTTTAGACTGTGTGGGACATTTGCCTGTCTGCTGAAGATGTTCATCCTGAGTACCACTTTGCTATACCCCTAAGCTGTAGAACGTATTAGTGGCTGAAAATGTGCACCAAGGGGCTAATGAGTCATCTGAGGGAATGCCAATATATTGAATTCAGATATGTAGTGGCCTTAGTGACTCTTCTCATAATCAGTGAAGAAATTAGGGTGCCTAGTGTTTCTATGATAGATTTTATCCTGAGTAGATGTCTAGAATGGACCAGCTGCTGCACACCACAGATTATTATTTCCCTTCAGTCATTATGAACACACTAGAGACACAAACTCAGCTATAGCTATTAGTAGGAATGTCTACACCTAGCTAGGATGAATCCCCCCCCCCCCCCCCGTGCTTCTCATGAATGACACAGAAGAGGCCAGGCAGCTCTCAAACAATAATTTAAGCCTTTCAAGAGGGAGTTCCTTCAATCTTATGCCTTTTAATAGAGAACACTGAATATTCAGGTAAAAGAAGGAAGACGATTCAGTGTAAGCAATGTTATAAATATGCACAAGAATATGCTGGAGCGTTGCAGAAGAAAAGGACAATCATTGGGGCATATTTGGGGTACTACTGCAAATTTTGTTGGAAAACATTTGTGGTCATCTCAGATACACTTGCATGAGTAATCAATCTCTTCCTTTCCTATAGAATTTTGATATAAAACCAATACATTTATATGCAATCACTTGATTCTACCAACTGGGTCTTTATACAACAATGCAGAACTATTTAAAATCCTCAGGTGTAAATATCTGAACCTTTTATTTTTGCCTTGGAGTCCAAATGACCATCAACTGTGACATTTTGGAAAGCATCTAATATGTTTTTTGGTGCTCTAAGATCATAAATATAACACGTCCAACACTGTAACAGCAGACAAAGCAGGAAGTCTGAAAGAAGATTTTAGCATGAACCTTTTTGTTATATTCATATAAACATTATTTTTCAGTGTCCCCAACTTCTCTGTGCAATATGAGAACTTGTTTTGTTTACTTTGAAGCTGAGGGAAACTTAGCAAACAAAGTAACAGCTAATGACAATATGAGAAAATTCCATGGACATGGAAGACTTCTCAAAAACTGGCCTTTATCTTCTTATGACTATGTCAGGATCATAGGATATTTAGCAATTTGATGTAAGTAAGCATGATGTAAATCTGTGCATGGAAATTAAGCTTCTCTGATATAATAAATTGGTAGGGCCTTGTCAAAATTTATGCTGGGGGGAATGTTTATGTTTATGCTTTCCAGTAATATGTAAGAAACTTACACAATTGGTTCCCAAAAACATAAGCTATCTATACTTTAAATAAGCCCTCCTTGAAAAAAAATTCCTCACATATGCAGTTTTTACTTACTGGTAGTGACTGAAACAAGGGAAGTAAAAAGGATTTCATAGCTGAGTGTGGTTTACAAGCATTATTTAGAGTGGCTGATATCACTTGCTGAAATAATCAAAAATATCTATTGAGCTGAAGCTTAAAAACCCTTGATAATGTCGTATAAGAGCCAATGTGGACTCAAAACAGTTGTAGTGAAAAATAAAAGAATGTAGAAAGGATTTTGAACACTCTTAAACTGAATTTTGGTACTAAAAAACAATCCACCATAATTTCTGAATCTTTGCATGAAGAAATGAATTTTCATTTTAATTACTGTTGGGCTATTATTTTACTGGAAAGGTCTGTTCTAAATATACCAGCACAGAACTCTCTGTCTCAAAACTGAACAAAAGTTTGTTGTCTAGGACAGTCTTAGCATGATGCTCTGAAATCCAGGTTGGCTCATCGCATCACTGTGTCAAATGTCATCAAATCTGTTACAAATGCTCAGATCTTTTGCTAGTGCCTTGGATACACTTCCACGGATGAAAATGGTGCTTGTTTTTCTGCACTTCATCTGGTGTGACATTGCAACTTCAGAAGTCTTTTTTTTTTTTTTCCACCACTAAGAGCACCACTAGAACATCTAAGAGAAGACCAAGCCAGCTACTGTCAGATTCTCCTCTTCCTTAAAGTCTTTGATGTGACTTACAGCATATAAAGTCCAAACCCACAACATTCATCATCAACCAGATTAGAGAAGTTAATGAAGTCAAGTAGTTGGAAGACTGCTGCCTAGATCAATCTCTAGGCATCCTTCCAGATTCTCACAAAGGTGCTGAACCCAGTTCGTCCTAGCTTGTTTAAAATGGGAACAGACTCCTCAAATCTTGCACTGTTTGGCAGTCATTTCAACACCAATACACCAAGTATGTAAATTTAAGAATTGACATGTATCTTCTCAGTCTTTGATCTGTGGTTTTGACTAGTTCCCTCCAACCAGAGCTTTTCCAGAGACTGCCTCCACCTGCAGTGCATATATGGTTATTGGCAACCTGTGCATATGATTCATCAGCCTTGACACAAAAATATGGGCTTTTCATACAAAGTAACCAGATTTAGCTTAAAAATAAAATTTCACAACAACCATATTTCTGCTGATTAGGTCTGGAATACTAGCATAATCTATGCTTCTTATTTAAATACCTGCTAAACTGAAACAACTTTTACATCATTTAAATTAGGAATTTGGAGCAAGAAGAAAGAGTAATATAAAGTTTGCTGTTTTTCCTAATACAATAATTCTTGGAAAGAGTTTCAGAAGCAGGTGCAGCAGCTGTGAGCATCAGACCAGCTCTTTATGATTTCCTGTCATGTAATTTTTGCCAAAACTGGTCTCACCATTTGCTTTGCAGCTGTTAGGCAGTATTGGGTTGATTTTTTGGATGCAGATTTGTGTTAAGTGCTTCAGTGACCCATCCAACAGCAATAATCACATGTGCCAGATGTTATTCCAACATGGATTATATTGCTCAGGTAGCTTTGAAAAAAAGATTTGATGTGTTTAAAATTCCTTTCTGGTCTTCATCTGTTGGAAAAAACAACCAAGTTCACAAAGGACCATATATTGCTGCTGTGGTGCTATCCATCCCATGAGGTCAGGGAGTTTTATCTCAATTTATATGTGTAGCCAAATATAAAAGTCAAACAAGATTTCAGCTCACAGTTGATGAGGTCACTGAGCTCAAGATAGTATATTTTGATTTGCTCTGATAATTCCATGATGAATGACATCTAAATGCTTATGATGGTTGCACAATGTTCTGGTAGCAAGAAGGAAACATGCATCAGGCAATCCTTTCTGCTTTCTCAGTAGGTTGCCCAGTTTAGGAGAAATCTCAGTATTTATGACAAAGCTAACATCAGCAGGATGTCATTTCTCAGCAGAACAGATTTTTCATGAGACAGTTATATACCACACCACACTATACCACACTGTATTGTCCTCTACTTTTTGCCCTTGTGACTATATACTCTCAGTCAAAAGGTCTTGTACATTTTCTGCTCTTAATTCTATTTTATCTATACAGTTCACTTTAAATTCACCCTCACTCTGCTAAGCATAAAAAAGTAAGGAATGTGGTTTTTTCTTAAAGGTCTAAAAGCAAGGAAGATTTTTCAGAAAAAAAGGGGTGTTATAAGTTGATAATACCTGATAAGACTTTCTGAATGAGTATGGTTTACTGCCAATCTTTATCCAAGAGAGATTTTAATCCATAGGATCATTTGAAAACTTATGGAAGTAATGGTCCATTAAATGAATGTAGGGAAATAAATGGAAAATTGTGAAATGTGAATCAGTGAAATTTAAAATTGTGAAGATCACAGAAGAAAAATAGAAAACAATGGAATGAGGCATAGGCAGCTGTAGATGCAGAGTAGCATCAACTGACAGAGACAAACTAATAAAGAACAAGAGCCACAGTGATCAATGATGCAATATCAATCAAGAAAATTTCCTAATGAAGATTCGCCAAGAGCTCTCAGATCAACTTAAGATCAACAGTTGGGGGAAAAGATCAGAATCTGACCTTGCATGACATTCATAGAATAGATGGAATAGAACAGTTCCAGTTGCAAGAGACCTACAACAGTTGTCTGGTCCAACTGCCTGACTGCTTCAGACAGAGCAGATCAAAAATAAAAGCACATTATTATGGCCATTGTTCATATGCTTTTTAATGGCTTGGGGATCTATCACCTCTCCAGGAGCTCTGTTCCAGTGTTTGTCCACTCTCTCAATAAAGAAATGCTTCCTAAGGCCATGTTTGAACTTCCATTTATTTTGTTGGGCTTTGGTTGTTTGGGGTTTTTTATTAAATTAGGGCCACCACTGTGCTTAATTTTTTAGGATTTCAAGTCAATATGCATCATGATGACATTTTATATGAAACTTTACTGAAGAAGAAATTCTTTAAACAGCACTGTGCTGTACAAACACAAAAAAATATGCAGATTTTTTTAGACAGGAAAATTGAGTTACTTGCTGTGTGTCTCTCAACAAATCAGTGAAAGATATTTAGATACCAAGATCTTTATGATATCCTCCTTTAAGTTCAAATGGAGAATTCCAGGCTCTCAGAAATAAGATAAAGAGAAAATGCATTGTGACAGGTACAGAAAACTATATTTTTGTAAGAGATAATGGATAAGACAGTTTACAGAAGACATAAGGGAATCAACATTGTCCCACCACACCCTATAGATTTAACCTGGGTTACACAAGGTACCTCTTTGCAGTGAGTGTGTTTCCTGTTTTCCACAGGCATGCTAGACTTCCTTTGAGTGAAGCAAAAAGAGTGTCTCTTGATGTAACACTAGTTTTACTTCTGTTGCTTAAGACTTTTTAGCTCCATCCACTTTTCAAACCATCACTGCAGGTATTAGCTACTCAACAGCTTTCATTTGCATTGATCAGTTGTCACAGTCTATTCTCGGGAGAATTAATCATTAAATTACATCCTAAGAGATACAGGAACAGCAAGCTCTGTGTTAATTTTATGCCATTCTTAATTTTTCATATCTCCTAGGTGCTGCAGGCTGTGCACATGAGGGTGTTCATGCATCACTTAGTAATGAGACCTATTGGAGTTTCCGAAACTTCTTTCTCATTTTCTGTATTCAAGTAGTGTGAGAGCTGCAAAATGCCAGATGATTGCTGCACAACCAATTCTGCCTATGAATATATAAGCATGTCCTATCAAAATCAAAGAAAATCTCTTTGATTCATAAACTTTTGACTCATTCTGCTTTTCTTTTTCACCAGTTTAAATTGAGAGTAATTCCAGGGAAATTGGCATGTCATGAAATCAAAATTCACACACCAAAAGATGACATTGAACTATAGTAATATTCATTCACTAGCAGATTAACCTGACCTATGTAATGAAAGCATTTAAAATAATGTAGAAAATACAAGATATCAACTGGCTATTCTGATTCTTTGATAATAACAAACGCATCTGAAATATTACCATCAAAGAAACTCTGATCATTTCATAAAAGGTAACACATCTGATTTCCCTTTCCTTCAAGGTTGAAAAAGAAATTTCTACAGTGATCAGAATGACTTTTCAAGGCACCATAAGACTCCCTGGTTTTTTGTGTACTACATTGGACTCCACAAATACTGCTCAGACTCTTTTTAAGTTCATAAGAGTTCTATGAACCAAAATGCACTGGCGATACTGGAATAGAGTTAAAGTTGACAGACAGAGAAGCCACATGGTTGAAGAAAAGAGAACACAGGAAGTGTGTGAACTAGAGTTCTTGGTCCTTCATCATGCTGCTGAGCCACCATACAGCCATGTCTAATGGCTTCTGAAATAAAAAGGCTGGATGGAACAGGCTTATGCAGATGAATTCTTCTGGAAGTCTTGATTGGGTATCCTGAACAGAGGTTGGCAGCTTCTGAATGTGTATTTCCATAATTGCTTTGCGGGTACAATTTTTTATGTGGTCTATATGAAAATGTTTCATATTATTAGAGATCACTGAATATAAGGATGAATTATAGGAGATACTGTAAATGTCAAAATTTAATATTGGCATCCTTACCTTTTCCTGGTTACTCCAGTGATACTTTATTATGAATTTCTTTGAAAGCACCCAACAGAAAGCTCAGAGGGAGAAGAATGTAAATTATGCAAAGCTTTGAAACAATGTTCTTTATGCACAAATTCCATGGCTATAAATACAGTTTGAAAGAGGAAACTGAAGTTGAGGAAGGTAATCTAAAAACACACATCTAAAGCTATGCCTAGCCTGCTCACCTTCCCCTCTTTGCCAGTTCCACTTTTGCAAATTCCTGGAGCACGGTAGTTCTCTATTCCAAAACTGTGTTTGTGCCTTCAAGTTTTGATCTGCCAGAGCACAACAGATTAGCCTGCGAAAAGGAATAACCTTGGGGTTTTTTTATATAGACTTTGTTTCTGTTTGATAAGTTCCCAGGAAGGATATGACTGCAACCTTTGCCCTTCTTAGCTTTCCTTTCTCTGAACTCTGCATAATCTTTAGCATGCTCAAGCACAGTTTGAAGTGGGTTAGTGGTGGTTTGTAAATCCTAAAGGTATATATGCCAGTTAAACAATATTCAGCTGTATCTAGCTTGGCTATTAATTAAAAGTAAATTAAGAGTTTCCCAGCACCCAAACAAATCAAAAGAATAACAATTATGTTCTGAAGTTGGAGAGAAAAGCTACAATAATTGTTTCTGCTGATAGGTCTTTTTCATGTTTCAGTAAAGAAGGACAATACAAAATTAGCAGGAAAAAATGTACTGAACAAAATGCAAGGCAGGGAGATATAACAAGCTGAAAGAATGAATTTCAGGTGAATGTTTTAGGAGACTGAATAAGGAAAAAGTGTTAAAACTTTGCCTATAATAGCTACTTTGAAAAAGGTACATTAACTCTTTGGGTAGGTTTTTTTGCGGTACTTTCAACGTGCAATATAGTGAATAATTAAGATGCTGCAGCTCCAGTCAGTAAAGAGTTTGGGGTTTTTTTTCAGTCTCAAGTTTAATTTTATCCTCACATTTTCTAATAACAAGAACTCTGGAAAAGTTTCATTTTCCTTGTGATAAGCCTTTGTTCAGCCATCCTGAAACCCACTGAAGAGAGAGACAAGCAGCCACTGCAGTATCATCTCTTCAGGCTTCCTAACCATCAGCCTGAAGTAAAAGTCATCAATGGAAGAAAAAGTGATAGCCTGCCTCAGGGATATGCTCTTCAATAGCCTGATATATTTAATTGTTTAGGATTTCAGAGATAATACAGATTCTGCCACAGTTCTATGCACCATATTTTCTTGTGGCTGTATCAGCTCAGTTGATTTGGGAAGAGAAATAGACTTCAGAGCAAGCCTCAGCATGGTTTTACTTGCCTTGAAGTTGGATATCATAGCACAAATACTTTATGTGCCTGGCACCAATGGGAAACCTAAAGGTCACTGTTACTACAAACAGAAAACCTCAGAAAAGAAATCTGCAATATCCAGAAAGTTGGCAGAAGTCACATACTAAGCAATAGGAATTTCTTCATACTCAGGAACATACCTGAATTTCACTATTTTTTAGGGCTACCAGACAGATGACTCTTCATATAAACTCCAGTACCCAACAAAAAATTCTTTTATTAAACACTTGTTTAAACGGTTTAATAGCCCCCACACTTTTCTAAACGTAGCAGAGAGCAGGTAGGACTTAAGATGGATGACTGTATGTAAATGTATAGTGATTAGAAAGCCCAGGAAGTAGCTTCAAAGGGAAAGATTTAGCAAGTGTAAGTCTATCATGGGCAAAGTCCTGTTGGAACCTATTTCTTGATTTCAGGAACTGAGATCCATCCCAAACTCAGTGCACTGGTCTATCCTGGTTGAGTATCTAGGTTTTGATATCAAGAACAGGGGGCAGCCAGAACCCAGTGTCCTACCCTGCATAGCAACAAAGTGAAACTTTTCCACAGTGTGAGCAGCAGCCAATATCTTTTAGTCCTTATTGTTCCCATTAACTGTCTTGGAAGACTTTGTTATAGTCCACAATGAGTCATCTGTGCAATTATAATAGCAGAGCAACATCAAAAGGATAGATGAGCCTCAGGTTACCTTAGTAACCACAAAGAGTGACTGGGACACAGCCAGAAATGTCTGAATGACAGCAAGTTAGGCCATTACTGGAGTCAGCTCCTACTGACAGTGACAGAAAAGGTGCATAAAACCTGCTCAATGGCTTGTTGAAAGGAGTCTCATGGCTTCCCTTTACAGAAAGTAACACTAAATTTAGCCTTTACTGGAAAAATTATTTGTAGTCTTAACATACGGAACCAGAAGAGGAGCTTCTCAGAAAGGCTCACAGTGGGGTGGAAGGATTTCCAACAGTGCCCCACATGCTGTTTTATAGCCAGCAAGATGCTCTTGTCTTGAAGTTGCTCCCAGTCAAGCAACTTCAACCGATTTTTAATTCAAGTACAAAAAAGAAGAGAATGTGCAAAATAACATTTGCTTGTTCTTTGGGCAATGGGAGGCAATGCTGTGCTGTTTCACTGGGAAGGAGAGAAAAGTGCTATTGCCCACTGCAACACAAACGCTTCAGGGTACACACCTCCTCTGGCAGGATGACCTGCCACAGTCTTCAGGTGCCACCTGGGCCCACTGAAACAGAGGGAAATTTAGTTTAATAGTTTGATTCAGGTCTACCAGCAGGATAAGTTGTTTTGATGTGTTTGTTTACATATTTTTCTTTTCAATTTAAATGTTTTTTGGATATACCTTAGTAATAGGGGAAGTCACTTTGGGAGAATCTTTCTCTTTGAAGTTAGAAATTCCTGCATCTATTTACCAAACTGTTTGTTTCTGCATGGAATACTAAGCACAGAACACCAAAGGAGCTTCAGCTGCTTCTTCACTCTTGTCTTATAAAACAATGAAGTTTGTATTATGGAGTAGGAAATAAAAAGCTGGCAAAAAAGATTTTGGTTTTGTTTGTCATTAAGTATGTATTTATGAAATCCATTGCTATAAGGGATTTCTGCAGCCTAGAATCAGACACTTATGGAGACGACTGAGTTATCAAAACATTGTGGGACACATGGATTTCCACTGTGGGACACACTTCAGATGCTAGAACAAGACCCCATCCTTTATGCTATTTGTCTTGTATCCCTCTGTTTAAGATTTATTGGACACAGCCCTGGAACACCTGGTATTTCCAGTCCACTTTCAGCATTGAACATAGTGAAGATGCAAGTGTGGACTTGGAAATGTGGATTTGCAACTTCCTTGCAGTTCTTCAGATTGCAGGCATCAAAATGAATAAAAGATCCACTTCGCCTAACCTGTTCTTATCCCACGTTGACTCCAAATTTTCTTTTTTCAGGTTGTAAGCTGTTTCTTTCAGTTTCTTTTATACATATATATATAAAAGAATGTATATACACATATATATATATATATATGTATATACATCATTTGACGTGTCCTAGGTTGAAGCATATTCTATCACCATCTTCATGAACTGTTGAAACCAGGTGAGGCAGTGCTCCCTGCCTCACCCACTCTGGATTATCTTCTGTTAATGGGCCCATCAGCACCTTTGCCACATGACTCACAGATAACCCCCTCCTGGACTATCTCCTGTTAAAGGGCCCATCAGGCCTTATCACATGACTCACCATCCCATTGTGAGATGCTCCGCCCAGAAGGAGGAACCAAGCATTCCAGCCTGGATATAAGATGAGACTCTGAACACCAGAGGGGGCCTTATCCACTGGATTACCAGAAGATCCGAGCTACCAGACCTTTCTACAGGATCACTGCTTCAGGAGGACCACCTCATCTGGACTGCTTCCAACACTTTGCTCAGGTAGTATTCTGTCCCTGTCAGTGGTCTTTTGTATTATTGCATCTATTTTATTTTACTTTCTTTCCTTTCTTCCTATTAAATTGTATCTCTGACTTGGAGCCTCTCATTTGTTTTGCTTTCAAACCACTACAACATGAAGCAAGCAAGGCACATACTAACCTAAAGTTATAGTGAAAGCTCAAAAAGATTAAAGAAAAGAAGAAAAGGCCTGTTGTCTCAACATCAAGTGCTAATTAGAGCTTCTACAATACAAACTATATTTTATATTTACAATAGAAACAAAATTAATAGAAGTACAAATTCAACACATGGATCTGGAAAGGGAACAAGTCAGCTAATAATTGTTAATGGACACAGATATCTTTTGCTGTAAAAATATTCTATTGCGGTGTGAGTGTGTTCTGTAAGCAGTTGTTAATCATATTTTCTTAGAGTCACTTCTCTCAAAAGAAATTAAACTCTTCCATTCCCCCTCTAACTTCTTGCAAGGGAAAATGAAGTACTATGAGTTTATCTCACTGAAGAAAATCACTATGTGAAGTCAAATTTTGACTTTGTAAGCAGTTCTGAACTGAAAGCTTGATAGTGCTGCATAAGGACTTGGAAAGGGAACCTGGTACAATAAAACCTGCATGCAAGAAGATGAGCAAAAAAACAGCAAAGAGAAAATACATATGAATAGCAGAGGAGCCATAAACTTCAGCCAAATAGATTGATGATGAAATTTTACAGTCTTTGTTTCATTTACATATTATCCTTTTTGTAGGAAAAAGAAGCACCTGACTACTGAGCACACCATTCATGACTCATAGGTACTTTGTGCAAATAAATAATTCATGAAAAAATGTGCTGCTGCATGAAAGAATGACATTGACCAGAATACTCCATTTGAACCTGGAAAATGCATAGAGAAATTAATCACCAAGCAAGGCAGACCATAAATGTCTACCTACCTCATTTATCTCTCATTTTCCCCTTTTTTTCAGCTCTCTTCTGGGCTTGTGGGAAAACAAAATTAACACCGCTGGAGTTAATTTAAGTATCACTTAATAAAATAAACTATTATTTCTTCACTGATGAGTGATGAGACACTAGCACAGGTTGCCCAGAGAAGTCATGGCTGCCCCATTCCTGGAGTTGTACAGCACCAGGTTGGATGATGCTCTGAGCAACCTGGTCTAGTGGAAGGTGCCCCCTGCTCATGGCAGAGATGGTGGATGATCTGTAAGGTTCCTTCCAATCCAAAGCATTCTATGATTCTATCATTATGATGCCAAGCACTGATCCCAGTCAGTTTTCTGCTATAGTAAAATGCCTCCTGCATGAAGCCTGGGGAACATTTAGTTTAAAAATGTTCAGATCTTTGAAAAGCTGATGTCAAGACTCAATTTCTTTCCAAACAGACCCTGTGGATTAGGACTCAAGAAAACAGAGGAAGCTGGTGAGAGAAGAGAGAAACCTCTTTTATTTGTTCTTTTCCCAGGCCTATGAAAGATAAAGGATCTGAGACTGATTGGCATGTTTATTCAGACAGAGGAAGCTCGAAAACAAACTAAGAAACTATTTCAGAGTTTCAGGTCTTTTTTTGAAATTCAGCTTTAAAAAAGGAGGAAACACTGATAAAACAAAGGTAGCCTGTGGCTACTTTCCATATTCCAAAACAAGAAATATTTCGTGACAGTTTTATGTTTGTGAAGAATTTACCCTTTTACATCCATGCATTGTGAAATGGGGAATGCAAGGCCCAAGACAAAAAAGTGAGTGCACAGAAAAACTCTCCTTGGCATTTTTTCCTAGCATCATGAGAATATTAAAACAAACAAACAAACAAATAAACAAATAAAAAGCCCACAACAACATAGAAAAGTGACAGATGCAGAAGTTCTGGAACACAATAGTGTTTCTGTGACATCCGCTTAACCTGCGGAACAGCCACAAAATTTTCCCAACATCAAAACTTCAACAAGAACTTTTTTTTTTTTTTTTTTTTAAATACAAGGTTGTATGAGTTAAAAAAAAAAAAATCTCTGAATGGCACTAGTACAGTGTAAAAATTATGAGAGGACATAAGCTACCATATGCTTCAAATATAAAGTACAAACTCTCTCAGGATGGAATAGGTATTTCAATATCTAATGAGCAAGGCATCACCATTAGTATTGCCATAGGCTGCTCTTTCCCGCCACCTGCTTTGCAGCTGGATAAGACTTCAGAATCAGAATTTGAAAATGCAAAAAGGAATGAGGCTTACAGCTTCTCTGGGCAACTTGTGCCAGTGTCTCACCACCTCAGAGTAAAGAATTTCTTCCTAATAGCTAATCTAAATATACTCTCTTTCAGTTAAAAGCCGTTAGCCCTCGTTACATCAGTACATGCCCTTGTTAGAAGTCCTTCTCCAGGTTTCTTGTAGCTCCTTGTACATAGAGGAAGGAGCTATAAAGTCTCCCTGAAGCTTTCTCCTCTCCAGGCTGAATAACCCCAACTCTCTCAGCCTCTCCTTAAACAGGAAGTACTCCATCCTTCTGATCATCCTTATAGCCTTCCTCTGGAGTCAGTCCAAGCAATCCATGTACTTCTGTTATGAGGCTCCAGAGCTCCACATAACCTAATTTAAATACAACCTGTACCAAATACTTAAGAAAGATGCAAACACGCTTCCATTTATGTTTCATGCACTTCTGTTGATGGTGGAGGATTGGTCTGCACACCAGATCTGTACATCATTTCTCATGGAGTGATTATGGAGCCTTTGCCATGAAGATTGACCCTCTTATTTAAATCTCTTTCCAATTTTTGTTCCAATCTCCTTCCTTGGCAAGCCTGTATCACATTTCACTTTTCAGGCTGCCTATCCTCAGCATGACTTTCCCAGGCCAGTTACAGATGCTGCTAACTTTTCACAGTTTCTGCATTCCCACTAATGTTTAAAAATCTTCATACATGCACAAGACCTTGCCTGCCTTTTCTTTTCCCAGCTGCAGTATCCATACTTTATACAGTGGAAAAGGTACCATTTTTGCCTCTTTGGTCCCAGGTACTTGTGTCACTATTGACTTTTTCCTTCAGCAAAAACTTAGAGCCATGGACACTCTTTGATAATGTGTCTTACCCAGTCACGTCCTTTCTGTTGCACAATTTTTAAATCCCTCAAGTTAACAGAAAGTCATCTCACTTATGTGATCCACAGTTTAAACTTCACACATAAGGTTTCCATCCATTGGAAAGGTCTGAGGTTTCTTGCACTGAAGTATTCTTTTTATTGTCTCCCAACTTGACTTGTATACTTTCTCCTTTTGAGATTGATGAATTATTTTTTTAGACCCAAAGACTACTGGAAGACAGTAACTGGACACTTTCAGGAGTAAAAGATGAATAGGAATTAACATCTTGATCTGAAGCTGGATGGCATAGAATGAGAAACTATTAAGCTTGGAGGGATCTGTGGAAACTACATGATCCAAATTCCTGTTCAAGGAGTCTGACTAGGCTGCTCAGCGACTTTTCTGGACCAGTTTGCAACATTTCTTGAGATGGAGATTTCACAGCCTCTGTAAAGTTATTCTCTTATGCCTAGTGGAAATTTCCTTTATTATGACTTTCAGTTGTTGGTTCTTGTCTGCTTATCATGTGCCGCTGAGAGAATCTGGTTTTACCTTTTCTATAATTCTCTTCAGGTAGGGGAAGAGAACAGTCAGTTTCCCTTTCTAATCTCTTCTCCAGCTGAAAAAAGCCTGCTCCCTCTTTTCACACATCTTGTGGTCTGGATTCCTGAACATGTGGTTGGGTCCCAAACCTGGACATACTCAAAAGAGAGGGAAAAACCATATCTAATAAGTATTTTCTCTCAACCTTCATTGTTGTTAAAGGATCCCAGTATAGCCTGGTATTCATCACTTGAAGAATCACTGCAAACAACTTTCTTGGTAGCTTGTCCTCATCTCTATTTCCTGACAAAGCTTCCGTCGGAGTTTCCATTATGAATCTGACCTCCATCAGGGATCCCTGTTCAGCCAAACTGATCTCCTACAGTGCCTAACCCTTTTCCTGATGATTAGGATGGAGGAAAGAGGTTCTGAGGAGGGAGTCAATATTCAGACTCTCCTGTAAGCAGAATACAGACAAAAGTGCCACATCCATGTTAGATAGTGGTTGGTTTGGGCTCTCCTCTGGGCTCCCTGTGGTTGCACATCTCTGGCATAAATCCTGTCCCTGAAAAATGTTAAGTACCTTCTCCAAAACAAGGAAGATGATTCTGAGATATGGGTGAAATTCTATATATAAAAGGACCTAAGCCTTTTTTCCCTAAGTCTGCAACTGCTTATCATGGATGAATCAGGACATTTTGAACAGAATGGTTAGTATTTAGCTTTGCTCAAATTTTGCTTTAGCTTTGCCAAGGTCATCTTCTAGTGTGTTTATGTTCATGTTTATCTTCCTAAACATTTTTCCCCTGCATCGTATTTTCCATACCTGCATTTCATTCACAATTATTGAATCTTTTCCAGTAAGCAAAGCCCCAGACAGTAAGGATTTAGAGAAATTAATAAAGAAATAAATTTAAAAATAATGGTAAAGATGACATATAAAGAAAAATTATTGTGAAATTCTTAGTATTATTGCACATAGGAAGCATATTTCTTGACTGGCTGAAACCAGCTGAAACTATCTCTGTTCTTTTAGCTCATGAGTAATGGTTAATAACAGGTCCTGGAAATACATTTCTCTTGTCATGATAATTCACTCAATCCTAATTCATAACAATGAACTTTATCAAATTTAATGCTGCCTTTACAGAAGGGCCATTATTTCTTTTTCAGTGGTTTTAGTTTCACCTCTTCTTTAGAATTTTCATTTAGAAAAATAAGTAAAGCAACTCATTCATTTAAGTAAGAAGTTCAAATTAGATGCATCAATTTAGAAATATGAATATGGTGGTCAATATATGTAGCAAAGCATAACTGATCAGTTTTTATCTTCAAATGCACACAGTTATAGAATTTAGCAATATCTGCACATATACCAGGGAAAAAAGAATACTGGGTTTATGTCTTGCTTTGATACACAGCAAAATGTATTTTTCATTGATATTTGCATTAATTTTGAACTCATCAGTATTTAATATCTTAGTTAATATTTATTGATTTGTGACAACAGGGATCAACTTCTGCTTCTTATTTGGTATGTGCACTCAAATGAGGATTCAAAAAAAGACAAGAGCAATCAAAAAAGAAAAAAAATTATACAGAAATAACTACTCATGGTAGATCCCTGGAGAAATATCATAGAATCACAGAATGGTTTGGGATGTAAAGTACTTTAATGATCATCTAGTTACAGCCCCCTGCCATCATAAATCCTATGATGAGAGACAGAATACACTAAGATCATGTAAGTAACCAAACAGAAGAACGCAGAAGTCACCACACCACTTTTTTAAATTTCAAAATTTTTGGAAGCTGGAATATTCACTCTCTGGAAGAATTTCTTAAGAAAGTAATGACATTAATGGTAACTGTGCTGAAGGGGGAAGGTTCTAGTTAGGATTCATCTTCTGTATCCATGCATCTATCTTAGATGTTTCATGTGTGACACACTGTTTTATAGTGCCCAGTTTCTTCTTATTACTCATAGAAGAAAAAGAGCTTGAAATTAATTGTCTGTAGTTAGTTGAGATTAATATATACCTATGGTTACCCAGACTGCAACTTTTAGTTAAACAATCAATACAAGAAAACATTGGAACCAAATTTACCCTGTCCCATGGTTTTGATCGTAATAAAAATATTTGTGTATATACATACGTATGCACATACACTTTCCATTTATCTTCATATTGTTTTGAACTCTCAGTGACTGACCAGCTGCATCAACTCCAGAAAAACCATCCCTCTTTTAATTTGCAACCAGGATGGTAGACTATGGATGGCAGACAAATGGTTGATCACCATCAGACCCTGAAAAGCCTTGCAAGCCTACTAGAGTCTTCTGTGGGCAGTGAACTGCAAAATTTTAAACAAAATATTTCTTTACTGATATTTGCTGTACAGCTGCAACCAAAGTGGAAGCATTTTTATAATTTTGCTCCCTCTGAAATGCTTGGAAGAAATAACTACCATAGAAATAACTACTCACACTTGTGAGTGGTGGCTGTGACTAGCACTGGCTACTGGACATTGACCATTGCACAGAAACCTAGGGATTTCACACAGGCTTCTGCTAAGAAGCAGAGCTTTAATTCCTATAACTCTGCTCTGCTCCATTCTGCTTGTGTAGTCCAGAACAGGTTTTCTCGGAAAAGTTGATGTTCAGTGCAGACACCATCATGAGGATGGAGTTGAGTTTTCTGGTTTGTATTTACAACTATGCCAATGAGTCTCATGAATCAGCATTTCCTGACTTAGCCACTCTTGTTGAAGATAAATAAGAACATTGAGCCCAGAAGAAGCAGACAAAACTATTAAGAAGCTGAATACAGGATAAACCCAAATAAATCTGAGCAACTATAATCCCCCCAAAGTCAATCTGATGGTTGATGTGTTGCTGAGTTGATAATAATGCAATCATAGTGAGCAAAACCACTGACAATGCATTGCTGGTTTCTGCCAGAGTATCCAGACCAGATATCCACACAGCAAGATTTCACAGAAGCATAATCATTTCAGTTGTAAGGGAAATCATGAGGTAACCTAGACCACTGTCTTAGTGGGAGGGGGTCAGTTTCCAGTATGAAATCAGGTATCATATGTATGTTTAATCTGCTCCTGAAAATTTCCAAGGACAGAAATTGTATGATCTCCCTGGGTAATTTGTTGTGATGTTGAGCTATAGTCCTCATACACTTCACATTGTTTTACACCACAACAACACACACTTTGAGCTTCAGAAGGCTGAAAATGACTCCTTTTTTCTTGGGATGTGTTTCTCTTTTATATTATTCTACACTGACCAATTTGATTGGTGAAACAAAGGCAAATCTTTTCAATCACATTGGTCAGACTAAAGGGACATCAAGAAGTCCCTCCTAGGAAAAGGAATGAATAACACAGTACAGTTACAATTTTGTTTTTTTTGTTTACAGAAAATTCCTTGGGAAAAGAATTTCAGAAAACCGAAACATCTCAGGCACAGAACAAGGGCTACATACACTTTTTTTCCTATGATTTCCTAGAAGGGGAAGATGTGTTGTATTTGCTCGGTTTCATCAAGTCAGCTGAAAAAAAAAAAAAAAAAAAAGGCTAGTAATACTATAAGTTGGATGAGGGTGAAATTTAGATGCCTAAATCCAAATTCAAGCTTACTGTTGTAAGAGATCTAACACTGGAAAGAAGGGCAGCATTATCTTCCTCTACAGAGCCTGCATTCAGAAGGATGCCTCTAATGGAGGTGCAGACGTATTTTCTAGGACTTAGAACACTGCAACCCCCATGAAGGGAAAATGTCCTGCATCTTTAAACAAGGGGCTAAAAAGCAAGACCTCAATAATCACTCTTTGCCTCAGTATTTCCTGGAATTGTCTTAGGTTCTTCAATGCTTAAGGAGTTTATAATGAGTCCTAAAATACTCCCTAAATCTCCTAAAATGAACATTCCATTCCATGGGCCATCACACCTAAAAAGTTTATCAGTCTTCATTGACTGTAATCACTGAGGTAGAACTGAGAAAAACAAACTTAACACCAAATTCAGCTCAACCTTTTCCATGGGAAGACAATGGTGAGAAGGAATGCCAAGATTTTAATAATACAACAAAAATTTAAATGATAACACTAGGCGTATCTTCCACAGGGACCAGTCATGAAATTTAATTAACAGTCATATGCTTTCAGATCCTTTGATACCAAGCACTGCGTAAATGCAAATTAAAATGATTCTTTACAAAAAGTAATCAGTGAAATTCATTCCATACCTGCTTCTGGTAGGGTTATTCAGGGAATAAATTCTTCTCAGTGCAAACCTTATTTCATTGGCATTAGTAGATGAATAAACTTTCACTTTCAAACATCAAATAATGCTACAGACTAAGTACAAAGACTGTACAAGAATCATTATCCATAATTTTATGTGTTATTTACAGATTTCCTGTCTTTAAATACATGATAAATAATTAGACATTTTTTTAATGATTTTTATTACAATTGGTAGTGTCCTTCCCATAGTGTTCAAATGGCTGAGAAGGAATATATCACATAGATACCTGTAAAGTACATTATATTTCATTGAATAATTGTCTGTCTCATTTCTATTTAAATTAATTATGACCTTTTTATCATCTTAAATAGGTTTCTTAAGGATATACTACATATTATTAAATTTGGAGGCAGAGGGTATAGATTGGGTAAGAACTAGTGTACATGAGTTTAAAATTTTCTTTTGAAAGTAGTTTGAATTTTGTGGAATCCTGTTCCAGTAAAGTCTGTTTACCATTAAAAACAATCCTGTATGTGATCCAAATAAGCAAGAATCTTTGTTAATTTTCTGCTGAAGTGATAAATCATTCTGAGATAATAAAAATACACAACAAGCAGTGTAGGGAATACTCTCTTTACTGCAGGCAATAAATGCCTTTCTACTCTCTCCCATTTTGCTCCTTCCATCTCCCCAAGTACCAACTGCTGTCATTTCAATATGTCTCATCTAATGCATTCCTCTGAGCATTGGTTTTTAAATTCCTTCTTTTTACTTCAGATCTGGAAAGAGACTTGTCCGTCTGAAAGCCTGTCACATCCTTCCAGCAAGATTGTTTAATAAACATATTGCCTCTGCCTATAAATACTGTTCTGATATTCTCCAAAGCATGTGTAGAGATGCAGATGAGTCTGCCCTTGTTTATTCAGCAAATGCACCAGAAGATCCTTATTTTGGGCAAACACCATTTCAGAATGCCATGTATCACTCTAACAATATAATAATAATGGAAGAAAGAAATCTCCCACATAATCCTTAAAACAAAGGTAAGCATTATTCTATAAGGATAGGATAAGGACACAAGGAGCAAGAGTTAACTGTGTAAATCCCATATTGAACAGGGGCATTGATGCTCCTTCTTCCCACATAAAAGACAGTAAGGGAAGGAGGTTGCATCGTTTTTATTTCTGTAATTGATCATTTGTAAGAAATACCTGTATGTAGAAGATTTTCATTTAGTGAATCTTAACTGTTATCCAACACTGGCGAATTATTGATTTATTTACATACTATGGTTAATTCATCAGTTCATTGATTAGACTTCAGTTATCTTAGTCTGGAGAAATGCAATACTCAAATTTATTTTGCTTAATTACAGTTATGCAATTTTAATCCTATTTTGATAATGTTGATTTTTAAAATATTTTTCTATTAAGCACATAAAAAGGACAAGTTTTTATGGTTATTTTTTATTCAACATTGTAATAAGAATGACCAAAGCAAGGAAACAAAAGAACCATCTAGAAAATTTCTCCCTTTCTATTGTTTTGCTTCCAAGCCTCATACTCACATGCCATAAACAAAAAGTTATATCCTCTGATAAAGAAATCGTGTCTGACTAATCAAGAATCAATATCAAATCACCTTGTTTACTACTTCAATTTAAAAACAAAACATAGAACGTGCAAATATTCATGGGTGGATTCATCACAATTAATTTATGTGGGCTAAGAGTTAAATGTCTAATCATAGTAACCATCTAACTTATATCAGCAGAGAAAAATAAGAACCTTTATATAGCATTTTATCTTATACAATGAAAGATGTCTCATTTAGGCAAAGGTCACTGTTCCAGCAGGAAGATGTCATTGTCTCCATTAGCTGTCAAGGGAGGCCCATAATGAGTTCAGACCAGGCATTTAATTTTATACAGAAACTGGGTGAGGTAGAGTTCATGCCTAATATAGCTAAGTCCCCACAATTTTCTATTTTTTTTTTTTCATTCATGGAACTTAATGTGAAATCTTAGAAGAGCAATCTGTTTCATAAGCTTTAAGTATTTCTAGTTTCAACACCAGATCATAATAATTATAAATTATTAAAGTAAATTCCTATTTCTGCTCAGTTAGAGATCACAATGAAAGCGCAAAGCACTTTAAAAGCCTTGTAGCAGCAAGAAAAATCTTAAGAATTCTTAAGAATCTTAAGATGCTTAACCAAGCATCATGCAAAATCTTAAGATACCGGTTCAGAGGGAACTGAGAAATGACTGAAAGCAGAAATACCTCATCCTTGAGCTGAAGTAATGATTAAGAAGACTTTAAGCATGCATATGGTGCAAACTTTACAGTGGAGTTTTCCACATCACAGAAAAGCCTAGGACCATCAACAAAGGGAAGGAAGCATTTTTCACCATGGCTGATCTGGGTCACAATAAATGTAAGGATTCACAGGAGTCTTAGTGTGAGCTGGTACCTGCTGGAATTGCTGAGTTCTCTTGCTTGGGAAGAGAGGCTTTTCATGGTTTCCATGGTTTTAATGGGTTCTGTAATGAACCACAAAATGCAAACCTCACTGCACATCTGTAGCCAACAGAAACTGCAAAAAAAGAATTAAAAATCACCTAAATTTTTCTTTAAATTTTGGATTAGGACAAAATGCAGGCAGTTTCATCCGCGCTGTTTTACTTGCAAGAAAATTAAAATTGATTATTAACCAAATTGTTCTTCATAGTCTATAAATAGCTGTGTTCAGAGACAGTTTCTTCATAAAAAACAAGTAACTTACATGATTTCTTTCCTAGTTAGAATTTTTTTAAACAAAAGTCCTAAGCAAAGCTTCTTCTATCTGCAAGTATTAACACGCTTACATATTGGTTTATGAAGAATTAGGGTCACATATTGAAATCATGGAGGGGAAAAGATCAAATATTAATTGGCTGAAATTGCCAAAAAAATCTGTAATTCCTAAAGTGCAAAGAAAACTATAGTATATACAAGCTGCATTGACTGTGTTCTTGTGCTGGCAGAAATATAACTAATAGATTAATTTGCAAGCTAGAATACAAATTCATGACAAGTGAAATTGCAGTCAGGAGCAACAACAGAGCAGTATTTCACTATTTGACAGCTTATGCTAAATACACTTTGCATTTTAATGCTGTTGCTGCTTGCCTGCCTGCTCTTCCCTCTGTCAGGATGTAGGTAACTTTTCCTGACAAACAACACTGATAATAAAGGTTATGACCCACCAAAAAGTCATCTTAAAAAAGCTCTTACAAACATTGAGATGAGTTGCTAGACCAGCTCAGACCACAGTCTTTCCTCATTTACCAACTCAAATCCATTTCTTTCCTGCAGACGTGAAGCAGAGAGCAGCGGCTCTCATCTTAATCTAGGGACTGTGAATAGTTACTCAAATCCGTGTGTTATCTGTCACTAATCCATCCAGGTAGCAGCAGGTCTGCCTTCATACCAAGCCACCTTGGGATGGACTACATTTTACCCATGAAAAACACTTGAAAGCATTCAGATGGATGAAGGTATGGAATCAATTTTATATGCCTGTCAGAAAAGGCAAACCTTTTGTCTAGCATGTAGACCACCAGAAGTCCAGTATTTTTAACATCTTCCACAGTACCAGCAAGACTTCTATGAAATTCTTGCTAATGGTATTAGTTTGGAAAAGACCATTATGGACAGGAATGTTTTGAAATCCTGGAAATACTCCTTATAGGGCAGGACAGAATTACCTAAAAAGTATGCATGTCTCCCCTTTCCTCCCACTGAATTTAACAAACATTTTGTTCCACTGTTCCAACTTTGCAAGACACATTATACACCTAGGTAAGGGTCAAAGAGCTTGCCCATTACCTTGTGGAGATTGCCTGCTGGGTTCAATTGCACACATCTCTGGAAACAGGTATTTGTACAAAAGCTGCTACCTCATCTGATCTACCAATGTCTTCAAAGTTAAAATACAACTGTCTTCAGCCTGGCTGTGACCCTCAAATTACGTGTGAATCCAGAACTGAAGAGAGAGCATAACACACTGACTAGGAAGCTGAATTTGGTGATGCAAAAACTAAATTAGTATTAGGAAAACAGTAGGGCAAAAGCTTGACAATAGTGACCATGGCAATTAAATGCCTGTGAAGCATTAGTTACTTGTTGCCTTCTTTGGGGTGAGTGGTTTTATAGTCAGCTTTCCTGTTTTCACTGAACGTAGCTCTAGTTGACTGATAGGCAGTTTCGCCTTAATTTTCAGCAACTTTTATCTCACTAATCCCAGGTATTTTGAAATCAGCTTCAGACTTGCTAGAAATTCATATACCAAGCGCTGATTTTCTCATTCCCTTCCTCTGAAAAGGCATTACGAATTTCAGCAAACAAGCAAAAGAGTAACAGAAGACACTAAGGCAAGAGGTAACATGGGGATTCTTGCATGGGTATAGAACAAAAGAACACTTGAGCCAACCCTGCCTTTCCCTCTCCACCCCCTAAAACTTTAGGATAACTACTTGTGCCTCCAGCACCTCTGCTTGGACCACAAATGCTCCAATCCCTCCTTCAAAACCTCCTCCCACAGCTGAGTCCTGATGCTTTTATTTCTTCCTCCTACCTTCAAAATACATCATTTTGCTGCTGCAAAGTACCATTTAAGTACATGCAGGAACCATGGGCTGAGGATAATCCACAAGACATCTCTCTTCTCTGTCTAAGCAGTGTGGGAAACTAAATCTACACGTCCACAGGAAATGGAGAGAGAACCTGAAGTTCATGATCATACTGGAGAGATTATCGAACTTTAACTGTCAATAAACACTGCTATTTTGAGATTAATTTGCAACTGCAGAGTACCTTGAGTTCCTGTGAATACATTTTGTGAAAGGTTTTTTAAAAACAGTGGGTTCTTCAAGGTGCTTTGCAGGTTTGGGCACACATATAAAGGAGAGTATCCTCAAGAAAATAGCACTCCTAGAATAAAAAATAAGATGCAAGACAAATCCACAATAAATAAATTAATGCAGGAAAAAAAAAGGTTAGGAAAAAAAGGAATAAATAAACCTGTGCAGCTAATTGCAATATATATATTTTCTCTCTAATGGATGAACTTCCTATAGCTGTTGCTGAATGGGATGAGTGCGTGCATCTGAAAACATAATTTGTCCCTTAGGGTATTAGCTGTTGTATGAGGACAGAATCAGGCAGTGCTCTGATTAGACATATTTCAAACTGGTCATGTTTGTGCCCATTAACAGCTGGAGGTAGAAGGCACTCTTAATTAGTGAGAGTGTTGAAGGTTTTTAAAAATAGAGGTTGGAGAACTTAGTGGCTGACTGGATAAATTAGGAATTAAAATTGTGTTTTGTGCTGTCTACTTCTGAATAACCCATGCCATGGGAAATAGTCTGAGAGAGTATTGTAGAGGAGCAGACTTTTAGATCATGATTAAGTATAAGCTAGAGCAGATGTTCTTTTTCCTTCCCCCTTCCCTTCATCAGCTCTGGTGAAATTTGATCCCAAAAACTGAGATTACCACAGATTTTAGAAGTGTCTCAAGTTTTGACGTTTCTTCCTGCTTAGGATTCAGATCAGAAACAACACAGTGGCCATGGAGCTGGGTCAGCTCACAAAAATGAAGCTTCCTTCTTCCCCAAGATGTAAATCAAGAAAAAGCTTGTCCTAGAATACTAAGTACCCAAAATGCAGAAAGACAAACAGAACTTTAGGAAGAGAGAGGAAGAACAAATAAAATAGTAAATATTAATGAAGTTTTGTCTTCCTGTTTCCACACCCTTCTCTTTTATATTTTCTCCCATTTGCATACTTAAAAAAGACTCTAAAACTCCATGGTTTATTTCCCACGTCAGAGAAGAAGTTAAAGTTAGAATGTTTCACTGATAGCATTCTAATTAATTTCTTGATTACCCGCAAGCATCCTGCTTTGGGAGATACTCAGGCTTGACTGGTGATCTGAGCAATAAGATTTTCCAAAGTTAGGTATTGGTAATATCAGCGTAGAAGCAAAGTGCCTTTCCTTCCATTTTAGAACAATAATTCCGTAAAAATACGTCATTATTCAGGTAGATCAATGTTTATTTTGTCACATTTCACAGCAGATGAGAGTTTAGATATTTGCTGAGAGTGAAACCAGAGGCTTAGTCCAAGATATAAAGTAGATGAAGAGGGCACAGCAATGTAATCCTTCTGGGATACCAGGGATCAGCAGTGTCTTCAGTGCCAGTTAAGTTGATTTGGAGCAATACAATTGAACCTCACAATCACTCACAGTACAACAGGATACCTTCCACTAATTCTGCCAGGAACAGGAGAGGATGAAAGTTCAGCTTTTCTCAGGATCAGGTGTGCTGTACAACAGAGAGAGAAAAGTCAATTTAGATTGAACAGAAGCTGCCCCTACTGCCCTTATTGTGTCTAGAGAACTGTATTTCTTACACTTTGAAATTGTATAGTTTTCAGTCAGTACCTTTTTCTTTCCCCATCACCAGCCTGCCCCCATCCAACATGCAATGGCCTAAGAGAAAAAATGGGAAATTTTTCCAGAAGTATTACTGTAGAGACTGCTTAGCCCATACGACCATCAAGTGAGCCATGCCGGAGAGGACTGGTGAACTTGTAGGACACTAAATTCGAATTGCTCACAGTCAAATGTTAAGGTTAGCCAGTCTTTTATAGACTGGCAATTTGAACAGCTTTGTACTTTAGCAGAAAACTCTTTACTTACAAGAATTTTAAGTTGCATCCCTTGCCTTGTTTTGTTATTGAGATGAGATTTAAAAGCACTTTTATCATACTTTCTTTGTAAATTTCAGAAAACACAAAGACCCATTTTTGTAATTTATTTTGTTAGACAGCAACTGTTCATGTAAGTGGTCCAGTCAAGAATTATCCAGGAAGCATGTCATGCATCTGGAAATGTCACCCCTATGTTCAATAATATGAGTGACACGTGGGCCCTCAGAAAGAAAACTTTCCTGCTCCATTTACAATAGGGAGGTTTGTGTCTCCTTTCCCAAACCACAGTTTAAGGACCAGAAGATGAAGTGCAGATGTGGAATAGACAGGAAGGCAAAAAGAAGAGTTTCAGAGACCTATATGGGAATTTTCGGATCTGATTTGACTAAACCAGCAATATTACAGGTGTGATATCTTGTCTTACAGAGAAACAAAAAGTACTTCTCCAATGTTGCTTGGAGCAGGACCAGGAAGATTAACCTTTAGCAAACCTCTTTAATACTAGGCTAAGATTGGTGAACAGTAGAGAAGGCCAACTAAAAATTATATAAAGTTCCCTTCTTTGGATTAAAAAAGTAAAAAAGACAAACAAAAACAACCCCCAAACACCTACTAGGGATTATCAACACATGTTTTTAATTATTTTTGTAAACAAAGGTCCTAGGGCAAATTTTCTGCAATCTTATGATCACCAGATGTGTGTCTGTGGTCTGATTTTTTGCACTGTCATTGCTGTCAAGTTTTGTGATCTATTGTTTATCCCCACACAAGAAGGAACAGTGGGACACACCAGTAGGTGGAGGAACTCCAGTCACTTTCTCAGATTTCTGGATAACCATAACCATGGAAGCAGTGGCATCATTATGGGATGCAGGGGAAAAGTATTTGTAGGTTGTACACAAATTACAATAAATCAGTAGAAGACTTCAGAATTTAGCATCAGATCTCAGGCAGCTCCGTTTAAAATGGCTCCTATCAGCTTGAATTTATTGTTGTGTCTCCTCCCTGGAATTTATTAGCAGCTCACTGTCTTGCTAGCCCTCATGATCATATCTTAGAGGCTCTGCAGTTTAGTGTTTTAATTTCAACTGAGATACACAATTATAGCAGAAGCTCAGCTTTTGGTTAAAAACATTCAAAGCAATCTTCAACCTTTAAGCATGAAAATACGGATAAAGCAATTACATAATACAGCAATTACAGAATACAAAGTAAAGTCCTGAGTATATTTGCTACCTTCTGGAATTTAAAATTTCAAAATCACCCATGAGCTTGGCACAGTTGGAACTGGTGATACTCTATCTATCTCCTAACTTGAAGTGTCAAACCTATTCTGAGCATCAGGCCACGTTTTTCCCTAAATTGCCAGGTGCTTTCAACCACTGTCCTGCAGAGAATTGATTCCTAAGTGAAAATCTTCAGTTCTGCACAATGAAAATAGGACAACACTAGAATCTGTGGAACAAGATTGCAAGGCTTGTAAACCTATTATTTAAAACTGTTATTCTTTGTGATTGATTGTCTATTTACTTAATTGAATAGGCCTGCAGCCTTTAGATCACTTAACCTTACTGTGACACACTGTAGTGCCAACTTTCATTGCTTCCTCACAGTAATAACCCTGTTCATTTTGCCATTCAAACAGCAGTGCTCTGTGTTATGTGGGTTTTCATGTGGGATTCATCCCTGCTTTTAAGGTTTTACAGAAATGTGCTACCAGGCAGTGTTCCTCAGAGCCAGGTGCCTTTTAAACAGCTGCGTCCAGGCTGACCTAAGTAAAGCACCTATGGGATAATCAGAATTATTTCCACACAGTATGTATAGCTCAGGACCAGGCAAGAAGAGATCTCTAGAGATATTAAAGACCAGTCAGGAGACTCAAATTTTCCCAGAGAAAAGTTAGAGATAATTAGATGTCCAGCAGACACAGCAGCCATTCAAAATCTTCCGTACTGTCCTAAATTGTCTTTTAATTTTCCACTTTAGAAGTTCAAATTATGGAAAAAGTCTGTTTCCTTGTGAGTCAAACTTAAGGTTCAACTGAAGCAACCTTTTCATTATTCTCCAGATGGGAATATTTGTCACTGTTTACTTCTAAAAATGAATACATCCACCACAGTCTTTTAGAGAACAAGTACATAAAACAAACACACAGAAATGGTTAACATTATGAATGGCAGCAAAAGGAGATGTATCCTGCTACTGACTCCTCAAGCCAGAGGTCAAGTATACAAATGGGAAAATCTGAAAACTAAAGACTAGTCATAAGACTGAAATGTGAATTGAAGTGCTACTAAATTTCAGGTTTAGGTACAATAAGGAAGGGCAGAGTTTCCCTGCTGATGTGTGACAGAAAGGTAAGCACAAAATGAGCACCAGAAGTTCCCTGATACTGAGAATCAAACCTAAACATTTAAAGGAATATCTCTCTTTGAACGCCCTTGCATGTTTTATATAACAAAAAGGACCCCAAGAGTTAGGAAGCAACCTTTTTTCCCCCAGATTTATGGTAAATACGTAGGTTTATCACAATTATAGATCACAAAGTACTCAAACTTTGTCCTGAAGTTGGAATAATAATCTAAAAGCCATTACTTTTTCCCAACTGAAGCACAAAAGCCAAAGGCAAACAGAAGCTTAGTGAATTCCCTCTGTAGCTTGCATAGGGCTGGTGGTCTTGCAGGACAGACCCGCATCATTCCTGCCTTTTTCAATGCACAATGCACAATGCACAATGCACAATGCATAATGCCTTCCTTCATCAAGGCTTCACTCCCCAGAGGGGAACTCTATTATTTACAAAAACTATGTGTGTTACAATTTTGCTACTTTCCACACTGCTTTCCATAGGGTAGAGCTTCCTGTAAGAATGACTGTAATGAGTTTTGCTCTTGAACATGCACTTGTGTCACTTTGGCATTCCAGAACAAGGTGTAGCAGGGGCAAGCTGAGCTGTTTAGCCTATGCTAAGTATGTCAGGAAAGTTGGGGATCATTATTTTAACTGCCTGACATCTCTGATTGAGCTATCAGGTGAATCAACTTTTCCTTGGTCTCATTATTGTAAAAAATTCCCTGTATTACTGGATAGCTATTGCTGACATCAACACAAAAATGGTGTTTGTCTACTCTCAACCCCAAGAGCCCTATAGAGTCTCAAACCGCTATGAATATGTATGTTGCGCTTCCTGGTTCTCCTTATGCATCACTGAGAGAAGTCCTGCAGGACCCTGTACCTGAAAGGTAATGAGCCTGCCACTTGCAGTGATTAGACTCACTGACAGCAGCAGAAATTGCCTGAGCTGCTGAGTTTTGGTGCCCAGAGAAGCACCACCAGAAGGACTGAGCCTAGCCCAGCTCTCTCTGCATGGTCTGCAGCCAGGAAGGCACATCTTTCCCTCAGCCTGAACCCAGGTGGAGGTGAAACTGAGACACAATAACACAGAGACTCAGTGCAAAATCAGGTGTCTGCTTGAGATGCTTGCCCAACAGTCACGTGCTCCATTACAGAAATCAGTGAAGCAATCAGTACTGCCAAGGGGGCCTCAAAGCTCTTCAACATATCATTTCCAAATTTCTTCGGACAAGAGTATCAGGTGTAAGTAAGCCTTGCTGGGGTACCCTGTCAATAACTTGTGCAGCTCAGCTATTGACATGCAGTGTAAACACAGGGGTCCTTTGCACAGCTAACTTAAGGCATAAGCTATGAACAGGGCCTTGTGGAAGAGCTTTGATGAAATAGGGTGCTTGCAAAAGTTAACCTGTTAGCAAACTCAAAACTACTGACACCAGCATGTATGCAGTTCAGGGTGTTCTGGTTTAACCCCAGCCGACAACTCAGCCCCACGCAGATGCTCGTTAACACCCTCCCACCCAGTGGAGCAGAGAACCAGAAGAAAAAAGCAGGAAAACCTGTGGGTAGAAATGTGTCAGTTTAACAGGCAAGAGAAGCAAAGTAAGCCAAGGAATTTATTCACTACTTTCCATGAGCAGGAGGATGGAGCCTTCTCCAGTAAACCAGGGCATGTAATGGTGACCTCAGAAAACAAACTCCATCACTGTGAACCAGCCTGCTGCTTTCTCCAGCTTTTTATGCTAAGCATGAAAACCTATGGTATGGAATATCCCTTGGGTCAATTGTAGTCAGCTGTCCTAGATGTGTCCCCTCCCAAATCCTTATGCACACCCACCCTCCTTGCTGGTGGGGTGGGGTTTACTAATATGAAGAAAATTAATCTTATCCCAGACATAACCAGGATGAAGGTCATTCTTATCACAATCAAGACAGTCATGCCCACATTAACAAATCACCTAATTTGCTCAGACACCAGATAATTTGTTAACTGAGGTGCCCTGACAAAGACATAAACCTGAGTGACATTTAAACTCTTTTCTTTTGTTCAGTCCACGGCTCTAATGGTACCAATTAAAACAGACAGCAGAGCATTAAAAAGGTGCTGGTTTAGGCCAGTTGCAGTGAGAATTACTATTTATTAAGAAAGATTTCTAAGTGGCTCTTGGAAATGACTCACCAACAAAATGCCAGAAGATTCTGTGAAATTACCAGAAAAGTAATATGATGACCAGGATTTTAACATTGCACAAAAATACATAGTTTACCTAGGTCTTTGGGGGGGTTCCGTTTTGCCATTTAAGTTTAGATTCCATTATACCTTTGTCTACATTTTAATGACTACATAGATTTTGTAACAGCATTCACAGACTCGTGAGATGGAGGTTAAATACATAAATTTTCTTCAACCAGCTTCTCTTAGAACACAGAGATGAAAAAGACCTATTAGTTCACCTACCCCATTTTCTGGCCACTGTAAAATTGTTCCCCAAAGTGTATTTTGCAATACTTTGCTGAGACTACTTTTATTTTACCACAGAACTTGCAACTGCTACTCATGGGACATTTTACCACAGCTTGATGAACTTTACATTCAGGAAGTATTTTTCCAGATAATCAGTCTTGTAAATTTTCTTGCTTTTTAAAAAATGTCTTTTTATGGCATACCCCCATAACTAATTGAAAATGTTACCTAAATTATGTCATTACTTAAAGTGAAAAGCATTCCAAACTTGATAAACAGTGTATTTCCTCCTGCCACAAACTTGCCAAGAATTACATTTTTCTTTTCAATGACTGACCTATATAAAAGATAAGAATCTACTCTTAACAGCAGCTCTTTCAGCAATTCTTTTGGCTGAACAGGGACTGCATAAGTTTTTCAGATATATCTGATGGTCAGAAACTCAAAAAACCCTTGTCAGGCATCTAAAGTAGCATTTAGGGAGAATGCACATAGGAAAATCCTAGACGGAAATCCTGAAAGCCTCTGGCTCAGCTACTGTGCAAATCTGAAGCCACAATCTTTGCAACAATATCTCTTCCAGCCAAAAATGTCTCTTCTTGCCCTAGAAAATCTAAAACTAGATCTGACAATTTAATCTGAGATCTGATTTTTCTCAATATTGAGGGGTGTTTGGATCTAGGATTTTAGTTTGCATTGTTTCTGTAAAGCTTGAGTAAAGTTTTATACTTTTTACAAAGAAACTCAGTCCCTGTATTTATTAAACTCACTCCTGCACTTGCTTTGTCACTTCTAACCTAGCATGCTAAAAGTGATAAGCAAATAAATGGGAATAATCCCTTCCACTCTGGGAAAATTCATTGTGGGATATTGTCCAACAGAACACATTTTAAGACAACAGTACAGGTAAAACAATACAAAAATATGTCTGAATTCAAATATATAGAGATACACATATATATATATATGTGAGAAGCCAAGCCAAATGAAAAAAACATTGATGCCTAGAAAATTGAAATAAGAAAAACTCCAAAGAGCCAAATGTCTGAGTCTCATGGTACTCTAGAACCCTCATAACTGCAACTGCTGCTACCCCCCCTGATCAAAGGTTTTACTTACTCCCAGACTGAGCACCACATTTTTCCTCATGCTTTTACTCTCATTTTATGTTCTTAGAAAAGCACGTTGTCCTGGGTTGTAGTATAGGATGTACACAAAGTATTCTATCACCATCTTCATGAACTGTTGAATCCATGTGGGGCAGTGCTCTTCCCAGGCCCCCTCCCTCAGGGCTATCTTCTGCTAATGGCCCATCAAATGCCTTGCTGCATGACTCATAGATAACTCCCTCTGGAGTTATCTGTGAAAAAGATAAAGATAAAGATAAAGATAAAGATAAAGATAAAGATAAAGATAAAGATAAAGATAAAGATAAAGATAAAAGAGTTGTCTCTGTTTAATGGGCCATCAAGGACCCACTGCATGACTCATCATCCCATTGTGAGATGCTCCGCCCCGAGGGAGGAACCAAGCATTCTCACCTGGATATAATCTGGGATCTGGGACAGTACAAGCAGCCCTTATCCACTGGATTCCCAGAGGACTAAAGCTACCAGACCTTTCTACGGGATCACTGCTTCAGGAAGACCACCTCATCTGGACTGCTTCCATCACCCTGCTCAGGTTGTATTCTGACTTTGTCAGTGGTCTTTTGTATTATTGCGTCTATTTTATTTTACCTTTTTTCCTTTCTTCCTATTAAATTGTATTTCTGAGTTAGAGCCTCTCATTTGTTTTTCTTTCAAACCACTACACACGTCCTGTCAAACTAGAATTGCAAGATTACATTCAGGTAGGCTAAAATTCAGATACCATAAGAACACAGGCATTACAGAGCAGTTCCTCTTCACAAATCCAATGACCCTTGTTACTTTTAATTTACTCCATTTTCTCCCTGTGTCACTGTTATAATACTCCCTTGGTATTTTTTCATCCTTTTTCCAAATCTGGAAAAAAGTTCACTCCATGCTGACTACTCTGTAATTGATGGTTTAGTAGCACCATGGACAAAGTGGCTCCTGAGTAATTTTAAATCATTGCAGTAATTTATCTTGGGTACAGAGGTAAGTTTAACTCATCTGTGCTTTCAGGAAGAGATATTTTACTTCTGAAGGATTTACTTCCAAGCAGTGCTTTTATACAGCAGCATCCTTTTTACATTGTTTCTTTAAAAAAACAGATATCATGAGGTAAGCAATGAAATCATACTTTTCTAATGCATTAAGTGCACAAAAGACTTTGTATTCACGATGGGGGTTAGCTGACTTTAATTTTTTTTCATGACAAACAGGATTCAAGCATGGGATATTCACATGTGACCACACTGGAGTCATGTGGAGGATCCATAGAAGAACTGATGGCAACTGAATAAATGCAAGCTGCAGAAATCACAGCTATAGAAATATCTTGAAGCTGCAGTCTGGGCTGTAAAATACAGAACTTTGTTCAGAATACAGAACTTGACATGACACAGCCTGAGGTAGGCAGTGTGAGAGCCAGAGTCATGGATTTGTACATTAACATCTCCGGACTCTGATCCCAAAGCTTCAGTATCAAATGCAGTACCACTGTTTTCAGGCTGTATAAGCAGATACATCTTCCCACCTGAGTTGTGAAGTTCAGGACCTGCTGCCCAGATGATTTTTGTGCAGGCAGGGAGACACAGTCGCTGAGGGTTTGCCCCACAGTGTACAGTGAAAAGCACATTAATCCTCAACTTTTTTCCTCTAGCTTGCAGTCTGTCTGACCCAAACTAATGCATCTTTAAGAACTGTTAACCTCTGACAGAAAGGTTGGGCAGCGAGCCTTTCTTTTTCATTTTTAATAGTTACCAATAGATGGAGAAAAGAGATGTCAGTATGTGGTTTTGAGTCTTGCATGCCTGGAAGCTTATCTGTACTTTTAACTGAATCTAAGAGCTCTGATAAAAGATGTAACCACTCTCCCCAGACCTTGCACTGTTCACATCCTTAGAATTTCATGGCTATAGCACTGTTGCTACATCAACAATGTTATTGTCATTGTCAGGTCACAGCTGAAAAAGCTGGAAAATATCTTCCACATGGATCTCACAAGCACCATGAAGACTGTCGCTGCTCCTAATCTTGTTACATGCAACACAACTGGAAAGGACAGGAAATTGCACTAATCTTATGGCTCATGTGCCATGTCTGATTCCTGAAGGTGCCATTAAAAACAGAGAAGATGGGTAGGTAGATGAACCAACAATTTACAGCGATGAATGCAATGGCTCTTTCTGCACATTCTGACAGTGGAAGACGACTAATAGAAAATGTCCACATTCCTTGGTGCACTGAGAGGATGGTTTTCTGGCACCATTTGGTTCTGGGGGAGCTGGGATAATGGCACGGAGAGGGGTTGGTGGCTTCTGTTCAGCTCTGCTCCCCCCAGTACTGCCAACCCTGTGCAGGGTTTTCTGGAGGGTTGCTAGATCCACCTCCTGCAGCAGTGGATAAGAAATGCTGGGTGAAGAGGTTAAATCAGGACGTGAATTGCAGCCCAATTTGATATTACCCACACCTCCTTCTGCGGATTGCCCTGCAACGTGGGTGCTGAAATACTTGTCCTTGTCAGCAAATGCTTATTTTGAAGGTGCCCCTGTCACTACAAAGCATTGCTTAATTCATCCTTTCAAAAGGGAAAAGTATTTAGAGCAAAGTTTAAATGCAATAAAAAGCCTGCACAGATGGAAACTGCCCAACTTTTCAGCTGTCCTCAGCTGAGCTTAGCTCTGCCGCAGGGGCTGTCAGCAGCTCCCAGAAATGCTGTAACTCAAGGGGAAGTCCAAGGCAACCTGGCTTACACAGAAGACAGTGCGAAGGATTTTCTTGTAAAACAAAGTATGTCCTTTCTAAGGAGCACACACAGGTTCAAGGTGAGGATGGACGTGAAGAGCCACCTCCCAGATCAGCACACGGGCTCTGCACGAGGGTGGAGAAGTTCTGCAAGGGCTGTACCAGCCCTGTCTCAGCTCAGGAAACATTTGGCCAATTAAACATTAAAACAATGACTTTCTATTGCTATTCTTATGTGTCCATGTGTCCCACTGCCATTTGAGCAATGAAATGTTGCCTCTTTGTGTTGCTTTCCAGGTTTTTTGCAAAGAAATTAGAAGTGTCTGCTGTGACACAGCAGTTCAGCAGCAGGCAGGGGGAATGTGACTTGTGCCTCATTTTTGACTGAAATATTCTCATAGCAGGTATTTTTATAGGTAAATCACTTTCACCTTATATATATATACATACATACATACATACATACATACATATATATATATATATATGTGTGTGTGTGTATATATATGTGTGTGAACAGAGATGTTCAAAGGATTGTTTTGGCACATGCATCAGTCCCTGATTTTTCTTCCTTAAGAGTCAGTAGAATTTTGGAAATATGCTGCAGCTGAGCACATGAATTTCTAGTCAGTCAGTTAATATGTGACTTTATGGACAAGTACATTAAGTTACTTCTTTTCCATTTTTACCCTCAGTTGTCATCTTAGTGGAACATTATGCCCCATTTATGATGCTGCCTCTGGTGAACCTCTAACTTCAGCAGATTGTCAACAGAAATCACTCTGAGAGTTCCAGTTAGCCCAAAAATATCTCATACCTTTAAACACTACACATCCAAGAAGAATGAGGGTTTCTCTTTGACTTTCAAAGAGAGATCATGAATTTGAATAGGTCTTGGAGCATGGATCTCCACATTTGCCCCATTCTCTTCCGAACACACTTTCCACAGATTTTTACTAATGAGGCACAGATGCCCATCTCCGTAGTCTTCTAGAGCTATAACAGCCACATTTAGATTTACTGTTTAAGTAATCCTGGCTTCCAAAATTACTTTCAAAATGCTTGGGGTAGGAAAGTACCATAAAACCAAACAACAACCCAAGAAGAGAAACTACCCTAAAATCCAATATTGCCCAATAACTAACCAGCAGTCTATATGCATCCTTTCTTAACCTTCTTTGTATAGTGGAATGCAGTCTCCAGAGGCACAATGTAACACTAATGCAACATATTTATTAAAAAAATATTATCTGGTTTTCTCCCCTAGTAAACATTCATAAAACCCTAATTTTTGGGAAACATCTGTCTACATGGACCTCAGGTCATAATAAAACTGGTTCTGTACTCTTCAGTAAGGCAAGAAGATCCACTGAACAACCAGATTGACTCATTGATACAGATCTACATCAGGTCATTATGGCTTTAGGTCATGTACATCCTCTGTTGTTGTCTGTGAAAACAGAGTGATAAAGAGTTCACTTAACTAAACTGGAACTGCTTCTGTAAACAACTGTTTTCCTGGCTTAGATTAAAGCCATTTGCATTTTTAAATGCAAGATCAAAAATTAATCCAAATTCCAACAAATGCTCAAGTCTCTGGCATTCATGCATAAATTATTTGGAATCAGCCAATCTGGATGCTTCTAAGGAAAAAATGAAGATCTAAAATTCATGCACTGTTAGATCAGGGAGTCTTTACAACTGAAAACAGGTTTGTAATAGAAACTGCAACTTTCAACTATGCCAGTGTGAGGCTGCTGTTCTAATATGCATTAGTAAAATGCTATAAAATATCAAGACTGCAGCAACTGTGCATTAAGAGGCAATAAAGCACACATCATTTATAGCAGATTCAGTCAGTTATAAATTTCAACCATTTCTGCTATTTTATAGTACCTATGATGAACAGAGCTGTGATTTGCATTCAGATGGTGCATGTAAGAAACAAGTCAGGAAACCATGCAGTGCCTTGATGAAAACAAAGCATGATTTTCTGTCCATTGCTGTGTAGAAATTGTGCACAAGAATGAAAGAGAGTTCCTACAAGAGTTCCAGTAACAGACAATTTCTTTTCTGTTAGCAGAATGCACTGTACACCCTCACATTCACAACAGATGCTGCAGGAGCAGCTCATCCTTCTGGAAATGAAAGTCAGCGCAAGGGAATACAGACCTGAAGAACTGCTAATGAAAGGTGCAGCTCTGTCTAGCTGTAAGAGAATATATTTAAGAAGGTCTAAGCATACTACACTGACTGCTCAAGATTGTGAATCTCCTTTTCCTTTCTCTGTTTACAATCCTAGAACTACGTTTTACTTCAGCTAGAGGCTAGTGTTAATACCTGAATTTAGGTCACTCAAAGCACTTGTGTGGTTAAATGCCTAGTGAATGGATGCATCCCACTCAAGTTCTGCTTCGGGATGAGATTGTCCTCTAGATCTGAGTCCAACACAGGATCTGTGCTGACTCACTGCCAGTCCTAGACGAAATAAGTGAGGTTTTTGGACCACATTTGTACCACAAAACTCAGAAATGTTTTTTAATTCCCAGAATCAATTGCATAATCCAGCTGTTTCCTAACCTCACCACACGTGGAGACTTGAGCACAAACCAGCTGCAGCTGCTTCTCTCCTACTCCCCAGGACACATATGCTATTCTCCAAGAGAGGAGTCTGCCAGGGGGCACTGGACACTCTGATCAGCTGTTGCCTACATAATTAGTAGGAAAGTAGCAAACTAGAGTCATCCAAGAAACGATCTGCACTTCCTTTTGTAAGTTCTGCAGTCGATTCAACTGAACCTAAGTCTATAGACTTAAGTCTATTTTACTTCAGGTTGGGCACCAAACACAACATTTACTTGCACTAGATCAGCCCAGAAAGAGTTTATTATCTTTATATTGGCCCATATGGTTGTGTGGTTTGGATCTGTAACTAGAACAGTGTTGATTATACACCAGTGTTCTGGCTGTTGCTGATCAGTGCTTACTCAGCAGTAAGGCCTTCTCTGTCATTTTGTCCCCACAGGCAATAAGGTTGGGGGTGGCCAAGAATTTGAGACGGGACAAAGCTGGGACAGCTGACCCAAATTGGTCAAAGGGCTATTCCACACCAGATGATGTCATGGTCAGCAATAAATAAAAAAAGATGTGTAGAGATTGTCTTCCACTGTAGCTGTTGCTCAGAATCTGGCTGAGCATTGATCTTCTTGTGGGAGGTGGTGAATGATTGTGTGTGCACTAGTTATTGTGTGGGTTTTTTTGTTTTCTCTTTCCTTCATTTATGAACTGTCTTTATCTTGACCTATAAGTTTTCTCACTTTTGTTCTTCCTACTGTCTCTCCCATTCCATGGAGGCAGCATGGGGTGTGGGCAGTCAGCAAGCAGCAGTGTAGGAGCTTAGCTGGTGGCCAAGATGCCATAAATGCAGCACAATAGAGCGTCCTGCATGTTGTAAAACTAGGTCTGCATTGAAAGGCTCTTAGAGCAATAGCTGATCACTGATGGCTGCAGATTTGCTGGAATGTATTGATGTGGCAATGGCTCATCGCAAAGACTTTACAGTGTCAAAAACCCATTCTCTCTGAACTCAGCACAAATTGTCAAAAAACATTAAGAGCAGACAAAAGATGAATACATTATGAAAACTATTATTAAAATTGTTCAACAGATCATACTACTGTGTTATACCATCTTTGATTTCATACACATTCTGGAGTGGTTTTTTTTGTCTGAATAGTATTAAATGGTGTAAAACTGTTACGTCAAAAAAAAAACAGGATTGCACATTGAAGGCAAACAATTACCTGAACACTGATATATCAGCTCTGCACTTAATCTGTACAGATGGCCTGTAGCATAGACCAAAGGTGAATTGCATTTCCAAATTACAAATATGAAAAAAACACGTTTTTGTATAACTGAGTGTTTGCCCATTTCTAGTACTATAGGAAATCCTAGCATGGGGTTTTAAGCAATCTGATCTAGTGGAATATGTCCCTCCCCGGGGCAGGGGGCTTGAAAGCAGATGATCTTTAGATTCCCTTCTGACCCAAACCGTTCTATGATTCTATGATATTGCCTACAGTAGAACTAATGACAATCATTAACACATTCCTAATACCTCCTTCTCAGTACTGAAACAGTTTAACATAAACTTGGAAGGTGTTATTGAAGATAGTAAAGGCTTCAGGGTTGCAGAAATATAACATTATAATATTAATTGAAGTTTCCTCACTGGAGTGGTGTTTTTATAGGAAATGGGAAAATATGATGGGAGAAAGGGAACAGTTTTGAAACAGTGTAATGAAACATCTTGCCTAAGCTTGACAGGTTTCTAGCCAACCCAGAATCACTGTTTTTGCCACTGCTGAATCCAAGGGACAGTCAGAGGTTCTGGACTCTGACATGTCATTCACCAATACCTGTTAAAGTGTGAACAAGTTATCACCTGTCAAGTGGACACTGTCTCAGTAATAGGTAGAATAAACTTTCTAAATTTCTATAGAAAAGAGAATATACGAATAGTGTTTAAAATGCGTGTAAAGCATTCTTTCAGTGATTCTTACCTCAGTATTGGAGTGTAATCATCTCATCAACTCTTCTGCGCCTAGATACTTGCAAGGAGGTTTCCCAAAAAAATTATATAAATAAATAAATAAACCACCAAAAACACAACCCCAAAAAGAGATTAAGGTCTTGTGGAAAGTTGGGTCAGCTGAAACCTGTGAACACTCAAAAGAAATTGATGACAATAGCCAGAATTCAAATAGACTAAGGTTACAATATAAATGCATGCACAAAAGTGTCTCCAATGTTTTTACGAAAAAGAATAATCAAATTTTCAAGCTAAAACTTTTACATCATTAAGATAAAGCATTGAGAAGACATGGACTACTGGAGTAAAATAGCGATGGAACTTTCTTTCATGTTGATACATGAATGAATTTATTTTAATGCTTTTCTCCCCTCCACAACAGTTAAAAAAACTAGGGGTTTTTTTGACTCTTCCTAATAGAAATTGCAAAATGTACTGAATGGAAGGGGTGAAACAATTGCAAACAATGAATATTAGGCTGTTATTTTTTTCCCATTTTAGAACTGCCTACAGGATAGTCCAGATGACCACTTTCAGTCCTTTCAACAACTCTTCTTATTGCTAGAATTAAAGTCATTTCCCCAGTGATTTCACGGTGGTTTTTTTTTTCTTTTTCTTTTTCTGTGGGACAGGGTCACTTAAACATCATACATCATTGCCTGGCTGCAATTTATCATCATTTACAACAATTTCAACATTTAAAATAAACATTACAAATAGTTTAGTTTCTTGTGCTTGCTATTATATGGAACTAGGAACTAGTCAACAGTGTGTTTAGATGCCAGCATTGCCAGCTCACAACACATGTGAGAGTACTCAGGGCTACTTCCTGTGGGTCAGGCTGCCCCACATCATTTAACCCTAGGCAGTGTGAAACGAATCATGATCTTTCCTGGCCAACCATGGAGCATAGGTTACATGCAAGAAGTGCTGGCAAAGTTATTGATTTTGGGTAAAAAAATCTCAGTATAATAGAATTGTATTTTATTACATTCATTTGGCTGGAATGACATATCCTGGGCTGCATCAAAAGCAGACTGGCCCGGTGGTCAAGGGAGGTGATTATCCCCCTCTACTCTCCTCTAGTGAGATCCTACCTGCAGTGCTGCGCTCAGCTTTGGTTCCCCTCAACAGAAGTATGGTGTGGATCTTTTGGAGTGAGTCCCGAAGAGGCCACAAAAATGATCATAGATCTGGAGCAATTGTCCCATGAAGATGAGCTGAGAGAGCTGGAGCTGTTTAGCCTGGAGAACAGAAGGTTTTGGGGAGAGACATTAACGTGGCCTTTCAGTATCTAATGGGCTCTTATGAGAGAGCTGGAGAGGGACTTTTTACAAAGGCCTGTAGTGAAAGGACAAAAGGCTTTAACTGAAAGATGTTAGAATTAGATTAGATATTAGGAAAAAATTCTTTACTCTGAGGGTGGTGTGGCACTGGATGAGGTTGGCCAAGCTGTGGATGCCTCATCTCTGGAAGTGGTCAGAGCCAGGCTGAATGGAGCTCTGATCAACATGGTTCAGTGAAAAGTGTCCCTGCCCATGGCAGGGGATTGGAACTAGATGATCTTTAAGGTCCCTTCCAACCCAAACCATCCTATGATTCTATGACTCTATGACAATTTGCCTCACTGTAAGGTGACTTGTTTCCCAGCTGTGCACAGTAAGCAGCTATTTGCTCTTTGCAACCAGTCTTCTTCTCTTAGATTTATGAGTAGTCTGGAAGCACTTCTAAGGAGCAACCCGCAATGCTTGCAGCTTCCTGAGCTCATTAGAAGACCAACTGAATTTCCAAACTTGAAAAGGAAAAATATCTTACCAGTATAAGGCCAGAGGGAATTGTTGCACATTTAAAATGTGCAGAAAAGGTGAACACTGCCTTACTTGCTAGAATCAGTGATAAGGACAGTTTACAGGATAAGACTTTTAGATACTACTTTTAGATATTGTTTGTAAGCCAATCTTAATTCAGCTTGGTGAAATGCACAGCTAATGCTACAGATGCAGGAAGCACTGGTTAAAAATGTAGACACTTATGAAAGATGATAAGGTGGAGGTGACTTGAAAAGATGACATTGTCTACTCACAGACTGCCATATCTTTCATGAACTTCTGGTTTTAGTTCCTTCAGAACGCTTTTGGTGTTTGTACTCAAGTTAAGAAGTTCACAGGCATGTGACTAACCCAGCTTTAGCACAAGCTGCAGGAATGACTCATTGCACATTTTTCCTTTTGAAGAAGATAAATGTCTCAAGCTAAAAATAGCAGTTTCATTTTGATATTACTTTTTTTTTTCCCCCTTCATTGCTGAAAGAGACAAAGCGTTCCCTATAAACACACTTCTAAGAAACTGTGTGGAAGACAAAAAATTTTAAGATTCTTCCTGAATCGCTTATGTTCTCCAGGCACATTTCATTTAATTTCACTACAGCATTCTCAGTTCATGCCATTAAATATTATCTCAAGGTTTTTACTATAATAGGATTTGGCAAGTTGATGTTCAGCATAATAAGTCCCAGTCTGAACTGAACATCAATATTCAATACTTTGGGGAAACTTATGAAACACATCAGCCTTTAAGGGGCACTTTTAAAGAAAACAGCACAAGCATTTTATGTGCACATTTTCACCCCCTACGGATCCAAAACTTCCTGCAGAGGGAGGAAAAAAGTATGGTCTTTATATGCAGGTCTGCTTTGGTAAAAGTTGAATCTTGTTCTAATTAATAACTAATTATCCTAATTGGTGTCTTTTGTGTTGGGTTTCTAGGGTGTTTAAAATAAGGTCAGGTTACATTTCATGCTGGAGATCTTCAGCCAAATTTTTTCTCCAGAAAAAGGAGCACAGGTATTCAGCAAACTGTACACATTTTCATATTTCATAAGAAACAGCCACTCTTGCCTCCGTGTGTAACATTCAGCCCATTATTACTATGCAATAAAACTGTAATATAGTAATGGATCTGGAAGTACTCTTGAAGTCTCATGTATTTTTCAACATTTTGAGATGTGCCTCAGCATATTTTACTAGCATATGGCATTGTCATTTTCCATCAGGTGAAGAGGAAGAAGCAAGGGAGAGAGAAATACTTTCCTCTCACAGGCACTGGAGTTACAACAGTTAGAATTAGAATGAGAGACACTAATTGCACTGAGAAAAGGCCCCTTTATCAATCCTTGATTTGCTGCAAAATCATCAAAAAAATCCCTGCCTCCCCAAAATCCAGATATCCATCCTAAAATGCCATCTAAAATTTAATCATGTCCTAGACATTATCAGAGCTTTATCCTCAGTGTGAGAATTGCACCAAGGTACCTAGTATAACTATTTCCTACATGCTACTAAATGCCTTGTGTTGTTTTGGGGGTTTTATGTTGTTGCTTTTTTGGGGGTTTTGTTTGGCTTTCTTTTTCCTCAGACACAGAAGGATGAGATATTAGGTCATGTTTAATATTTATAGGTAATTATAAGAAGCTGTTTTCTCTCACCAGGGAAGACTGATTCAGGTCAATTAAACTAAACCATCATTTTAATCAGTTTGCTTCTTCAGAATATCCTCTAAAAATGTTTCTTTGCAGTCTAATGCAACTTTATATGACATAATTGATATTTTTGCTGAGTAAAATGGTATATTCTCTTCATATGTATTTATTTTAGAGAGTGTATATCTTGGCATACATTGTTAGAAACTATTTTTCTATCAATATTTTAGAGACTGAAGAATAGCACCTTCCAGACACCCTGGAAGAATATGAAAATAAACAAAGATGTCTTCATAGTACAAACATCACACTGATCTTTGGAAAAAAAAAAGTAATACTAGCAGCATGATATTAAAAATTTGTAAAAGGGTCAGTAGATCTTAAAAAGATTAAAGTGTTTCCCAGGTCTTTACAAAAATAGAAGCAGGAACACTCTTGAATTGTGTGACATTTTTATGATACTACATTAAAAAAGACCAAATACAAATATTCAGCTTAGTAAGCAAATGCAAGTCTTCATATACTTTAACTCCAAGTTTCATTTTAAGGAACTGTAGTCCTGTTAATTGTGTTAAATAAGAAGATGGCTTTACTTTCCCATTAAATGAGGACACATATGAAAACTTCAAGGGAAATATTCTGGTGTTTTCCTAGAGATTTGACCTTCCTTTATAGGAATAGCATTAATAATTACAGGCTTTCCTCAAATTCCTGAATTTCAAAATACATTTTTTCAGAGTAGCTACAAGTCAGAGTGATAACGTGATTTCAAAATAGAGCTCAGTCTAAGTATTGTTTATTGTACTGTTGGGCAAGTAGGAGCAAGTGGGGGAAAGAACACAGACAAATTGACCAAACATCTGCTGAGTGATTAAATACTTGAGCAATGCAATGTGTTTAACTCATCTGTTCGCAGGAAGGTTTCAACACAGATTTTCCCTGAACTTGCAGGAGACTCCAACTGCCACTGAGAAAAATAGTGCCATTCTTCTGTGTTTCATTCCTAGGGTTCTTACAGAAACCCGGGTACGACTGACACTCTGGTTATGTTAGCTGGATTTAGTATCCACCTAAAGGATAAAGTTAATATACTACAACTTATGTTAAATAAGGCCATTTATTGTTTTTACCATATAGATGAAGGATTTAGCACTTCCTCTGATGTATAAGGCAAGTTGAAGCACTTACTATGACAGGTAACACAAAATTGAATTTCTAAGGCAGCTTTTTTGTTTGTTTTTTTTCTTAAAGGCAAGAAGGGTAGCATGTTGAGATGAAATTAGGTGCAGAAACTGAAAAAAATCCCCTAAACCCCTGTCATTTCATTAAAAAAAATAGTTTTTATTAATAGAATTTGAGAGAACATCTCTCCCATAGTGTTATCATTCAATTATTATGATACCAATACATTTACATTCCATTTTGCACAGTTTCCTTTCTCATTTATCACTCCAGATCCTCAATGTCTTCAATTTTTTATATTATTACATACGATTTTCTATTCATATTCTTCTCATCTAAAAATAACTTGTAATTTTTCTTGGTCAGTTATTAGGGTGCTGCTGGTTTGATGCAAGAGGAAGATACCCCTGTGCATTTCAGTATCAGAAAACATACCTATACACACCTTTATTCTGAAAGATAAAAAAGACAGTAAGAAGTGTGACAGTTCATGCAGAACTCACAGTACCAGCACCCACTCCCCTCATAGAATAGTCTTTCCTATTATTCCTATTATTCTCCACTGTGCCAAAATCTGATCTCTCCTTCCCTCTCTCTCTCCTTCCCTTTCTCTCTCTCCTCTTCTCTCTTTTCTTTCATTTTTAATTATTCTTACTGTTAGAAAATAGGATCAAAACATATATTAATTTCTTTGCTGAGCATGTAGTTTGCTAATAAAATTGAACTTTTTTGTTTCTGGCTTTTGCCTTTCTTTTTTGATCACAGGCATTTACAAATCCTGAATGCTCCCTTCCACTTAGAAGTGGGACATGACAGTAATGACTTTAAACTAAAAGAGGGTAGTTTTAGACTAGATATAAGGAAGAAGCTTTTGCAATAAGAGGGGGTAAAACACTGGAAAAGGTTGTCCATATAGCTTGTGGGTGCCCCATCCTGGGAACATTCAAGTTCAGGTTGGACAGGGTTCTGAGCAGCTTGACCTATTTGGAGATGTCTAGGGCAGGGAGGTTGGAACTATGTGACCTTTAAAGGTCCCTTCCAACCCAAACCATTCTATGATTCTATATTTCTATGATTACTTATGTTGTATGTATAAGGTGATCAAGCACCATTGAGAGATGCACTTGAGTGCTCCATAATGGATCATTATTAAGATGTAGTGGGCCTCTTTATTTAGCTAGATAAAAGTGATAAAAACTTATTCACTAGTGCTACTGGGAGGGATTCTAGTATAAAGAAAATCAAGACTGTTACTTTACTATGGACTGGTCAATACCAGCACAGTCTCCTCAGCCAAAGACAATGGCCCATTTAAAATGCACTCCAGTTTTTCAGGTTCATCTCATGCAATCTTCTTTTCCTATATGAACTGATAAGTCCGTGGAAATAAAACCACTTGTACTGAACATGTCAAAATCAAAGATCAGCACAGATAGGGCAGTTAGTGTAATTATGCAGGTAATTTAATACTGAAAATTGAGGGACATACAGACTACTGCTCAAATGCATAAAGCACTATATCTGTGTACATACGTGGAGAAAGCAAAACATTTTTATCTTTATAATTTTGAAGTCATTATTTTGTAGCAAGCCACCAGAATTCTAAACAGAACAGTGACATGTACAAGCCGAGTGTGTATAACAATGCAGGTCATCAAATAGAAGACACACTAATTATTCACTCAAACTCATCCAACCAACAAAAAATATATTGACATAAAAACTTTAAAATGTTTCTGAGACAAATCATTTTACCTGTGCTTGGCACAGGTTCATTCATGAGTGATTTTATTGTAGTATAAATCTCCACTTTTGAAAACTTTCAAGAATCTGCTCAAATCATTCATTAAATGCAACTGATATATTTTTTTAAAAAAATTATTACATGAGGTAACACTGTGAATCTCCTTTTCAACCATGCCCCCTCCTCATCAAAGAAGTCAAGCAATTATTCCTAAAGCGATCAACCAGTCAGTTTCAGAATAGGGCTTTTACATGGGTCACATTTGTCATGACAGTTTTGCTCAGTGAAGTTCCTCATGTTAAACTGTTGTAGCTAGATACTTGATGGCCTCTTAAAACAATTCATAAAAGCTTAAGGACAATTACACTCTGAGGGAGTGCTCCCAAAGGTCTCTTAGAAACAAAATACCTGGGACAATACACATCCATTGAAATGTAATTTCCCAATACTATTTCAAGAAACAGAGTTGCCTTTACATACAGAACCTTCCTAGAAGGCTCCTGACACCTCAGAAGAATGTTGTCTCTCCTGACATTTTACACGTGTATATTTGAAAATAAACACACCTGTAAACCCACCATTTCAGAATCTTGAAGCTGCCAGGTGGATTCTGGAGGCTGAGTTATTTACTCAGGGTAGCTCAATGACCACTTAATTCATAACTCTGTGTCCTGGGCTCCGTGGCCTCATTCTGGCCTCAAGATCATCAGACTGGCAAGACTACCTCACATTAAAGCATACTATTTTGGATATCCAAGGACTTACAGAGCTTTTACTGTTTTATGGTTTCCATGCTCATGGGTACAAACACTGAGCACTTTTCAATCCTAATTCAGTCTCTCAAAAATCCAAATTCTACTGAACAGAGAGTCAAAGACTGCTGTTAGTACAAAAAGCATAAAATGCATATGAAGCAAGCTAAAGATGATATGGAAATCCTAATAACTTAGAATTTTTATGTCTGTCTAAGTTTAGATAAACCATGAAAATTAGGTCCTATCACATACACAAAAGAGGAAAAAAGGATGACAATAGAAGCAGAATCAAAGAAAATGTTCATATGTGGCAAACAGTGCTCACACATCTAGAACAAACCACAAAATTGGATTAAATTGTTTAGACAACCACTGAAATTAAAAGTTAGGTTAAAGGTTAAATTTAGTTTGTCAAGAGATAGATAATTAATACACTTACTTATTACACTTGTAATAATGAAGTTTTCTGACAGTGATTAGACCATAAAGATTCCAATCAGCAGTTGTAATGAGATACTTTCTTCTGGTTTAACAGCTGAGCAATCTTAGACAAGATTAGGCCTTTCTAAAGCAGACTCATAAGCATTTCTTAATATTTAAACCTTATAGGAATAAATTTATTAAAGCTCTTTGTATTTACATAATTTCAAGGTTTATAGGTTTCTTTCATAAACTTTTGTTACGTATTTGACCCATTTAGTGTTTCCATAAGCAGTACTTCAGAAAAATCCTTACCTTTCAGAACACCTTCACATGAATTTCCTAACCAAAATTTGTGCCCTGTACCAGAGTAAAACTGAGTTTGCCATTACTGGTAAGAGGCCACAAATTTTGTATTAACCCAGCAATACAAGTTCTCAGGACTTGTCTGTAAATCTCTTGTCCTGAACTGATTTTAGCATGTCACAGCTGTGACTGCAATTGTCTAGAGGTCACATAGTTATGTCTCAAATTGTTTTAGCTTTAGTTTAGCTGTGTGCAATGGTGCAGTGAAATGAATACCTACTGCTAACTAATAGGTAATGATAACAAGTAGTTATTCTGGGTGGGGTGAGCTGTCTAGAATAGAATCCTAGAATAAAAATGCAGTGTAGTATAGCAACAGACATACCCAAAACCCCAGGACTGCAAACACAAATGGTAGTGGCCAATTACTTGGCACTGTAGGAGTGCAGCCATGTGTGTCCTGTAAAATGGTTTTAAAGGATAATAAAACAGCACAGAAAAGCAAGTAAAATATGAATTTGGGAATTACTAGAGTTAAAGAAAGCAACATTTTAGTTTAGATAGCATATAAAGATAATTCAAGCAGATTCCAGGCTGAGGAATGCCAGTGTCACACTCCTCCCTGCAAACAACTTGGGACACTGATCACTTCTTGAAACCCTCCACTGTTCTCTTGAGAGAGCTGTGGCAAGAGGAGGGAAGAGGAGGTGAGCAGAACAGCAGGGAAAAGTGGTAGGTACCAGAAAGTTTGCATACATTGGCCCTAACTGTGTTGTTAACAGGTTAGCAATACTGTAAATGAACCAAGAAAAGTTTTAGCTAGACATAAAAGATTTTAATTAAACTAATGATCGGTTCTTGGTTCTTCCTAGGAAGCTTAGTTCTAATCAAGGTTTTTGATGTAACAGCATTCATTTGGAACAATTTCCTTTTCATCTGTAATTCAGATTTCATCCTCTTCTTCTCTTTTCTGTCCTTTTCTTTTGAAATGCATGAAACTGAAGCAGGAAGAAAACCAGACACTTTTCAGAATATTTCCTTCATTCTTGTAGATATTTTGCAATGTTTACAAGTTATACAATATTGAAAATTGCTGTGAATACAGTTTTTAATATTAAAAAAATAACACCCCTGAATTCCCCAACAAGTGGAAATCTTTAATTTCTTGAAATATTTTTGGGGAAAATAAGTGTACTGACTTGACTGTTCCCCAAGCAGTTCCACTGTGAGTTATATGACAAAAAGAAGTTACCAACATTGTAATTTGATCAGCTCAATATTTTGTAATACCTAGTATGACATTACTCTGTTTACCAACAAGCAAGTACTTTGCTTTTATGAGGAAGGCCATTAACTCACTGAAATGCCTGACATGTTGTTCCATTAAAGTCCAGGAATTCCAAGGAAGGAATTCAGTAAATATCTCCACTCATCCTATGGGAGAGTACACTGCCATGGAGACTGCCTCACCATGCCAGGAGAACAAAACAGCTCTCTGCTGGTGGACAGCCAAGAGCAGAGGGACTTTTGTGGCTCAAAGCCAGCCCAACCTCTCCCACATTGTGCTCTGGCTGTTAATACCAGACAGAAAGTCAAGGCCAGGGCAACCCTCTGTCCCTCTGTCAGAAAGCACCCATGTCACTGCAGCTGCTGGTAATGGTGAGGGAGGAGGGAGTGAAGTCAGGCTGTACAGACTTGTGTTAAGGGCCAGCCTTGGTATCAGACAAACCAGAAACCAGGCATTGAAAAGGGAGCTTGCGGGTGGCTCTGCAGTCCTCCTCAAAGCCTTACCATTGTCCCCAGAGGCACAGTTGAGAACTGAATCCAAAGTCTCACGGTGCAGCGTGTTTCCTTGCTCAGGATATAGACTCTTTTCAGCTTGCGTAGTGCCTTTTCATCCTAAAACTACAAACACAGATTTCCTTAGGAGTCGTGCTCAATAGACATTCTTGTTTGTACTAGACTGCACATGCACTGGGACAGGAAGCCGCAGAATTTCCAATGCATTGATAACAAAAAATAATAAAAAGACACAGTCTGCGCAATGAGGTGTAACTGTGCATCAATGAGTTATTGTTAATAGATAAAAGCTTCATTTGTTTTAAAGATTTTCACCATGCTTTGTACTTGTGGGAAAAAAAAAAAGTCATTTCCCATATTTAAAATGGATCTGAAACTAAGAGGGGAGTGCTTTAAATGCTAAATATAGGACTGATCATCACCTGAGTTACTCTAATGCACTGTGGCCTCCTAACACTGCCTGTATGCCCTACATTATTGCCACAGATTACCTGTTGGACCTGTGAAGAGGTATCAGCATACCTAGAGTCTCTAATTTGGAATGAGATAGGTTTCCATGCTTGGGAATGGCGTCCGGCTCCTTTGTCTGCTAACACCATCCTCATAGCAAAGAGCGGTCTCTTTGCATGGGGAGGAAATAGCTGGCAACCATCTCTCTTCTGTACTGTGATTTTCAGGGGTAGAAAATCTCTCTGAAGCATAAGGTATCACTCCAGTTTATCATGAGAATTATAGTGCTGTGTTCATCATGTTTGATACACTCTGCGATGTCTCCATGAAAAACTGTCATTATTTGGGGGGAAAATAGTTATTTGTAGATCCACCTGTACTGGGTCTGGCTGGGATGGAGTTAGCTTTCCCCATAGCATCCTTCACAGCACTGTGCTTTGTAGCTAGAAGCCATTGATAATGCACCAGTGTTTTGGCTGATGTTAAACAGTCCTCCCACAGCGTCAAAGCTGTCTCTCCAACCCTACAAAAATTCAGTAGGATGGAGTAGGTCAGGAGATTGGGAGTGGACATGGTTGGGGCAGCTGACTTAAACTGACCAAAGGGATACTCCACACCTCATGATGTTGCACTGACCAGTAAAAGCTATGACAAAAGAGGAGGAAGGGGGGATATTCATTATGAAGATGTTTGTGTCCCAAAGAAATCATTATTCATAACAAGGCTCTGCTTCCCAGGAAGTGTCTGGACATTGCCGGCTGATGGGAAGTAGAGAATAACTATTTTTGTTATCCTTTGCCTATGAACACAGCCCTTGGTTTTTCCTAACAAACTGCCTTTATCTTGTCTCTAGAATTTTTCATCTGATTTTCCTCCGCTTTGAGGAGGAGGAGTGAGAGAGCATTTTGGTGGGCACCTGACAGTCAGCCAGAGTCAACCCACCATACCACCTTTTCAGGAAATTTATCTTTATAAGAAAATTTAAGTTATTTCAGTTCATTTCTCTGTATAATCAAATTCTTCTGTGCTGTTGAAGCTACTAGGAAAAAAAAAGTGAAACTGAAAGTACACAGATTCTGTACAAACTGAAAATACAGCATTGGTAAATGAAGACAGATTCTTCAATGAACCACAGACTATGCAGGTGAGTCTGGGTAGTAAAGGTGCCATGTAGCATTGAGATGACTTTGAGCATTGAGATGAGACAGACTTTAAGCATTGGTCAACTTGATTGATGTAGGAAGTCACTTCCTGAGATGTCTCTGTGATATGCAGAAGAAAAAGCAAAATGACAAAACAAATTTAAAAACCCAGGAGTATCAAACCCCCCTAAAAATTGTAGGTTGTTGCTGGAAAAGTTAGTAAGGTTGGTGGTTTTATGCTGCTGGAAGTAGGGTAGGAACAAAAATTTTACTCTAAGCAATTATCCGGTTTGTGCTCTCAGTATTGCCACTTTCTTTGGACTAAGACCAATCTTAAACAAGCAACTCCACCCTGAAACCAGTTGTCCAGAGACCGATTTCTGCAGGCGCCCTATGTGATATAGCTGTCACTGCCACACTTGTCTCTCTGCTTGCAAAGCCACCTTCTGCCAAGAGGACCATGCTGACCGTATGCCTCAGGCTTTGCTGTATCCATCATCCAGAAATGAGGCTGTTTGTTTATGAGTAGGTCATGTCAACACTACGTGACTAGGCTAAGGCCTTACATCATTCAAATGGGAAAATCTGAACTTATCTATGTGAATAATGTGTTCAATTGCACAACAGTGGAAGAGCCACAAGGAGCCATGTGAGTTACTTGCCCCAGCAAAGCCCTGTGTGGAGGCAAAAAGTTCGAGCCTCCTGGCTGGATGTTTGCTCCCATAACATTACCTCACACAGTAGACCAGTGTAAAGGAAAGAAGTTTTCAAAAGATCTGTGTCAGATTAGTTCCCTTGCTAATGACAGGAAGGATGAGGACTTCAGCCAGCTGAGTCAGAGTCTATCCCACCCTGCTACATGTTGTGCTCCTGCTCTTCCTCTCAATCAAGCTGGAGTCCAGGGAAATTCCTGCATCTCGGGGCAAACATTTTAGTGACCACTGAAGTGGCTCTAGGTTTAAGACCTTCCCCCAAGTCCATGACATACATAAAGACCTATGGGATACCCATTACTGCTGTACAGTAGCAGAGTACTCCTTGCCCTCCCAAAGCCAGCTGGGTGATGGGAATGCACTCTCCTGAGACAGCTCCAAGCCTTAAGAAGGCAGAAGTAAATGAACACAAAGAATGAGAAAATGTGTAAAATCTTTATTAGAAGTGGAAGTATATAGAAATTCTATTCTAAGCAAAAAATACACAAAGCAGAGAGAGAGATAGTGAGAAACAGGACAGCAATTGCAAGGGCAGGAGATTGTACAGAAGAAGGTCTGGACATTTTGGAGACAATGATCCAGGGGAGAAAATGTATGAACGAAAGGAAGGATAAATGATGTAGGAGAAGAGGAGACACTGTATTTTCCTGAAAGGAGTATCCTAGTGTATACTTATTGTAGAACTGAACTTTCTCCACACCTCAGTTTCCTCAAACCCTCTCTTCCTATTTAACTTACCAAGTTAGAAGTATTTTACTACTGCACAACTTGCAATTAAGCTTCTCATTTTCAAATCTCCACACTTCCTTCTGTGCTGGAAGATTGTCAGAAGTTTCACAGCTAATGTGCCAACATCGTGGGCATCCAAAACACCAGGAAATCACAGAAGGTCATTTTCATCCTCATTTAGGGTCAGCATTGTCCCGTGCATAAATTTTTTGTTATTCTTTTTTCTCTTTTATTTTCTTTATTTTTTTTATTGTTTGTCTGCTCTGGGTTTCTTTTTGTTTTTGTTTGGTTTGGTTTGGTTTAGTTTGGGTTTGCATTGAGGTTTTTATCCCTTTTCTTAAGACAATTGCATTAAAAAACCGTAAACAAACCGGGAAAGCATGGCAAAGGGAGCCATTCAAATGTAAAATCCAAGTTCATTCCTCATGCAAGCATCCAAACAGAAGAAAGCTGCAGATTTCGTAATAATTATAGCTCCCACTCCACCATTCCTAACTGACTCAGTGCCTGGAATGAACAGTGCTGCCTCTATAGCAGCTAATCATAATTTATCGCAAGCTTCCTGAGGAAGTGGTGCACCAAATTCTTTTCTGTGGAGCTACTCAAAAATATATCTGCAGGGAGGCTATTACTAGAGTATCTCAAACAGTAGCATTATGTGCATCTTTGTCTGCACAGAAAATTGCATTTAAGATGAAAGCTTAGCAAAACAAGAAATGGGGGTGAGAGAAGTCATGCCTTTCATTCAGCAATAGAGGGTACAATTTGTAGGTACTTATCTTCCCTCAAAACCAAAATTTTACAAATTTCAAAGGTCACAATGATATTAATCTCTCAATATCAAATATTTCCCAGGTCATTACAAGAGTAGAAATTAATATTAAACTCCCAAACCACTGAAGGTTTTTGATCTTACCCAGGCAGATAGTAGAATATAACTGCAGTAAAGGGCATACAGAGAAATTCTGTGTCCCTCTGACAGCAGAAGATGGGAGCAAAGATAATCCCATGGTCTTTCAACTCCTTTCTGCACATTTTATGAGCAGAAGTTAAAACATTTTGCAGTGTCTCTGAAACAAGGATGACATAAAGCAGAAGTAATGTAATGAATAAATCAACATAGCTGGGATGTAAAAATGTTTAACCTAAATGGCTATAAAAGTTTTAAGGACAATCAACACACAATCAACCTTGGCTGTTTTATCTAGGTTGCTGAAGACTAGGAAAAATGCTTGGGTCATCTCTCTGGAAAATAGCTGTAGTCCTAGGAATGACAAAGACTTATTAGCTCGTATTTGCTTGGTGCTGTATACATTTGTGCAAAATACTTTTCTCATGTTTAAAAATTGCACTTGGTTCCATACAGAATAAAACAGAGACAACAGAGATCCTTGAAACTTGAATAAGATCCACATAGATATAGAGCAGGCCGCTCAATACCATGGCGATGGCAAGGCAAGGGGTTGGCATGGCCTGTGAAAGCTGGACCTGTGCCCATGCTGGAGGTAGGTTATCTCTGTGTGGAGCAGTTTAATGTGCCTCATTCATGAGAACACTCTTATATGTACCTAGGCTGGCTGTCTTACAGTTAAACGACTTAGACTGAGTGCAAGGTTAAATAAGGAAAATGAAAATCTAACTCAACAGATGGAAAATTAGAGTAGTGGTTAAGTTGCCACCTCTTTAAAATAGAAGTGGAGCAACGTGTGTTGCTCTGAGGTCCACACAGCCACTCTACTGGCCTAGGCGTAGGCTGATGCTGTGGGTGGAAAACCCCACAGGCAATTGTCCCAGCTGTGGCTCAGGCATGCACCCTTCCATTCGGCCCTGTCTCCAAGGATTGAGATTCATCCCTCTGGAACTGCTCCCTCCTGGAGCCAGAACACCGACAACCTGGACAAACAGAAGATTTTTACTTCAGGATCCAAGCCAGTGTGCAACACAGGTACAGCCCAAAAGGATTTCCTGAATGACCCCTAGTGGTAACTGTTTGCCAGCAGCCTCTGTGTCCCACGGGTTTCCTTACAACAGACTGTAAAGCACTACAGACTTTATCACTTTTTTCTCTTGGTAGAATTGTTGTGGTTCAGCTCAGTACTAAGTGTTGTTACCAAATGTTTACTACTAGGCTATATGATTTATTTACAAATTCAAAATCTCTCATCAACTTTTCTGATAAGGAATTTTAGCAGGATACCAAATTCTGCTGAATCACACCATATTGAACTCAAAACAGCCTGATTAATTATTTTAATTAATACAAATTACAGGTTAAGCGAGAGCCATCTGTCTTCTCTCCCATTCTTTCTAAGCATTTCAGGGATGTAAATATCAGGCAAGGAAAACAACTGTTTAAGCTAAAGGCCATGCTGACGCAAGAACAAATGGGTATAAATTGGCTATGAATAAATTTAGGCTTGAAATGAGGAAGAAAAAAAGATAAGCATTAAAACAGCAAGGATCTAAAAAGGAATTTTTATGGGAGTGGCTCAGGACTAAAATAAGCCTGCTCTTAAGGCTGAGACAGATAAGTTTAATAAACATTGGAAGTAATATGGAACTTCTTAAAGAAATGGAAGAAAGAGGTGTTTTTGGAGAAGCTTTTCTGAAGCCTTATGCATGACAGTGCAGCTACAGCCACATCTGCATACAGCCCAGGAACAGGGAGAAATCCAGCTTCAGATGACATTGGAGGTTTTGCTAATTAGACGTCATTAACTGCTTCATGTTATCTAATCTAGGTAAGATCACATGTGGTTCCACAATATTTTGACTGAAGTTTAAAATATGTGAATTTTGTTTGAAGCAACAGAACATGTTTTAAACACCTAGGAAGAAATATTAGTGTAGGTGGGAATATTTGTAAGGCAGGTAAATCATAATCTGCTGCTGCACTTTTGATGCTGAAATACCTTTCTTCAGTTGTTATTACTTTGGGCTTTCAATTTTTATCACATTAATATAGGCTAATATTATACTGTACAATCCTTCTCATAGCTTTAAGGGACCTACAGAAGTATAGAAGGCACCAAGAAAAGCAGATCTGTCATGGGCCAATGATAGATGAAAAAAATATATATCCAATTCTGGAAAAAAAATTCTGTTACAGGGCTTAATTTAGTCAATAAGAAGTGAAACAATGTAAGCTTCAAATATATTTCTGAAACAGTTTCTTACTCTTTTCATAGCCATTTTAGAAATTCATAATAAAAATTATGTGGTTTATGGAGCACATATATTAAATTAGCTCCAATTCCCAACTTTCCTGCAATCGTTTCAACCCACATTTTTTTTCTCTGTTTGTATAATATACCTGTAATCTTTTATTTGCACTGCAATTTACTATTCAGCATGAGTAAAGGGAATGGACTTTCACCTTAAAAATATTTTGATTAATTACTCCAAAAGAATTGGGCTAATATTTTCTAGCTTTTAGCGGCTTATTGAAAGTAAATAAGATTTTTTTTTTCTATTTAAAAATGCATGAAGTAGCAGTTTGTCCTAAGGGGTACACTACCAGTTAAGAGGCTGAAGGATCATCTAGCTTAAGTACAGCTGGAGAAGACCAGATTTCTTTGAATAAAGCCTACCTTTTATCTTTGGATGGCTGCAATTTCTTTTTTGTCTAGATTGAACCTGTTCAGGAAAATTTCAATTTACTGATTCCAGAGTCCAATACCTGCAAAACTGTGTATTATTGACATGGTGAAAAGTAAGGAAATGTGACAGCTTGAACATTATCAGTATTTTCCAACAGTCTGTGAAACATGCCCCAAAACATTGAACAAAGAAGAAGTGCATTAACTTGGAGGCTATCTTCATTATTCTGTTAGCTCAGAAATGCTGAGGGCAAGAACATGGCTTTGTGAATCAAAGAGATAAGGAGGTAGCCTCAAAGTCTTGGCCACTTATACTTCAGAGAACTACTAATTCTATCAGCTTTACTAAAAAGAAAACCAAACCAACCCACATTAGAGTTGTGGGAGTATTTTTATGCAGCTAAATCTGAGGCCCCTGTACTGAGCAGTTCTTAGCCAAACACACACATCCTCTCCAGTCAGACACCTGCTCTCGGAGGCTGGCCCTGTATCCCAGCTCCCAGGGGATCCAGGCAGCTGCTGTGTGCTTCGGAGCCTTTTCTGTGCAGTGCTGTGCATGACCTCCTGTTAGCTGCTCCCTGCTCCTTCTGAGAGTGCTGAGTGGCTCCACTGCAGTGTGCAGGCTCCCCTCACAGTCAGCAGAGACAAGTAAATGCTCCACTTTTGGTCATTATTGAGAGACGTGCAGGGGTGCCCATATCTCTGTGCTGACTGTGTAGGGAGTCTGGGCACATATCTAAGTGCTTTGCATCCCACTGGCAGGCCATGAACTTACATGTAGGACATTTCAGTGCCTGACTCAGAAACTTCATTAATACAGAACCACAGACACAGCAGTTTTGAGTCAGGAGTTCAGGATTCTGGCTTCCAAGCCCATTGTAGGACTACTGAGAAAGCAAGAACAGGGCCTGTGAGAAAATGCTAAATGCACTGGTTTTTTTAGTCTAGTAAAAGGGCAGTTTCCATGCTGTCTGGAAATGTGCACATGGAAATCACGAAGGAAGAGAGTCAAATTCTTCTTGGTCATGTTATATGTTATACAAGGAGTTATATGTTGTACAAGGAGTAACAGTCACACATTGTGATCTGAGAGGTTCAGCTTCTGCTTTAAGGTCAACTTTTTCACTACTGGGTAGTTGAGCAAGATTTTGAAGCAGATTTTCCAGAGTTGTGGTGGATTCTTGTTGCAGGCTTTACTGACCTGGCCCAGTGATGGTGACAGTTTCACTGGGAGGAGAGACAATATGACCACTGAAGTCTCTTCCAATCAATTCCACTAGGGCTTTTTGTTTCCAACTGAACCTCAGAACTTAGCTTATAAAAACAACCCCTCAGGCTCATACCAGTAGTTTTGAGCAGAATTTAAGGACTCCAGTGGTGTGAAATAAGTTTCTAAAATATAGAAATATCTTTTACTTTATGGTTTGTATTAACTGTCATATGTCCAAAGTTCTTTCCATTCCCTGGTTAAACAGGGAGAGCTGACAAGAAGCATAGGGGACCTGAAGACGCGTGCAATATGTGGTTGCAGTAACTATAATGATGAGGACAATCCACACCAGGCAGTTCTTAAGACTTGTTTGCTGGGAAGCAGAGGGCATTAGAGCCTGTTAAGCACCTAACTTGTAAAAGCCATGGGTCTGGATGTGACATATGAAGAGGTATTTCTTACAGCTCTGATTTTCTTGGAGCAACAGCCCAAATGTTGTTCTGAAGCAATTACAGAACTACAGCTGATATTCAAAAGTAAGAGTAGGTAGATGTTTTTACTTTGGAGACAGAAAAGGAGGCATTGGTAAACAGAAAGCAGTTCTATAAAAAAGTAAAAACATTCACTGAGATGACAGCAGCAAGCAAAAGATCTTTCATTCCATCAGCTTTGAAGGTTTAAATCACACACAAAGGCAAAAAGAAAGATAAAGTCAACTCTGAACAGTCATTTCCAATTGTGAGAAAGATGGAAAAAAAATACACTGTTCCTAGGAGAACTAAGAACTCCAAGAATGTGAAAGATTATCTACAACCTCTCTGGCCAGTGGCCACAGGTGAGAAGAACTTGTGGAGAGCTCTGACTTCAAAACCAGTTCCAGCACAGGGATGCTCAAACCAGTAGAGGTGTGAGAGACACTGCTGATTGAGGCTTGAGCCTGGAAGAAGACCAGCAATGTTAATTCTGCTACTGCCTTGTTAAGGCAGGCTCCTGCATTTGGGCTGTCTCCAACACTGCCCCAATTCTCCATTTGGTGTGCCACTACTTCAAAGATCGATGCAAGTCTGCTGAACTCAAAATCTTTTGGCTGCATGGTATAGATACACACAGCATTTTCAAGAAATGGAACTAACACAATCATACTTACTATCTGATATTTTTTTGAAATATATGGACAAAAGCACACTGGTAGAAGTCATTAGATTCAAATCTTCTTCACAAAAGAAGCAGAGTCTGACTCAGATCTAAACCAATAATTCTGAAGTAGACTTATGTTGAAAGAATCTGTTATGGTTAAGCATTTTTATTAATGACAGGAAGTTTCTCACATGTATCTCTTTTCACTACTCAGGACAGCAAATCAGTTAATATAATTATAAGTGATGCAAATATGAAAATAGAAACTGATCCAGATGTTTCAAAACTTAAATGTTCAAAAGATTGATTTGATTTACTGCTGTCATTAAATTAAGAGAAAAGGAGTCAGTCCTAAACAGTTGTAATTGCATTACATAATTTTGGATGCTTTGAGGTCACAGCAAAAAGGAGATGGCTACTCCTGCCAGTAGTTGCTACATAAGCAAGATGACTTTTCACTAACTTTCTGGAGTTGTTTCCAGCAAAACACAGACTAGAGTTATTTAATATACTGAAAGGATGTGAGGCTAACAAATAGACTATTATGTTTCACTACGGTGTAAAAGAAAAAATTTAGGATAAAATAAATAGGGAATAATTTCTTGTTATGAATGTGATAATGCTAAGATCTGATAATGGTTCAAAATCCACACTTAAATAATGTTAAGACTGAATCCAGCCTCTGGGAGTAGCTTACAGTTAAATGTGAAAGAGGAAGGTAATTAATGGGCATTTAAGGGAAGCAGCAGTATATTTCTTTTTTTTCCCAAGCTTTAAATGTCATTGTTTGATATTTAGATTGCTGGAGCCACTGGAGGCTCCTCAAAGTTTCCAAAAAAGAAGCAAAAAATATAGGCTAAGAGCTAACTGCATACCCCAGCATTATGAATTTAGATTATTTTGAACTGTAATGGACTACCATCTCATTCATTATCCTGATATTTAGTTCAAATAAAGTTTGAACCAGAAAGCAAGGTCAATCTCGTGAAGGTTCTGTAACGGAAATGGATCATTTACAGCAGTTTTCATCAAAATTTTAAACCCTTGTAAATTCTGAGTCCTTAGAGTCTGACTTTTAAATTACACTGCTTGTCCACCTCCAGCTACACCTCCAGCTGAAGATTCCTGAAAGTGGTTCCAGCATCTTCAGTAGTCTTCTGTAAGTAAGAGATTGTGTCCATCAATGTTAACGGCATCTTTGAGGACACACTCTGCACTGGCAAGAAGTGTGATTTCCTGGGAGCATCAGGGAAGGCACTGCCTGCTCTGCTGTCAATAGTTAGAGAGACAAAGCAATCTTCAAAAAACATGGACACTGCCCTGGCTGAGTCCTGTACTACTTCACATCACTTATTATCGATGCCTGAATGAAGGGATGGGATTACTAGAAGGCTATTAAACTACTTATTACTCAGATAAACATCAGCCTCAGACGACATGAGATTTTAGAGGAGTAACAAGTTAGCCATAGCGCAAAAGTAGTCAAGTTTCTTTATTACAAAGCAATATATAACACTCTGATCCAATGGAAAGTTGCCATAGAGTTTATTTTGTTTTTCTTGCTTATCACCTTTGCTTTATTCTGCCGCACTGCGTCTATCTATCACCCGATAGCCTGTTACCTCACCTACATACATATGCTTCTATTATAGCATCTAAACTCTTAGCTTACTCTATAAAATCACATTACTACACTTTAAAACTTTCCACCATCTTACCAAATACAGTTTCTAATTTACTTAAGGCATACTCTTACTTGCAACTATGGGAATATAAGTTTATAATTTTTCTGCTTAATGTCTTTGTATCTTCATCATTACATCAACCCAAGCTTCTCCCAAGGCTGCAAATCAAACCCTTCAGTGTCTGTGGAAGTCTCTAGCTTTCCATTTCCCACAACCCATGGTGTATCATGAAAGTACAACTCCTTTTCCAGAAGACCAAATCCCATGGAGCAGCAGGTCTTTTGGCAGCCTGGCTGAACACACTCCCTAACACCCAGACATTAGCACAACACTGCCTAAAGGATGAACAGGCACTTCTGGTGTTCCATCTCAGCCAGCATAAATAGAAGAGGCACAGTGGGTCCTCTCCTATTAGACCTGGTAGGAGTTCTCATGGAAGTAATTTAAAATTCAAGTGCATAGTACACTATTAGCAGATAATTTTCCAGCAAGGGGGAGGGCTATGACTAAATGGATCATGACTGTGCAATAAAACTCTGCATATCATACACAGGTGCTGAAGGAGGAAAATCAGAACTTCAACATCTGCTGTGATTAGATAAGGGGAAGATTCCTACCAAATCCAAACTGTCTCATTCTTCCCTGCATTTGTCTGACTTCGATATTTACTCCAGTGAGGACCTATCCAGTGGAGTATGGTGTTGAAGAGATTACAAAAAAACTAGAAAAATGCTCCTAGGGAAGAGTCTCCTCTAATAGCAGCACAATCCAAATTCAGCCAAAAAATCCAGCCAGGACCAGATGGACATTTTAGTAAAAAGTGTTAGAAACAAGGCAGGATTGTGAATAGCAGCACACCAGGGACTGGTTTAAGGTCTGTGACTGAGAGAAGAAGGAAGCTGCCACCATACTGTGGATGGCTTTTATTACATGCTTCTTGTTGTTCATCAGAAGGCACTTAATAAAACAGATCAGCAAATAAAACAAGAACAGAGTTTACAGCTGTAGCATAAAACCAAATAAGCAGTAAAAAGCTTCAAGATACATCTTTTTTTTCAGCCCTGACTCTGCAAAAGCAACGGGCAGAACTCTGCACATTTCAGGCAGAAGGATTTCAGAAGTCTGAAGCAACTCTGTGTCTGAAGGCTCTTCTGTCATTCTCATGGATAAAACCAGGAACAGCTGTGCATTTTGTCATATCAAATATTTGTTGAAAAACTGCTGAAAATATAACAAACCAAATTCTGCTTTTAGAAATATTCCCAATGATCCCACTGGCTACAGCAAACAAGCTTGATGTGTTAATGAGGGCAAATTTTAGTCAAAGGGATAAAAATTTCTTCCAAGAGGTAGAATGAAATCAAGCTGAAATTGCATTTCTGTTATTCTTTCTACCCCAGCTACCTACGGGCAAATATGTAGCTGAGATCTTATCATCCAAATCAACTGATTAAGAATAACTTTAGTCTAAGCTGATGTAACTATGTATGCCTAATTATTGCAGTTCAAAAATCAGTAGGAGGAAAATAAAAGCAGTGGAAAATTGACTGCACTGTTCTCTCTACATTACCTTGGTTCTGTGTCAAAACAGAGGATGTTTTGGGCAGGTCAAATAGTCACTTCTTGAGGCCCTTTCCAGTCCTCCCATTTTCTCTCTCTATGATGGTGAGATTAGGGAAGCTTCATGAAGTAAAGCACTTCATGATCTTCAGAGGAAAATTAATTTGGAGAGTAGATTATTATTTTAGACAAATAAATGCCATACTTTACTCCAAGGCAAAGATAATTTTACTGCTTTTGGCAGAAATGGAAAGTAGCAAGAGAGAGACTATAAGATTATTTAGGAAGACAAAAGCTCATGGCCTCTGCTTTAACAAATTTATATTTGTCAGATATAATAATACTAACAGATTGTGGCCCATATGCTTTAATAGCAAAGGGTAGAGTTCCTCTTTTTGACAATGATTGGAGAGTGGTTGATTTAATGCAGGGATGTCGCTGATTTAATGAAGTGCAAAAAAAAAATAAGGAAAATCTAGGAGATATTCCAGTAAGAATGGAACAGAATAATTTTTGCATGGCTCCAATGTCATATAAACAGGCAGGTGTCTTGGAGTAAAACCATCACTTTGACTAGAGCAACAAATATGGCATGTATTAATGATTACCTAGATTTTTACTTCCTTAGAAATTAAAATGGAGATCTAGTATGTATACAGGATATGTTAAATTCATAAAGAGGTCTTTATGAAGAAGAAAACTGGGGACAGGCTTTAATACAATTCCCCCTACCTTCCAGGCCTTTTGCCATAAGAATTATACTAATAGATTCTGACTCTGTGACTGAATAGAACCTTAAGTATCTGTGTTACCAGATAATCTTATCTAACAATCATGTTTGTTCTACTTTCATGATTTTATTTATGAGTTTATTAGTTTTACAAAAGAAATCTCAATGAAGAGCAAGTTTTCCAGTACATAAAAGATTTTAGTCTCTCCAAATTCAATTTCAGATCAGTTCAGTTCAGTCAACATCCTTTTTACAAATTCTATCCAGAAAGCAATCATCTGAATAGGGGCACACTTCACTAGATAGTACTGGTTTGTGGGAAAGGTGGAAGAACTACTGTCACTCCTAAATCCTTTTACATCCACCACCCATTTTCAAAATAATGTGGCTCCTTCATTGTTAATTGGCCTCTTCTGGAGTGCCAGGTCCTGGAGGTAGTCCACAGGACCAGCAGCTCCCAGGCTGTGTGTCTGTCCCCATGGTTCCACTCCCTGTCTGCTGGAAAGATGGGTCTTACACATCTGTTTGCAAAGCAAGGCAAGGCTCTGTCTCCACAGCTGAGAAACAAGAAACCCATCAACCCACTGAGTCTACTAAGATTCTTATGGGAGACACATGGGTCTTGGAAGGTTGTGTTAGGGACAGGGAAAACTGAAATAAATGTTTGAAGAGCACAGCCATGGATTTTGTTAACTTGTTTTGCTGTGAGAAAGTTTTCAATGAATACTAGAGGCACAATGAGATATTCTAATCTGTCAGCACTCGATGAAATTTTTCACTGTTTAACTAAGGGAATTTTCTTTAATGTAAAATTTGCATAATGTAAAGAAAAATGCATAGTTTGAAGAAAAATTCAACATTACATTTCTGGTAGCAAATCGCAAGAAAAACCAAACTAGAAAACTAATTTCCTATTGCCAGGCTGTGGTGGGTTTTGAAAAATATATTCAGTGCAGGTACCTGGGTGTGCAGGAGGGCAAGGCAAAAGGCCATGAACAGCAAGCCCTTTGCATTACAAAGGGCAGGGGGACTTGTGGCACAGCTGGATGACTGCCACACACAGACACAGCAAGAGCTGACACCCCCAGACTACCAGTCTTAGGCTGTAAGGGTATATACATCCTTTTTTGAAATATATTATATATATGTGTGTGTGTGTGTGTGTGTTTGTGTGTGTATATATATATATATATATGTATGTATGTATGTATGTATGTATATGTATATATACATATAAATATAAAAGGGGTTCCTTAGTTCAAAGTTCCTCCTTGGAGGCACCCAGCTCAAGCTGTTACTTTGTTATTTAGTTTTTGCACCATGATTAAATGACTTTAAAGTTCTGAATGTCAGACACTGCTATGGGAAGCCTGGGGTCAAGCAGGAAAGGAAATCTGGTCTGATTGAGTGTGGGGTGTGTCACTGTGAAGGGGCTTCATTCTAGTTCAGGTGGTGTGTGATGGCCAGAGTAGCTCCTGGATGGTCAGACAGGGCACTTTCCTTAGCTGTGGTTTGACTTTGACTGGATGCCAGGAGCCCACCAAACCTCACTATCACTTCCCCTTTCCAGGGGACAGGGGAGAGAAAATAGGAAGGGAAACAACTAGTAGGTTGAGATAAGACAGTATGCTTAAGTACAAGCAAAAAGTTGTACACACACAAACAAAGACAAAAAAAAGATTTTATTCTCTACTTCCCACCAGTGAGTAATATCCAGCCTTCTCCTGGGCAGCAGGGCTTCAGCACACATAGCAATTGCTCCAGAAGACTAACTGTCCCATTTTCCTCCTCTTTTTCTTAGCTTTTATATCTCATCTGATGTCACATGGTATGGAATACCTTTTTGATTAATTTGGGCCTGTCTGTACCCCCTCTTAGGTCTTTCCCATTCCCAGTGACTTGAGGGGGGAATGTTGGAGAGCGCCAATGCTGTGCCAGCACTGCTCAGCAGTAGTCACAACACTGCTGTGTTATCCACAACTTTCTAGCTATCAATTCAAAGCAGAGTACTATGGGGGCTGCCACAGAGAAAATTAACTCCATCTCAGCCATTCCCAATACACTAGCAATTTACACATATTGGTGGTGGGGCAGGAAATGATTTTAATACGAGAAGATTTCTGGGAGCAAGAGGAGTTAATGTAAGAGCCTTCAAGAGGTAAACAGAGATTTATGTATTCAGTTCATTTTTTTTTAACTGCAAACAAGCCCTTTTTCCCACTGAACGCTTTTATTATGTGTGAACATTTCGAGTCCATCAGCCCAGAAACAAGCAAACATCCAAGCTGCATCCCCACAACACAGACACCGCTGACACAAATAATTTTGCCAGATTTCAGAAGCTTGATCCAGTTGCCCACATCTGGGTGTCTTGTGACATTGGCGTGCTTTCCTACATTCTACCTGGCCTGCAACTGCTAGCCTTAAAGGACATGGCCATCTGTGTACATTGTAAATACCCTTGAGCACCTCAAAGTCACAAAGCATACACATCATAGATTTTTCAAGTTGATAAAATGAATTCCAATGGAGAGACAGGTCAGCAGTGAGCCACGAGAGTGACTTCGGTAGATGTGCACACTATTGTGAAAGTTACATGTCTGAGCTCTCTCGCTGAGCTGAGGAGTTGAACAAACATAGCTCTGACTAGAGCTGCCTGCCAAAAATAATAGAGCTCATGGGAAATATGCATCACTGCAAACTTATAACCAGCTTCAGTAAATGTTTTTTTGTTTCTACTCATTAATTTAACCATATAGCCAGTTAATATCTACCACATATACAGGCTGTAACCATCATTTTCCATGGAGGAATTTTGGGTGAGAGATCTGGGGACAAGTCCATCTTCTCAGTGACATAATTCTAAAATGTTGTTGTGAAATAATTTTTCCCTTGTCAGCAAAGAACAGTGAACCAATAACTGTGTTAAAAGAGTAGCTGCATGTTTCTGAAAAATTAAATAGCCACCCCTCAAGCTGACAAAGCAGCTTAGTGATGTACTGCAAAAGGTGTTCATCAACAAGGACAAACAGCATCAGGAGCAGCTTTCAGAAACTGAGTCCCTAGTGAAAAAAAGGAGAACAGGACAAGTAGGTGTCTGTCCCCTTAGAGTTTCAACCCTTTTATTTCTCTGGGAAACAAACAGAACTCAGTGCAAGTAGGTATACAAGGAACTGAGATTTTGTTCTCTCAAGTGGAGGTTGAAACTGTCATCAGAGCTTCTGGAAAGCAAATGTCGTTAGAAATATGGTCATGGGTTTTGTAAAGAGCATATTATTCTATTCCATCTGGGTGGAGCAGAATTGCTTATCTTTGCCCAAATGGGTCAGTGTCACTTATCAGATGGTGGAGTGCTACTTGACTCTCTTCATTGTTTCACTACTTCCATGGGAATGTCTTCTGCTAATGGACCATTAAGAGCTCATCAATGACATTACACATTACACTGCACTGTTGGAAGCTGCTCCACACAGGGAGGAGGAGCCAAACCATCTTAACCTACATAAAAGGCAGCCATAGTCCCACTAGGTATCCAGTTTATCCACCGGATCCCTGGAGGAAGACCGGACACATCTCACCATTACTGGACCCTTTTTCTTCAACGGGACCATCTCTACTCCAACAGAACCACATCTGCCACTCCAGGAGGGCTTACTTTGGACTGCTTCCAACACCCTGACCAACAGGGTGTCAGGTTGTATTTCTGACTCTGTCTGGGTTTTCTAGGATTTCTTTTTTTTTTATTTGTTTGCTTATTCTTCTGTACTACAACATCTGTATTTTTATATCCCTAGTAAAGAACTGCTATGCCTATTCCCAAAATCTTTGCCTGACAGCCTTTTAATTGCAAATTTATGATCATTTGGAAAAGGGGGGGAGTGGCTCACATTTTAAGGCAGACTCCAACCCTCCCTGGCAGATATCTGTCTGTCTAAACCAAGACAAATATATATGGAATATTTCCATGACAACTACTAATCACCCACAGGATGAACCACTACTACAGAGGAAATCCAGTCCTGTCCCATTTAAAGGTCATTTCAGGGTTAATATCATATTCCAATTCTTCCACATAGCAGCAAGGCCAGAGAGAAACCGATTATGGACTCTTTGTGCATGTGGGAAACTCCTGTGAGAGACTGTGTTTATGTTTTATGCATATTTTTATATCATTAGCTCTCTAATCAGTTTACAAAGAAACATTCCTAACACAATTCATTCTCACAAAAGAGAAGTATTCAATGATATAGGATATTTCTATTCTGTTCCTACATCTGGGCTAATAGCTTTTAATTATGTAATTTCCTATATTGAAATCTTTTAAGCAATGTCACTGTGTGTACATTCACCTTGAAATTCCAACTTCTCTTCTATCAGAGTTTGAGCAGGAATGAATATTGTGCCAGCTGTACACTGTGATACCTATAATGTGTATGAGGCAGGAGTACTGCATAATATACTCTAAATGTGCATGTGTGTGTGTCTGTTTGAAATTTCAACAGTACATAAAAGGGTATGGAAAAGATTGGCCTAGTTGTAGCTAACATTACTTGTACTTGCAAGAAGTGCTATAAAAAGGTGCTGCCTCTTAAATCATAGCCAGGGTCACATAGAGATGCCTACCCAGCCTGGCACCATGCCTGTGAAAGGCCAGTTAGTAGGCACGGCAGGAATATAGAAGCAGGACCAATACCAAGTTATCCTTCCCCTGGTATGTTCTCTCACTTCAGTTTGGAGACTTTTCAGAGCAAGAGGTTTCCTCTCTTCCTTTGTGTTTCAAGTCAGTGGAGAGAGAAGCCTTCCTTCATTGCTGAGCATGTTTTCACTCAAATCATTTCTTGTTCTTTTTATACCCTTTATATTTTTATATATCTACAATAGTCATCTCTATTCCAAACCAAAATCTACTTGTCAATTTTATCTCTTTTTATAGCCCTACTATTTTAAAGCCCTGATTATACTTGCCATCTTTCTCTGATTAGCTTACACTGGCATATGCAGAAGCACATTATGCTTTTGATAGCCTTGTGGTTAACACACTGATAAGGTTGTCCATAACTGAGAAATCAACCCCACACACATATCACATTTCCCATGTGGTTTGCAAGGCAGAGATTTGTAGAGACTTGAGTAAGAGTGATGGGAAAAATGGGCCCTGACTGCTCCCTGGTCCAACCATTCCCTTCCAAAAAGACCTATCCAAGATTCATGGTCTGGTCCTTGACCCCTTCTCACCCAAAATGTCCAGCTATAGAAATTTTTGTTCCTGTTGGTCAGAATAGCCAAAACTGTAAGACTTGAGAAAGAAACTTGTATAGCCAACATCAAGAGCAAAAGACAGTGGCAGGTTTGGCAAACAGTGTACCATCCTGCCAGCCAGGGACACTCTCAGTTTGAGCGCAGAGGTCAATACCAATTCGTTCCATGTCAAAGGCTTGGTGCTGTTTTCTTCCTTGTCAGTGTACATGTTTGTGCTTGACCAGTCTATTCATGGCTTATGTGATGTAAACAGTGAGCAAATCTTGAATTCCTCCCTTTGTGCAATTGCCTCAATCCATTGTCCCTTCCATGTGTTATGTCTTTGGAAAAAGAGACATGCTGGGAAAGCACAGCAGCATCCAATTCCTGAGGGCATGTAAAATGGCAACAGTGATTACTGGTTTAAATAAATATAGCAACAGTGGTGGCAATGCAATCTATTCCTACAGTGAATAAAATTTAACATCCATGTTCAGACACTTCCTGTTATCCATCAATTACTGAATCAGCAGGAAATAGCATACTCAGGCAGAGCCACCTGGGTAATTGCACGGCAGGTAGTTAAAGGAATAGACAAGTCAGATGGCTAATACTTAAAGGAGTTCAAACAACCTCTGTTTGAAAATCACAGATTTTATTTTAGATTATTATTATTTCATATTTTATTTAGAGGATTATGTTATTAAAATTTAAAAAAAATAATTTCTGCTTCTCAGTCAGAATTTCCGTAGCACATAGCTTCGTGAAAACAGGAAGCAGAAAGATCAGCTGGATCTGTCACTTCCATCATCAGGCCCTTATCTGCAGACCTTTTCTTGAAACACAGCAATGAGTCACTGATAGCAAAGTGATGGGATTTCCCATTACTTCCCTTTTGCAGCTATCTCTGACAATCCATGATATTAAGTTTTATTCTGACACTTTTTGACATTTTTAATCACTTTTACGATCTTAAATATTTGTTTAGATTCCTACTGTTTGAGAAGAATAGATATATATTTCAACCACAGCCTGAGATTAATTCTTTGCTTCCCTTACACAGAAGATAGTACAATTCTGTAGTGGATTCAGTGATATCCACTAGCTGACATGCTTAGGTGGATAAAGTCCTCAGTGGGCATCAAACTAGGAGACCCTTTATTGAACAGATATGTTCTTCACATCCAATATAAAGAAAAATCTAAGACAGAAAGAGTACCAATATAAATTTGAGAAAGAAAAACTAAGAAAGAAGTACCAATTTCCTTTTCAATACAATGATTGTTGTTGCAACTAGGAAAGGAAGGTGTGATGGGTTTTGGCTACTCAGGTTGCACAACCTAACACCTAGAGCAACTGGAATCATATCTGGACATCAAGCGTCCTACTGTCTCCCTGGCAAATTTTAAGTGTGCCAAGAACACTGTTATTTACAAAGAAGCCAAAGAATGGCTACCAGATTCTACTTTCCAGAACATCTTCTCTTCTGCCAAACCCCACATAACTGCAATTCCCACTTGGTGAATTTAATTTTTACTTAATTTTTAGCAAGCTACAGTTTCAAAGGGAGTTCTGTACTTAATATGTTTACTGCAGTGCAAGAGGAAGTCCTCCTAACCCTGGGGCAAAAAATAACAGAGAGAAAAAGAAAGGAAATGGATTCATACAACCAAAATTAAAACACAAAGCAACAAAAAGCACTTCCTTGGTCCCCATCACATTTTCTGTCTTATGCCTCTATTCATTCAAAGAAAAATTAGTTATGAAAGCTTCTTATTAAATTTCTTAAGGATATTTTTTAAATGAAAATTGTTAGGTACATAAATCACTGTCAGACCTCCTTACATTATAGTAATAAAAATATTTATGCTACTTACAATTTACATATATACTTTACCCAAAATATTAATTCCTAATGATTATTTGAATTTCAGGCTATTTTTCCTAGTATGATAATTTCCCACAAGTTACTCATTTTTCTATTTCCTTTTCTGGTGGTTCCTTCTCTGTTTTCCCTCAAGTTTTAAAAGCTGAACAGTCCATCAGCTTCTGGCTGTTCACATTAAAAAAACCTTAGTTCATTTTTCACAGTGTCCTGGGTTGAAGTATATTCTATCACCATCTTCATGAACTGTTGAAACCAGGTGAGGCAGTGCTCCCTGCCTCCTCCACTCTGGCTTATCTTCTGTTAATGGGCCATCAGCACCTTTGCTACACAGCTGACAGATAACCCCCTCCTGGACTACCTCCTGTTAATGGGCCCATCAGGCCTTATCACATGACTCACCATCCCATTGTGGGATGCTCCGCCTAGAGGGAGAAACCAAGCATTCCAGCCTGGATATAAGCTGAGACTCTGAACACCAGAGGGGCGCTTACCCACTAGATTCCCAGAGGACCCGAGCTACCAGACCTTTCTACAGGATCACTGCTTCAGGAAGACCACCTCATCTGGACTGCTTCCATCACTACGCTCAGGTTGTATTCTGACTCTGTCAGTGGTCTTTTGTATTATTGCATTGATTTTATTTTACTTTCTTTCCTTTTTTTTCTTTTTTTTTTCCTATTAAATTGAATCTCTGACTTAGAGCCTCTCATTTGTTTTGCCTTCAAACTACTACATTTTTTGGCGCCCAACGTGGGGCACAAGGCACTGAGAAAAGTCAGAATTACAATTTTGTATTGAAGAAGACACCTATTCGCTATGATGCTCAACATGCTTACATGTGTCTTATATCTATCTCTCTATATTTTTCCACAACTGGGGTACTATCTGCCAGTCTTAATGCTCCTGCGTAGACCAGGGTATGGTACTAAAATTGCTTTAGTAGTCTATTATGTCCATTGCTTGATAAACTCTGAGGCAATGAACATTATTCAGAATATACACCCAGTTTTGTTTTCTTGTTCTGGTCTAGGATGCTACATCTGGGGCCTCAACAATCTCACCCAGCCCCTGTGGGGAGGGGTGAAGAATGATTTTTTCCAGCTTTTCAGGCATGACACAGCAGTTTTTGAAAATATGGAATACCCTCTGGATGCCAAGGACAGCATGATGTTGTTGTTAGTCCTGCTTTGTCTTCTCTGCACGGCCCGCACCATGCTTAGAATCAAAACACTACATGGTGTGATACAGCGTGTTCTGAAGGAAGAGGAAGAGGGAAAAAGAAGCAGAGCAACAATATCAGTGTCTACACAGAGTGTCACAGAGGTGAAAGGAACCAAAGGCAAGGCAACAGTGTCCTCATCTACACAGACCGTCACAGAGGAGAAAGAAGCCAAAAGTGAGGCAACAGTGTCCACATCTACGCAGACTGTCACAGAGGAGAAAGGGACTAAGGGTGCCATCAGCATCTCCACACAAACCATCACCGAACCAGAACAGCCTAAACCAGTAGCAGTTGCCCCCGTTCAGAAGAAGAAATCAAGGACCAAATCAGTCCGCATAGTGACTGATGAGGGTGCAGCAGGACCTTCACAATCAGCAGAAGAGACAGAGCCAGAAATCATCACTCGCTCTCTATCTCTGGGTGAGCTGCGTGACCTGCGAAGGGAATTCACCCGCCAGACCAACGAGTCTATCCTGACCTGGCTGCTCCGCATCTGGGACGCTGCAGCCAATGACACCATTCTGGATGGAAGTGAGGCCAGGCAACTGGGATCGTTGTCCCGGGATGTGGTCATTGACCAGGGGATTGGGAAAAGCCAAGAACCTCTCAGCCTCTGGCAGCGACTGCTAACAAGTGTGAAGGATAGATACCTTTGTAAAGAAGACCTCCAAGTGCACCAAGGAAAATAGAACACAATAGAACAAGGTATCCGATGCCTGAGGGAATTGGCTGTGTTGGAAATCCTTTTTTCAGAAGATGAGAGATTTCCTAAAAACCCAGATGGTGTCCAGTGCACATCACGGATGTGGTTGAGATTTGCACGGCTTAGACCCGAGATGTACTCACGTTACCTGGCAACACTGCAATGGAGGGAAGGTGAAGACAGGGTAGGTGTCTTGGCTAATAAACTAAGAATTTACGAGGACACTGTCACTGCCCCAGTTCGTACCCATGTCTCATCTGTGAAAACAAGACTGGCTGAGCAAGTCCGGAACTTGATTGAAGAAGGCCATCAGAAACTGAAAAAAGAACTTAAGGAAGAAATTTACCATATCCAGCCAGAGCCAATGAGAGTCTCTGCCATTAGGAGCAGGCGCTCCCCAGCCAGGGAGAGAGGATACACACCCCGAGGTAACCTCTGGTCTTTTCTTCGGGAGCATGGAGAAGACATGAGGAAGTGGGATGGAAAACCCACCTCCTCCTTAGCAGCCCGGGTACGTGAACTGAAAAGAGAAACACCTACCACAAAGAGCCCATCTAGAATCAATGTTGCTCCGGTCTCTCGTGCACAGAACTCCAGACGGTACAGGAATGACGATATGACTGATCCTCTTGAAGGAACCTCAGAAACATATTTACAAGAAGAGAGCAATGTATGCCATGACCAGGAATAGGGGGGCCCTGCCTCTAGCCAGGTAGAGGAAAGGGACAATCGGATCTACTGGACTGTGTGGATCCGATGGCCTGGAACATCTGACCCACAAAGATATACGGCTCTGGTTGATACCGGTGCTCAGTGTACTCTGATGCCATCAAGGTACGTGGGAGCAGAACCCATTTCCATTTCTGGGGTGACAGGAGGATCCCAGGAGCTGACTGTACTGGAAGCTGAAGTAAGTCTAACTGGGAAAGAATGGCAAAAACACCCCATTGTGACTGGTCCAGAGGCCCCATGCATTTTGGGCATAGACTATCTCAGAAATGGGTATTTCAAAGACCCAGGAGGATACCGCTGGGTTTTTGGCATAGCTGCTCTAGAGACAGAAGGCATCAGACAACTGAGTACCTTGCCTAAACTCTCAGACAATCCCTCTGCTGTGAGACTACTGAAAGTTGAAAAACAACAAGTGCCGATCGCCCGAGCAACAGTGCACCGTCGGCAATATCGCACCGACAGAGACTCTGTGGTCCCCATCCATAAAATGATTCGTGAGCTGAAGAGCCAAAGGGTAGTAAGCAAGGCTCGTTCACCCTTTAATAGCCCTATATGGCCCGTGCGTAAGTCCAGTAGAGAATGGAGACTGACAGTGAATTACCGTGGCCTGAATGAAGTCACACCACCACTGAGCGCTGCCGTACCAGACATGTTGGAGCTTCAGTATGAGCTGGAATCCAAGGCAGCAAAATGGTATGCGACCATTGATATTGCAAATGCCTTTTTCTCCATTCCTCTGGCAGCAGAATGCAGGCCTCAGTTTGCCTTCACCTGGAGAGGCGTGCAGTACACCTGGAACCGACTGCCCCAGGGGTGGAAGCACAGTCCCACCATTTGCCATGGACTGATCCAGGCTGCACTGAAAAAGGGTGAGGCTCCAGAACACCTGCAATACATTGACGACATTATCGTGTGAGAAAACACCGCAACAGAAGTCTTTGAGAAGGGAGAAAAGATCATTCAGATTCTCCTGAAGGCCGGCTTCGCCATCAAGAGGAGCAAAGTCAAAGGACCTGCTCGAGAGATCCAGTTCCTGGGAGTGAAGTGGCAAGATGGACGGCGTCAGATTCCCACTGAAGTCATCAATAAGATCACTGCAATGTCTCCACCGACCAACAAAAAAGAAACACAAGCTTTCCTAAGTGCCATAGGTTTCTAGAAGATGCACATTCCCGAGTATAGCCAAATTGTGAACCCTCTCTACCTGGTCACCCGCAAGAAGAACGATTTCCACTGGGGCCCAGAACAGCAGCAAGCTTTCGCCCAGATCAAGCAGGAAATCGCTCATGCGGTAGCCCTTGGCCCAGTCAGGACAAGATCAGAAGTGAAGAATGTGCTTTACTCTGCAGCCAGAAGCCATAGTCTGTCATGGAGCCTTTGGCAGAAGGTGCCGAGTGAAACTCGGAGACGACCACTGAGATTCTGGAGCCGAAGCTACAGAAGATCCGAAGCCAACTACACTCCCACAGAGAAAGAAATCTTAGCCGCCTATGAAGGAGTCCAAGCTGCCTCAGAGGTGATTGGTACTGAAGCACAGCTGCTTCTGGCACCTCGACTACCGGTGCTGGGGTGGATGTTCAAGAGAAAAGTTCCTACCACACATCACGCCACCGACACCACGTGGAGCAAATGGATCGCCCTGATCACGCAGCGCGCCCGTATTGAAAACCTGAATCGCCCTGAGATTCTAGAAATTATAACAAACTGGCCTGAAAGTAAGACCTTTGGATTATCCTCTGAAGAAGAGGAGGAGCAAGTGACACAGGCCGAGGAAGCCCCACCATATAACGAGCTACCAGAGAGTGAGAGACGATATGCCCTTTTCACCGACGGTTCCTGCCGAATTGTAGGTGCTAACCAGAAATAGAAAGCTGCTGTATAGAGCCCCACACGACGAGTTGCACAGGCTACCGAAGGAAAAAGTGGATCGAGTCAGGTCGCAGAGCTTAAAGCTGTCCAGCTGGCTTTAGATATTGCTGAACGAGAAAAGTGGCCAAGGCTCTATCTCTACACTGACTCATAGATGGTAGCTAATGCTCTGTGGAAATAGCTGGACCGCTAGAGAAAAGCCAACTGGCAGCGCAGAGAGAAACCCATCTGGGCTGCTGAAATTTGGCAGGACATCGCCACCCGAGTAAAAAGGCTGACCGTGAAGGTTCGACACGTAGATGCGCATGTACCCAAGAGTCAGGCTAATGAAGAACATCATAACAACGAGCAGGTGGATCGAGCTGCCAAGGTGAAAGTATCTCAAGTTGATCTAGACTGGCAGCACAAAGGAGAATTGTTCCTAGCTCGTTGGGCTCATGATGCCTCTGGTCATCAAAGGAGAGATGCAACATATCGATGGGCTCGTGACCGAGGAGTGGACATTACTATGGACAGCATCTCCCAGGCTATCCATGACTGCGAGACCTGTGCTGCGATCAAACAAGCCAAGCGAGTGAAGCCTCTGTGGTATAGCGGACGATGGTCAAAGTATAAGTATGGGGAAGCCTGGCAAATTGACTACATCACCCTTCCCCAAACCCGCCAAGGCAAGCGCTACGTGCTCACCATGGTGGAAGCAACCACTGGATGGCTGAAGACCTACCCTGTGCCTCATGCTACTGCCCGGAACACCATCTTGGGCCTAGAAAAGCAAGTCCTGTGGAAACATGGCACCCCTGAGAAAATTGAGTCAGACAACAGAACTCATTTCAAGAATGGCCTCATAAGCACTTGGGCCAGAGAACATAGAATCGAATAAATATACCATATCCCATACCATGCACCAGCTGCCGAGAAGGTGGAACGCTGCAATGGACTGCTTAAAACTACCCTTAAGGCACTTGGTGGAGAGACCTTCAAAAATTGGGAACAAAACTTAGCGAAGGCCACCTGGATGGTCAATACCCGAGGGTCCATCAATCGAGCTGGTCCTGCCCAGTCTGAATCCTTGCATACAGTGGATGGAGATAGGGTCCCTGTGGTACACATGAGAGGTATGTTAGGAAAGACTGTTTGGATTAATCCCACCTCGAGCAAGGGCAAACCCATCCGTAGAGTTGTCTTTGCACAAGAACCTGGTTACACTTGGTGGGTGATGCAAAAGGATGGGGACACCCACTGTGTACCACAAGGAGACCTTATTTTAAGTGAGAACTGTGTGTAGGATTTCATTATATATATATATGTGTGTGTGTGTAGTTTAAAGAAAGTATTGATTTGGGATGATGTAGATGGTAATAGAATAAGGGGTGGATAATGTCCTGGGTTGAAGTATATTCTATCACCATCTTCAAGAACTGTTGAAACCAGGTGAGGCAGTGCTCCCTGCCTCCTCCACTCTGGCTTATCTTCTGTTAATGGGCCATCAGCACCTTTGCTACACAGCTGACAGATAACCCCCTCCTGGACTACCTCCTGTTAATGGGCCCATCAGGCCTTATCACATGACTCACCATCCCATTGTGGGATGCTCCGCCCAGAGGGAGAAACCAAGCATTCCAGCCTGGATATAAGCTGAGACTCTGAACACCAGAGGGGCGCTTACCCACTAGATTCCCAGAGGACCCGAGCTACCAGACCTTTCTACAGGATCACTGCTTCAGGAAGACCACCTCATCTGGACTGCTTCCATCACTACGCTCAGGTTGTATTCTGACTCTGTCAGTGGTCTTTTGTATTATTGCATTGATTTTATTTTACTTTCTTTCCTTTTTTTTCTTTTTTTTTTCCTATTAAATTGAATCTCTGACTTAGAGCCTCTCATTTGTTTTGCCTTCAAACTACTACACACAGTTACAGCCAAGTAACTTTTTTTCTGTGCTTTTAGTTAATTCTTTTGTATTTGCAATGTTAATATTCGCTCCTGCTCTGTTCTTCCTTCACAGATGTGAAATAAAGGCTCAGAACTTTCTATTGTGTTGGAGGTCTGAGGAATCCAAAAATCCCACTTAAAAACCATGTTACAAAGAGGATGCACAGAGCACACCGTGGAGAAAGGGACTTAAGGCTCTGACAGCAACACTGTGTTAGGTACCCTCTCCAAGCAGGTATAGTATTGCTTCCCTTACCCAAATTCCAGTGGCTGCATCAGTGCACAAGGCAATGTCCTGTGTTGTTTAAGCACAGAGAAATTTGCACTGCATTATGCTTTTAATTAGTGAAAAGTTTAAAAAAGTGAGCAGGCCTTCCTTGGCCTTCTTGAACCTGCTCACTTTGAAGTACACTGTGTGGTTTTTGCCCTCGCCAGGAGCTCTCCTTCAATGCTCAGCAGATTCTCTCTGTCTCACACATCTGCTCCTTCAGGCACAGCTCCACCATGAAGCCACCATGTTAAGGACATGAAAACCATTTGCAGGACTCCTTTTCTTCTATCTTAATGTATTTCTCCCATGTAAAGAAACTTCAAAGTGAAGACAATTGTGTTACTCATTTTGAATACTTCTTTACTTCACTCAGATAGATTAAGAAAAAAAGGTACCCCAGTAGGTAAAAATGTGTCCCTGGCAATCAAGCAAAACCAGTGGCAAGATCTCATCCCATTCAATCTGACACATGATTCTACTCTGGACTTAGGATATGCATGATAAATAGAAATTTAATTATACCTTTTTACACTTCTACAATCCACTATTTATCTCCTCTGAATTATTGAGCTTCTCCTGTGTTTCAAGCATCAAGGTGCTGTTTGTTCCATTTAATTGCCCACAGGCAAGTAAGTCCAATGTATTCTTTTTCATCTTGATGATGTGAGTGCTGTTAATTGAGAGTGATTACAGCACAAGCCATGCTACTGGGGGAGCTGGAAAAGTCAGGCCAATATATGTGGCCCTGGGGAATGATGAGAATCTTTAAGCTTTTAAGGAATCAATGCAAGTTGAAAAGATGAAAGGCATGTCTATGTCCAGGAAGTGAGCATTCAGTGATCACGCTCGTGGAGAGAGGCAGGGAGATGTCCTTCATGTCCAGCTAGACCTGTCCTTCATGCCCTTCCCTAAAGACATGCCTTTTCTTCATAATACCCTTATTTAAGGAGTGGCAAAGTAGTGTTGTTTTTCACAAATGAATGTTTGCATTCAGCATCATGCTCCTGAATTTCTCTATTTTATCAAATTGAAAGTAATTACCATGCATCACATCACCTGGAGTGCCATTATGCAAATTTGCATATGGCTTGAATGTGCTGCTTGGATAAATATTTATCATCCTTTAAAGCTTCTCCTGGAAAAGAATGTCATACCTTCTGTTCTCTCTCATCATTTCACATGTACCACAATTCAAAAAGAATTCAAAGCTGAAAGGAAGGTCTGTGGAGAAAAGGCTTGGTGCCTGCAGAGAAATTTCTTTCAGAATTCTGGAAGAATGGGACAAAGGGAAAAATTGTGAGTAACTAGCATATAAAAAGAAACACATAGCTTGATGGTCCACCTTGTTTGAAGTAATTTTATTCTCCTCTCCCAGGTTCTATTCTGTACACTCTTCTCCTGAGCCTGAACCCAAAAGGGTTCAGTAACGACTGCAGGAATGCTATTACAGAGAAAGGCTTTCTCTCATTGAGGTTGCTGGAAAGTTTGCTACTATCTCTCACTTGCTTTCTCATTGAATGCTCATAGAATAAAATATATAATAAAAAGTCTATAAGAATAACAGGTGAGAAAAATATGCTCTAAATCAGGTTCCCTTTGAACCTGGTATTGAGGATTGTCTGCCTAAGTGAATAAGGACTACCAGTGACACTTTTGCCCAAAAATTAAACTGGTGACTATTGCCTCATTTAAATTTCTGGAGCACAACTCTAATTTAGAGATCCAAGCAAGGCACACTGACAAGGGCAAATATGCACTTGGTTTTGACAGAAAGAAAAGGAACAAGGTGAGAGGGTTTCCTTTTATAAAACTTTGGGTTTAGGAAAGCGTCAAACCTCACTTGAGATCCAGGCATGGCTTTAAAGTGCAGGCATTTATAAACACCCAGTCTTGACTTTCTCAAAATGGACAGGCTGAGGAGGAGGCTACTCAGGGAGACAGAACAGATAGTGGACACAGATTAGGTCTGCTTGCTGCTCACTCTCCATTCATGGTGCCTGGGAAGGGTGAGAAAAACTCTCCGTACCCCAGAGATGAGCTGATACATCTGGAACTGGTGTTTTGTAAATGTTTCTGTTGATTGGGCAGAGAAAGACCAGATGTTGTTGCAGTGAATATTTTTTGCGTACACCACTGATTCATCCAACTAGATGTCATTTCGCCCATCCAGAATAAACAAATTGCTGCAGGCTTTGTTTACTGCTCTTCTTGTAGGTGTTGGCTCTTCTCAAGGGGTCTCAGAAGGCATAAGCACAGCACCATAGCACCAGTTGATCACCATAAGTCCCTTTGTCATTGAAGCACCCCACTCACGTGTTGGAGCTGAAATCCCTGTTCCGTTTACCTGCATGAACTGAGTATATGCCAGACATTTTTTCACCCCAGTTCTAGCTTGCTCTTTCTTAGAGAGCACTACAAAAGATACATGGTGCCATCACGTAGACACAGCATAATAGCTTGTGATTAATGAAGGACCAGCAATCAAGAAACAGGGGTAGAAAATGGAGCTTTTTATTTTAAATTATTACAAGAAACTAGCTTGATTTTATGTAAGTCAGGCTGATCTGGTACAAAAATAGACAGATATACCAGGGAAGGGTATTTTGTACCATAAGAAGGAAACTTAAAATCCCTTGAGTGGCTAGCAATCCTGATTTTACCAGCTGAAGAAAGAGATATGCTGATGTACACATTCAGATAACAAGTTGAGATGCCTTGAAAGAAAAGACAGCAGTGGTAAAATCTTTGCTAAGTAGAAATTAGTAAAATAACGATTTGTTCATTTTCTTACCTGTTTTTCCTTAATTGTCTTCTTTGTCATGTGAAATTTACAACCCAGGTTCAACAAGAACATAGCAGTATGTTGTTAATGGCCCACATAAATCAGGTAAATTAGCTTTTTTCACCATCTTTCTTCCTGAAAGCTTTAAGACCAATTTGTGTTACCTGCCCAGTTGAAAGAAAAATATCTGTGCCTTTGTGTTTTGATAATATGGGAGCTGCAAGCACTGTTGTATTGAACCAGCTGTTTCTTCACTTACGATTTTCCTGAAATTGTCATGTCCACCTGCTTTAGAACTATTCCATCCTGCTTCTTCTTGGTTCTGGGATATGTTCAGACCTGTACCCACAATATAAAAGAACTTTAAAACAGTATCATTTTCTTAAGTCTCTGACTCCAATCTCTTGGGGAAATGCTACAAAAAGACTCTCAAGCATGGCAAAGTATTATTGTTTCTGTCATTTTGGAGGTGCCTACTTTCAGAAACCTTAAAAAGATGCTGGTTTTCAGGGAGAAGATGTTGACCTTGATATCACATAGGACACTATCCTTTGGTTTTAGTTCCTGAGTGATTTGACCATGATCACACAAAATAAATAAATATTATCTTTCAGACTCCTAAACATTCATGATCAAACCAGGAAATGAACCCTGACTATAGTGGTAAGTAACTATTTTAATCACTGAGCAGCCTTTCATTTTGCATTGGAATTACACCACTCCATCTTTGTTAAATCAAATCCTGCTTTGCATTATGTACTCCATGCCCTTCATGTACTTCAGCCAGCTTGAAACTCTAGTTGGTAAACTGTGCTCTGAGGAACAGAGGCTACCTTGTCCAGCCCGGAAGTAACTATCATATGTAGCATGGATCATCAGGGCATTGCACTTGCAGGGACAGCCTGAGTATTCCTGCGTCCAACAAACCCCACCACATAGATTTTCCCACTTACTGCTTCAAAGCAGGTAACATTTTTCTTCATTAAACACTTCTGATGCTATCCCAACAACCCTGAAAAGAGTTGAGCAGCAAGGAGGAAATTTTAACAATGTTGTAAATACAACCAGCAGAATCTTGCATTTTCCCAGTAAACACAACAGGGGTGTTTTGTGATACAGCTGAAAAGCAAATGTTGTCCATACATTTGGTATCCACTGTGAGAGAGTAAGACTTCAGCCAGCTCAATAGCATTCCCTGCAGCCAAAGAGAGAGGACTCATTCTTTGGAGTTCCCCCCAGCCTGCTGATCCTTTGGCAGACCCTCTCCACTACAAACTGGCTTGGATCACAGATGAAGAGAAAGAATGGATTGCTAGAGTGGGTAATCTATGAACTTCTTCAGGAGGTTTAAATACATCATATGCAGAAAAAAAGACACAGCCTCTGCAGGCCACCAAGGCTGATATGCATATGACACTCTTTCTTTAGGAGCATGAAGGCAAACTTTTCCCAAAGATGAGATCTGGAATGCAAAGTTACTGTACTATTATGCTCCCCAGCACCGACAAAGGCGCTGTATATTTCTTGTTTTGATATCAGTTTATCATTTTAGCACTCTTAAGTTTGGCTGCTGTATCAGGTGCTATTTCTCTTGACAGACAGAAACACAGTTATGGAACACTCGCCATCTCCATCACGTTCTCTTGATAAAGAGAAATGGATCTAGGGGCAATAATAGGTCTGGAATTATTTCATAAGTTGATTTTACTCCAGAGAATAAATATTTTGTTCTGAAATTATTTTGTTCTTCATGAAAATCTGGATTTTCATTTCCACATTAACAGAATAAAGAAGATAATCAGTTTCATAGTATAAAACTTAATTGCCAATATGTTGCACTTTTACATTTTGCAGCAAGCCAGTGATCTTTTCTGTTGGAAACTGGATTACATAGCATAACTGAATTTCCATGAGTCTAAATTCTTTGATTCATTCTACCTTCTACTTAATTTCTCTGAATAAATTAACTCTTGTTCACTCAAGGAAAGGTGGTTGTAAAGCCATGTTTATGAGACCATGTGGAACATATTCAAAGCTCCTCCTTCCCTTTCTCTTTCCTCCCCTCAACACACGACTCAGGAGGAGGAAACAATGTTCCACCACAAAAGTTGTTGAAAGGACATAAACTTTAAAGAGAAAGTGAGTATGGTCATTCAGCTTTGGGATACAATGTTTCAGATCCACCATCAAGTTGCAGTCTAGGACTATCAAACTTTTTGCCAGATAAACCGAACTTTTCAACCACTTCTCTCTGTACTCTGGAAAACACTTTATTTTCAAGCTCTCCCTTATATTCAGTGAAGAACCATCATCTAAACACTGAAGACTAACAGCCATGTTTACTTCTGTGCACCCTAAGCATCTGCTAGGCCTTTGATCTGATGAGCTGTAAGAACAAGGTAACTTCCTTAGCAATGAAGAGTGGCCATTTATCACTACTGAACATATTAAATAAAAATACATGCAAAAATAATACAATTAATGTTTTCAGAAGACAAGATTCCTGTCAATCTCTGATTATCAAAATGTTCTCCAGCCTTACCCATGGGCAAAGCTCTGGAGAATGAATGTGCTGCCAACATCTGCGTCTTTGCATGATGCCAACATGCAAAAACATGCTCTGAGGGGCTACACACCGGTCCATGACCAACCCTTGAGGCTCTCAGAGGCAGAGGCATTTCAGGAGCACAAGCCTGCTAGATGGGGTCCTGTTGAGCTGTTCTGAAAACAATTGAAGGTAGTGCAGGTTTTGGGTGCCAAGTGTTTCTGTTTGATTTGCCAGCCATTCATATGCTTACTGGAAGGTGCACACCATTACACACATCCTCACATCCTCCATATTTCCCCTGGTGTCACTCTATTTCAAGTTGCCCAAAGCTGGTCACTGAGTTGTCTAAGCCAGGACACTATTTCTCTCCTTTTTTGATCTGGGATATCCTCCAACCTGGCACAGGCTGACAGGCTGACATTTCTCCTCAATGTCTGAAAACTGAAAATGGACCATGGGACACTGGTTAATGCAAATGACAGGGCAGAGATTTTGGGATTTTATCTCTGTTTGAGCCCTGTAAGGAAGTCAGGTTCCTCAGTGAGGCAACAGAAATTTCCACAGAAGAGCAGTGGTAACTGGTTCTGGGAGTTCTTCCTTGTAAGGACACTTAAGCCTTGAACCAGACAAGGCACCTCTGGTGTGCCACAACAGCATCCTGCTCATCCTTCTCATCCTGCAGAAGACAGGAAGAATATTTAGTGCTGGGGTAGCTCAGAAGAAGATGATTTTCATTGTGTGAGAAATGGCAGCATTTTGAAATTAATTTCTGCACTGAATTAGATTGTTCATGAAGAATGATAAAATCTATGAAAAGAATGCCTCTGCTAAAAATGGGAAATGCCAACTAAAACTGTTGGCATTTTCAATACAAATGAAAGTATTCCATTTGCTGGAAGAAAATCAGTTTTAACCAGACAAATGGATGCTGTGCTCTTGTGCTTTAATCACTTATGAAATGTAGACTCCAATTTTCACCTTTCTGTTTTCATCATCAGATTTGTTAGCTAAATAATAAAAAGTAAGATCTGGCCCAAGAAGCTATTTACCTGTGTCAAAAAAATTATATTTTCTGAAGGAAATTGTCCTGCATCAGTAACTTTAAGAAGCCTTGACTACAGTGTGTGGCACGTGTGGTGTACATGCACATGTCCACACACATGACCCCTATTTTTTCCCGGAGATTCAAGTAAAATCTACAGTTCTTAGAAAAAAAGGCTTTTGCTTCCATTGTGTCAGGCTCCCAGCAGGGTCTCTCCACCTCACTGCAGCAGATTTACTGCTTGTGTTAAGCTTTGCTGCTCTGCAATATGTATGCACTTGCAAAGTTAATTCTGACTACTGAGAGACTACTGGAGCCCCAATTTAAGCATGGGAAATATAGCTGGAATTGGAAATGCTTCTGAAAGCACAGTGAACTCCTGAAGTGTGCCTACTGTTTCTGTAAATTACATCTGCCTGGGAGATGCAACGCTATGTGCTTTGGGATTTGTTTTATTTGGCCTCTTGTTTGTGTAAGGCTAAGAACATAAGCAAAATCAAATCTAAGTAACTGAAAAGTTCAGCTGTGAAATAATAAGCAAAGGAGAAGCATTTCTTTCTCTTTGTCTCCCGGTGGAGGCTTATTGCAATCAAGATAATAATTTTCCTAATTTCTTCACTGTTCTTTGCACAAAGCTAGCAAGCACAGCCTCAGCAAGATACAACCTCTCTCCTGCTCCCAAAAAAGAAAAAAAAAAAAAAAAAAAAAAAAAAAAAAAAAAAAAAAAAAAAGAACCCCTCTTTCCTCTACACCCAAAACTACAGGAAACACTTTGTATTCAGATTTGCCCTTGGCTTTTTCAAAGAAGAATTTGTCAATTTAAATTCCCTTCATGCCCCTCCATAGTTAACTTTCTCCTGTTTGCTCAAGCTACACGCTCACCATTAGAATGATGCGAATATTTTTCAAATGTCAGCCTTTACCCTGAGTCACCACACTGCTAAAGCATCTTGACTGTGGCACTGGAGGCAGAACACAGAGTACTTTGATTAGGTTCCACTTTAAAAATCTGATATGAGCAACAGTTTTTTTACACTATCTCATAATGCAAAAATGAAATGAAAGACTGAAATTAATAGGCTATGGAGAATAGCATCAGTTGCATGAGAGATAGGCTGGCACTGCAGAGTGCTATATTTAACCTTCAGGCTCTGGAAGTATGAGAGCATGCTGACCACAGATATCAGGGCTAATGGTTATTTTCAGGCTGGTGTTTATCATCACTGCTCACAGTGTTTAGGTACAATAGTTTATAATACGTCAAAGGCTTAAACTGAGTGAATGGATTAGTGATTTAGGGAGCAGGTGATAATAGCCTGGAGTTTTACAGCAAAACAGTAGAAATGTTTAGTACATATCTGCCTCCCTCCTTCAGCCTGACCAGCTGTGGTCACAGGTTGTGACAGCTCCAAGATAGAGCTTGTTTCAAATGCACATCCCAGGGGTGACACAGGAACACATTGCTTTTTAAAATTGTGGCACTTGAGCAGAAAGCGATAGAGATTTGTCAGAGTCATGAGAAGGTAGAAAACTCTAGTGGAGATCATATGGATTATTGTCAATACTGTCACAAGCATGCAACATGCTGCTCCCCACTGAACAGGCACCATTTTGTGAGGCTGGAAGAAAGAAAAAAATAACAGCAACATCCCATACCCACAGTCTGAGAAAAAAAAAAAAAAAAAGAAAGAAAAAAAAAGAGAAAAGTATTATTAACAAAACAAAACTAATATAAGCTGTACTAAAAAAGGTAATTTCTTAGGTCACACCAGCAGGACAGAACATGCCAAAGGTAACTGATGAGGCTTATCTTCTTATACAAGATAACTGAGGAAGCTCATAGATCCATGAAGTATGTCCTTTGTCAGTGCTGGGGATCTAAGAATGACTAGCAAAGACAATTCATTTCTGCTTTATACTGCTTAAATTTTCAGACCAAAGCCACCTTTCTAAGGAATATACTGGTAAACATATTGATTAATTCAAGTTTGCTCATTCAAACTCCTCACATGATAGAGAAGTTTTGTTCATTGGTTTGAAAACTCTTCATGAGAAGCAAAACATTCAATTTATAAATGCCTCCATAGCTGAAACCACACATTTGGCAACTGCCCTTGCAGGATCTTAAAATCACAGAATCACTTGGCTGACTACTAAGCCTGGGAGTGTTCTAGTCCAAGCCTCCTGTGCAAACCAGGTCTAACTCCTATTGAGATCAGTTTGTCTGGGGTCTTGTGCGGCTGAGTTCTGAGTACCTCCAAGGATGGGAATTCACAGCCTCTCTGGGCAGTCTGTGACAGTGCTTTACCACTATTGGTGTAAAGATTTTCTCTTCTCCTAATGCTACTCAAATCTGCTGCCTGCAGCATCTCACAGAACCCACAGATAGTCTGGTTTCTGTGCCTTCTCTGTTTGGGTATTTAGACACTGAATAAGATTCCCGAGTCTTCTCCAGGCTACAAAGCTTCAGCTCTTGCATCTCTCCTCACACGTAAGATTCTCCAGCCCCTAAACCGTTTTCATGGCCCCTCTCTGGATCTGCTCCAGAATGCCCATGCTGTGCTGGGCAGCCTAGCACGGGTGCTCCAGTTGTGTTGCACCAATACTGAGCAGAGGGGAGGAATCACCGTCCTCAACCTCCTGCCCCATCTCTTGCTGATGATATAGCACAGTACAAGGAACCTGCCAGGGCACATTTCCAATCCTGCTGTTTGTGGTTCCTCAGGTCTCTCTCTGCAGAGCTGTTACTCAGCTGGTCACACCCAGCCTGTCTTGTTCCTGGGGTTGTTACTCCCTGGGGCCAGGACATTGACATTTGCCCTTGCTGAGCTTCATAATGTTCCTGTCAGCCCATTTCTCCAGCCTCTGCAGTTCCCTCTGGATGGCAGACCTGCCCTGCAGCTCATCAACTGCTCCCGCCAGTCAGGCAAACCATGTATCTGTGCTCATTGTCAGAAAAACTCCCAGTCTGAAACCAGATCCTGAGAAAAATAATAAACCAAGGAAACCAACCAACCAACCAACCAACCAATCAATCAAAAAAACCCACTACACACCTCCCAGTATTGTGTATTACCAGTAAACACATACCTGGAAGGAAAGTTCTGAATGGAATGGGTTACATCCAAAAATTATCCCGGGTGCATAATACTTCAAACCTGACACCATCACCTGAAGATCTCTAAAGATCTTCCATTGCTACCACTAGTAAAGAGTGGGAATATGTGCTGAAACAGCACTAAAGTGCTACGTATTGTGTTTGCCTGTGTCATGCCATGGTCTCCTGAGAGTCAATTCAGCTGGGACAGGGAGCAGTCTGCGTCTCTGTGTGGGCCCTGTGTCCCCACCTTGCTTCCTAGTGGTGACTCTCAGTAGGTCTGTGCTAAGATCGCCCTGCAGACTGCAATGTGAGAGAGTTACCGAGCACTGTTTCCATACAACCAGGAGAGCTGTGCTATGTGAGTACTAATTTATCTCTTGCATTCCTCCTTTTTTCTCCTAAGGTGTAACTGATCATATTCACTTTCCTGACAAATTGCTAGCAGCCACTCAGCATTAAAAGTGGTAGCTCTTAGGTGACAAAGAGGATATTTTTTCAAATGAATTGAACAATCATGACAATAGAAAAAGAAAGTAATTTTTTTTAACATTTGCAGACAAAGTGGGGGGTAGACATTAGAAATACTGAGGAGTGTGAAGGTCAAAATTACCTGATTTTACACTGACAGAATATTTGTACAAAGAGGAAAAAGTGAACATTTTTCAGCATTACTATACTGTGATTGTGTTTCAATAAAACCAGGAAAGTCATGGAACAGGGAGACAATGCTGGTTTGATCTATGACTATCAGAGACTGATTTCCATTGAGAGTAAATGCAGGGAAAAAGGCTAATGTAATTACTTTCCTTAGGAAAAATGCAGTCAAAGTGAAATAGCATATCTTCATTTTCCATAGTATTTTTATGTACAAGAGTCAATAATATTGGAAAGCTAAATACTTGGATGGTAGGAATATGCAGATACAGGAGAAACCCTGCATAATGTAGAGACCTCGTTTCTACATATTGTACTTCTGAAGGTAAGGTCTGCCTACCTGCAAGACAAGATTCGCTTTTGCCTTGCAATTTAAACATGACCTGTGTAAGGTCTGTTATAATTCTGAAGCTCTTTATGTGTGCCCATTTCCTACAGAAGACACAGATTTATGGAAGAACAAATATTGTAAGAGCCTACAGCCTTTAATTCATTATTTTAATGAACAATAAATGAATTGTCATCACTTTTGCACAGTTTAGAGGTCAGAGGAGAAATCTGATGAGTCAGTAAGATCTGCTGCATAGCACAGGAAAGTTTGAAACAATCAGGCCCATTTCAAACCTCCAGATATGTAGAAAATTCAAGCTCCCATGTAGCCCTCCATGGAACCAGGTGGACCAGGATTCCTAGTCCTGGTTTCAGCAATAACTGAATAACGGTAACAAAGTGAAATCAATTGGATTTTGAAGTCAGTAATTTTCTGTTTATAGTGTTGAGTGAAAAAGATGAATGCACATGGGAATGTGAACAGACTAATACAAATCATTTACTTTGAAAATATCTTTTCAGCAAAAAAAAATTCAAAGCATAGGTATTTTATCCTGGCAAGATCTTCATGGAAACAAGTAACATAAGTCACCTGTAAGACTGCTGGGCTTGCAAGAAAATATTAACTGACTTTCCCAGCAGTTCATGCAATCTGTTGTCATAGAAGGATGCTTCACTTTAAAAACTTAAGCATCTGCAGTCATATGCTTTTTTTTTTTAAGACACAGAGAGAACAGTGCTACAATGCACATCAAAGGCTCATTTGCATGCAGTGCCTCATTATTTTATATCTACTGAGGCCTCCAAAGTTTTGCCTACTGTGTGTAAGAAAGATCCAGTCCTTGGAAAGTTTCTTACTGGTCTGTGTAAAGAAATATTCTCAGATACACACCCTTTGGACATAAATGAGAAGTGTACCACATGATCTGCCTTGAAAGACAGATGAAGGTCTTAGTCAAGTTTTCTAAGGGTTGATAGCAAGGAATTTTTAAGAAGAAAACATTTTATTTCAAGTATTACATGACAAATTACATTATGAAATACATGTTCTATCTTCCTCTTTAGTGATTGTAAATCTCAAAATTTTGGTTAAAAAACCCCAGTGTTATTACAAAATTTCACTGGCAATTAACCTTCAACTGATGTATCTGCATCAGTCAATCTCATAAGACAGGGTAAATCAGAAAAGGTAAGACATTTTTTCTCTAACAGACTGACTTTAGTATTTCCTCCCAAATCATACAGTGTAATGGGTTCAGTCTGGTGAAGTCGCCTTCTGGGTCAACACTCACAGTTAAAAAGTGCCACTCACCAATTTACACATGGTCACTGCGCAGGCTGGGACGGTGATGAGGCAGATGCCTTGAAGGCTGGGCAGGTAGAAGACGGCACCCAACCAAATAAAATTTGGGACCCAACAAGGGGTGTCTGACTTTGACTTGGGAGCATGTGAACTTTGGCTTGGGACAGCATAGGACAATAGGCACAAAGATGGACAATTTCCCAAAAGAAGGAGGTGGGTGGCACCAAGGGCTGGACATGGCAAATTCACACAGACAAGCCTGAGGCTGTGGCTCCGGGTCAGCAGCTGGGCTAGAGGCAGAGCTGCCAGATTTTCCAGGGAGGAAAAGGCAGTGAAGAAAGGAGCAGTGGAGTACCTGCCCTAGGAAACACACAGCAGACATCCTCATTTGGACAATAATGTATTTCTAGGAACAATATCCTCGTGAGCAACATCCACACTCTCCAAGGAACATGATCCTTGGAGAAAAGTAACAGAGCTCTGTTCCCTATTAATTTCCTTTAATTTTAGCTTGTATTCTATACATTTCCTCTGACTGGTCTCCTCCCTGGAGAAATAAGTTCACTTTCCCCACAAAGGCTTTCAAAAACACAAATGGTATCTTTATACAAAATAGAAGCTACAGGCATGACTCTCCAAGGTTTTTTAAACCCTTGGTGCAACAGACAGCTTTGACAGTCTATGTATTTTTTTGCATGATGTAATTTCCTTCACTGTCTTATTTTTTTTCCAAAACATAGGCCAATTCTAAAAGAACAATGTCAACATCAGTCTTGAGTTCTGGCTGCCTCTAAGATAATTAAGCATTTGAATACAACATAAGCATTTAAAGAAAAAACAAACAAACAAACAAAAAGCAAACAAAAATCTAAACCAAAACAAACCAACAGAAAAAGCACAAAACCCAAAAAAACCCCAACACAGATATACTACAAATGTAGCAGAAATGAAATCAGAAAAGATCATCCATGGATTCTCAGTTTAACAGCAAGGAGGAAGTAGGTCTACAGGTTGTCTGAGTTGCTTTTCAACCTGTAATCCTATAATTACAGGGGATAAACCACAGGAATTGAATATTGTCATAGAGTAACCTAGAGACTAAGATGATGGATGCATTGGCCAAGATGCCCTAAATGGTGGTCCATAGAGGGTATGATCTTTCCACACAGCTGAGGAGGGCCTGGGGGCTCACCATTGGTACACTTTATTGCACCACTGCTTTTCGTAGGAGTTTGTTTTGGTTTAGCAGAATTATGATACTTCTCTGCTACTTTTGATGACCAAAATCCTGAGCTGAGCAACCACTGGGAACACAAGACAGCTATGAAATGCATATTCATACCAGCATCTCTCTCTCAGACACTGCATGTGTGCTTGGCTAATCTACACAGCATACAAGACAAACCCAACCACTGATGAGAAGTCTCTATCTGTGCTTGTGCAAAATGAATTCTTCCCCTGATCGCTCCTGGGCAACCCCTTTTTCCCATGTCATGGTAAACATCACTAGATAATCCTTGGGCTGAATAGCAACTTTACACCTGCTGAGTCCATACATGCACTGGTCATTTGCTCAGTTTTGCATTGTGCAGGTCAGGATTTGAGCTCATCCACCTGCTGTTTACAAGTTCACAGAATCATAAAATATGCTGAGATGGAAGGGACCCACAAGGATCATCCTTTTAAAAAATGAAGGAAAGCTTCACTGTGGCTTGATTGGTGCAGATGTGAGGTCCTTATGCACTGGGTTGTGCTAAGGCTTGAGCTCCAGGCAAAAGCCATGGAGCTCTCCTAATCCTCCCTTGCGGCACAGGAAAGCAGTGCAGAGAGTCTAGGCTTATGAAGAGATTCTCATCCACTGTTGAATGTTGTCTCGCATGCCTGTGACACTGTGAAAAGCATATTGATATCTATTTTATATGGTCAGGGTGGTTTTCCGCATGGAAAGCAGCAAAGCTTGGGACTGTGCCTGAAACTCCCAGTATGAGACTACCTGCACAGGTTCTGAAGGGCCCATGAGACTCCCAGCCACCCTGACCGCCTCTTCAGCAACAAGTTAGGGCATGCTTCATCCCTCCTGAGGCCGTCTGAGTCACAGACAGTTAATTACTTAAAATGCTTTTAGAGTTCATATTGAATTGTGGAACAATGAGAGGACTGACTCTGTGGGAACCTGCTCTGTCTGTTACCCCTACAGTGTAAAACAGGTGAAACAACAGAGCATGAAGGCATGTGGAAAGCAAAGGCTTTTTGGAAGAGTTTTCAAACACCACTCTGAGCCAAGGCATTAGGACATTGTGCAGTCCCATTCCTACTGCCAGGGGGAACAGTCCAACTACCAAACCACCCACAGTTTTTACATCCCTATTCCTTCCACTCTCAAATATTTTTTGGCTAATACAGCAGGCCATGGTCAATCAGGAGAACAGGGTCCTGGAAGGAAACAAGAAGCAGTCCAGACCTACAGCCTAAAATGAGACAATGGTTGCAACACAAATTTTGCATTGAATGGAATAATTCACTTTGAAAATCTGGAATAACTTTCTGAATATGAAAGGTGACGGGATTGATGATGAACCATGTATGGGTGTTCCAAGCATGGGCTGAAGACCTTCTGGTTTCTATCTTGCTGCTCTGGTCCGTTCTCACATGAAATATTCTGACTCAAGGCCCAGCTCATGGCTAACTAGACATAGATCTTCTATTATGAAAGAGTAATTCCACTAGAATCCTAGTAGAGCATGGACAGTAATAGATCCTCTACCCCTCCTTTTTCCTCAAATGAGGCTTTAACCTCAGGCTAAACAAATCTGCAAAATTACTTCTGGAGGAATTTAATTTCCCTGTTCACTAGTTTTACTTGTATTAATTAAAAGAAAATTCTCAGTCATATCTTATTTGACTAGGAGAAAATATTTTACCATCAAGCCTTTCTAAATAAAATATCACTTCTGCTTTGAATGCGTTCCTCCTCCAAAATATCCAGGTAAATTATCTAGCTATACACATTTAATTAATCCATCTCATTACTATATGGGTATCAGTCAGAAACCTAAAGTCTATAAAAAATTCCATTTATTTCACCTCATCCTGACTTCAGCAATATTCTTGTATGTTCCAAGGATGTAGGAGAAAAGTTGGGGGTTTAGAGTGTATACTTTGTTCCTTGCCTTATAGACACCTTTGCACTGCCTTTTAATTGTAATTGTAGAGCGTGACAATCATGCCATTGGGGATCTCAGATCTTCACAGTCAGTCTCAGGAGTCCTAACAAGGGCAGAGACTATCTTACAGGGAATTCAAACCTAGATTTATCACTGGGAAAAATCCCAGTTTTACTTGTTTGTCCCTGGCTGTCCTTTTAGTGAGACATTCTGTTTCATAGGAAAAAAACTGGCCATTTTAACATGGCCTTTTTCTTCTGTAATATTTCAGTGAGGGCCAGTTAGACTATTCTTTTGTACTAATAAGTAGTTTTTTACTAAAATCAGCAGTAGGACAGTACATTTGTGTGATCACAGTCTGCACCTCTCCTTCTCAAACAGAACACAGTATCACAGTAGCAAAAAGCAAAATGATCTGAACAGCTCATTCCGATTTTGCTAAATGACTGGTCTGTTTGCGGGTGTTACAGAAGAATGTAGTATCAGCCACTGAAGTTATTTTCAACTGCAGGACTTGCTCAACACAATCATAAGCAGAGGCAACCTTTCAGAGGCAGACTGGTTGCCTATCCAAAGGTTAGAGAGACTCCCCAGAAAAGTGGACTGAACTTCTTGTCAGCAGTAAGGTCAAAGTGATCAGTTTTTTTAGCTCATCTTTCTATCATAACACTATATTTTCACACAGCTGGGCCCATGGCATACAAAAATTCACAGCTCTGGCTAGGTCCCTACTGATACCTCTCTCCCAAGCTGGCAAAAATCAGCGTGTTTCATAATCTGTGTTCTTGTATGAACATGGTGCTAATAACACCAAGGTCATGGGTTTGACTCCCACCCATATGGGCCATCCACTTAAAAGTTGGACTCGATGATCCTTGAGAGCCTCTTCCAAGTCAGAATTCTGTGATTCTGTAGCTGTCTCTGGCTGTAATAGTTGAGTTTCTATAGTTGGTAGCATGTCTTAACTACACTCATTGGAAACTGGCCGTGTAAACTCTGGTGGGAAGTACCATGGTTTTATCCCTCTTTCCTCCCTGCAGAGGAACTACTTGGGCATTCAGGGATATTATAAACTCAGTCCTCAGTTCTGTGTTTGAGATGTCAGTGCCCTGGGCAGAAGGGATGCCATCCCACATCATGCAGTTGCAGTTGCTGACATATTCTATGGATTTACATATCCTGCCAAACAGCTATTCCCATAAACATACCCTAGATAGTGAACTTTTATTATGGCAGCATGATCAACTTGCAGAAATGCTGCCTTTCTAGTTAAATGGCTGCAGTGCTTGTTAGAGTCATCTCTCTTACTGTGAATGCCTTTCTTCCCTCCAGGACAATACAGACAGAGAATTTGAACATTTATTATCCAATAATGAGTTATTATCATAAAATATCATGAAAAGTATTGATTGAAGGAAACTAAATTTTTCTTAACATATAATCAGGAGTTCAGGGCTGCAAAAATAATTTAATAACTATGAACTGACAGAAGAGATAATGTACATTATATCAATTCTCCAGTAGATACGGGTCACAAAGGTTATCTGATTGAGTTTCTCTGGTGTGTATAATGCAGCAGGACTGTAGTAGTCTCTGAGACAAATACAGCTGAATAATTCAAGTTGACATCTGTCTGGGTGCACTATCACAACTTGTTCCTTAAATTCCTAGATGCTGGTCTAAGATGTTTGTTCACATCCATGAGCAGTGAATGAACAATTCCCTCCCAAGACAGGTGTCCATTAGCAAAATGGCATGCCTCATTTGGCCTTAAGCATGGGTGACAGCTAATAAAAGCATATGAACATGTGCTATGCGTATAGATGTCATAAAGCATAATCCTCTTTGCTCTATGCAGAAGTATTTCCTATTGCCCTGATTACTGTGAGTGCAGGGAAGTATTTCAGCATGGAAAATTTTGTCCTTAACATCTGTGTCCAGGCTGGAAACACGCAAATATTGTAGAGTACTTTTCACAAACATCCATTTAGGGGTTATTCTGCTCCTGCTGTCTACCAGCAATAGGATCCATATAAAGACACTCCACTGACACATGCTCCCTTCCTGCCAGCTGTCACAGTGGCTGCTGCTGGGCCTGGCACTGACTTAGGGCTGACAAATGGCACATACGAAGGCTGATTCCCCTTCCTGGTGTAAAGTTGTAGTCCAGGAAGGGCAAATTGTTACTCTGGGCTACTTTTTGAAGCAAATCATGAATGGAGCATCTATCCTATAAACCACCAGGTAGGTTTCAGCATTTGTGTCCAACTATTTCCCAATGCCTTAAAAAGAGATGTGAAAATGCCTTCTAATATACTCACTGATAGGGAAGATGCGTTTCATTTTAAATCTTTTATGTGACAGTATGTTTCACCAAGTTGATCATAAAAATTTAAATTACTGAAGAGGGGGAGAAGAGACATGCAAATGCTTCAGAGCTTACAGAAAGCTTGTACAAATCTGACTGTGCATCAGACTTTTCACTTAGGCAAATGCTTTCCATCTCCCAAAGAAGAGTTATTCCGACTAAGGAAGGCTTCAACAGTGGACATTGATTTCAATTGCACTTCTGTAATACAGCTCTCTGCAACAAACACGTCAAAGTTGATATCCCCATAGTATTTGAAAGCAAGCTGTCTCAAAGCAGCAACTGAGAGCTCCTGCCAGATGAGTTTTCCACAAAAAAGCAAGGAAATCTTGTTTGTCTAAAGCAATACAGTGTTTTCCTCTAAGCAGGCCAAAATTACAAGCCTATGGGAGTGTCTGTCTTAGATACTTAGACAACAAGGAATTATTATTAATGCAGGACACAAGCTCAGAAGGAAAACCATAAGAAAATGTCCTTCATAACACAAAGTTGGTTCCTGCATCTGAAAGCCCCAGGTAACAGCCTCTCTCTCTCAACTTTTAGATCTTCTAACAATCACCTTCAAGCATTCTCCAAATATGTCCTCAAAATAATGAAGTTCCCCAGAGATAAAGGACTACAGAAAACAAACCTATGCAGTATTCATTACAAAAAATATTCTTTAACAACTTCACCATGTTCCTTATGTGCATGCAACACTATCACACCTTACACTTTGATTTTAGACACAGATCCTTGCTGCCTTCTGGCCTTGTGGAAGAACTCAGTAAAATGGTAAACTCACAAAGTCTGACCAGACGAGGATTCAGCAGTGGCTTGTGTGGCTGTGCGGCTGTTGGAGACACCAAGAGGCAGCTGATGACCAGCTCTTCGAGTACTGCTTGACTGTAATATAAAGATCAGTGCTTCAAGACATAGTGCTCTTGAGCATATTGTGGACCCTCTTCCTTGTGCTGACTTAGCATCTTGGTGTGCTTCTTTTTTCTCTCATTATTCATTGCTGTTTTGGTTTCCTGATCTTTGGCTTAGCTTCCAGCCATCTTTCCACACTGCTGGGCAGATCACTGTCTATCATGATGTCCAGCCCATGGAACTGGATAATAGATGAAAAAGCAGAACTGAGAAATTACTTGCGTTCACTTAGCAGGGAGTGGAAGAGGAAAAAGTGAGAGAAGACACTCATGTGAGTATCCACAGAGAGACCAGTGTTAGCCATTAGCTTTGGAGCAGAGGCCACTCTGGGTGTGATTACAACAGGGAGGTCACCAAAGAAGAGGAAACACTGAGATCTCAGGAAGATCTCCTCTCTTGCAGCCAAAGCATGCACAGGAAGATGAGTGCTGGTGCTTGGAGCAGACCATGTGTGACATGAGGAGCCATGACTCTGACCTTCCAGCTCCTCACTGACATGGAGAGCAGAGCCAAGAAGAGGGACCCAGCCAAGTGGAGAGTCTAGTGCATAAAAACTATAGAGCAGACTCCCTCTTTCCAAGACATCACACAGATATATGGATATATTTCCCTGAAACTGAGCACCAACCAGGCCAGGAGTGTGCTTGGAACACAGAAAATATAACTATTGGTTTTGGGAGTTGGAAGCTTTCCAAAACAGTTCTCCTACCTGGAGGCAGATGCTGCAGGCCACAGAGTTTAATAAAACAGTTCCAACCGAAGGTTTACAGCACTAAACTGCACACTTGAGGCCAGATTAACAATAACAGATGGGCAAAATATAAAGCTGCACAGGCTAATGGGGCGCTCTGTTAGTGGACATTTTCCATAATCCAGGGGATTTCTGAATGACATATGTTTATCTTCTCCCCCTTCTTGGGATACTATTTCATTACACACAGTAATGAGACACCTGGCTTGGTGATTACTGGGCTGAAAATCCTTATGAGGATGTTCCCCTGCTGTGTGCCAGCTTTTTCATTGGTAAAACATAGATGCTCTACCTTGACACTTCTCTGGGCTCAACATGAGACTGGCTGTCCAAAAATCACCATGATTGGAGCTATCAGCATTTGGGAGGCACCTCTGCCTTGGCTAAGAAAGTCACCTGGAGGTCACTTTTTAGGCACAGAGGAAAGGTAGAGTGGGAAAAGGATGAAGAGAAGTGGAAATTATTTCAGACATGTCATGGACAGTCTGGATAGAGGCACAGCAGCAGTGAGTGAGCTCACAGGACCTCAGTTACCACCCTTGTTCAGAGGTGAGAAGCCAGCCTGGTGTCCTACAGCCATTTGAGTAGCCCACCTCTGCTTGGGACAGCAACAGCACTTGAGCCATGCTCCCTGAAATCCACATGCAAACAGCAGACTTGCTCCTCCAAGACGGCCGGGGTCACTGAAGCATTGTGGTGGAGGTTTTTTATTTCTTAGTGATGCACAGATCTTTGTATTCACAGTCCCTGTTCAAGCAAGAGACCTCATGATGGACCTTTGCAAAAGTGACTGGCATTTCCAACATTTCCAACACACATATAAAGGGATTTTCTTGCTTACTGTGGCACAACTACCATCTCACCAAACATTGAATTGTTTTTTATGGATTGTACAAATCCATTTGTGTCCCTGTCCCTTTCCTTCTACCTTTACATGTATGTTCATTGCCCCTGGTGGACATAAGATCCTGCCACCTGCCCTGAGATGTGTGTCAATGCTGGAGCAGGACAGGTCTGTACCCGCTGTCACCTTTGAACACCTGTGGAATTGCTGGTATGGAGCTCTGGAGAGGAGCTGGCTCTGGCCTCGGAGACTAAGCAAAGCTCAACACTAGCTGAGCTATTGGAGACAGGCACTGAGTAATCGTGTTCCTACCTGTATAAACTGGAATCAAAAGTGAGTTATTCAGTCAGTGGAAATAAATGGATTTTTCCAGCTGGTGTGGCTGACGTGTACTGTGTATATCACATTTATATATCTTCCTTCCACCAACCAGCATCCCTTCAATAATCAAGCTCTATAGCTATAACAATTCTACTGACTGGAAAGAAATGTGTGTTCACAACACGAGCCAAGAGATAAATCTTGCTACAGAGCCGGGAACACATTCCATGCATTACATGTGCCAAAGGAGTAGGATTTATTCAGGTCATTTATGCTCCACTGGAGTGGAAAAAGGAAAAAAAAAAATAGGCTTTGCTATAATGAATTGGACTCTTTGAGTCCTGCAAAGAATAATGCCCATGCATGGGCCGACAGGGATTGCCATCCATCAAGGCAACAAGGGGTGGCCTTGCAGGACGTGTCTGTCTGGGTGTGCACCCTTCCTTCTGCAGCTGTCTGTCCTGGGAGCCCTTTTCCTTATGCTGCACACCCCAGAGCAGTCCCTCACATAGCCACCACCATGCTCTCCCCACCCTTCACAGGAGCACCTCCTGCTGCCTGACACACCCTGTCCCCTGTGAAAACCCTTCCTGCAGCTCCCTGCTCGTTTTGGACAGGCCACTCTGAGGGAGTTTCATTTTGCACAAGTTATTGTTCATCCTCCAAAAATGCCCAGAGGAAAGGGATCAATGTCCTACTTGGCTGTGCAACTGCGGAGCCACAAATTCCTGTGTTCTAAATAGGGCAATGAGGAGAAAAAAGGGCAGAGGAAGGGGAGCACAGCAGGCCAGAGCTATGGCTGAGACCAGATCTGGCTTCAAAGCCATCACAATTCCCTCAGACAAAGGAGGAGAAATTAATTTATAAACTTCTGGAAGTTGCTGCCTCCTCCTTCTTCTCCTTTGTCTGTCCATAGAGCTGTGAGCTCTCAAAGTAGAAAAAACCCCTTTCCCAGGATTAAGAAAACAACTAGCACATTGTAGCTAGTGCTACAACTACAGGGTAACCCAATGTACATCTGCAGGCAACTGGTTGGTATCTCATAGGTATTGTAGGTAAACAGCCCATCTATCTATCTATCTATCTATCTGTTTGTCTATCTATCTATCTATCTATCTATCTATCATCCATCCATCCATCCATCCATCCATCCATCCATCCATCCATCTATCCCTTTATGCACCAGCCTGTTTCCTTTCTTCATCACACTTAAAATTCATTGGCACAGAGGATGGGAAGTTAAAGAAGAAGAATAGAGGAGGGAGAAAAGGGCCAAACTTCTGCATTTGAGTTTCAGGATCAAACAGAATAAACCTATCAGGATGCCACAGGCCACCTGTCTCTGCATGGGGAGAAGGGGGAACAAGTTCATCTTTACTCCAATGGAAATAACATCAACGATGCTTTTAACCCTAACTAGCTTGCACTTTACCCAGAAGACACTGTGTGAAGTCAAAGCAGCCAAAAAAGTATCTTGGAATGTGGAAATGCAGGTATGAAGTTGTTTTCATGAAGAATTCAAATGGCTCTGTACTTTTTGAAAGGGAAAATTAAATTTATTTTTCTGAATTAATATCAGTGCAATAATACATGTGTGGATCTGAAATGACGTGATCTTTAGTCTTTCATTGTGAAGGTATTTTTGATAGTGTAGATATCTCCAGCTTTTGAGTGAAAAACAGCAGACTACCAGGATCATGTATTTCAAAAAACTTCAAGCTGCACAGGAAGCCATCAGTTATGTAATTGCTATTCAATCTATTGACTCTACATCTGCATTGTCACAGGGAGGAAGAAATGAGAACTATTACACTGTGATTTAAATGATAATCAGAAGATCTAGGAAGGGAGAGTGCCTTTGAAAGAGTGAAGGAACTGTTTGCACAGCTCCTGAGTGTCTGGTAGCACTAAGTTTCTTGGTCTTTCTGGTTTGAGGCAAGTTTCCCATATTGTCATAACACAAGATGTCCTGGGGAGGATGGTTGAGTATACCATGTTCCACTAGGCACAGAGAATTTTTAAATTCCTCAATTGATGAACCAGAGCAGATCTCCGCTGACTTGCTTTCCCATCATCCCATCACTCCTCATTGGTCTGCCCAAGAGAAATGAACAGGAGATACATGATATCACAGAAGTGAATGGGATGGGGGACTGTGGAAAATTTCCTTTTCTCTCTCATCCTCTCAGAATGAGACAGGTATCTAAAAATTACATACTTTGAGATGACATAGCACAGTCTCTGAGACAAAGGATGCAGAAGAACAGTAGGTATTGGAGGATCAGCAAAGGAAGGGTGAAGTACATGGCAGCACAGGATTTGAAGTGGACTGTGGGGTCACTAGCTGGCAGCAGTCTTTGCAGGCTACCTAATATAAAGTCAATCCTTACACAAGCACAATCCATCATGAAATGCTGAAGGATGCTCCCGTTGAAAAGAAAATATATCCTAGGGTCCACTTGCTCTTGCAGTCAGAAAGACACCCATTATTCTGTCTGATCTCACTCACAGCCATGTAGGTTTCTGTTTTTCATACAAATCGTCCCTACTACTGTCTCTAAGAAATATCAGTCCTAAGGTTGTTTTGTGAAAAAGAACTTACTGTGCCATGATCTGTTATACAAGTTTCATTTTATGCTTTTTCATCCTTACCGCCATTTGTTCAGTCTTTTTCTTATTCAGAACTGGATTTTTTTTGTTTTGTTTTCTTTTTTTATTTTATGTGCAATGTTTATATTAATGTCTAATTGATGGGGGATATGTATGTTTAGGTTATGCTTTCCCTTTTTCTTAAATGGAGATGCTGTGGGTTTTTTGCTTTCAGGGAAGATATTTGAAAGCAAAATGGTGTAAGAAGAAGAGGGATTAACATAATCGGATACACAGTTTCAGGGTGGGAAATGCAGTTGTGCATTGCATATGGAGGCATATATTGAACTGCAGTTTAGGTACAAATATTAGTAAAATATATATATGCTTACATATATAAGCACTCCATAATCAACAGTTTCAGGGAAACAATTAGGCAAACTGCTCAGAAACAGAAGAGATTTGAAATGTTGTCATTTCTTTCCTAAGAGAATTGGAATTCAGCCTCAATATGGAATCTGCAAAACCACACAAAAGGCAAACTGATTCACATTTTGTGCTTTTATGCTTATCCCTAAGAGAGCAAATAATACACAAAAAAGTAGATGGTAAAAATAATTAGAGTAGATATTATGCATATTTTTGTATGTCCTGATATTTCTGCCTCCTTAAAATCAATAGGAAAGGCAGAGCATGAGCCTGGAGCCAGGGTACAGCAGTGATTCCAGTATAGTTGGCAGAATCCAGCTGCACTGCTGGAGCAGATGGTCCAATATAAACAAAAATAGTTGTCAGTGTCTTCAGATAGACAGATCTGACTAAGCAGTCACTGATGTTTGGGTTTTTCCACAACATCCCTCCAAACCATGTTAAAATCATAACTATGCCACTGGTGAAATAACTGCCTTGTTCTCTGTTCAGTCCCAGGCATAATGGCTTTTGTAGCAATCCATATCTCTTTCCCATAGCATCCTGATGAATATAGAAAGCGAAGAACATGCACAGGCTGGGAGGAGATACCTGAAGTTTTCCACAGATAACTTGTGTCCAGCCTATATCCCACCCAGCAGTTCAAGGTCCACTCTTCGCATGGGTGTCTCCTCAGGCTGGGGCAACTAAGTAACATCAATGCCATTAAGCAGAGCCCTAAAATGAATGATATTAATGCTTTGAAACTCCCCCTGTGGAAAAGTAGGTCTTCTTCAGGAAAACCTGATGGTAGGAACAATAGTGGAACACCACAGTTTCTCCTCTGCCATATTCTCTATGCATACATTACCTAGACAAATCATCCCAGAAACAGGAGACTAACACTGTTAATCAGTCTAGCATATTAAATATTCTTGATGCTTCAGGGGGAGTGGGGGAAGTCAAATGTAATTGTCCTGAGCAGAATATATTTCCATAACAATGAAATCTCAAAATCAGTCCCCTGTTCATTTTAGCAAAGTAAAATTAGCATACCCCCAGATATTTTGGGTCAGTGGGGAGACCATTACAACCTCCTGAATCTGTGAGAGCCATTTTCAGCTGTATTGTTTTATGATGACTCTGTCACTGCAATGTGACAAAATGGTACAGGTTTTAGTTCAGACCAGTAGATGGGGATTAATCAAGCTGTTATTCTTGCTGTTGTATACCACCAGTGGAGGCTTTTAACTAACCAGATGAGAGACTTATGACTGTGGAAATTGGTTTTTTTGCATATTCATTAAGAATGAGAGTTTTTCTCCCTTAGCAGAGCAATCTGTATGAGAGCAGAGGACCAAAACTTCCAGCAGAGTCAGGCGAACAGCCTGGTTACAACTGAGCCACATCTCTGGCAGTGGGAATGAGAATTTGAATGCCCTGGGAATCTGGACTAGTCTGTAAATAAGAGGGGATTTTCCCTGCAGACAAAATCCCTGCTGAGTTTAAAGGGACAGCAGGAAGCACTACATTTTCTCCTGAAGCCATATAAAAATCAGGTAAAAATAGAAAAATCTGCCGTGTTCTCCCCTCGCTGAGACATGAGACTGTTACCTCTGCATCTGGAGAGAACAGATTTGGAAGAGGTACAAAACCTCCTATTGTCTTTATCAATCTCCAGGTGAAAACACTGACATTGAGGGAAGAAACTTTGAGCTGCTGCTGGGAATTTATGATTGGTTTGAGGAGTAGAAGCAGCAGCACCTGGATCTCTAAATGAGAGAGCCTGGCAGACACAAAGTCTGGGCATCTGAAACAAACACCTGAGATAGTTCCTATCATAATTGGCCAAGGAACGGTCATCATCAAAGCACAGGTCAAACCACCATGCAGTACATCTGATAGGTCAGAGGGATACTGGGAGCTGTGCCCCAAATCAGTTTGCGTCACTTCACTGCCCAGTCCCAAACACTGCCTCCTAGCACTGACATGGTGACCTGTTTTGTAGGAATAAAACTGGTTGGGACAACTGCCACTTTATCCCTAAATCCAAACATGACCCTTAATATCCTCAGGCAGGTGGACTTTTTGTGATGTTTTTGCAGCCTCCTTTGATGCGGTGCAGTGCCACTTGCCTATAAGACACCATGGTCCTGGGTGATGTGTGCATAGAAACAGATACCCCAGACTCTGCACAGTATGTAGAAAACTGCTGAATTCAGAGATAATTGATGAGACAAGTTTAATGCATTTGGTAGGTTTATATTTTTCTAAGTCATGGCTCAGACTGGGCCTTGTCAGTCTATTCTTCAATGTCAAACCCCTGAGGAGTATTATTTCCAGAAATGTTTAATGACTATTTAATAACAGCTGCATAAAATATCTCTGATCATATTTTAATATTCCCAATGACAGAATTGTTCAGTGATGAAGTATTTTATGATTATAAAAAATATATTGCTCCTTTTTCAGAGAGCTCTCCTTAAAGCAAACCCTGGCCATGCAGCATGACCCTCTCATCCTAGCTGAAAGGGCAGTCCAGGTATGAACTACATGAATCAGAGGAAGAACCAAGGGAAATACTCTGCCTGTTCACAGGAACTCACAGTGGCAGAACCTGTGCCCGGCTTTCTAGAAAGGCTGAAAAATCATATCACTTAAGCATTTGCAAGTGGGCAGGTAATGAAAAGATACTAGTAATGAAATTCCTTGCTTGAAGGCACCAGCTGGTCACCAGTGGGATGCAAGGCAAGAATTTATCTTCTGATGGCTGCTTGAAGAGCCCAAAGCAGATGTTAACATGTTACTGGAGTGCTTGGGTCTTTCCCTGAAACAAAAGTTGCTGCCTAGAGGTTGGATACAGCTGTGCAGGGGATTTTCACACCCCAGCTGCATTCAGCCTCTGCCTCACGAGTAGCCAAGGAAACAGCAGATGCTACCAGAACCTGCCTGATCTTGCAAAAGGAACTCAGGGATCCCCTTTTTGTCTGCAGTGTTGCTGCTCTCCTCAGCTCAGTCTGGCTGCCTTTCCCTTTGCTTTAGGTTTTGGAGCCAAAGCACATTAACACCTTGTGGCAATGTCCTCCCCCAACGCCGGGGTTAAGCCATAACCCTCAGTAAGGGCTGTGATGGCTGCATCCAGTTCGCCCTGGAATCTGGGGAGCAGATGTCAACAGGGTAGCTGAGGGTGGTCTGAAATGGTGACCATAACATCTTGCTGGTATGCAACCATAAGTCAGCCACCTTTCTCCATAGGTAGTGGACAGGCCAGGCCCACTGAGCAATCCTATGTGGCAGCGGGCTGCATGCCAGGATCTCCCCTTGAGTAGGGACATCAAGGTTATTCCTCAGTGTTTAGAAAATCCTTATAGCATCAGATACTAAACTTTGAAATCTTTAGCAACTTTAGCACTTTCAACTTCGAAATCTTAGCTGAGTGATATAAAAGTTGTGCCTATATAATCCTTCAGACATAAACTGTTGACCAAACTGGGACTAGGACTGAAGCTAGGCTCTTCTCTGAAAAGCAGTTTAGAATAGTTTAGTTACACAGGAGGCCCTTTCTGAGGCCCACAACTCAACAGGGGGTTCTTCCTGATTCTGACTCTGCATTCAGTTAATAATCAGGTTTATCTTGCCATCAAATCTTGTTAAACCACTGTTGCATTTACCATTGGATATTTTTAACTCACTGTTTAGTTCAATAAACAGTATCATGGCTTCCCTCATACAAGTGAGGCACTTGACTCCGTCTGTGACACAGCTACATCCAGCTTGGGAGAGATGTGCACTAAGTCCTCATGAGCCGAGCCACTTCTCAATGTGGATGTTAATTCCTGATGCTAGTCAGGAACTTCCTACTGCAGGAGGTCTTACTTTCATTTACCCAGATATCATCTGGAGCCAGCTGGTGGCACCTGCCTGCTCCTGGTCTCCGACAGGCCTGGATATCACTGCCAGCCATATACCCTATTTTGTACAGTGGCTTTTGGAATTCGCACTACTCACAGGGACATCTGTAATAACCCTAAATTGTCTCTGGTCCCAGACAGGACTGCAGGTCAAGCACGCTAAGAGGTCACAGGATACAGCCTTCAGATAGATGAAAGAAATACTTAAAAATGAGTAAAATGTCTGTATGTGCATGAAATAAAATACGAAGAGAAAACTTACATGAGTTTACAGTGTTTACATGTTTACATGACCATTAAATGCCAGTTTCTTGGAAACAGATTATCGGCCCAGTTGACTCAAATTCTTGGCTTCCATAATTTATTGCAAGTTTAAGAAGTTGCCAGTCTTCTTAAGATGAGGTGACTGTGAGCTGGGGAAGCAAAATATGTTCTTAAAGCACTTTGCATTCCTAAAGGGGATTGAAATAATCCTAGACCTTGTTACATTTCCATTTTTTACTGAATTAGGGACACTGTTAAAATGTGCAGCAATTAGACTTTTCTTTGCAAACAGACATGGTTCCAGAAGGAATCTTTATTTAATGTATCTATCCTCATCACTATCTGAAAACCTTTTTCTCTACATTACTTACATGTGCATTTAAATTCCATTTTGAATGGGCTTCACCAGTCTGAGAACTCTGAAGTGCAGCTACCTCTGAGGAAAAACACCTTCAAAATCTATTCAGTCCATTGCAGAGTATCAATACGGAAAAAAATTTGCTGTGTCTTGAGGATCTATTCCTGTTCTTTCAAGAATTTTTACAGGCTATGTCTTTTTGGAAATGGCATTTCCTAAAGCTGTCTGTAAAAGAAAAATCCATGGCAACCTAAAGGCATCAGTTTATCTGCTGCTTACTAAAAGGGAGCAGTGTTCCTTATAATTCCAGCATTTACAGTAAATCTAAGCTTAGGCATTGCTAAATTCATTGTTTATGTACTGATGATTTTTTTACCAAAGGAAAGTGAAGAACTCTCTGTAACTAAAATATTCCTTTGAGTGGTGTGGCTTTAGTACAAGTTGTATATCAGTTCCAGAGTATTTACTTTCTGCTGAGCGAGTGAGTGGCATGACTGATGTGACTCAGGCAATTCAGACTTCTTGGTGTGTTGGAGGAAGTAACAGGGCACAGAATTCTCTCCCTTTCTGTATGTGGAGATGCTTGGTCAGTCATCTGCACGGGAAAGTTATCGTTCTATAAATTCTTATAACACCTTGATCTATCATCCTTTTCTAATGCCTGGCTGACAGCTTACACTTAACAAGCCTTGCAAGGCAAAATTGAAACTAGTCTGGCTGTTGCCTGTTCCTTCAAACAGCATCACACCATTGTGAACCAGTATGGTTCAGCCTTGCCAGACAGCTAAGCCCCAAGCAGACAGTCTCAGTCTTTACCTGTGGGATGCAGGAGGTAATTGCAAGGGTAAAAGGGAGTGTGTTGCTTTGGGTTGGGGCAGAGGTTATTTTAGTAGCTTGTATCTGGCTGTGTTTTGGATTTGTTCAGGAAACAGTATTGATAACCAAGGGATAATGGCCAAACATTTGGCGTGCACAGAGTCAAGGCTTTTTCTGCATGTGAGGAGGCTGGAGGTTTGGATTTGGGAGGGGCCAGAGCTGGGAGAGCTGACCCCAGCTGACTCTTCTCCAGGTTGAACAACCCCAGAGATGGTGGCTTTGTACCCATGTCACAGAAAAATGGGGTAATGGGGTACAATTGCAGCTTGCAGGTAGAGACACTACAGTCTCACACAGAGAAGCAAAATGAATGGGCTGGGGGTTTTCTCTTACAGAGGAAGACAGGAACACTTGCTCCTGCCCAGAACCTAGTCCTGAGATCCCTAGATAGGGATGGTCTCTTCTTCTACCTCAGCCCTAATCCTATGATAGAAAAGACTGCCTGACCTCCCATGTAGGCATACCACGGGATTTTTCCGGGCAGTACACCCCTTAATGCCTGGCTTCAAACCCAGATCAAAACCTTTTCATCCAGCCAGTCCATGCCCAGCATCAGCTGCATGAGGCACACAACCACTCAGGGAGATAATTGGTCTGCTGTTGCTTTCTGGAGGCACTGAGAAGTACCTTGTGATCTCCTTTGGGATACCTTGTGAGGACAGAAAGAGCATTTTTGAGCAGTTATTTGTGATCCAGCCCTCTTTTGGCCTGTTTGCATGGGAGACACATGGCTGTTTTGAAAGGAGCCTGAACGGGATTTATTTATTCCTGTGGTCTCTGAAAGGTTATTGCCAGCATTGAGTTGCAGAGAACTTGTCTTGTCATGTTGTCTGAATAAAAACACTGCTTCTAAACCTGCATGACTTCAATAACCTTAGTGAAACCTTGTTGGCTTTGATGGAACAAGTGGACATGACATCAGATGCCAAAGATTTGCTTGTCATCTCCATGGTAGCCCCACTTTGGGATGCTTGCTGGGCTACAGAAATCTGTCACAGACTAATCTGCTTGGGATGTCAAGGAAGCCAGAGCTGAAGCCTTGATGTATGAATCTTCTGTGCTGATAACTCTCTGCTGAGCTTTGATGAATGCATAAAGAGTTGGCAGATGAGTGTGGTTTTTGATTAACTGTGCTAGTCTATGCACACTCAAGCTTCAGTGAGATTGTATATTGTCAGTCTGCTGTCTCCTGTGTGCTGAATTCTCATTTAAGCTTTGTATTTAACAGAAAATTTGCTTTCTCTTTCATTATAGAGTTTAAAATGAAGTTCAAATCAGATACAATTTACAGCATTATAAAGACTGGGTAATAATTTCTGTCCCTGTAACTAGCTTTGAGGTGGGATTACCTTTCATGTTTATAACTTCTCGTATTCACATTTGCATTAATGCATTTTCCTTAACAAGATGAAAATATTTCTCCACCAAGAACATCCATCTGGAGTTGTGCTCATGAATACTTTCTTCCCAGGTGTCAAGTTCCTCAATTTCTGCAAAAAAAAACGTTAACTTAGGCTTTTTAAAGGGCAACTTGGATCTAACCAAATCATTCAGACGCAGATGAAACCTTAAAAATTACTAGGAAGGTCCAAATTTATATTGCAACATGCATCCTGAGCAAGACAAACAAGCATACAGAAAATTATGTATTTCAAACCTGTAAGAGAACAGAAATAGGGCATCCTGCTTTTCTTGTAATAATGCTGCTTCCTAAAGCAGTGCCTAGAGAGCCACCAAGATGGGGAACAACTATGGTCATCATGGACAAACATTACAGGTAATGCAATTTCCATCCTGTTTTGTTTGTGGAATAAAAGCAAAGTGAGGCTGCAGGAACAAGAACAGACACACAATTTAAGAAGGAGAGAAAGCTATTAGAAAGCATCCAAAGAAGGACTATGAAGATGGTGAAGGTTCTGGAGGCAAAGCCATACAAGAAGCAGCTGAAGTCACTTGGTGTGTTCAGCATGGAGAAGAGGAGACTGAGGGGAAAACACTGCAGTCTACAGCTTCTTCATGAGGGGAAGAGGAGGGGTAGACTCTGATCTCTGCTCTGTGGTGACCAGTGACAGAACCTGAAGGAATGGCCTGAAGTTGAATAAGGGAAGGTTTAGGTTAGATGGCAGGAAACTGTTCTTCATCCAGAGGGGCTGCTGGGTATTGGAACAGGGTCTCCAGGGAAGTGGTCATGGCACCAAGCCTACTTGAGGTCAGGAAGTATTGGGACAATGTTCTCAGGTGCATGGTGTGATTCTTGTGGTTGTCTTGAGCAGGGCCAGGAGTCGGACTATGATAACCCTTGTGAGTCCCCTCCAACTCAGGGTATTCCAAGACTCCAGGATTCTATGATAATCCAAAAATAGTCAACATTGCAAGGTACAAATATCGCCCTGGGGTTCCTTGATATTTTTTTGTCATTTTCTTATCCTATATATTGAACATATTCTTATAGCCATTGATTTTAATCAAGTTTCCATTCAGTCAGTATGTCAGACTGTCTGGTACAAATCATCCTGGCCTAACTATTTTCCTGCTTCAAATTATCTGGAGTGCTTCTCAATACACTGGGATGAAACTTCTCATAGCCAACATCAGATCTCATTTTTGCAGCACATCTATGCTGACTAAAGGAGTTAATTCAGTTTTAAACAATGCTGCTGAGGCATTGTTGAGGTACCCTGTCTCTGACCCATGAGCTTGTACCTCTTCATACTTGATCTCAGCTTGTCACTGTGATGGAAGTAAAGCATTTGCCTGATAAAGAATTATATGGCTTCATCTGCTGTATTCTTCTGTACTGTCCCTTACTACTATCCATCTTTTACAAAAAAATCACTACGGAGAATTAACCCAGAGTATGCATTATTTAATAATTATTGTATATTACAATTATTCAGTAATTTTAATACATTGCCTCACTGCTCTATCTTGAAATCTTTCTGCCAGTGTCAGCTATATTTGTAGGAAGACATTTCTTTTAATTATCCTCTAATTTATTACTTTAGCTCTGTTAAACAGAATACAAAATCTAATTCAATGCAACATAAAAGTTCACAATAGAGCAATTTATTGAGGCAAGTCATCTCCATTGTATGAAACTCCTGAAAAGGAAGAGACAAGGGAGGAATATCAGGCACTGGGTTTTCCTGCCATGTTTTGCATTTCTCAGTGCACAAGTTTCAGAGAAGCCTCTCAGCCTCTTTTAAATCATTTTCATCATGATGGGCAATGGTGGCACTTACTGCCTCCACCCTTTCCTGTGCCCTTCACTGTTTCCAACCCATGCAGGACTCCAGTTAAAATTCAGAGTCTGGATGTGCTACCGGAGCTTTGCAGCTGGCATGACTGTGTGGCCTGATGTATTGACAATGTTTAAATGTTTTTATTGCCTCTGTATATCCTGTAAGCTGCTCTTCCTGCAGAAAAGCCCAAGAGGTCTTTAGGAAGAATTGGTCACAACTGACGGGTTTTGAAAACACAATTTTCACTGTCCTTTATGGGAATGGTGCCATTTACAACTATTTCTGGCAGAGTGCCCCTCTGTGCCCAACAGAACCAAGAGAAACCGATGAAGTGTGTGGCTGAAGTGTTTCTTTTATTGCTTTGGGGTCCTCACAAGTTTTGAGCCAGACATGAAGAATTAAAGGAAAAAAATTCCAAAGCCAGTTCATTTTAGCTGTGTTTGGATGACATTAAAAGGTCTGTCTCCTACTACCAAAGCTCAGTATGTATGACCTGTTTGCTCTGAACAAGTCATCCCATCTCTACTGAAAGTTGTGTGAACCATTGAATAATACAGAAAAGTCAGTGAAAAAAGGAAAAGGTGGAAAAATCCCACATATTTTAAGTAACAAAGACTCTACTTGTTCGCTTCTTTTGAACACAATGCAACATTTCCATAAACCAGTCTTCAATGATTTTTAAGTTGTCTTTCAAAGTGATGGAGTGCACTTCAGAGCACAGCCTCCCATTTTTCATCCTGCAAGCACTGCACCTGTCCAAGCCATGAGCAGTCAGCTTCTCCAGGAGAATGTAGTGGGACATGCTGTTAAAGGTTTTACTGAAGTCCAGGGCGAGAAAATCCACAACCTTTCTGTCATCCACTGAGGGGGTCAGCTGGTCACATAAAGAGATCAGGTTGGTCAAGCAGGACATGCCTTTCATAAACCTGTGCTGGCTGGGCCTGATCCCCTGGTTGTCCCGCATGTGCTGAGTGTTGGCACTCGGGGTGATCTGTCCCATGACCTTCCCAGCACTGAGGTGAGGCTGACAGGAGTTCTAGTTCCCTGGGTCATCTGATGATACAGCCCACCTGCCTTCAGATGGTTCCTTCCACCCATTTTACAAACTAATTTCATCATAGGATGAAAAGACTGCTACACTTCCACTTAAAAAAAAATTTTAAAAGGGGGCTGCAAAATAAAGGTGAGCAAAGCCCAGCATTCCACAACACCTGGTGCCAAAACCAGCTGCCCTGCCACCCCTCACAGGTGGTGTGCGGAACTGGTACAAGGCTCTCGGGACCTACAGCTACACCAGGATTTTAGGTCACATCTTGACAGATGAGGAAGACTTGCCAGGCCAAGTGAAAGCCATATCTGGTCCCAGCTTGGACCAGAGAACTTGGTTGGAAGACACTCAAATGCCAATGAGAGTAATTTTGTGTAGAGAAAAATACCCTGGTGTTATTCCCAAGTAAAAGCCTGTGCCAACACTTCAGCAAAAACCTGAGAGATCTGGGGTTTGCTGAGTACCAAATCCTCATTAAATCCTTAAAAGCACAAGTCAGGATTTTTCATAAGGTTCATAACTCCAGAGGATTAATGAGCCTGAGGTACTTCCAAAGTCCTGCTCATAATTATCAAAATATCACCTCCTATATTCTGAATTCTGAAGGGAAATATTGGTGTCTATGGTTTCAGATTGTTTTCTGTACTTTATACTGTGGGCAACAACTATTTTAGTAACTGAATTTGAAATTTTTTGTAGTCTTCTTGCTTGTCTGACAATACATCTTTTTTATACTTCTGTTCCAGCATCCAGAACAAACCCCAGATATTGCAGAAATGTGTAGGAACTCAATAGCATGAAAATCCAGGGCACATGCTTTAAGACAGTGACTAAAACTTATCTCCTGTCATAGGTCTGAACTGCTCATGCTATTATAGTCTGGGAGAAGAATTTCCAGTGCCACATATTTCGGAGTCATAAGTTGGCAGACAATTAATCCAGAAGGAAACTAAAATAGTTGTCACATTTTTTTGGAGTAAAGGCTACAGTATGTACATTGAAAGTGGCCAGACTCTAAAAACTAAATTTTATGATGGCAGGAATGGGTCCCTGTAGTTGACAAAAAATGCATTCATGTATCTTGGATTAAACCAAATCATTGTTTACAAAACAAATTAATTGTCTTGACATATATTTTCAGTATTAAATGTTTGAAGACATTTTATTTTGTGATTGGATAACTTTTTAGAGAAAATGAATTAGATTAATATCAGATGTATTCTTTAATTTATTTTGGTATCCTTTGTTGGGTTTGGTATTTATACTGGTATTCTTTCAGATATGGAGGATTGTGTTCAAATTTCAAAACTGAAAACTCCTATGTATTAAGGGATAAAAACTTCTATATTGCAGCAATCCTAGAGGGATAGTCTTAAGTGTTAAAACTGTTTTTTAATCTCTTATTTAGGACTGGTTTCAATGTACTTTCTTTCTCAGAAGTCATGTTCTAGTGAATCATAATTTTCCAAAGGAAAAAGAAATCAGCATAAATTTCTTAACAGGCCCACAAAAAAACCCCAACCAATGAGTTCTCCTGTTCAACACAGCCATGGGCCCCACTGCACAGAATTGTTTAAGGTCAAATTAACTCAGTGAGACATTTCCCTAGTTGATGTGAACCAGCACAACTTCCCTGAAGAAAACAGAACGTGTTGACTTACAGCTGCTCAGAGTGTCCATGTAAATTTTCCTAGTTTTCCACAGCAGTATTCCTTTTGATGATTTATGTTAATGACACTGCCCCAGACTGGTCTTCAAGGTGGTCATAATAGAAAATCAGGCAACAAATAACTTCTGCCATATCACAGAATAGTCTGAGTCTGAGTTGGAAGGGACCCACAAACGACCCTCATGTCACTCTGAGCTGGATGTGGGGGTCAAACCCACGACTTTGGCATTATTAGCACCATGCTCCAACCAACTGAGCTGATCATATGAGATCTACTGTAAAATCTCTCAGATTAAACAGCCCACACAATGGATCCAGCTCCTCGTCCTCCACGCTCTTCAGCAACATTCAGTAGCAGATGCTTTGAGCTGAGTGCAAAGATAGTCCTTCAACAGATGTGTCACTCCCTTCTTGGCTTTCCAAGAAAATCTCCACAAGGCTCTTCCTACACTTTGCAAATGTCCTCCATAATGTTAAAAACAGTTCATAATAGGCTGAGATAAAAGTGGTTTTGCAATTTTGAAAGAAAATATAGTTCCTGCCTGTTCTTATTCTCTGCTAATCCATTTCTGTTCTACTAAAAGTTTGGAGCCTGGCAGCAGTGGGAAGGGGTGTGTTCCTGCTCTGGGCAGCTGAAACCTTTGGGGAAGAGAGGGGACCTTCCACCTGGGAAACAACTAGACCTCGGCAGTTCAAGGGACCTTCTGGTGAATACGACAAAGGTAAAAAACTCCAAAAACCCGGAGTGCAAAGGAGCCTGCTACACCTTCCACTACTTGCAACTGGTACTGTTGCAAAATAATTAAGAATTAATATTCCTTTTATCTTGAGTACTTTTTCAGAAATTTTTTTTTTCCTGCAAAACACCTACCTCTGAAGTAGTTCCATCTGTAGGTGGGAAAAAAATGGGATCTATTTATAAATAACTTTAAAATGAAAAGATAAATTCAAGTTTGTAAAGATTTATTTAAATTTAATGTTCCTTTAAGTTAAAATGGTAAGAATAAGTACATATTTGCTTAACAGATCTTGGCTTAACTCCCATCACTTAATGAAAGAAGATTGGCAACCCTTCACTTTAATATTTGTCTCGTTCATGAAGAAGCACTGGGAGAGTGCTGTTCAACAGGATAGGAAACCTGTGGGAAGCAATTTACTATAGTATATGGATATTGAATAAAATAAAAAAATTTACATTGTGTTACCTGAAACTTTGTGACCATCTGATCCTTAAAAAAGAAAGGAAAATATAGTTCAGAACTCAGAAAAACTTTGCAAAATCAGTTGAAGATGACTAGATGGAAAATAACATTTTTTTCTTATCAGCAGACTCTGAAAGGCTGTGATTGTTTAGTTCAGGAGGAAATTATTAAGAGGGGATATCATAAACATGTATAAAGTAAAGAATCTTGAAAAAAAAAATCCAGCTTTCAAAAGCATGTCTTGGGCCCGAAATTTCAGACTACTCGAAGAGGGTTTATACATACACATATAAGCAACACAGGAACATTCAGGGATATACTGGGTAACACATGTTATCCTGGAAAGGGAATGAAATCTGGCCTTTAGAAAAATGAAGAAAACCTGTAGGAAAGAGAAGGAAATATACACAGTTTTACCCTACTGCTTTTGCCTATTGCTGGGTGAATTACCCTTTTTTTTTTCTTTTTCCCCAGCTATTTGTAGTGACAGCATACTGGACCACTTGACATGTAGTCCTGATCGAAACCAGCAATTTTCACCTTCCTTTCATGATGGCAGCACCCAGTCAGATGCTAAATTTTACTCACCTTTGCATTATTCCACTGCACAAACATGTTCTGGATTACAAGGCATACAATTCTTCATCAAGTTGATAGATTTTCAGTGTGGACTACCCTTCAGGGTAGCTGGTAGGATGCCAGCTGGCTCTTCAGTCTGCAATTGCTTCACATTCCAGTAGCAAAGCACTCCACTATTCCTCAACAAGCATGGCAAATCCATTATTTGGGATTCTGCAATAATTTTAACGTTTTTTACCCCTTAATTTTTAGCTCTCATTTTATTTAATTTTGTTCTGTTCAACTTTCTGTTGCTTAGGAAATTTTCATGTTTCACTTGCTTTTTCGAAATCTGCATCAGCTTTCTGCTACCTCAGTTTAGGCTGGTTTCTAGTTTCAGCAGTCTGGACCTTTTCATTTCCATCCAATGAAAGACAATTAATTCAATAATAGTAGAATAAAGCATATTTCAAAGATCTAGCTTAAGCTGTTTAAAAATGAAATTTACAGGGATTAGTTACATTGGCGTCACAGATACGGGACAGGGTAATTTTGACTTGCTTGTTGCAACACAGATTTCACATCTCATCAGCTCACTCCTAGAAGCAGCTTTGTGCTAGGAAGTGACCAGCTTGAAACATTCAGGCCTGTTTCTTATTACTTCAGGAGCTGACTAGGAAGTGCAGTCAAGATACTTTCATTTGTATTAATTCCTGTCATTCTGCTGTTCCTGCTCCAGGCAATCCCTAGAAGCAGGTGTGATACAGTCTATTCTTTGATATGAACTGGATCATAACTGCCAGGATGTGATAAAAACTCTTCCTTCTCTCCTAACACCTATTTCAGTGAAGTTTTTCCTCGTTTTATCTACCTTAATGGCCAATTACATATCAGACAAGTTAGAGGAAGGATAGAAAGGAAGGGAGGCAGGGAGGAAGGCAGGCAGGCAGGAAGGAAGGAAGGAAGGAAGGAAGGAAGGAAGGGTGGAAGGAAGGGCAAACTAAAAATTGGCTGATTACCTCTTTGCCACCTTTCAGGATGATCAGTCATACAGCATCTAAGAGAGGCATAAAGGTTACAGAGGTTAAGAGATAACTGACCCTTGGGCGCAGCATGTCTGAATGTAGTAGAAGCAGTAAAACTAACGCAGACTTCTCCTTAAAGAAGTATGCCATTCCACTGAAGATCCACAGCAAATATTCTGGCCTGGGATTCCTGCCTTGATAAAGATCAAGTAGGAAATTGAGATCCTCAGCTGTTGTGAAATGGCACAACACTACTCACTCTGTCCCTCCATTTCTCTCTCTCTCATTTTTTTTCTTGTTGCATGGCTTAGTTCCTTTCTCCCAACTTTTCCCATATTGTCCAAATCCCTGTATACTGTATCAAATTATTTTTTCTGACTCTATCAAAAAATTCAAGCCTTCTTAAAGGCTAAAAAATAATTTCTTTACAACATGACTTACAAAAAAAATCTATGCTGACCTTCCTTGTTTTTAAGATAGTTGAGTATCAAATTCTTTTTGTTTACAATTTCAGTAGGCTTTACATAGAAGGAAGTCTTTATGGAAGACTGTTATAAAAAAAACGAGAACTTTTCCTTCCCCTAGAACCATAGCCCACTTAAACGATAGGTTAGACACCTATATTGACCAGAGAGGTAACATTGTGCTGGAGTTCCTTGAGTTTCTTAAGGACTCTTGGATGAGGACCGAATAGCTTTTTTCTTGCAACTATTTTCTAGTTTCTTCTAAAACTTTTTATTTTGGCAGGTCAGTTTAAGATGATCCCTAAGGCTCATCCCTTGTTTAAAAAACACACACTGAGATGTCAGTATGGAAAACACACCCAGGTTCTCTGAAATGAATTTTGATGCAAAGAATTTAGGTTTCTGTTGTGGTGTTACCTTTCCTGAGTACTCTTTTTGCACTTCATCTAATAACCCAATTCTCCCCTTGGCAGGCATCTTGCTTCTGAAGTGTTCAGAACATTTATTTTTGGTTTTATGCCTTAAGTGAGGTTCCTCTAAATTGTTTTTGGCTTGTTCTATTATGGTTTAATATTTCATTCATCCATTTATTCTGTGAACTGCTTCATTTTCCATTGACTAACCCCTGAACTTGCTGATAGCTTATGAGGCAGCAGTAAAACTGAAGGACTTGCAGGTCATTTCTGTATGGAGCAGAGAGTAGAAAGAGCAGAATGACATTATTTTCTTACTGTAATTTACACCCTGTGCTTGAAATGATGAACATGTCACTAATCCACCAGACAGAGGCACAGTATATTTCAGGTTGGAGAGGACACCAGGAGGTACCCAACAGAAGGGTCAGCTCTGAGGTCAAAATGGATTGCTCAGGGTCTTATCCAGCCCAATTTTAAATACTTCCAAGCATGGTGACTGGAACCTCTCTGGGAAACCTGTGTCTGACTGTCCTCAGGGGGAGAATATTTTTCCCTGTATGCAGTTATAACATCTTGTCCCCTGTCCTCCTGCCATGAAATTTGATAATCCCCATGCAGGCAATGGGAAACTGCCAGTAAGTCCCTCCCCACAAAAGTTCCCTCATATCCAGGCTGAAGAAGGTCACTTCCTTAAGCCTTTTCCCATACGTCATGTGCTCCAGCCCTTTGACCATTTCGGTGAACAGTCTCAAGTTTTCCAATGTCTTGTTTGGACTCTGTCCAATATGTCTGAGTCTCCTCTGGGGAGCCCAGCACTGGGCCCAGAATGCCAGATGTGTGCTGCCAATACCGTGCAGGGAAGGATCACCCTCCTCAGCCCACTGGCCACACTCTGCCTGATGCAGAGCAGGAGGCTGGTGGCCTTCCTCGCTGCAAAGACACCCTTCTCCTCACTCTTCCTTCTTCCTATGCAGACACTGAAGATGTATAGAAATAGCTGCAAACGGGCCAGAGTGGTGAATCAGTGCCTTTTCCACTTGCACAAATGAAGTGCCTTGGAGGAAGGAGAAATTCACCTGCTGAATCACTTATTTCTAAAAAGAACGACATCAAACTAACTAGAAGCGTTTTGGTTTTGTTTTTGTATTTTTTTAAGATGTAGCTGCTTATTCAGCACTGCTGTAAGAAGTTTCCTTTGGAACAGACCGTTGGTGCAATGTTGTATAAACTGTTTTTACCTTCCAAACCCACCTCAGTCCCCTGTGCCAGGCTCTCACCAGGGTCTAGTCCACAGTACCACCTAGTGGGAAATGCTGATATGACCGTGCCCATCCCAAAAGCACTCTGAAAACATTCTCATTTCTTCCCGATCTCAGCAGCTAAAGTGTATGAAAATCCTCTTAGGCATGGCAGTAGTACCATGCAGGATTGCATGAGGAGTACTCACCTTGCCAGGGGCTGAGACGAGTGAGACAGGTCTGACAATGAAATTGCCTCTCTGAAGCATTTCATAAGCATGATTACTAATTACTTTTTCCAAGGCTGATCTGTTAGTAAGAATCCATATTTGCTGCTCTGAAAAATTAAGTGGATCTAACACTGGGGGAAAATGATGAAGAATATATCTAAGACTTCTTCTAAAGAGAGCTGGGGCAGCTTGCTGTCTCCTGAGATGAAAAGTCAGCATTCTGACACTTCTGTAGAAACTGTTCCCAGTTTGAGAACACAAGTCTGACATCCACATAGGATATCTGCTTACTGCAGTTCAGGTAACTTCCTTTACCGGATCACCCAGCAGGAATGAACACCAGACAGGGTATTTACGCTGTCCAAAAAATGACATGTGCTCTCAGTTAATTTATGTATTGGACAAGACACCGCAATGCAGATGGCTTTCATGAGGAAGACATAGAATTGCAGCGTCTTAACACAGGGTGAATACCCAAATTCTAGCATTGACTAGCCTGTCATACCTACACACCCATTCTAGAACTAGCCTGAGCAAAGAGCTCTGGATATTCTATTGTGATTACTTATGCGTTAGAGTTAAGCCAAAATAATTCAACTTTAAAATAATAGGAAATAACCACCACCATTTCCATAAAGATCATATCATAAGAACCTTTCCTGAGGCACATCATAGCCTATATTAACAGTAATTGATGTGAAGCTGTTCAAAGAAGTAACACCAATTTTGCTCCTTGATTTTCTAAAACAGGACAGTGAAAAGTCTTTCTGTTTGCACCAAACATACAGAAAGTGAAAAAACCCTCCTGCTTTCTAGGTATCTTAGATAAAGGTTATGACAACTAGGAGGAAATCTAGATCTTAAAGACTGGCAGTTCTTAAAACACATTCATTAGGTGAGCTCTGCTGTAAGAGCTTCAGTATCTGAAATAAAAAGCAGATGCAGGAGATGGACTTGATTTATGCAGCCTCACCCACTGGAGGCCATGAACTTCAAGTGAAGGAGGACGGCCTCTAAGATAGATGGGTGTCCAGAGAAGCTTCTGACCTGTGAAGAACTCCAGTGCACTGACGAAACTGCACACCTTCAAAGAAGAACAGCATAAGAACTCACAGAAGCTGAGCTTGTCTTCTCAAGAGTGACCCACTTTATTGGTCTTCAGACTCTCTCCCATCTAGTTTCTCCTTCACACCTTTCATTTTCAAGGGATTAAGAATGTAAAAATTAAAGGGAATCAAAAATGTCTATGTAAAACTTCATCTTGAAATTTCTAGTCCTAGTAAAGGCTGCATATTTTTATTATAGTAACCAATATTAAGTATAATTTATGCAAACTCATTTTTGTTGTTGAAAGACAGTCTATCAGTTTAAGAACTCATATAATTCATAGTTGATGCTTTTGTGCATTGAGTTCAGGTTATTCCCCCTTCAGCTCTAACAATGATAGGGGACAAATTACTGCTGTTCTGAGTATTGGCCTCTGAAAGCTGAAATAAAGAAACAGAGAGGAAGACAATTTGCATCACCAGTTCTATTTATACTCAGCATAACTTGCATAACTTGCCTTCCACTGCAGCATTTGGATTTTAGTGTAATTCTAAAAAATTTCTGGGAAAAAACCTCAAGTCAACTTGACTTAGCACTAAAACATGTGAAGTATTCTATCAACATCATAGGTCTTGTTTCTGAAAGGCTGTTTAGCCCAAATAGAAAGAAGTGAATCTGACTTTTCAACATGTATTCTTCTGTTTGGGCACACAGCACACTCTGTGTCAGTAGTCTTGCAGTGAATTTGCTAAATGCACCAAACAGCATGTCTTCCAACAAAAGACAGCATCAGTATCTCACAGAAACTTGAATGCTATAAGATGTAAAAGGAAGAAACTGCTCCTTTTCAAATTTAAAATAAATGCATTTGTAAAAAAAAAAAAAATTAAAGACATTCAGATATTACTGCATAATCATTTTCAAAGGTTTTGTTATTCTTTTAAGGTTTTTTCACTTTGCATTTTGTCACTTTGATTTGTTGATAACAATTTGCACTTACTGAAGATTTGCCTTTCTCAAGTCTTCAAAAGAGTGTTTACAGAGCAGTAATGTGCGCTTTCTAAGATCTCTTTATGTATCTCTTTTTAGTCTTACAAGTTCCTATACCCTTGAAACTGAATAGCAGAACAGACTCTTTCAAACCCTAGTCAGACCATTAAGGCATTTCTGATGTTTTTATTTCTTATGTTTTCCAATTCATACTTCTCAAAGGCCTATGCATGTGATACAGCTGCACTTTGGTGGTAATAAAAACTCTACAGTTCTGTTTTTACTGCCAAAAATATAATTCCTATGATCTAGAGCAGCAGTTACCTATAGTATCTTTCATTTAGATTACAACATTGGGTAGAAAGAATGCACATTATACAATGCAAACAGACAAAACGTATCACATGGAACACATGGTAAGTAATTTCTTTTTCCTTTTTAGGTCACCTGGGAGCCATCTAAAACATTAGGATTATAATTCCAGTTATGAGAAGAAAAAAATAGTGAATCACTTAAACAAAATAAGTATCAAACATACTGCTTAATACACTGCAAGCATAATATAGAGCTCCCAAGGTTTGGTAATTTTTTGTGATGATAACATTGCATAAATAAAAATCTACTAGATTTCAAGCTGAAAAATTAGCTTGACATTTAAATCAGGTTTTTTCCTGTGCTGAAAAAAATAAAGACATCAAAGACACCTCAGAAGAGAGAGCCTTACGCATCTGTAACGAAGATCAGCCTCAATGGGCTCCCATGGGACTTCTGTCCAAATAAAAATATAACTCAAGGCTCTAGTTATAGCTAAAAATTAAGAAGATTGGGTTTTTTTCATATCACTCAGGGAAGGTCTTACAAAGGGCAGAAGCAAACAGACAGTTCTAGAAATGTGAAGGGGTTCTAAACTTGAGAGGACAACCAAACAAATTAAGATTCAATCAAGCTGGCTAAGAGAAGGCTCTGACAGAAATGCGTGAATGCATGTCTGAGAACAGAACTCCTGATGCTGTGAGCTCAGAAATATTCTACAGTTCCCAATCTCTGGCAGTAGTGGATGACAGAAGAGGTTACAAACCTCCAGAGATAGGCCAGTTCTTAGGGGTTAAGATACAGACAAGTCATCAGTAAGAAACTGAATCAGTTCCTGACCCTGAAACAGAAATACACTGTGGTAGGTCTTGGAGGAGTCTCTTTTGTTCTTTATGATAGGATCAAGTAAGACTAAACATTTAGCAAGAGGAGACTTGAAAGGAGAGACTTTAAATAATAACCATATTTCTCTTGGCAATATGGAAGGTATTTTGAAGCTTACAAAGAGGAGAGAAAAAAAATTAAAAACCAAAACATGGAAATCCCCAGATTATTCTACTAATGATTCATTTTGGGATTTCTACCACTCACTACAGTAGACTTTTATTTCCCATTACAAACAAGATGGGTCTTCAATGCCACCTACACCTCTGGTCTTTACTTTCTATGCAAGATAGATTAAAAGAAGATGTATCATTTTCCAGACATCTTTGTCCTAACAGGTAGTTATCTGAACAGCAGAGTATCTGTATTTCTCTACCTGCCCACAAAAGAGAAGCTGGAATTCATAAGAGCCAGTACACTGACCCCTCAGTTTGAAATATGTAAGAGCTGAAATTCAGTCTAGGTTATGAAAATGTTGGATCCAAAAGGAAAAGTTGCAGCATGTTCTTTACATTTGCCTATGAGAATTAAAAGTATGTCCTCTGCAAAACTTTTCATCTCTGAGGAAGTCTAGTAGGGCAGAATATTTTCTCTGGACAAGCCACCCACTAAATTCTCACTGAGCTTGTACACAGATTTACACAAGTGCTTTTGTTCTGATGGAGACTTCATAATTTTCCCCCAAATTTTCTTCAGAGACAGTTTTTTTCCAAATTTGCTAACCTTTTACTCTCCCAAGAATCAGAGTGAAATATATAAAGGAAGATGAGGCAATTATCTGAAAAGTATTGTCTATTCTGCTTTTAGACAGGATTCAATTTTAAAAATGTATGTTCAAGTATATCAAATTTTGTAGGACAGCTTTTAATTAGAAGAACAACTAAAATGGAAAACTTTCCGAATAGAAACAAAAGACCAAGTTTGAGGCATGAACAACAGAGAAGAAGTGAGAAAAATACTTCCTTCAGGAAGCTGACCTGCAGATGGGGCCAATCTTTTCTCTGCTTTCCTTCTCTCTCCCTCAAACCATCAATGAAAAGTATCAGGAAAGTGAAACATACTCTTAATTTAAAAACTATTTCAAAATGAATATAAAATCTAACAGATACATCAGAGCCAAAGCATCTATTTTGTTTTCCAACCAAACCACGTGCTTTGCCTTTGGGTTTTAAAAATATCATCACGAGGTGTGTAATTTCACTTAAAAATTAGACACTTTCTATTGATATATTGAGACATCAGTAATGCTGCTTCTGACTGGATTTTAGGATTTTGTCTAATTGCACTCCAATGCTATGACAGCATCCAAACACAATACATCACAAAACAGTGAAATCAAACTTGGGTATCCTCCACTAAGAACAAGATTCCAGGCATTTCTCATGTCACAGAACAAGAGCACTATTATATCCCTCTGTCTTTTCTTTAACAACTGGATGGAAATCTCTATTTTGTTTTTGTCTACGGAATTGTTTGGCTATTGCAGGCCTTTATGTGCACATGTTTACTGGAACTTAGTACAGTTTCGTAATTTTTTTTTTCAGTAACTTCTGGATAACACCCATGATAATAATCCAACTTTGTAACTCCACATGAATTTGTAATTCCACATGAAGTTCATCAAAGTCCTATTATTTGCAACCTATACAAAGAAATATAAGTACAAGAAAAACAAGTCATTAAAAGAGACTGAAACATTTATCCTGATTCTTATCTTCAAGTAAAACATTAAATTTCAGTTATAAAAGGTAAGTTTTAAAATTTTATTTTATTAAATAACAGACACAAATGAATAACAGTATCAAAAGGATAATGAAAAAAAATCAAAGAAAAAATGCTGACTTTGAATTTTATTCAATATTCCTGAGCAAACCGGAAGAGATTTCAACAACTTCAAGAAAGAAATACAGCACATTACAATCTAGAGAAACAATCCAAATTAGCAGTTTGCTAAAGTTAATAGTGCCATGTTAATTTTTACAGTATCCCACAAAGATACACTGAAGTTCTATCAAGTAAAGTTATTTGAATACATCTTAAAAAAAACCCAGGAATTAATAAACCACTGCTTTAAAAATATAAAATCAATGAATCTAAAGTTCTTTTTTAGTAACTAAGAAATTAGATGTTTAAATATATCTTAACTTCACAAGTTAATGCAGATTTCAGATTACTGATTTTTTAAAAATAAAGCGGCACCACACTGAATCCATTGATCTTGTTTTCCTCCACAAGGTACATCAATATTTGTCACCACACGGTCTCTCTCCACACTGGTGTAGACTGGTAAAGATATGCATTCCTCTGGAGAATACGGACCACATGCATCCTGTCAACAAACAAGCACCTAGTTATCATGTAAAAAGACAACAAAACATGATAAAGCAATAATCTCCACTGGTATGGTATCTGAAGTTAAGATACAGTTTGGACACTGCAGCCTTGGACAAGAAAGTCTTCATTCAGGACACTTCATTCTCTCTTAAGGAGAAGGATTACCAATGAAGCAGAGACTTCAGAAAAATTGCTCACTCTATAACTCCACCACCAGGAAGTAAATAACAGGGGTGACCCTATGAACTACACATAAAAATCTTCATTCAGCTATAACCCTCCCAAAAAATTACGCATCCAAAGGGTCTGTGAAGCAGGCTAAGGGAAGTGCTGATCAGTTTCCCACAGGGAGAAAGCTGCTCAGGAGTGCCTGTGCTGTAGTGTAGGGAGCAGCTACCCTGGCAGGCCAGAGTGCTGGGGTGCCTGTGCCCTGGCAGACCCTATTGCCCCCTCCATTCCTGCATCCAACCCTGTCCTCCTGCTATGGCACAGCTCCTGGTGTGATCTGTGATACCTGCAAAAATCATACTGCAGGAATTACAATCCCCAAAATCTTACCCCACACATTCCAGGCTGCTTTTTTGAATTGCTCCTCTCTCCTGTCTGTACTACAAACTGCCTTGGATGCAGTTTCTCCCTAGGGCTTAGCACGGGCATTGTCCATAGTTGTGACCACAGAATTGAGCCCAAAGACTCTGTCTAGACTTCCTATAGCACTTAATTTCAAGACATGATGTATTTAGTTACTACAAATAGTTCAGGGTTTGATTCAACTGATATATATTAAGCATGTTTTCCATCACACTCTAAATGTCCCTTCCTGTCAACAGGAAAATGTCAGATTTTCAAGAACCAAATAACAAAGCAGAACACTTGTCAGAAAAGAATTTAAAATAAAAATGAGTGTCATTTTAACTCAAATCACATCAAATGTGAGTTAGTGATGCTCCAATATTAGAAAATAACTAAAAACAGGAAAAAGGAAACATGCAAATAATAACTGTTTCAGGCACTTTGCCTTGCATGTGAAGTGTAAAGCCATTACTGAAGAATGTTGTTGTTCCTTTTGAAAATCAACTTCCCCTGTCTTTTGGACAACAGTGTTTCAATCCTTGCAGAAGGTCTATGTGTGGTAATATCTGCATAAAGTAACTTAATAATCAGTAACTCAGTTGTTCTCAGAGGGATTGTACTTACTCCATTTATCCCTTGGTTAACACTACTGAAGAAGACAAAATGCAGGCCAGACTCAGAGAAAAATGTTAATCAGAGAATTTAAGTTTTGCCAAAGCTGGGAGCCAGAAGCTGGACAGTTTGCCTTCAAAGACCTGTTTTTTTCACTTTTGAGGGACAAAATATCTGTTCTTGTGCCTTTCTCAATCCCACTGATGTTTTAAGGAACCACATTATTGGACAGTTAAAGCCATTCTGTGGAAGTCTTTTTGAGTCACAAATCCTGATGTTCTTGGCTTAAGTGCAGTCCAAAAGTTCTCTCTGTCAGACTGCCTCACACAGTTCCATTCCTGTCAGTGACATGCTTCACAGCATGGGATCTATCACTGGATTAAAACTGGAAAGGACCTTCACAGTCTAATGATAATAAGCATAATGTTAGTAGCTCAAAATACTCTGTTTAGAGCACTGCAGGATTTTGAGAGGCTTCTCTCAGAGAAATCCTATGGGCTACTTTAAGTTTGGTTGACAATTACTTCAAAGCATTACATTATACATATACTTTTGCTCACTAGATTTCAAAAGATGCATGTATGGAGAAAAGAAAATAAATTCAAAACCTAAGAATACTAAGACAATATATTCAATTTTATGCACTCTTCTCCTAAAGAGAGGTAATGAAATTAAGGGAAATGCATGATACCCAATTCCGCTTTGGTTTCTGAGCACAGTATTTGATTATAGTCAATTTTTACGGTGATTGTAAAACAACTCAAGGGTAGACCAATTCAGAAAAAATTCTCCTTAGAGACACTTTGTATTTAAAATCTGGGCAGTTGACAAGTTATGACCTGTGTTTTATAAGAATTGTATTTTTTTTCCAACACAAAGATGTCCATTAGTATGGACATCTTATATGGACATAAGGACATATATGGTAAATATAAGTACATTTGAAAAAGTTTAATTCATTGATTATTGAAGTATCTCATTTTTTAATTTTATACATAAAAAACTCTGTTGATTTCACATATAACTTTTGGATCCTACCTTTGGAGTTTAAAAAAATAGTCTTATTCAGAAAAATACTAAAAAATCTGTTTTATTTTAATCAGAAGATGAATGTCTTTGAGAACAATGGGAGGACTACTTTGAATTCTCCTTTAAAATGAGTTTCCATTTGTTGCTACTATAGAAAATCACACATACTACCATCCTCCACCATCCACCACTGAGCCAATATATTAGAATGTCTGGCAATTCTGTATTTATCCCGTGCACCACCTCTCAAGTAAATTAGAAATCTGTTTATTTATCTGAAAAAACCAAACCCTGTAAATACTGAAAAACTGAAAAATCTTTCACTGGTCAACTTTGTAAGAGGCTTTGTGATTTTTTTTTCTTTTTTTTTTTTTTTTGTTCTTTTTCGAAAATTTCCAGTATTTTCTTTCCTAACCAAGCTGGGAGCAATGGTGCAAGATGGTGGCTAACATTTACTTCTGTGTTCAAGGTCTAAATCCATTGACCTTTATCCTTCTAATGCTGTTACTATAATATAATGCTATATTTCCCCTGCTGGAAATAAAAATGAGAGAAAAAGAAGCTGGGATACAGCAGTGTGTTAGCAATGGAGCTTCTTGCACAATATCTACCACAATTTACAAAGGTTATCATAGTGGTCTAGGCTGTCTCTAGAGTCACACCTGGACAGATTTATCCCAGCTATCTTCTGGTGAAATGGGCTTCCTAAATGTAGGTGGGATGAATTCTATAGTAAGTAATTTATCAGTTAAAAGACACATCCTTGAATACATTCTACGTGACTTCTTGCGTTATCAGAGATTGCTATGACAATTGGAGGGCAGAAGCAGTAACAGTTTTTACTGTTTGGACTGCTTTGCTTTCATCTTAAAATCTGCAAGCACTGGCATTTTTTAAATTAGTTTAAGTAGGAGAAAGGCTTTCTTTGCTTACAGCTTACATCATATCCTTTCTTTTTATATTGCCTCTGCATTTTACTTTAATATTTAAAATGCAAAGAAAATATATTCTAGGAATGAACTTCCAAACATATCTATACATTTACTAAATATATGTTTGAAAATATGTTAATGTTTTTAAAAGACAAAGGAAAAAAGGTATGACTGAAATAAAGCCATTGCTTTCAACTAAGCAATATGAGCTAAATAATATTAACAAAATTACAATAAGTTTCTGTTTTAAGTAAAGTAAGTAACTGCTTTTCCTAGATTGGGATTTTTATTTTGAAACAAAAAGAAAACAGGTCAGCAACATCATACTGAAAAGCTACTACAACGAAAAAACCAAATTATGGGTCTTGAAAGTTTAGGGCTTTTAATAATTTAGTACCTGTGGAATCCAGGCCATGTAACAAGGGAGAACAGATGACACACTGGGAGAATCATGCAGATTTTCTGAAAGTCGATTTCCATCGAAACAACACCCTTCCAGTTGTAAGCCACTGATCTGCCATGGAAATATAAAGTATTCAAACATAAATAACAGACTTAAAATGTCAATAATGATTATACTGTGCTTTAATAACTGATGAACCTTTTTACTGTGACCAAATTTTTAAATAACAGGAAATTAATTACTGTTATGTTCTTTGTGAGAATAGGAAACATGATTTAAAAGCAAGATCTGGACCACACTTCACTGTGAACTTCCTCTGATTTGGATTCACATTCTTTGAAACGTCAGAGAAAAATACCTGTAAATGTCACCAATTATGAAACTGCAGTTGCCTGGCATTAGATTAATGGAATTATGATGGCAACAGCCAAGTTCACAATCATTACCATGTCTAGAAGAAGAGAAGAACAATCACTGCAATAAGCATGACTTCCTGCTTGGAAGTCTGAGCACAGCTTTCAAAGAATGGAATGTGCAACTACACAGCTTCAGCAGAGGCAAACAAAATATACTGAAATAATATGAGAGAAAATTTTATTTAACAATCTCAAGATTTCTTACATATACTGTTGTGTGGCAAAAAGATAAATAAGAACCAGAGATGCTTCTTTAAATAACTATGCAATGCTTCATTTGCAACTTGTTTCAAGTGTTTTCTTTTAATTAATTTCAGCCTCTGAATTACATGTTTTATTTTCTCTTCTCCCTAAGTTAGTGACATCTATTCTTGATTCCTTAAAAAAATTCCAGTATTTGTTGATTGTTTTATTTTCCCCAGTACAAATACTACTAGTATAATAATAATAATAATAATAATAAGGATAACAACAATAGTATTTTTTGCCTGCTGAAGCGAGAACTTCAGTTTTAGGAGTGATAAAACTTAACTCAATAATAACTTTCATGAAACTTTTCAAAAGGCTAACTCTCCAGCTGAAGCAGATCTCTAACAGAAGCTACAATCTGAAAATCATCTGTCTGTTATAGTATCATACTAAAGCCCTGAATTAAATTTATCATATTGAGGTTGGCTTTCACCAAATGGAAGGTTCATAAAGCAGTGCTGGAATTAGAAAATACAATGATGCTGGAAACTAGATGAGTGATCACATAAGCAAAATGGAGAAAAAAATGTCATTTTCTAATATATTTTCCCTTGCAAGAAATTTTGACACATCTATCAGATTGCAAAAAGGTGTTGAAGTATGATGTTACAATGAAGATCAGTATCATGGAAGATATAATGGATATAATTTCCTTAGGTAAGTTTTAGTGTTCTAAATTTATTTATTTGACACGAAAAGATGGAATTAAACAGTAACACAATGGCAGTTACTGTCATGCTTCAAAAGCAATGCTTTCCTCCCAAGTGTTAGGGGCTTTTCATTAATAATATATTAACTGTAAACTAGTAAGATTACATTTTGCATTTTTAATATCTAATTATTCTTTTTATTATAGACAGGCATTACACTCTTCAAGAATTTGCTTCTTTAAACTTGTACTTTTTACGCTGAACTGGGGACTCTTCCTCACAATGTGTAAGATGCAGATGTACATATGCTAATATTAAAAAAAAATGTTATAAAACATGGAACTTAATAAAGACATTGAACAAAGCTGTGTGCTTGGACAGACAGTGACCAGAGAACTGACTGTTCTTTGAAGCAATCTGTGTTTCATACAGACTAGGACTTACAGTGAAATCACCAAATAACCTGAACCAAAACAATCTCAAATGGAAAGTTCAGAGTAGACTTTTTGTCGAACTTTCACACAAATTTTAGAAAGATTCATCTCCTATGTTATTCCTTCTGTCCTTCTTGCTTTCTGCAGGGAATATTTTTGGGGACCATAGTTTAATAAATAATGCTGGCAAAGTTATTGCATGAAGAGTGGTCTGATGAAGAGGTTTTAAAGTTTGTTGCTAGGGTGTTCAAAGGTCTGGCCACCCTGAACATCTCTGCAAAAAATTTCTATAGAAGTGGGTCACCTAATTGAAAAAATAATACCATTTGATCTCCTGGAAAACTTCAACCAATAGTAGAAACTCCTTTGAAGATTAAGACCAAATTTTTACTTTCATTTAATATTAGAAGACATTAAGAGAAAAACCCCAACAATACGAGAACAATGTACTTTCCAATACCACTTGGCTGAGTACGCCCATAGCCACGTTTTCATTCCTGAAATAAACAGTATAGAGAAACTACAAGTACTATGAAAGACATGAATTTCACAGCATCTGTAATATCATCAAAGTATCTTGGAAGCTTAGCAGAGAGTAATGGCAGAAGTTGACCATAATTTTTAAATTCTTAAAAAGAATTTGGCAGCTCACAGCTATTGGTACTAGTTTTGGTTCAAAAAAGTTATTTTTACACATTCCAGACTATGTTTCTTTAAAACACCTTTGTAGAAAATGTGCTGATACCACGATCCAAAGCATGTCAGTTTCCAAATTTCAAATCCTCAGCATAAGATTTTCCTTTACTAATGAATGCCATAATTTTCCATGACATGACGCAAAGTGCAGCAGACTTCAGGAAGTCATATTTTCACTTCATTACCTCTACAGGCCTCCATCATTAATTTATTGATATTTCAGGATGGAGGTATACTGTAAAAAAAGACCTCTCAGGATGCCTTATAATAATATATCATCAGTTGCAAGACTATAGTTTTGATATTAATACTCATATTGTGCATTTGATAATTTCAATAATTTTTTATTTTTCATTAGGTACATTAAGTTCTACCCAAGGTCATATTACTTCTACGCAATAAGTCTCTTGCCGTGTTTCTTCCTTTCTTTCACTCTTTTCTACAATACAGAAAATGGAATGCCAAAAGGAATGACTTTCTGCTTTCGTACAACAGCACAATCAGTGCACAAAGCAAACAGAAGCAATGAATTTGCATATCAATATGTGATTACAGTGCAATAGCCATACATTTTCAGTACCTTTTGTTAAAGCAATCTGGAGTGATATTAAAGAAGGTGTCATTTCATACAGATTGATTCTAAGTGATACTGAAGAAGGTGTAATTTTATACAGATTGATTCTAAATCAAATATTCATCACACCCCACTAGAGGAGATCCACTCCACATCATACATCTAAACCATCACCTGAATTAACAATGATAATTTAACATCTGAGTTGATAATTCATACAAGACTAAGGTGTGTTCTTGGCCTGATTTAGTATTCCTCTGCCTACTTTGTAGTTTCACTGACAGTTCAAGCACTGAATGCTTCTAACTTGCAGATGATCACAGGGTAAATTATTTGTATTTTTAGGCATAGAAAGATCAACTATCTACAACTGCTGAAGCTTGATGCCATTTTTTAAAATCATGGCAAGACTGAGAAAGCATGATGATAAAGACATCTCCTTCCTCTTTTCCTTATCACAGAAAAAATTCTAAGCCATCAAAACCTTTTAAAATTGAAAGTAAGAAAAAATCTTGAAGAACATGCCTTCAAAACCATGACTGACAGTTTTACTACGAAAGTTATATGAAGTATGTGTGACTATCAGGTTTAAATTCACCTGCGTTCCTACTTGTGCCAGTCCTTCAACAGAGACATTCTATTAGGCTTTTAAATATTTGTTGATTCAGGGACTTGGGCACAACTCTCCCAGACCCTGAAACAGAGTCCCCCAACTCTGTGAGTACAGAATCAAGTCCCTCGGTGGAGTTAGTTACATAAAGTGAAACAACATCATTAGCATCAATGGAGATTGATAAACCTCAGAACAGCCTATACCATGGTCTGGTTCCTGTAGGGGAGTCTGGTAAACTACAATTTCTGATTTATGTAGGATAAAACAAGGTCCCAGCTACCTCACCACAGTATGTGTTTAAGGACTAATCTATTCTGCTGATTGAGTTTTTTTGTTTTGTTTTGTTGTTTTTGAGTTTCCACTCAGAATAGCTTCCCATTCAACAAGATTAGCCTGAATTCTTGAAACTGCAGATACAACATTTACTTTACCAGTATTAAAATTCATACTGCACAGGTGAACCAACTTCAGTGTACAATCCAAAGGATCCTTATCAAACAAGACACATTTTAGAGAATGATTTTTCTTGCAGTATATAGCTTTACTCATAGGAAAGTTTCTCCTCAGCTCTCCACAAGCATGAGGAAGGACTCATGGTAACAAAATCTAAATATTCAGCAGTGCAAAGGGTTCCAAATCCTTTCTGTTCATCAATGATTAAAAGGAGCAGTGAAAATACTAGTGATTTCTTACTAATAGAAAATCAATGAGTATTTCTCTTACAGAAGACAAGATAATATTCAAATCAAGTGAAGAAACTTGACAGGATTCTTATGTTTTGCTAAAAATAACTGCTCACCTAACCGTTTGTACTATTCCCAGGGCAGAGAATTTCCTCTTAAAGAATATTCTCTTTTGATTTCCAATCCCTCTTAGAACATGACACATTCTTGTAAAGAAATAGATTATATATGTTAACCTTTCTGACTACACGATACAGACTGCTAACAGTGTACTTTAAATAGTACTGCCAAAAATTTACCATATAAATTCTCAGACAGTAATATATCTAAAATTCAGTTAGACCTTTAATAAAAACTGGAGTACTATTACAAAACGCTTTCTTTTCATTCTTTATTTGCCAAGCAGCAACTTTAATCTGGCAACTGTAAAACATTGTGATATTTTTTTAATATATGAATCTACTGAGATAATGTTATTTACAAGTTGACATTGATTTCTGACATTTTTCAAAAATGTTAAGATAGTTTTGAAGAACTTCAAGCTTCTACAGTCTGCTGCTGATAGCTCGCCTACTAGAATGACTGGTCTGAGATGTAAAACTCAGTTTTGACTTAGTGCTATGGCCTCTAGAAACCCTGGCTGAATCTGTAACCTCAGACCATGTGATTTGCAGGCTCCAAGGTTTGTCATATATCAGGTTTATTCCAAGCCCGAAAAGTCCCTTGGTTTATTTATCTCCAAGTTCTACACCCCTGTCTTCTCAAGCTTCTTATGAAATGAAGCAGGCAACCGTTACTCAAATATCAAGATTAAAAAAATCACAAAATTACATTCTCCAGTTCCAACAGGAATTAATTCAACAAAGTTCAAAAGACTGCACTGTATTTAGGGCTGATTGGATGATTACAGTTATCTTTACTGGCCTTACAACATTTAATTTAGGAATATGAAAACTTACATATTTTGTATTAATTTTTGACAGTGTCAGGAGCCAGCCCTGAACCCTAATATCTCCCACAGCCTTGTGTCTGTCTGCATTATCAGAGTAGAGAAGGTGCCCTGCCACTTGTTCTCTAATCCTAATCCAGCAATCCCTGCTTTAGCTGCATGTGGGCCCACAGTTGCTGTTCAGTGCCCTGCAATGGGCACAAGTGTCTCTGTGAGGATGTGGTTTTAAGGGCTGTGCTCCATGCTGAACACAGAATTTGGAGCTGTCCAGGATCATTTTGGGATCAACGTACCTGTAGGAAGACACAGCACAGAAAACTTACTTTGTCAATTCCCTACAAAATTAAGTATAAAAAAGGTGCACAGAGACCTGTGCTGACCAAAGTGGCAGTTCTACTTCGAATGTTAAGAAGCTAAATTAAACCATTTGAGGATTCACCTCTACTTTGCTGTCAAAGCAATCAGTGGTGACTTTACATCTGCTGGGTGTAGGCTTAACTGGTCATAAAAAATTTTTGGGTTTTTTCACATCAAAAACTAGTCATCTTACAGTTTACTTTGGTTTACTTCCTTAGCAGTCTCCTTTCAGTGATTAAAAACTGCTAACACATAGCCTTAGACTCACATATTTTCATGTGGATTTCCTCTGGCTACAGGCCACTCGTCTATCTGGACAAGAGCAATATTTTAACTCATGAAACTGCAGCTTCAATTTTCATCTAAGTGGCTGAAGAAAATGGAGCAATAAACTTAATTTTAAAATGAGAACAGTGACCAGGGAGGAGAAAAAACTTAACTACTTTCCTTTTCTAATTTCTGTGGAATTTTGCACTGCCATTTTAGTACCTGTACACTATTAACCAGCCCTTTTATCTGAGGTATACCAATTATTTATAACTCAGTTTTCCAGGAAGTTTACAGACATATGACTTGGACTACACTGATAAAACATCCTCATAAAATTCTAGTAAAACATCCTAGTAAAATACCTTAACTTGGAGCTTGCCTTCCTGTATTTGCCCTTTCCATGAAGCTGTAAATTTAAGACTGTCCACTGAACACCTCATTACTCTGCAATGGAAACACACATACAATAAATCTTAAAGACGTGTAACAACAGGATATCAAACACAAAACCAAATCCAATGTATTTTCAATGTGTACAATATTATACTAAGTCTTATTTTGAAAAAAAATACATCTCTAACTGAAAAAGAGAAAAATAACCATCAGCACTTAAACAGGTAACAGCTATTTTACTTCAAGGCAAGAAATGAAAATAAGATAACCGATGACAGCAATTGACATAACTTTTTGGATCTGTGTCCTGAAAATGAAATAATCATCCTCACACATAAAGAACAATGGCACATTAGCACAAATAGGCACACTATTTTCCCCTCACCTTGCAGTCTCCTGGCGTAAAGCATTGAGAAATGTGTCTGGATGAAACAGCTCGGAAAGGTCAAGGGTGTCTGATAACAGTTTCTGTTTCTCTGCTTTTTCTACCCAATTCTAAAAGAGAGAGGTAAAAAGAGAAAAAAAATCCTGAAATTAATACTTGATTTTTCAACATTTTGAGTTAATGTGGGTATGTCAATTATTATGACTAATGAAAAATTTTGTGTAAACATACTGTAACCTCAAAGCTTAATATTAATTTCAATTATTTCAAACTGGTAAAAAGGAAATTAAAACCTTTTTAAAATACAAAGAAAACCAGCAGTTTATGTATAACATGACTCAGCGTTTCTAAATAAACTCCTGTTTCATTCTTTGTTTATTGCAGCTTACTTTGTACTGCGAAAAGCTATCATTGTACAGTGAAAATTATAATTTCAACAATTTTATCATTGTTGAAACCCTATTTGACCTTTACTTACTGAGGTGTTTATGTTTTCCATCAAAATAGCTGCCCTTTCTGTCTTTGCTTTAATAAGTTCAGGAAAATAACTGCATTCCTTTAAGGTACACTTTAAGATAATTTTTTCATATAAATGGCATATTGTATTGAAGAAACACTTGATTTTCAATCTGCAGTAACAGTTTTTATAAGTACTTGCCAACAGGTTTTTTAAGTGTCTCCTACTACTATGTTGATGCTGCCATTTTTATTACATTAGTTTGAGATGTGAATTCTCAGAATTTATTATAAGATAAAAACTGGCCTCTGTAATACTTGATAATAAATGTGTGTAATAAAGGTGGAGGGAATAACTGTGCTCAATTATCCTCACAGAGCACATGCCTCAGCCTTTTACCAGTTTTTCTTACACACAGCTGTGAAGCCTGTTAGGAGCAGCAAGCTTGGAATTTCCCACCAATGCAACACCTTATGTGCCAACATGAGAAAAGAGACACTGCACCTTGCAATCTTTATAAACCATGCATCCCAAGAATCACAGTCTTAGTTTGATCCTCAAGACATTAACAATCTCAGACAAAGAATTTGCTCTCTTCAGACAAGTTACTTAGGTTCCCGACTGGTTATGCAACAGTCAGTGCTCAAAATCCTCTTCTGAAACTTCTACAATGTATCTCTTCGTACAATTTATTTATATAATACAGTCACAGTCTTTACTGTGGCACTGTAGTATGAACCTGAAGTCACTGTATAACCCACCCTACAAGTAAGCTCTTCCCAGATAGATCAAGTTTTCAGGGCCAGGATGGATGGAGCTCTGAGCAACCTGGCCCACTGCAAGGTGTTCCTGGCCATAGCAGGGGGGTGGGAACCAGATGATCTTTAAGGTACCTTCCAACCCAAACCATTCTGTGATTCTACAAATACTAAGATAAAAACTAATCAGAGAATAAGATTCCACATGCTATCACTAAACAAAGAAAGACAAGCCTCACTCCTTTCTAAATACCAGCTCCCAGGAAATCATAAAATTCCTGTAGCCACCGAATAGAAGATCCTGGAAGTTACACTCTCATCACACAATGTACCTGCCAAGCACCCATACCATGTTTAAAAAATACTTTATTGTATTGTTTGAACTGCTGACAGATGAATAATTCCATAGAACCATTTTGGAAGTGACAAAATCATCGAAAATGCAAGTAGATATCACTCAGTAAGTTTAATTTTATTTTGGCAGTGTGTCACACACATCACCATAATGTTTCCACCACGTTCAAGCGTTTAATCAGTTGGGGTTTTTTATCTGCCATATCACAAATTATGAGCCCTCAACCCAAATAATTATGAATCAGTTCAGAGATTTTTGCTTTCCATTTTCATCAGGTAAATGTACACAGTTAATGACTCTTGCCTGCATGATTCTTTTAATGACTTTATGTAATAATTTTTTTATCATACAGCAGTAACTCTGTATTCTAGTTAGGAGAGGTTTTTAAACTGTTTCATGTAATAAAAGTAGATATCCTTTCAACTTGTATTTAATGTAGTCATTCTATTGCTGTCATCAAATAAACTTTTAATGTAACTGCTAAAGGGAAACACTGTGAGGAACACAGATGTTTATATTCCACCCAATTAAAAGACCAGTATGGGTGACATTAATTCTAAACTCATATAATTAAGTAGCACTAGGATGTACACAATAACAAAAACTTTCATAAGATCACAAAAGCAAAATTGTAGTGGCTTGCACTGCTCTGCATAAAGCTGAATATGTATCTCATTTAAATCCATTTAAATAAATAATTTTAGATGCAATAAAATGCATTTTACAACCCAATTGTAAAAAATATCCTTATGTTTATTTTAGTCCAGTAAGACCACATGACAGTCTATTAGGGAAATGCTACAGTCTCAAAAGACTACACCACTCTATAAACAGATCACTGGTAGTCCCACTGCCACAAGGCTGGAAGAGATCAGGTGTTGATGATGGGAAGGAAGTTTAAGCTAAGCTGTAGAAAAACTGAAGTGATGTTTCTTGAAATGGATAAATCCTGTAACAGATAACATCCTCCCCCCATCCCAACTCTGATAGAAAAATGTACTGACTGCATTTGTCAAAGTGATGAAAAGTTGTTCAACTTCTTATTCACCTTGGATGGCCATGCAGCATCTCAGTCTGAAGGGCTTTCTTCCATCACCAACTCTTACATAGCTACATAATTGCTATACTAACAAGGTTGTCTACAACTCCTAATATCCTAACCCTGAAAATATTTTTGCTACAAAATTTTAAAAAAACCCAAAAATCTATCATCTACTCTTTGCAACTGTTTATTTCAATTTCATTATTTCAATATTTTCTGAATCTTTCTTATTACAATTACACTAGAAATTTTACTGTCTGTGATAGATTTAATTAGAAAACTATGATTATAAATATAAAATCAAAACTTATCAGCGATACCCAAAATGCTTCCAAAGCAATTCCTGGTAGTGTATTTCAAAACTTCCATTAATGTAAGTTTCTGTTTGCTATAATAAAAACATTTTCTTTTCTTTTTTTTTTCCCTTAAAAAAACAGGTCTAGAAGCATGGTCTCAGGTGATTCAAATAATATTTTTTCATGCATCTTAAAATTCAAGAAACATCTATTCCACTTTCTTAGAGAAGTCTTCCTTATCATCTGTAATCCCAAAGCAAACTGAGCACTGCATTGAACAGTGGAAGGAGTAAGAAGGCTGCCAGATTTTCACAATATTATTTCTACAGCTTTAGGATCATAGAACTCCTCTAAAATAAAGCAAGTACTTTTCCTTCACCAGTTTTAATTGATCCCAAATGCAGATTCTTCTACTGCATTTCTCTATTGCTGTGGTCCCCAAAGAGAACTTACACTGAAAATCACATAAATCACCATAGAAGTTATTTCCTTTGTGTGCCTAGACGGAAAAATTGTATTCAGTGTTACACGAATAGGCATAGCCAGGAACCATACAGTATAATTCCGGTTTTCTACTAGTTCTAGAAGTTTTCCACATTACTAGGGAACAAAGTGCAGAACTTTGTCTGAGAGCAAACGATGGTGCGTAGCACTGCAAGGGGAGTAAGTACTCAGTTAACTGGAGTGCAGACTGAGCAAAGGTCAAGCAGTTATGCCACAGTCCCATTTTCCTCACAGTGCAGCAGCTGTTCTACAGGTGTGCTCCTAAGTGCAGGCATTCAGCGATAAATTCCAGCAGAAGTGACACTATTACAGCTCAAAGAAATATAATAGAGGGATTTTTCCAGGCATTTGAGCCCAGAGGAGGTAATGCCTACGGTTCTGAGGAACAACTGGTATACAACAACTCGCTCCCTTGTGGTAATTCTTTTTATGTGAAATCCTTGAACCACTATTCTTGAGGCAGTTATCCTTATTAAATGAACATGTGAATAACTGCAGCATTTCAGGTATATATGATAAGGTGTTGGCCCATACTTACAAACGATAAATAACACAGTAATTTAATTTGGAGTTTATGTTTAGTTTAAATTTTCCTTTCCTTTCCTTTCCTTTCCTTTCCTTTCCTTTCCTTTCCTTTCCTTTCCTTTCCTTTCCTTTCCTTTCCTTTCCTTTCCTTTCCTTTCCTTTCCTTTCCTTTCCTTTCCTTTCCTTTCCTTTCCTTTCCTTTCCTTTCCTTTCCTTTCCTTTCCTTTCCTTTCCTTTCCTTTCCTTTCCTTTCCTTCCCTTCCCTTCCCTTTCCTTCCCTTCCCTTCCCTTCCCTTCCCTTCCCTTCCCTTCCCTTCCCTTCCCTTCCCTTCCCTTCCCTTCCCTTCCCTTCCCTTCCCTTCCCTTCCCTTCCCTTCCCGCAGACCAAAACCACTGGCTACTGCTTTAAACAAAATACTATGAAACTTTATTTCAGTTTGCCACACCTCAGAGCCCCGCTGTGTGTTGAGGAAGTCTGAGCAATAATACAACAGCACAGTGGTACAGCACGAATGTTCTAGATCCCTTAGCATCAGCATGATGGCTAACCATGTGCTACAAGTAGATACGAAGTAAGGTACAGTTGACAGAAACATTAGCAAATGTGATCTCATTCTAGTTACTCCATTAGTTCATTTTTTATCAAAGCAGGAACTTCCCCTGAATTTCTGTTTCCTACATTTAATACAGATACCAGAATAATGCATAAGAACTGTAACAACATACTGACAAGTTCATGATTGATTGACATCTGCCAAAAATACCTACTTTCAGATATTTCCTGTATGATCACGAAACACAGAATCCAGTTAGGCAATATTCTTATGTTTCATGCCTTCCAGTCTCTTCTTTCCCAAGTACATCAGTCACCAGGCACTAGATTGCATTTTCAGTTACATGGCAGAGCATAACTGGGTAAGGAAGTCTAGGAACTAGAATTCTTCCTCAGTGGAACCAGCTCCTCATCTCCAAAAATAAGCTGCAGGAGACGGAAAGCAGTGGCATACAATATTCATTTGTAGATAACAGACTAGACTGCCTACAATACTACTTGGACAAAGTCAGGACTACATCAGACACAAAACCTCCGTGGAACTCTGGAGCAGGGATGCTGAAATGTATATTGTCATTGTGCTGGTGTGGCTAAACAGGGGTACAATATACTCAATGTATCAGCCACTGCTAATGATCAGATGCACTGCAGTAATTTTTTTTATAGTACCAGTTTGAAGGCTATGTTACAGTGAAGAGAGCCATGAAGAGAGCCATTTTTCTATGGCTTGTTTTCCCTGGTAACACCCCAAGAGATACAGATTTTCCATGAGCATCTCCTTCACAGTCCCTGTTCCTCTACTGAAACAATGACCCCTTGAACAGCAGTCAACGGTCTCTCTCCAATTTTTTTCCTTCTTGTTTACCAGTCATTTATTTTTTCTTAACATCCTCTCTTAAGGCTGTCAAAATACAGAGAAAATCTCTCACCCATGCTTGTGTCACAGAACTCTACTATATTAGTAACTACTGAGGCTTAACTTAACTCGCAGATAAGTAAGAATGTTAAACAGACTAAAGCAATCTAATCAGAAATTGTTTAACTATGTGGGACCCATATCCCAAAATACCTAAAAGATTCCACAGTTAAAAGGCAAATCTGGTTTTTACATGAGAAAAAGAGATCACAGAATGGAAACAGTGGCTGATGCAACTCCATTTAAACAAAGGAAGTAAATGATGTCATGGCTAGTCTGTGATCTGGCACCCTGGCACACCATGCTGCCTCATGAGAAAGCTGCTTACTCAACATTAAACAGAACACTCCAACATGGGATTACTGTTCAGACCAGCAAATAGTCGGCTCAAAAAAGAACAACTTTGCATAGACACAGAGTAAATTACATTTTGGGTTTTTTTAATTGATACAGTAAGCTGGTCTGGATTGTTGCTTGCACCTACATTGTAAAGCTAAGGCAGTTGGTATAAAGGTACCTCAAGTGCAGCATATAGCTGCAGCTCTCTGTAGCTCATAAAACCTTTTATTAAACCCAAAAGTAAATTTCCTTTGTTGTGACCAATCCCAAGAGAACAGCTCATCATAAAGGCTGTAGGTCTCTTTCAGATGTCCTGTCACACTTGAGAGCTAAGAGAATGCTGAAAAGAATTAGCATGGCATATAGCTTCATTCACACCTGTTCTCAGGAAGCAACACAGAAAAACACCCATTAGGGAGCAATTTAAGGAAAAAAATATTGCTCATTTGTTAAACAGCACATTTCTTTTGGTTTTATTTTTAAATTAATTTTTAGGGTTTTTTTTTAGCTATAATGGCTTTAGTTTTTAAATTGCTTCTATTATAGAAATAATTTATTCATAAAATTAAACATTTTGGCATCCGATCCAGTTGCAAATCAGAGTAGCTCCAAATTCAACATCAATTTAGGTTGCTCAGGATATTGTCTACTCTAGTTCTGTGTATCTCCAAAGACACCTTCACAAATCATGTATTTCCACAAACTTCTCTGGACAATATGGGTAATGTTTTTCAGTTTAGAAACTGGAAACTAGACAAATGTTTCAGATGTGGCCTTAAAAGTGGAGAAGAAATAGTAACTCCCTTTGACCTTTAGTAAGGTCATTAGGAATTTTGCATTTCTGTGGTATCTTTGGATACACACACTGGTTTCAGTTTTATTATTCTAGTAATATCCTAATGTGTTGCTTATTTGATGGATTCTTCTGTTGATATATTCAAATCGTTACTTTTTACTTTCTCAGTCTGATAAAGTACATGAATACTCATGAGAGAATAAATCTTTTTCAGAGCTTTGTAATCTACATATCTGAAGAGTGAACAGTATTTGGTTTAGCTCTAAATTATTTACTGTCTTTTGCCTGATATATAGGTAATTTCAATTGCTTAATTTATCGCACGGGATAACGAAATATTAGAAATAATACTGAAAATGTTAATGATAGAGAACTTACAAGAAAACACACTGTATGTATAAGAAAAAGCACATACAACACTGTGCAACAGTATAAACCTGACAGGAATTTTGAAATTCAAGTTCAGATGTAGAGAACAGATTTCTCATTTGGATCATAATTCTCTTAGTTCAGAGTGACTGTGTGGAATTACCAATACACATATATCAATATGCTTTTGCACATTCTCCCCCATGTAGGGGCATACATTCTAATTTAGTTGCTATTTATAGCACTCAGATGAAGACACTGCAAAACATCATAGAATAGGAGGGTATTTATCCTTCCTGCCTTTAAGCATCACTTACACACCTTAAATAGGGATCTAAGTTTCCCATCACTCTTAACAACTCTTTTACTTTGATTCAAGGTTTGGCTTCTTTTTTCTTCAATTATATACCTTGCTGAACATATAGAGACAAAGACTACACAATAAAGAACGCTACTTAGAAAAAAATCAAACAACAAAATGAACAAAACCCCTAATCTGAATGCCTTTCTATTGACTTCAGTTTTAAAATGCAGTCATGTCTGTTTACAGAATTGCTGAGTGCATTTGTATCCTGCTCTGATTGCGTTATTTGACTGTGACTTCCCAAGAGTAAAACCACTGCACACTCAACAGATAAAGAAGGGTTTAATCAAGAATTTTTCTTATGACTCTTTTCCTTCACAAACTAAATTTGAGATGACAGCCTTGAAACTTAAAAGGCTCTGAAATGTTAAATATTTTTAATATATTTGCAAAGGGATACAATATGAAACCGTTATAATTTCAGATTCTGTAATATGGCATCTCCTTCAAAGAGAGAAAGATAGGTCAAGATGTGGCTACATTTCTGCCTTCCCCCAAAGAAATGCCAAAAAGGTTGCTAATTAGGGTTGATGCTTGCTTGTGGAATGGAAATCTGTTTTTAATAAAAAATGGGCTTATTTTTTTAATGCATATCTGCAAATGATATTTGAGAAATAGTTACAGCATGTTACCACTGATTTTGACCAATAAAAATCTCAAAACAGGAGATGAAATATTTTGCAAACTGCTACACCAACCCAGTTCCCAGCAAACCATGCAGAGGTTAAAAAAGAGCTACAATCACACTACCTTGTACAAAGCTGTCTTACTACTCTACGTAATTTATTTCTCTGTATGAACTTCTAACTATAAAATCAGAGTTACAAATAAAACAATAAAGGATTTAGAACAGATTGCTTACTGCCCACAGACAGAATATTTCAGTCAGTATAACGGTGATCAGAACAAGTCACTGTAACCAAGGGCAAGTCCCACCTAACCAACCTAGTGGACCTTTTATGATAGAGTGAATACAGAACTGGACAAGGGAAGAGTTACAAATCTGGATTTATGGGCCATCTATCTGGATTTCTGTAGAGCCTTTGACATGGTCCCTCACAAGATCCCTCTCTTTAAGCCAGAGACAGATGGATTTGATGGGTAGATTGTGAGATGGATAAGAAATTGGCTGGATGCTCACATCCAGAGGGTGGTGATCAATGACTCAGAGTCCCAATGAACATCAGTTACAAGTGGTGTCCCTCAGGGGTCCATACTGGAATCAGTGTTATTTAATATCTTCATTAATGACACAGATAAAGAGATCAAGGGCACCGTCATCATCAAGTTTGTAGATGACACCAAGTTGAGTAGTGCTGTTGACACAACTGAAGGACAGGATGTCACCCAAAGGGACCCAAGCAGGCTTGAGAAGTGGGGCCCTTGGAATCTCTTGAGGTTTAACAAGACCAACTACAAGGTGCTGCACCTGGGTCAGGGCATCCCCCAGTGTCAACACAGGCTGGGGATGAACAGATGGAGAGCAGCCCTGCTGAGAAGGACTTGGGGATGCTGGTGGGTGAGAGGCTGGACATGAGCTGTCAGTGTGCACTCAGAGCCCAGAAAGCCAAACGTGTCCTGGGCTGCATCCAAAGCAGCGTGAGCAGCAGGGCCAGGGAGGGGATTCTGCCCCTCTGCTCTGCTGAGACCCCACCTGCAGTGCTGCATCCAGCTCTGGACTCCCAGCACAGGGAGGACATGGATCTGCTGGAGCAAGTCCAGAGGAGGGACACTGGGATGATCAGAAGGATGGAGCACTTCTATGAGGATAGGCTGAGAGAGTTGAGATTGTTGAGCCTGGAAAAAAGAAGGCTTCAAGGAGACCTAACTGCAACCTTCTAGTACCTGATGGGAACCCTACAACAAAGATGGAGAGAGACTATTTACAAGGGCATGTGGTGACAGGATAAGGGGGAACTGCTTCAAACTGAAAGAGGGTAGATTTAGATTAGATATTAGGGAATAAACTATTTCCTGTGAGGGTGGATAAGGTATTGGAACAGGTGCCCAGAGAAGCTGTGGATGCCCCACCCCTGGAAGTGTCCAAGGCCAGGCTGGATGCGGTTTTGATCAATGTGGTCTAGTAAAAGGCGTCCCTGTCTATGCCAGGAGGCTGGAACAAGATGGTCTTTAAGGTCCCTTCTAACCTAAACCTCTCTCTGATTCTAAGTTGTCTAGAAAAAGCAAAGCAGATTGATGGGATGAACCGAAAAATTGGTGCATTAGGATGTACTGCAGCCTTCTCATTTATTAATGGATGGAATTTAAAATTACCAGTCTCTGACAGAATAACGTAAGGACTAATTTTCATATGTGAATGATAATAACATCGTTTTCCACCACTTGTACTAAAATTAACCTTTTTTGCTTGAGCTTTTGTCAGACAAGACTATCCATTTTACTCTGCTTTCTCTTTTGCAGACAGCTCTGTCCATGATAAAGGAGATAGAGTGAAAAACAAGTTACTAGAAACAGTAATCTACACTTTTAATTTTGATAGATTAAATGCATAAAATCGATGCATTTTACCACTGCATCTTTTCAGATTTCTTCCTGCATTGTGAAAATGTATCTTGTAGCTTAAAGAGAAAAATCAGTGGACGATGATTATTTTATTAAAGAAAGGATATCAACTACAGCTTCACATCTTATATAATATATAGTACAGCTTTTTGCAATTTACTAAGTATATTGCATCCAGAGAAGAAATACAGAATACTAAATCTAGGGGTTTTTTAAATTTAAATCTAGGTTAGGAAAAAAAGATAATTTTATTTAAGAGACGGTAATTTTTCAGAGACACAATGTCTGTAGAGACAATGACCTGGGTTTGTCTTCTTTTATTCAACACTTACAAAATTCTTTTTCTGAGTAATTATCTCCTGCAATAAATATTTTATAATCATACAGCTGAATAATTTGTTAGTGGTATGATAAGGGGTGCTGCTCAAACTTCTGGTTACACGGTAGTATTTCATCATTTCAACAGAACAGCCATTCTCACAAAACATGCTGAGAATTTCAAGAGTTTAATCAACAGCCATTGAATTCTGTTGAAACAGATTACTTTTCCCAACAGTTAAGCCTCATGTTTATTAAGAAGTCCCTAACTTGTGGATGCCTTGGTTTAAACAGAGCATCTAATGATTTTATTTCAATGGACAACTCCTATTACCCATCCACGTCCAAAACTTCCATCTCACATTGTTTGGTCCCTTGTTTGGATGGTGCATCTTTACAAAGCACTACTGCCCTTTATCAGCCATCGCTTCATCAATGCAATCTAACTGAGACAGTGATTAAAAGGGACATGATAAAACAGCTGCTAAGAGCTGTTGCTCAAATTTGCCTGTTAGAGACAAACAAAATGTCTTTTTTTAGTAGTACTTGCAAATTTCCAATTTTTACCAAGCAGTTATCACTTAGATATAAAGTCTTAAAAGACACAACCTGGCTGATAAATTTGGAACAAAGTGAAATCATGCTGCAACATGATGAGAACTGATGAAACCAATTGAGGATCAGTTCCTCAGCAGATAATGTTAGGCTGCAGTTGTATTTTTGTTTTGATATTCATAACAGCTAAAGAGGAGAAGCCAGGAAAAGCAGCAGAAAAATGCTAATTCTTCAGAATAATGTGGAAGTTTGAACTAAAATAATGGAATTAGTGGATTTAAAATACATTGCTTAATGAATTTTTGTGCTTCAATATTAGAATACTAAATCTGGAGTGTTCTGTACTGTACAGATACCTAGGTAACAGCTGTTTAAATAGAGAGCCATGAGAGGAACAATGACAAGGTGGGGAACCAGTCAACTAACCCATCTGAATCAGCCTCTCCTAAAACTGCAAAAGAGAAACCATTAAGCTATTGTCCCTGATGCAAACTCTGCTGAGGCAATGTATTAGAACACACTCTGGAAATGAAGTGTGAGTATTTGGAATAAGGAATAAGCCTTATTATGGAATAAGCCTTATTATGGAATGCCCAAGTGGATGAGTAGCAGGACTGAGCACGGCTATTCTGGATTTGTACAAGATTTATTACGTGAGCTCTTTAACCTGGTAAAAATTGAGAGGACTTGATTCCCTTGGTTTTCTAGGATCAGCATTTCTGCCTGTTATCAGTGACTAAAATATCAGTGAATGAAATATCTCTCCCTAGATGCCTGGGGTGTGAAGGAGAAATCCTGGATTTCCTATTCCCAGAAGTTTTATAGTATATTCAGCAGGCAATTTCCAAGACTTCAAATCTCATATACCTTGGGCATCCAATCCATCTTTCTGGGGACTTAATTGTTGAAGTAGAGGAACAGGGTTCCAAAATAGGAACAAAGTCATTCTTCTTTAAATTAAAAAGACCATTAAAATAATAAAAATCTTACACTAGGTGACCAAATTGGTATTGAAGTTAAATATTACTACCTTAGATTTTACTCAGGATGTGAAGGGACAAGTGAACAGTGTCGCAGAAGATAAATATAAGTCTCTTGAAAAAATACTAAATTTAACTGCCTTAGATATTATGAGTATATAAAGAAGTATATTTTTATAGATAAATACACAGTTTCAATGAAACCTTGCATAAATTATGCAACTAAAAACTTTCAGTATTCATAAACATTTCCTTGATTAGAACTCTGAAACTGGCACTTATGATTCCGAGGTCAGAAGGTACACCATGAGACTTTTAGCACCGCTCTAACCAAACAGTCATGCAAAGGAAAAACTGGTTTTGTAAATGATATAAAACCAGCTGAGTCCAAAAGAATGAAATACAAGGTCTTTTTGGAATAAGAAGGTTCTGGGGTTCTTTTTTGAAAAGGTGAAATTAAGCTCTTCATTTAGTTCTTGTGGAACCAAAAATAAATTTCCAATTTGTTGACCTGAAACAATTTTTTAAGGTTGCTATTCAGCTGACATTTGCCTGGGCTGCTGTTTTGCCTCTCAATAGCTGCAGTTCTGAGTTTCCTCTCTCTCTCCTGTTGGTATCCATAGCCATGAGAAGACACTTATCTAGAGACTGGGATGCACTTAATACCATCATAAGCTGATGTGTATTAATGTTGAGCTATGATCGTGAACCATCTGAGAAGGAAACCACAGGGAAACAATGATGGCATTTAGGCTGCCATCATGAGGAAACTGATAGTATAAGGATCAAGAATTAAAACTTTTACAATGATCACTTATGATTCATACATTTCATATCTTAATGTTGGTAGCAAATATATCACTGTAGACAGACAATCTGAAACACAGTATTATAAAGTTCAGTGCCTTCACTGCTAATTGCAAGTATTCAGAACTCCATCTTAGAAGAATGATCAATACATAACTTTTGTTTCAACTTAAAGCAAAAAGCTACCATCCAAATATAAGAATTTTCACCTGGGAAGAAATCACCTATTTACATCAGGTCTGTCACCATAACATAGTACAAAGCAACACATGCCTCTACTGCATTTTGCATATATAAATTTGTTCATATTTTCAATAGGCAGTTTTCTTTTTTTTTCTTTTACCAAGTGAATTCCGACCTGTTGTTTTTCTGTCTTTTGTTGTGTAATGCTCTCAGAACAACTTTACACTTCTATAAATTCTGCTATAAATATTTTACCATCTGGCCTATGTTTCGTCTTCCTCCCCATCCCCATTAAATGCTTGTTACAGCTGCTTTTATTGTTTTCTGCACTGGCAGCAAACCTCTTGACAAGGCAGCCTTTAACTAATAACCTAGGCCGAAACCTACTCCATCCTTAGTAAATGTAATCCCACAGTACAACTTTGATCTTTCAATGTCTCCAATTTTGTCTTAGAAATACCTAAATCAAACCTGTCTCAAACAGTAAAGCATATAAGTCAATATCTTATAGTCAATGAAACAGAGGGACATAAGAGTAACTATAAAAAAAAGCTTATAAAATTGGTCACATAAAACTAAACTAATCTAAAATATGGCATTTATTGAAATTAAAATCTGAAGATAATTTTCAGAGTTATGAAATATTTTTATTGAAGGCTTTATTGAATTTCTGAATACTAAACCTAGACTTAACTACTGATTAATTACATTTATAAAATCAATAATGAAAAGTAAGAAAAAAGAAAAAAATAATTAAAAAACAATCAAGACTAATCAGGGAGGTGTAATGGGCACAATCACAATTTGGAACCACATTTAAGGAAAAAGATGATTCAACCAGTATGTGTAATTAGAAATAATCAACATTTTTCTAATAATATACAATATAGAAATATGGAAATTGTATTTCAGATGTGATTTGACTAGAAGCTTGAGATTCAAAACAGAATGTTACTGTATTATTAAGAATTGCACCAAACACAACTCTATTACATATCTGACACTAAGAACTAAAATGAGACAACCAGTAGCTGTTATCACTAATAAAAATTTAACATAATTTACTGCTTATGGACAGAGTAAAGTATCTACTGTAAAGCTATGCCTTAATAATCTTTCTCTCTCTTACAATAAATAACTGTTAAAGAGTGTAAATGTTTCCTTCATAATAAGTTTCATAAAAATGAGTAATTCAAATGTTCAATTTTGTCAGGAGTTTGAGCAATGAGAAAGGAAGATTACTGTCATGGTAATGCAGCAAATATAATGCAGCACATTAGTCAGTAGCTGACTGGAGTAATATGTGGAAATAAAAACTTTTGGGATGTGTGGTTGAAAATCCTCTATTACTATTAACACTAATTTCATCCTGTTACCTTTGCATTATGACTTTGCATGGGAGGTGCACTCCACACAGAAGCTAAAACTCTGATCTCTGACTTCCATTAAAAATAAACCATATAAGTAAGGGAAATTGCACGCAGTTTGGTCACAACCAAAAAGAAGTAGAAGCTGCAAGCAGTAATGTACTCTTGAAGCTTACAAACACGCTGACTCACCACAAATGATGCTTTTTTTAATACTAAAGGCTATAATAGTCAGCAAAAAGACAGATGGGACCAAGTTCAACTCCAGTTATATGAACAAAAAACATTTGAACATGCATTATAACTTGTTGCTATATATACTAATATTTTTTTCTGCTTTGTACTTTTAACTTTTTTTTGAAGGAAAGGATAAAGAAAAAATAAGTATTAGTCAAAGGAAATTATTTGCTTAACAAGAATTTCAGTAATACTTTGGAAACATGTATTTGACAGTTTCTTTAGAAAAAGTCATGCCTAGGAGACATGTGGCCCTCAAATCTTTCTTCTGAATCTGACAGTCAGCATAAATGTTGACAAAAATCTTGGTATCCCATTGAACAAGATGTGTTAATCAAGATCAAAATGAACAGCTTTCTATTTATTGCCTGGAAGTAACAAAGATCTGTCCTTTCTAACATAGTATTCCGCTCTGGCAGGTTCTCACAGTTTTCTGTCCATGCATCAAACAAAGAATTTGTTTCCTTAAATACTAATTAATTTAGATAAATTACTTTTGTTTGTGTATTATCTTAAATATACCACTTCTGTCAATCAAAGTGCATGCTGATTTACCTTAACTAAAAATTAATCTCTTTACGTCAGACTGTGGATAGACAGAGCTGTTATCAGTCCCTGCACCTCCTCTTACGGCCCTTTGTAAACCTGGAGAATGCAGATCTTTTCATTACTTTCTCCCAAGACGAGTCATCTATTAATTTCTACACTACTTTTATTAGAAATGCTTCACTTATGTTTTGATACGCATCTCTCTACCAGATTAAAGACTTTGTCTTCACTTAAATGCAGAATTTCATCTGGGTAAGAAAACATCTTCTTCCTCCACAGTTCACCATGAAGACTAATGACTAAGACGTAAACCTACTGTGAAGTAACTGGCAATATTATCACATTATTCCTTGATCTTTGGATTTTTATATACCTTTTCACACATCTAAAACTCTTTGGGACCTGTGTTCTAAAGGTCAATTGTAGTGTAATTTACATAATATACTGTGTCACTGAATACCAGCACACTGAGGTAAATGACTCTTTACCTGTATGGCAAGCGCTCGAGCTACAAGACTTCTAAGATATTGCAAAGGATCTTCTGGACCTTCCCACTTGCTTTGCCATGTGACAGGACACTGAAATAAAAATATATTTACTGAATATATCAATTTCAAATCCATCGTCATTACATTTTAAATTGACAACTTGAATGAAAATAAATAATCTGGAGATCAAAATGATCTACCAAAAAAAAAGAAAAAGGCAACACCAGTAATGTAATGATGAAGAACATACAACCACAAACAGAAAGGTTGTATTCCTGCTAATTCTTTGTGTGGTCCAGACTAAGTGTTGATGGAGAAATTGCAAGAACCTCTGCTAGTCAATAAGGAAACATCAGTTGGTTTCACAAATATTTACAAAAGGCCTAAGAGCATTATTTCTTGGAAAGTCACAATGTCATCCTTCAACAGCAGCCACTCCTTTTCTGCAGCCTTCTCAGACTTCAAAACGCAGTTGTGTGGCTCTGTGGTGAAGAGAATCTGGTACAATTCCCCTGCATGATTCTTTTCTCATCCCCTCACAGCTTGTGCAGAGCAACACCTGAGGAAAAAAGTCCTGCAAGACTTCCCCATATAAATTTCCCTTTGACTTCAAAAGGAAAGGCTTAAAAGGGCTTCTGTTAAACTTCCTCCTTATAAAAAAAAGGATAGAAACACTAATTTTACCAACTCCACAGGAATCTAAAGCATACTGAAAGTGACTGCAAGGTTCTCTAACTTATGAGAAATAGAATTAATGCAAATTAGTACCTGTGGAATACTGCACACTACTGAAGAAGCTGAGCAGAATAAACAGTTTATACTGTTTAATATTTACATCTGCATTTTCCAGGAAGTTCCCACTCTAATAGCATATGTACTGAACAGGTATTCAAAATCTGATCAAAGAAGTTTGTAAAAAAAGGTATCTTTCAAAGTAAATATTCTATGTTTACCATTTATAGATAAAAACCAGAACATAACTAGATTCAAGGACACTAACTAAAAATTAATTCAATAAACTAGAATATATAGAAGACAATTAATAAAACACAGTTAATTGCATGGGGTTTTTTTCTAATTAGAATTTTTTTGGAACTCATTTTTTATTTGAAACCTTGCATTTTTGCAGCTTCTTCTACTAGATATGCATTTACAGGCAGCTCATCAATCTATCACTTACAAGGCATTTGCCTAATGTTGCTAATACATCACTCTAAATTACTTTTAAGTCTAAAGAAATAGCTTAGCTAATTGATATTAGGTAAGTGTATCTCAGATATGCTTATGCTCTTTTTGACTAGGGTGGAGTTAAATTTTCTTCACAGTGGCTAGTATGGGCTAACATACCAAATTTACACAAATACAGCACATCGCTGAAACCTTTATAAGTCATACACTCAATGATTTTTACATTTCTAATAGTAATCCAGCAGTTTCTTCAGGTGCTATAATCTCAAAAGAACTACAGTCTTAGTGGGTTTAAAATACAGCTTTTGAAAAATAATCCTTTGCTACATAACACATGAAAACACTAAACAAGAAGAGCATATACAAAACACATAAAGAAAATCACTTTAGGATGACAAATACAGTGAGGTTTAGTTGCCATGTCAAGAACGTGGCATTAGCCTCTCTGGAAGGCCGCTGAAAAAATTGCTATATGGTTACAACCCAGTGAAGTGATCCATGTCAAGGAAAGTGGGTAAGTAAGCAGATGAAACGACAGAAGCACTGGTCAATACATCAGGAAGCACTGAACTGATGCTTGTGAGAGGTTAAAATGCATAGAATTTTTAAGAAACTTTGCAGCAAGGATCAGCCTCACAGCTCCTGCCAGTTCCAACAGAAGCGTGCAGCTTGATTCCACAAGCAAGCCGTGCTCTCTTGCTCAGTAACAAGAAATATAACTGTAAGAACTAAAGAATGGCCATTAAATGTATCATTTCCATTCACTATGACTTGGACTTAGTGCCAGTTTCTACCACATAGTCAAATCATGTTTAAAAAGGCAGTGAGATTGCTAACAAGAAAACATAATTTTTTCTAAATGTACAGCAATTTTCCTAACAAATGCTGTCTTGTTAATCTAAACAGACAACAAATTTAATTATTGTTTTGATTAGAATTTGATAGATCAATAAATGTATAACAATCTTTTCAACAGTACTTGTTCTTCACATGAAGATAAAAGGGATGTTAATAGGAATTACTGTTCATTGTAGAAGCAATCTCAATATCTATGCATTAGCATCAACAGAATTTATCAGTTACTGGAGGTGAAACAAACCAAAGTTTCATGTCACATCAGTGTTCGACTATCTTAACTCAATTTTCTAGATATTAATGATAGAGCACGTAAATTTGATGTCACTACCAGGTTATAAATATGCCGAGTTTGATGCCAAAAAGCATGAAGAAAGTACATATACAAAATTTGAGTGATTTTCTTGTATATCAAGAATATAGGGTGGTTGAGATGATAGGCTGGTATGATAGGCACAGCTTGTCTGGTGAGGTAGGCAATACTCCATACCAAATAAATCGAAAGGGAACAGTTATTGCAACTTGAATTTTAAGAAAATGTAAAAACTAAGTAAAGGGATAGATTTACATATTCTACTGGCTAATGTATTTGACTTATCTAGCATGACTTGGTGTTTGAAATTGACATAGTATTTCACAACTTCTAATTGGATTTGTCTCTAAGAGAAAGCTTGATAAGAGAGTAATGCAATTCAGAAGTTTCTACAAATACTTCTGACAAATTTTCCAGAAAAAAGGTCTTGTTTAAGAGTTTCTATCTTTAAAAGAACGCCATTTTAGAGTCTTTATCAAGAAAAAAATGTGTATTAGTTCAGTTTCCTTGGGTTTTTTCAATGCTTATTATATTATATATATTCAGTACAAAATTACTTACCTTCTGGTTTAACAGAGCACTTGCTAGTGCTTGTACTTCAGAACTCAGTAGCGAGGTTCCTCTGATGACTTTACTTAAAGAAGCAAGTGACTGATGGACACTCTGCACAAGGCGAATGGCATTGAACTGTTCCAGAGTAATGAATGATAAGATTGGAGATCCTTGTTGCTCTGCAGGAGGAGACACCTTCTGATGGATCAGGTTAGAATTCTAAGAAAGAACATGTGGTATCCAGTTAATACACTCAGGGAAACTATGATGTTGTATAATATATTATTTGTTTAATTCTTAATACTTCATACAACCTTGTTAGCTTTGAAGTAATAGCAATATCATCCCTTTTCTGACACTAGATTAAAACTACAGTGATACTTTCAGTACTGTCTGTGACATGTTCAATAAAGGCACCACTCTTCTGAGACAAGTCTGTCTACCCAGCTACTTCAAAAGTACTTGAATTGTTGAAAAATCTTCACTTAGTTGAATCACTGCTACTAGTATTTGTGTTAATGCGTTAGTATAAAAAGCAGTAGTGTACTCAGAACAACAAAATTTTACTAGGTACTGTAAACTATGCTGCCAGTTTTTGCTTCGTGAGACTTGTTCAACATGGAGTTGAATTAAATACAATAAATACAAAATAAATATTATTTTATGCGTAAATCTTGAGTAACTCAGACTCTGGGAGGTACTGCTGCTCTCACACTGCAATTTTTACTACTTACTTCCCTTTAATTAAAGCCACTGAAAATCCAAATTTATTCAATAATTTCAGGAGTTGGTGCAATTTTGAAAATCTTAATTCATATGCAACTTATTGCATAGATTAATTTTTTCATGTCTTTGGAAACTGCCAACCTGCAATGTCCCAAGATGCAGAAATGAATTTCCACTCTAGAATTAAATTTTTTTTTGAAAATTCTATGAGGCACAAATGCAAAAAGCAAACCCTAGCCTATGGGAAAAAAATGTTTTGCTATTTCAATTTCTAATAATTTAGTACAGATAAAATCAGATTTTACTTTCTCTGAAATATGTTGTCTTGAAATAACAAGTATTGATTATTTTTCAGGTTAAATGAATCCATGAATTGTCACATGGCATCTTGCTTTCCAGAACACACAGGATATTTACCTCTATAATCCTTCCCAGGCACTATGCGATTGTCAGAACTTTTACACTTTTAATTTCAAGCTCATACTGCACTCAGCTACCAAGCTAAAATATGAGAGAAGCTAAATGCATAAGCAATACTTCGGCTTGTGACTGACCAACAGAAAAATGAAGGATAAAGTCTTCCAACATGGTTAAAGAAGTATACAACAAAGTTACTGATCAAAGTGCCAAATCTTACAGTATTTAAAGTAGTTATGCTTTGCATTTTTTCTCAGCATGCATTCAAAAATCACAGTATCAGTTTCACATCAGTTTTTCTGACACCATAATTTGCTGAGTATATGTAAACTGTAATATGAAGCTAACATAAACTAGCTGATAATTTCTTATTGAGGTGTATAATTGCACAAAATAAAGAAAAACCCAAGACACTGCACCTGGGAGGCTTTGCTCAATCTTTAACACTCTTTTAATTCACAAAAGCTTATTGAAAGAGAAGTCCTCTAAGTTCCTCAATATTGTCCTTTGCATAAGAGTCTCCCATGAATTTCAGATTCATTTCATCACTCTTTCTAATGTTTTCCCCTGAGAATTTGTTGAAACAGCCCATCTGTCATTTCCATAGGAAAATTAAACATGAATACCAAAATCAGCTTATACATTTAATGTCCTATTACATTCTCTCAAAATCCATTATGTATATAACTCACATCAGCTTTTAAAATATGTGTATGCTCATGACCATTTTGGGAATTAAGACAAAGAACTGATGAAGTACTGAGTGCTTTTCCTAATCTTAAGAAACTGAAGGTAGATTCTAATCTTTACTATTAAATACTGTGTTTTGCAACCAATGTTAATCAGGCATATTTTTTGACCTTGATAATTTTCCCTCTTTCAGTTCTGTATGTGTTGTTTAGTATAATGTAAGACTTCATAAAGTCTCATCTAAACTGTCCCAGAGCTTTACTTTGTTACCTTCTTAAAATCAGGCTTTTGCAAACTCCAGTATGTTCTGAAAACTGCCTCCTCAGAAATGTAACAAATACAAAGAAAATAAACTTATATACCTTTACTAGTTCTGCATTTGATTCAAAATGCAATTTTGGTGGTGGTGGTGGTGATGGGTTTTAGAAATCTCCATTGCCCTTTTGATGTACCTATTTTGCCTCCTTCTTCGAGTCTCTCTGCCTATTTTTTTAGATATTAGCCACTCACTGTTTTTCACATGCTTTTCATTGTTGAAAATAAAATAAAGAATGACCCTATATTTTTGTTTCACTGATTTTCCTTCATGGAAAAAACCCTGTTGTTTTTTTAAAGCTGAGGTAGCTAATGAGATACCAGGGATATGTGATTCTTGGGGCTGTTCTCTACAGTGCCAGGAGTTGGACTTCAATGATCCTTGTAGCACCATGCCAATTCAGAATATTCTGTGATTCTATGATTCTACAGTGGTTTAGATAAAAGAGCAACAACTCATTAATTTTCAAAACTACTTCTACAACTTTCTTGCAACATTATCCAACTTCATGAAAATAATTAGTTAAAATTTACAAACATAACAAAAGATACAAAACATGTAATTTATAATCATACATTCAGTTAACAACTTCGAAGGAGCTGCTGCTGAGCTTTTTATGGGTGGGCATTCTAACTTTCATAGCGCTGAACAGGGTTTTCTGAAACAAGGCAGAAAATGCAACCACCTTACAACAAAAATATAGCACTGATTCCTCTCCCTCTCCTCCTGACAGAGAGCCATTTGGACATGATGAAACACTTACACACTCCCCCTGTGCCCTCATACTTTTGTGCATCTCTGACAACTATTACATGGTGGGCAATTCCCGAGTTCCACGGGTCAGTGACATCCAGCTGATCCACTTATGTGACAATGAATGCTTATACAGGTCCTAAGCCACAGTCTGTCAGGGCAAGGCTGTGTGGGAAGAGAACGGACACCAGGACAGAGACTGGTTGAATTAACTCTGACTAACTCAAGGGCCTAGCCCTTGCCAACAATCTGTAGTGCGCAATTCTTCCACATTAAGGAAGAGTTTTTAAAATTCGTGTAACATTTGACACCTTACTCAGTGAAGACTTTATTTTATAGATCAACAAGTCTTTCATGCAAGCTAATACTGAGCATGTATGTGTTTTTTTCCAACTAAATGGCAGGTTCATCAGAGTTTAATTAATTTGATAAGAGTCAAGCTGTTATTAAATTGTGCTGCAAAACACCGTAAAAGCAGTTCTAGGACAGTATTCACTACAAGGATGTTTTCAATAGCGAGAATTAACATGTATGTTTTAAAATGAGGCTAATATAGGCGAAAATGTCAAGACATTCTCTATCAGTTCAGAACAGCTCAATAAAAGCAGAAGTTTGCCTGTGTAATTTCAACACAGATGCACATGGATTTGAAGCACATTTTAAGTATCTATTTCATTTAAAGTAAAATTCAATTAAAAATTTTGGAGTCTGAATTCTGGCTAGACTAATAATCAGTGGATGAAGGAGAGGCAACTGCCATGATTCTATTCTTATAGATACATAAAGAATAATAAACTTCCCAGTTCAACAATTTCAGGATATCTGAATAATTGGTAGCAACATTTAACAGGGGTTTCCATCATGTATGGTCTGAGAGAAAAAAATGAAGCCCTGCGAATTACCAGAAATATTTCTGAAAAAGTAATGACTTGTAAATCCTCACTATTGTGTTAATGTGTAAGGAATATTATCCATTTTGAAATGTCTAAAATGAAAAAAAGCTAGAATTTCCAAAATATGTCTGCCATTTTTGCTGTTTGGCCACAAAGACTGTGATAAGCTCTGAAAACTGAACAAAAAAGACTCTGATTCACAGAACCACAAAACAGCTGAGGTTGGAGGGAACCTCTGGAGATTGTCAGGTGTTCAAAGCTACAGCAGGTTGCCTAGACCAGTATTCAGTCTCCATCCAAGAATTTGATCCCTTGGATCTTCATATGCTCCACACTACCCCTGGCAGTTGACTGGAGCCTGCGTAGGAAAGCTCCAGGGCTATGTCATAGTCTGAGGGCCAGACAAGCCTCAGCAGTTTTTCCGCAGTGTCCCAGAGAGGAGCCCCTAGAAGGCAGCAAAACCCCCTAAACAACAGATGAGGTCAGAAAATGGGAGCATTCTTCCTCCCAGCTGCAGGGAATTGCTCACTACTTTTCCTTACCACTTCCTCTTGGTGCCTCTGTGTGGATCAGGTTTAGTTGGCTTTGGAGTTTCATTAAGAGTGCAGAGACAAAAATATGTCCACATTAAGAGATTGATCAACCATTGGGATGAAAATTCTACAGGACATACCTATGTCAAGTGGTAAACTTTGCTGAATTTCAAAATTATCAGTACATAGATGTACAACAACTGTTTTCAAGGTATTTGTAAGATAATCCTTTTTTAATTAATCCTTGACTTACATACTCAACATGGGAATAAAAATGTTTAAAACAACTTCACCTTTGTCTACATATTAACAAACTTCTGACTATCTTTTTGCCTCTGGAGTAATGGTTTTTTACAGACTTCGGGAATACTTTTTTAATTTTACTTCTTCATATCTGGGAACCTGTTTTAGTTTCATATTCTCTGCCCATTCATGCATAAATAAAATAATTTATGATTGTTAACTTAAGCAGCAATTCAACTATCTTCTTCATTCCAATTTCCAGGTCTTTAAAAATTCTGCAAAGATGATGCCTTCATTGAACTATCAATCTAGAATGAGAATGTAGAACTGTATGCAATGTCTGTGAAATATTAAAGACGCCTAGGCCTTTTCAAAGCTTGAAGCAATTATAGGTTGAATAGACCATGAAAACTAATTTTGATAAAGAATATTATTATTTAATTTTTTTGAAACACTCAAGAAAATGTCCCCCACACAAAAAAAAAGAAACTATAAAAGGTCAGAAGGCATCCTATTCTAAAGGATATATTCAAAAGATTAATTTTATTATCTGCTAATAGCATAAAACCTTTAGAAAATCAAAGAAACTTCAAAATAATACAGAATCCTTGAATGGTTTGGGTTGAAAGAGACCTTAAAAATAATCTAGTTCCAACCCTCCTGGACCGGCAGGGATACCTTCCATAGACCAGGCTGCTCAAAGCCCCATTTAACCCGGTTTTGAGCATTTCAGGGATGGAGTATCCACTAGTTCTCTGGGAAACCTGTGCCAGAGTCCCACTACCCTCTCAGGAAAGAATTTCCTAATATTTAACCTAGACCTAGCCTCTTCCAGTTTGAAATCATTCCCATTTGCCCTGTCCCTACACGCCCTTGTAAAACATTCCTCTCCAGCTCTCCTACTGGGAAGGCCACAATAAGGTCTCCACAGTGCCCTCTCTTCTCCCAGCAAACAACTCCAACTCTCTCAGCCTGTTTTCATAGGAGAGAAGCCTTGCAAACAATATACAAAATTTTTGTACCTGATGATACCGTAAAAAATTAAATTGCTCTTGGTAGGAATAGGTCATGCTAACCAGGTCTTACGCTTACTGTGTAAGGCTCCAGTACTGGCCTTCTAGATGTGTTATCAGCTTGTAGGAGAGCTTGCTGTGTGAAGTGGAATTCAGTACCAGGTGTCTCCTATTCTAATATGAAGTTTGGGATAATAGCCAAAGTCTTGAAAGTATGAGCACAGTTTGAAAAGAGAGGTCTGAGAACTATAACCAACAACTTGATGGTGATGTAATGGCCATTGTGAAAGGGCACAATTAAGAAATGGCAAAGCTACTTGTGCTCTTAGGCAAGAGGCACTTATGCAGCAAAGAAAAACAGCCCAGTGACACAATAAAGGTACCTTCTACAGCCTGAAAAATAACCCCACCTAAGTGTCACTCAGCCTGTAGGTCAGGAATTCAGGTAAAGAGCTAAAAAATCATATGAAAGAAGATCTCAGATTTGAAGGCAATGATAGGAGTGAAAGAAGAGGCCTTCACCAGGTCCAGCTTTCCTTGTCAAAGAGCACTCAGGAAATCTTCGTTACTTCCATGTAGGTGACTATCAAGAACCTCAGCCACCAGTACCAGCTGTGTCTTCAGCTTCATGGTACTGCATACTCACAGCTAATTTATGACCCAAGTTTTAAAGAGTATGTACTTTGAATTTGCAGTGCTAATGAGAAACAATTCTAAAGAACTAGACATTAGCTACATGTGCTGCTATTAATGAGTATTAATGTAGTGTAGATTTGTTTTACTGTTTAAAACTGGTCTCATTTACCCATCTTTCAAACACTGCAATCAAAATCTCTATTTTTGCTATTGTTAACGTGTACATATACGTAATAGTTTTATGTGAGCTTTTTCAAAAATATACAGTGTCACACTGAAATAGACTTTTTCTTACAGGATCACAAACCTGGTTAACAGAAAGCCCATTTTCAGAGGCCACAGATTTCAACAAGAAGTTCTTTAGTACCAGAAGACTATTCTGACACACAAACATGACGCATCATACACTTAGCTTGGATTAGATGAGAATTTAATGAGAGATTTCAAAATGTAATGGTAAATTCTAACCTGTACCTTATGTCTGTTCTTTGTATGTGGTTATTTGAGTAAGGGACATGTTTTTCTCATTACAGTGCTGCTGTGTGCAAGATATAGTTTCAGGCCACAGCATCTCTGATCTATTACTTGATCACTGGGGAGACAAAATAATGGCTAAATGTCCAAGTGGGCACCTAGCATGAAGTGGGAGATCCTTCCCAAGTGTGCGTAGTGTCTGCATTCACACACTTCACATCTAAATGCACACCTGGAATAAGAATTCAATGGTTGGAAACCAAGCTTTACAACGTAAGTTAAAAAACATCACCAAACTGAACCAAGCTAGGCCAACAAAGGAACATAAAGAGAATGATATTGAATACTACAGAGGGTATTTCCTTGAACCTCAGTTTAAAGCTAATACCACATTTCAACACTATAAAGGAAAAACTATATTGTATTTGAAATCATTAAACATTGCCTTGTGAATATTAGATAAAATGAGGAGACTAAATAAAAATCTGAAGTACATTAGCATTTTTCTTGGAAATACATACAGGATGTTGGTCTCATGTTTTGAGCGTTGTCTCGCCTCCATACGGAGAAAAAAGGTGAAAGCCTGTTGTATCACATACAGACTTCATAGCTAATTGTGCACCTAACATTGTACTCTCCACCTCAAATGCATTTCATTTCATTTTTCTCTTCTGTTTCAACACTCAAGGTAATTCCTTTAACTATATTTTTAATATAGTTACCAGAAAAAGAAGTTGTCTTTTCAAATTAGGTATATTCCTACCTGATTAAGTTTCTTCCACAGGTTGAGAACAGGAGAAAGTTCTGTAGACCATATTTCTCTGTCAAATTTGCAGCCAGCAGTTACTGACCTACTCAGGATCCGAAGCTGTGAAATGACCTGAGTGATGAGAATACAAATGCACTCTTGAAGAAGGATAAATAAACTTCTTTTAGTACAAAAATGCCATATACTAGCAAATACTCTTCAATTTATCTATGAACTATCCTTTCCTGCATACTTAATTACTGATCATGATCTGATAAAAACACAAACAATATCCATATTCAAGTACAAAACATACTTGAACTCATTCATATTAAACCACAAAAAAAAAAAACCTACATATTTTCTTATCACAGTAATTGTATTTGTTCAATTATAATTTAAAAACTAATGAGGTGCATAATTAAGTAAAAAGCCTCTTTTCCACTAAATTTAGAGACAAAACTTGAGCTCTGCTTTTAACAAGGCTCAAGCTCTGCCTTTAACTAGGCTTCATCTGTAATTAAAAATTTAAGGGAAACAAACACCCAAAATATGTTACTAAATACATACAACAACTATCAGGGACCAAAACTCAAGACAATGACAGGAAATTCAATCTGATCTGATCAGGATCTCTTATTTACATATTCATGCTACCTCAACCTATTTAAATGCATATCTATTAAAAAGAAGAAAGCTTGAAATTAAAACAATAACTGCAAACCTTCCAGAAAGAAGGGGAGTTTCTAGTTCATTAGGTCCAACTGCCTTTTGTTGTTAGCAACCCTAGTAAGTTTACAAATCAACTGATGAAATACATTCATACATTTGGAACAAAGGCCACTGAAATTAAAATTCTTCAGTGATACTGCAGTCTGTCCCTTAAACTGTATAAAAACCTCCTGCCATTTTTGAGGCATTTTCATTACATTTTAGTTATTTTTCACAGTGTATTTTTTGCAAGGCATGTTAGAGAACAACTTATTAATTCTCTCCTCGTTCACTTGACAATAAAGAATTAAGCTTCATAGTAAAAATTTATTAATCATTCAGAAGGTCTGGACTATTTAACTGCAACACAGACTGAGGGAGAAAGTCAAGTTGTTTCTGCTAGGATTTGACTTTTTTTCTAGTCTTCAAAGATGTGTAATGATGAAGTGCTTTCTCTTGGTTTTCATTTTCTTTCACTGAAGCAGACCTCTCCTTCTTATTTATCAGCTTTAATAGGGACTATGAAGCACTACAAGATGATAGTGCATCCAACCATCATTTTAACTTCTATAACAAGCACTGACCATGAGACTGTGGTTTCAAGTCCTGAGAGAAGATTATAAGGTCAATAGTAGAATCACAACCTCAGAACTCTGGAGAGTAGGTTTCAGTTTAGTCAGGGATCTTTTTAGCAGGAAGCAGTTGGCAACTGTTTTGGAGGGCAAAGAGGGGCCAAGAGAGCTGGTCAGTCCTCAAGAAAAAAAATCTCAAAGCACAAAACCAGTTCTATCTGATGCAGAGAAAACAAGCACAATAAGCAAGTCAAAGAACAATCATGAAAGAAGATCATCATAGATGTACAGGAAGCTAGTAACCTCAAATCCTAGAATATGCTGAGTTGGAAGGGATCCACAGGGATCACTGAAGTTCAACTCCTGGCTCTGTACAGGACGTCCCCAAGAGTCACACCATGTGCCTGAGAACATTGTCCAAATGTCTCCTGAACTCTGTCAGGCTGGTGCTGGGACCACTTCCCTGGGGAGCCTGTTGCAGCGCCCAACCACCCTCTGGGTTAAGAACCTTTTCCTAATAGGCAACCTAAACCCCCCCGACTCAGCTTCAGGCCATTCCCTCGAGTCCTGTCACCGCTCACCATAGAGAAGAGATCAGTGTCTGTTCCTCTGCTTCCTCTCATCAGGAAGCTGGAGCCTGCACTGATGTCTCCCAAAGAAGATGGGCACAAGGGTGGACTACCCAGCAGAGGTGGAAAGACATTGCTCACATCTGTTAGGGTCACGTAAGGAAAGCTAAATCTCATCTGGGTTTAAAACAGCAGTGTATGCAAAGGCCTAAAAGGGCTTCTGGCAGTATTCTGGTAGCTAAAATGAAAAGAAAATATGAGCTACTGCTCTTTATAGCTTCTGTTATATAAAATAACATTTCACCCTCTCATTCTCATAACTTAATTTTAAACTTTCATAATCCTTTGTGTGCCCCAGCAATTGTGTATATCAAAAAAGATTCTTGTTTAATTTAGCGAAAAATTAATTTCTCTGATGAATGTTTTGATCATAGTATCTTTATCATTCCTGCTATTCTTCCTCATTTTCACTCTGCACACATGCAAATGTTCTGACAAGCAATACAGATAATAAACACACATTTGTGCCTTCCAGATATCATTCTTTTAGCTATAGTTTTGTATCTTTTAATTTGTTTTTGGGTAGTTGCCTGCCATCATTTGCTAAGCAATAAAACATTTATATCAAATACACTTTAACTGGTAATTCAGCATGTAGTACTTCATATAAACTTGCATATAGTGCATACTATAAAGCTGAAAAATGTTTATATGATTGCTTTGTGAGTATGGGGGATCGAAAACATTAACTCTGGTATTCATTTCCAAAGCGCCTTTAGAGGTATAAACATGTATCTCCATACAGCTGAAATTATTCTGAAAAGAGTGACTGCAAAATCAAGTAATTAAACTATTTTTCTAACTCTACTGTATGGGGTTAGCTGTCTTTTTCTAATTATCTAATTATAAAATCTGTCAATATAGTTTAAATAGGAAATACAGTATCTCTCCTTGTATTTAGTTTTTTTCCCTTCAGTGTGCCTATAGTTTCTGCTTTGTGTATTTCACCAAAGTAATTCAAAAGTATTGGGTTATCATTACCAAAAGTTAAACACTAAAATTAAAAGTACAGAATCAAAAGAAATCAAGTTTTAATTCTCCGTGTTCTAGAGTACTGTAACATACAATGATCTTCATCAAATGTTCACAGAAAACCTTTAACTCTTTACGGTTTATCCCATTTCTTTTCTCAGGTATAGCAGGTATGATGGAAGCGTAATTTACTCCTGAAGTTTCCATGACAGCACACTTTTCAATTCACTGTATTTTATTTTTTTTTTTAATTAATGGCTAGGGCTGAAACTTTTTGTACTGGTGGCTCTTTCAGCCTGAATATTTTTTCAAAATTTTAACCTAAAATAGTCATTTGCTCTGGACACAGATAAAAATACATTCGATTCATTCAGGCTCTTTCAGCCTGAATATTTTTTCAAAATTTTAACCTAAAATAGTCATTTGCTCTGGACACAGATAAAAATACATTCGATTCATGTCAAAATACTCAGATTAACCTCGCCTTTGAACTGCCTCAACAGGCCAAACTTTTGCTAAGGGACTGCAAATTTGATGGTACAACATCTGTCCGAAATTAGGAAAGAGTTACAGACTGTGAAATAGTAACACATATTACTATTTGAATATGATTACAAGTTTGATATTAGAACTTGAATGGTGTAAGCATTTCATTCTCACAAATCCCAGTGAAGTTCCTTACAGTATTGACCAGTCTATGCCACTTTGAATCAGCTAAAGCTTGAGAAAATGTTTACTCAGTATTCTCAAATCAGTCTCTTTGGATGTTATGAAAATGAAAAGGGAATTTTTAAAAATATGATCATAGAACAATTAACACTGGAAAGAACCCAAGGAGGTCTCTAGTCTAATCTCCTGTTGAAAGCATGATGAGCTTTAAAATCAGAGCAGTTTGCTCAAGGCTTTTTCTGATTTTGAAGAATCTCAAGTACAGCGGCTGAACAAACAACCTCTCTGGATGACCTCTTCCACTGCTTAACTGCCCGAATAATTAAAAGGTTTCCCGTAACACCAAATCTGGACCTTGCTTGTTTCTGTTTATGTCCTGTAAAAATAGAAGTCAAATGCATACTGGGACCAAGAATGTGCTAAGATTGAATAAAACCACAAGTGGGATATATCACCCTACTAGTTTTCTCAGGTGAATCACAGAAGTGTCCAAGGGATTGTGGTATGTTTGCAGTTGCTCCACTTAAGTGTTATCACCTTCAGGAAAGAGAAATAGGTTTAGAGTTGGAAGGGAAACTGGATTTAAAAGAAAAAGGATTATCAGGAATACATTTCTGGGGGTCATTTGAAAACCAAAGCAACAAGACAGGAATGAACACACAGACTGGGTAAGTACCTAGAAGCAAGGAGACCTTGGTTGAGATTACAAAGGGAATATGATTAGGAATCTGTATTTAAGAAGATGAAACAACTCTTGAGTTAAAAGAGGGCACTGTACATAGTCACATTAGGCAAGCACAAATTCACCCTAACCTATCCTTAGGCACTTATTTAAAGCTTACTTAAAACTTACTCAAAAAAATTATCTTCTTAGCCTCCCTAAATAATCAATAGAGAGATCTTAAGTGGGATAATTTGCATTTGAAAGGTTCTCTTATTGAGTATACAGGAAAACTAAGTTCCTTACACAGGTACCTCAGATAGGTCTACGCTGTGGAAATTAGAATGAGATTATTAATTTAATTTCCTGGAAACCTAGCTACAAAGCTTGAGAAGAATTCAGTTTCTCTCAATGTACTATATATACAATACCATCAGGCCAACCTATAATCAACTTCAAAACTTACTCTATATTAGGCTTGCCTTAAACATGATGTTTATATGAGCACATACATAGCAAGATCAGAAGTGATCAGCACATGTATACACCCAGGTCTGTGGAATCGTATCCTTTGCACTCTAACCCAGGTATGTACTTATAGTACTAAGGAAACTGAAAGTTTAATCATAGATGTACAATACAGGGTACTCAAAGTAAGAGTACTTTTACAATACCTAATCTTTGAACGTTCTTCTTTGTTATTGAAAGGTATTCTTTTTATATACTATACACTAAAAGCTCTTGTACGTTGTGCTAGTTCACACCAATTGCAAATCTGAATATTCGGAATAATGAGAAGAGTGAAAAAATCTACCATTAAGCACCTTCATTAAAATTATGAAAGGGATAGAGAAAGAGGTAATAAAAATACAAAAGCAATCACCAGTAATAGTCTGTTTAAAGAGGGGCAAGAAGATTGTTCAGAATCACAATTCTTTGTAAAATCTGTCTGTTTTAAGCAAGGTTAACTAATCATAACAGCATTTATACAAAAAATTCAAAAGAGCAATTTATTTGTGAACGATGCATCTAATACTAATGAAGAGCCAACAGGAACTGCTACCAAGTATTTTCTCTATTCTTAGTGGAAAAATTTCTGGACTGAATGTTTTTTTCTGAGTTATCAGCACAGGAAAATACAAATTGCAAATATTAAAAAGTGTAAGGTGGTCAAACAAAGAATGTCAATATTCATTGACCTAATTATTAAATTATGTGTGCATCTCAGCTTTTTAACCAATTGCATATTTTTGGGTGCATCTACAGACATATGCTATGATATTGACCAGCACATTAGAGTAGAAAACATGTGCATCTAGAGAAATCATGAGGGAGAACAAACAAAATGGAAAGCAATAAAGACACCTAACGTTCCCATGCGATTTCCTACGGAACTGCTAAAAAAGTTACGTTTTACCTGAAAATTAAAATTCATGGAAAAAAACAAAAATGAGGAAATGTCAAGATTTTAACTTTTCTTTCTATGAAACTTAAACAAGAAAAATTTCTAGGAACACAAAATCTATTTCAATTCTTTACTCATGCACAAGATGAAGAAAAAGTCTTGCCTTCAGTTATCCACAACTACTGCAAAAAACACTACTTCACAAACGCAATATATAATAAACAGACTTATATCTATGTCTTGCACTCATTTCAGAATCAAATCAAATTTTATACACAGTACTAAGACTTGAAAAAGAGGAAAGTAATACAGTCAAAAATATCTTGCGAAATTCTGTCAGTGAATTAAAAAAATCTCAGCTCAATCATTTCTGAACTCAATATGATTACTGTTCTAAGAATGCAAAGCTGGGAAGATTTGCTAGTCAGATAACTGGCATTTTTTTTGAGATTATGGAACATATAAAAAAGAATTTTTATTTTTGTACAAAAATGTAACAAGGTCCTCCCAGTAAATCTACAGATGTCAAAGCAGATACTCTACTGCCATCTACCAGTTTTAAAAGGACTTAGTCTTAGCACAGAAACCACTTCTTTGCTCCATTTCTCTGAATGAAACAATATATCCCTTCACACCGATATTTCTGGTTTTGTAAAACTTTACAGCTCAAACTAAAATAAGAAGCTACAGCTTAATTACTTCTGTAGATACTGTGAAAGTACTAACCCAGTGCAATGCAACTGTATCTTTACTGTGTCACAAGAGGGAGCAGGTTTCTGTGTGACATCCCTTCTGGCAGAGCTACATGCTTCCATACTGTTTCTCACAACTTGGCCGCTGTACCCTCATTGTTGAGAAAGTAGCCTAAGACTGAGCTGGCACTGAAACCTCTCTGACTTCCAGTTCCCGTGCCCCTTACCCTCTCTGCAACAACAGGATCCATGGATGCTGTTAGGCTGAATGTTAGGCTTTAATGGCACTTTAAGCAAATAATTCCTACTGCATGTGAATGAGTAAGAGACAGTGTAGGTCTGTGCTTGCTCTTTTCTTGTTCCATCAAGGCCACCTCAAAGCTGCAGTTTCACTAATTAAGGATCTGAAGTAGGGCTGGACTCCATACAGAGATACATGCCTTCTTAATCAAATACAAAGTAAATGTGGCAAAGACATTGACCACACCTGTATCTTCCTTAATACAGAAGCAGATCATATATGACATACCTTTGACAACAGGAAGACCCTGTGTGGAGCAGGGGTTCAGGGGAAGAAGGAAGAAGATCAGCAGCGTGCTACAGACGGACAGCACAAGCCCTAGCTGAACCTTCTCCTAAAGAATAACTGAGAGTTTTACTTCATAGAGGTCCACAGGATACATATTAACTGGAGACCATTAGCTAAAAGGAATGCCAGAAGAGGTGGTTGACCTTAACTAATTACAAATCCTGACAAAATTTAAGGAGACTGTAAAATGGCAGCCTGTTTTTAGAAGCGAACCAACTTCTCATAAGTAGAACACCACCAATGTATTTTCATATACACAGTACCAGTCCTGTGAGAATTAATACCATTTTTTGAAGTGTTACATTGATTCACTAAATGAGTAAAGAGATGTTTTCTAGGTCTATTTGTCAGAGCATAGTACTCTGGCTTCCACTCCATTAATGGCACAGCACATTTCTCTCATGCATCACCACAGGTGTATTCAAAATTCTCCTTGTATTTCAAAAACTCCTTTTAAGTACTCAGCTCTCTGTTGCAGCACAATAAATACAGGTTGACATTACTCATCAATTTCTACTAGAGACTGTCAGTCATGTATTTGTGATGTGGGATGTAATAAATGTCAGTAATTAAATGCTCTGAACAACTGAAAGGTTATATAACTGCTGAAATATTTTAAGAAAATAAATTTATGTTTATCTGGAATCTACAGTAATAACGTAAGAATTTCAAGAACAATACAAATTGCTTTTCAATAATTAAAATAATTTTCAATGATTATACATAGATTACTCTATGTGGCATAATTAGAATTACGAAGGAACAGTAAATACAGAATTCATGCTCTGAGTCCTGTTGAGCTGGATTGCGAAAGAGAAAATCGTGTCTGTTGACAAACACTCAAGAAGCTACAGCTATCATTGCAGCTGCACCTTGAAAAATAACCACACACCATAGCCCATCTATTCTATATACAGTAGAAATACTGCAGCCAGATGTATGACTACAATATTGGGCAGACATTACCCTAACTTTTCTTTATCTGACTTGGAGATTTGGTGTACAAACTCAAGCATGATTCAGCAATTTAAGAGTTGCCAGTGTCCTCATACACCCTCCCCTACACCTTATGTCTCTGTTGCTCTCAGAAACAAGGCAAAAAGCAGCACTGGAACCATGTATCTGATCACAGTTTTAGTAAGACATAGAGCAGTTTTAATCTAAGTAAAAGGATACGCAAGGAATGGCAGGAAGAGGTACAAAATCAGCCAGTGACTTGCTGAAAATAAGAGCACATCAGAAACCAAGTTTAAAAAAAAAAAAAGAATCCAATGATAAAATGCTGTTTTACTGAAGTCAGTGGGATCACTGGAATTACATTTAATGAGGCAAAATTCACTTTGTGCTTCCTGACCCTGGTTTGTATCTTGTCTACTTTACTAGATTGCTCTACACTGTTCTTCATTATTAGATTAATATTAAGTTTAGAAATATCCATCACAAAATAAAAAAATAGTTATAAAAATGTTATAAAAAGGTAACCTTTTTTTCCTACAATATTTCTCATTTTCAAGTACAGACAGAAGAGCAAGAGTATTTATTTTAAATAAATACTGTATTTAGTAGCTACAATAAGGTTCAATTAGCGATTCCTTGTTTTCTGATAGGTTTCATTAAAGAAATTGTTGTTTCGCTTTAAGCAATCCCATCTATAAAAAGAATAATTTAGTGTGAGATTTCTATGCTAGTATTCATTCCTGTGGAGTATTCAATTCAGCAACATGATTTTGCCTGATTTTGTAAACTTGACATTGTTCAGACACCATAATTTTCTTAAGTCATGCAAATTTAATGAGTGAATATTAATTCTCTATGTTGAGTTTCTGCAGAATCTCAAGAAATCTCTCAAGTTTTCAAATGATTCAGCTGCCATTCATGATGAGTACAAAATATCATGGTATGAGTCACAGAATGACAGAATGCTTGGGGTAGGAAGGCACCTCTAGAGATCATCTAGTCCAAGCCCCCCCCACCAAAGCAGGTTCACCCAGAGCAGGCCACACAGTATCACCTCCAGACAGGTTTTCAGTACCTCCAGAAGAGGAGATAGTCAACCACATCCTCTCTGACAGCCTGTTCCAGTTTTCCATCACCCTCATATTTAGGAAGTTTTTCCTCAGATGAACATCCTATGAATGAGTTTGTGCCCACTGCCCCTTTTCCTGTCACTGGGCACCACTGAAACAAATATGGCTCCATCTTCTTGATACCCACCCTTAAGATATCTGTAAATCTTAAAATTGATAAAATCCTTCAGTTGTCCCTTCTCCAGGTGAAACAGACCTAACTTTATCAGCCTTTCCTTGCAAGAGAGATGCTTCAGTCCCCCAGTCATCATAGTCCTCCCTTGAGTCCCCTCCAGTAGCTTCTCATCTTCCTTGAACTGAGGAGCCCAGACCCGGACACAGCACTTCAGATGTGTCTCACCAGGGCAGAGTAGAGGGGCAGGATCACCTCCCCTGACCTGCTGGCACTGCTCTTCCTAATGCACCCCAGGATCCCTTTGGCCTTCTTGGCCATGAGGGCACTGTTGCCTCATGGACAGCTTGCTGTCCACCAGGACCCCCAGGTCCTTCTCTGCAGAGCTGGTTTCCAGCAGGTCAGATCCCAGCCTGTGCTGATGCCTGGGGTTTTTCTTCTTCAGGTGCAGAACCCTGCATTTGCCTTTGTTGAACTGCACTAGTTTTCCCTCTGCCCAACCTCCCAGGCTGTCCAGGTCTCACTGAACGTCAGCACAGCAGCCGGGGCTATCAGTCACTCCTGCCACACGAAAATAAGTATGAATACAGGCACAGATCATTCCTAGGCATTTTCAAATACTGTCTATAACACTGTGCACTGGAGTTCTGTATAAAAACAAATTTATATTTATAGCAATGATCTGAAAAATGAGACTTTTACTGAGAATAGGAAAAAAACATACAAGCTAAATACTATGTCAAAAAACTGCATCAATTTTTTCATGGGAATTACAGCTTACAAAATCCTAAATTAAGAGTTACTTTTTAGTCACAGAAGCCTCTAAATACCATTATTTGCAACACTGCATCTTTATATTTCAAAATATATGTGAAAAAAGTGGATTATTAATGATGACTTCACTGAAGGAAATTTCTGATGTGCTGGTTAACAGCCCATATTGCAAATGCAGGCAGAAATTATTTATATTTATATATATGTTGAGGATAGCCATGAAGTAAACTGCAGAATTAAGGTTTTGGACTTAAGGAAATAAGACACTGGTTTAATGGCCTTAAGGGCGAGGGAAAATATGATCCAGTATAGTAAGGAGAGGGAACATTTCAGGCAGTAGAGTGGACAGCACATTAATTTCAGTTGATTAACAAGGGGAATAAAAGACTGGTTCTGAATGAGCCTCAGAACAAGTCCCCTCATTGTGCAGAAAGGCCAGGATTTTTAGCAAAGCGACTGAGTAAGCATGGAGTATCTCTGTGGACTGAAAGACAAAAAAAAAAAAAAAAAAAAAAAAAAAAAAAAAAAAAAAAAAAAAAGAAACATATTAGAAGAAAAAATCAAGGACAATGAAAGAACTGCCTGGGCAATTCAAGATGAAATTAGAAAAGCCAAATCCCAGCTGGAGATAAGACTAGCATGAAACAATGAAACAATTAGGAGTGAAATGGGTTTCAACACATATATAAGTTCAAAGAGAACATGGGGCATTGGCCAAATGTTAGCAAACATAAGCAAGATATGGTACATAAAACCGTAAGTATTCTAAGGCCTCTGTGCATGTTGTAGGAAGCAAAGGAGCACATAATACTGGGAAAACAGCCCATGCAAGGAACATGACCACACTCAAACACTAACAGGGACTTCAATCCAGCTGTTGGCCAGTCACCAGTGGTGTTCCCAATGCTCAGAAGTGTGACCAGTTCTGTTCCTTATCTTTATCAATGATCTCACCAAGGAGACTGAGTGCACTCTCAGCACACTGGAAGACAGTTGGCAAGTCTCCCAAGGTCAGGCTCATAAGCACTCTCTCTTCCATTAATGTGAATGACAGCCTTGCCTAAGGAGGCATAATGGTGGGAAATATTTACTTGCTTTAGCAGTTGAATAAAATAAAACTGGTAACAAACAAATGAAATTTGAAATGTATTGGTCTTTCACTGCCCTGGAAAATAAAAAGCTGCAAAAAAATATGTCTACTTATTAATGAAATCCCTTTTTGGTCTTTGAGACAAGCACTGTAACTTACATACATACTTGCATAAATTTCACTTTCTCCTCCTGAACTTTTCAATTTGAAATCGAACACTTAGATATGAAGAGCAAGTGTGACAACTTTATTTACATTGTTACATACTCAATGTGGAAATGGCAAAACCAACTATTTTCAAAATCCTGTTCTAATAAAAATCTCATTTTTCAAACAGTCCAGTTTTCAGAAGAAAAGTAACTCTCCTGTACTCTAAGCAACAACCTCATAGTTACAGCTATTTTCCTTAATCTCTTAAATGCTCATTAAAATCTTCATTATACAAGTTTTAGAAATGCTACTGACATTATTACAAAGCTTGATTCAAACTTCAACAGAAAGAAATGGGTAATTCCAAAAGGTGATTCACTCCTCTATTTTAGATGCCTATCTAAGACTGGAACAATTTATTGCCTGTAGCTGCTTGTCTTTCCTTAGTAACAAAAAATAAAATGGATGACTACCTAAGAAGAGGTGGATAATATTCATATGATAGAAGCTAGCTGAGAGGTATTACACTGGGGTTTCTCTGTTTTAATTTCAATTTGTTTTGAATTTGGGTTATCATCTTTTTCGATCACAGTATCTAAACATTTAAAAGAAAAACAAACACATAAGAAATTATTCTAATATCAGTCAGGGGAATTTGAAGTGGCTTGAATCAATAAATACATCACAAGCCTCTTCTAGCAGAATTTAAACAAAATAACCTCTAAGAGCTGAACTAAAAATCTGACAGAACCTCTCTGTGTATTTCAAAGATAAAATCTTAATTCCACGGTATCCGTTTTTAAAATACCATTGACTTGTGGGAAATGTTAGAATAACATCTAAATAAAATATTTGGTGTTAACACAGGAGGCATTTTAAGAAATATTAAAACAATAACTGAAGATAATATCAGTGAAGGAAACAGGATTTCACACATTACATAATTCACTTCATGGCAGGTATAAATACAGTATCTTGGAGCTGGACTGTAATACACAGGGAGCCTAGATAATCATTAGATTAGCCACCTAACTCTGAAAAAAAATAAAGCTTTGTTAGATGACTATCACCCTTAGAAAATATTTTTTCTATTATAGTAGTTTTACTGCCAATGTGTAGCGACTATCCAAGAAAATAAGTCTGTTCTGGTAAATAAAAGGGGACATTTGTGACTTCCAGCAAAAAGGAAAATTAAAGAAATTAAACCTGAGAAAAATAAATTACCTCATATCCTCTACCCTGTTACAGAAAATGACAGACAGATTTGGATTCTATTTGAGACTATAAAATTAGTATGAAAAATGTTCTTAAAGCAAGTAATTTTGTGGCAAAATCTGGACCACCTAAACTGCAGAGTACCACTGGCCTGGTTGAAAAGCAAATAAAATTACAAACGACAAAATACAGGAGTAGAAATACTTCTAGCAAGTTCAGCTGAGGTGAACTGGAACACAGTTAATATTTTGGTTATCAGTATTCAGAGATATAAAATTTTAATTCATATGTAAAATCAACAAATAAGTATCTTTTGTGGTATTTCTTCAAAAATTTGGTGAGATGCTACAGTCTGTGGACTCTTCAGCAATGAACCCCACAGGATTATTTTATATCTCTAATGTCCTTAAGCTTTTTGAAGGTGTATTGGGTTTACCTTGGCTGGCCACCAGGTGTCCACCAAAGCTGTTCTATCACTCCCCTTGCCAGCTAGACAGGGAAAAGAAAATGTAAGGAAAGGTTCATGGGTTGAACTAAAGACAGGGAGAGATCACTCACCAGTTACCATCACAGGCAAAACAGACTTGAATTGTGGAAATTAATTTAAATTATTGCTAATTAAATCAGATTAGGATAATGAGAAATTAATCTTCTAACGCCTTCTCACCATCCCTCATTTCTTCCTGGGCTCAACTTCACTGCTGAAATCTCTACCTCCTCCAATCTGAGTAGTGCAGAGCAACAGAGAATGGGGGCTGTGGTCAGTTCATCACACACTGTCTCTGACTCCTCACTCTCCTTCCCTGCTCCAGCATGGGGTCCCACTCGAGACATTACCCCGTGAACTTTAAGAAGTAAATTTCAATTATGCATGCACAATCAACCTCAGGAGGTCATAAAAAGTTACTGCAAATCCACAGACTTGCCTTCCACTTCCGCCATCACTGGGATGGTGGACATAAAAAAATCAAGATGCTGTCCAAGTATAGAGAGACTGTAACAACCCTTTACCTTTGCATGATAATTTGAGAGAATACTCATTCATTTAAGAAAATATCAAAAACAACCTATTCTTCAAGTTGGTTGAGACTTAACCTGTCTCATATGATACTCTCTGTGAAGCATTACAATGTGTAAAAGAATGTTGAATTCCTGAGGGAAGACATTATTAGAATTATCAAACATAGTATTGTATACAGAAACTAGCAATAAGCAAACCACGTGCTAGCCATATTCATTATCACTGGCAGTCATATTTGAAGACTACTGTGCAAGTTGCCAGTTACTGATTGCCTTTTTTCTCAAAATAATTTAGTGTATTATTGAAGAATGTTTAGATTACCCAGTGGAGTGACCATATATAGCTACTACATACAGGCTGCAGTCATTTGTGTTCGGAAGATTTGATGGGGTCACTCAACATATGCTACACTCTCTAGAGTGCCTGCAGTGAATATGTCTGCTGTGCAAAGAAGGGAGACAAAACAACACCTCTGCATTTTCATTTCACCCACCTAGGGTGGTCACTGGCATTAAGTCTTATTAGTTACAGGCATGGTAAATCGTGGACAGAACAGGACAGTTCTTACTGCTTTTCCAAGGTTTAAAAATAAATATGCAGGTCTGCCTGTTTCAGTCTGTCAAAATTCCATTTATCACATACAATAAATTCTATTTTGATGATGACACTCGTGTATAGTTCTATTGAAATTATAATGAAGGATGAGATTTGTTGATAAGCATTCATAAAAGCACAGAAGTAAGAATAAGAGATGAGTCCACTGGCAACAAAAGCCCATTCTGCAAGGTCACGGGAGAGATATCTAAATTACAGACTCCTCTTATTGCACAGGGAGCCTAAAGCAAACCTCCACATATTCTGATTGCTTTAATCATTGGTTTTAACTTAGACTGGGAGACTGGACCACCTGAATACAGGCCAACATGCAGGCAAAATACAGTGTTTATCAGATCAGAAGAAAGGAGCATGACTTTAACTAAGTGGTGAGGACTGTTGTTGAGTATGAGGAAACTGAGTTGCAGTATAGAAAATCTCCACTGGTGTAAAACAGGTAGGATGAGGTATACTGACTCCTGCAGCTGCACTGTCAGTGTGTTTTTTTCTACTTTAATGCACTGTTCTGCAAAGAGAACATAACAAAAGATGTGAGATTATTCATGACCACGTTCAACATAAGAGATGTGTCAAAGGCTTGTTCTAACATCAGGTGAGGTGGAAACAAAGAGATGCCATGAACTCTAGAAATCCCGGCTCTAAAAGTTAACTTATCTTTACCTATTTAGAGCAACTAAGCACGTAATTAAAAAAAAAAAAAAAATTAAAAAATTAAAAAAAATTAAATCATGTTTCTAAAAAGATCATGTCTTTTTAAGTAAATTTTTAAAAGAAGGATTTTACCAGCATGCATTCAATATTAATACTCTCTGAATCACTCTACAGAACATTACAAGACATAATTTCTAATAAATCAATTAGTAATTGCCAATGTAAAAATAATACCAGTAGCAATATTCAGCTTTTAAATTAGAAAAGTTCCCTGGTGATAAGAAGCTGTGAATATAGTCAACAATTGCAAAATTTCTGCAAAAAGACCCTTGCTTTTTATTGGTGTTTTAGGTTTACCCAAATACTATCAATGCATAGGTTACAGAAGAGATATCGGCATGACTTCAAAATGCTGCACTGCCTTGCAGCCTATTTCTATTGAAGTGTGTTGCTGCAGCAACACAAGCTATCACTTCTAGGCATGAAAAATTAATAATATTGATAGAAAGTCAACAGAATCAGTGAAGTAGTGGACATAGTATTACATTTCACCTTTCTGATGCTAGAGACATGGCAGCTGAGCTGGTAGCAACTGATTTCTGACTACCCTTGTTCATTCACCTTTGCTTTGCTTTAGCTTGGTAATGGACTTCTGAGAAACACTCCACTTAGAAAACAACGACTGAATTTCCAGTTGTGAGCCACGGGATCAACTATGGATCTAAAACAGGTGCCAAACTGACAGAAATGGAAAGGGAGTAGGATCCACAGTGAGGGAGATGCACAGTTCAAGGAAAATCTCACATTTCTGTTATTTAAATTTGCCTAAGACTTAAAATAGTATTTGCAAAATACTATTGGGAGGATAAGAAAATATCTCATATGACAAAAAAAATCATCTCACAGAATTGAAACTAGATCAGTCTCACATTTTCAAGATTATAACCCATAGTTTACAGTTTATAATCAATGCTAGGGCAGACTAGTTCAGGAGAGTGTGGGTTTACATACAAATGCACTCATTATCTATTTCCCTTCACGCAGGAACTCTGAGTCTACTCTGATTTCCAAATATTAGCATTTTTAACAACTGCAGATTCTAACAAGTTATGAAAGTACAGCTGAAATAAAAAAATACGCAGCAGCCTACAGTGAATCTGAGAGAAACAAAAGCATCTAAATGGATGTTTATGTAAATGATTTTAAGACAAAATTAAAGAGAGCTAGGTTGAATCTCAGAGCATGTACTAGCTTTGTAATAGACAAGTTCTTGAGTTCATCCTATTACCACACGCACCTCTATTCTACTGATTTGTCTTTACATATCTTTATGCTTTCATGTTCTAAAGAAATCACAAATAGTTTGACAATACAGCTAGGGATTTAAGTGAACAGAAATATTTAAACAAATTTACCAGTACTATATTGGATAGGCAACAAATGCAATACTCAAAGGCTTTTTTTTTTTTTTTCAGTAGATTAGAGGTCTTAGACCAATAGGAAATTTCTGCTTGGAGCACTTTTTAAGTGACTGTGAACAAACAATTAGATACTTTTTAAAAAACCTGTAATTCTTAGTCTTGAATTCATAGGAAATTCCAGTTATAGGAAACTTCCAACTGATTTTGCCAAGAAAGGTTGGATTAGATGATCACTGAAGTTTCTTCAAACCCATGATTCTATCACTTAATTTTTCCCCCTCTATAACTTGTCCATACATAAGACAGCACACCAGGGCTGGGCAGAAAATTGAAGACAGCCTTGATACAGAGACCAATTCACTTCACAGCTCTGATTTAAGATTCTCAAATCCATCAACTTTCACATTATCTGACACAATTAATTTACCAGTCAAACAAAATATGCTAATGAGTATTTAAAAGATTTGTACTGTTTAACTGCACTTATACAGTAATTGTGTGCTCTCATTCAGACTTCACTTAAAAAGTCACATTTCTCACCGGAATGGAATTTTTTGACTAATTGAAAGAATTCTGGAATTTCAGGAAAAATTCTTCAGAATTTTTATTTCAGCAAAAGCATAAAATCTTACCCATATTCTATGTGTAAAACTAGCATACCACTCTTCAACGTGAACTGAATTATACTATTGGAAACTTTCTCAGTAATTATCTGTTAATTTAAGTTCTTAATGAATACTCTTGTAACTAAAGACTAACTGTTACAGTATTAAAATATTCTACAGACAAAAGTCAATATATTAAAAAAACACATCAATTTTCTCTGACTTACTCATGGAAACTGCATTTATGAACAGGTGGTTGGGTTCTTCAGCTTATAATGGCTGCAGAACAGATTCAGAGGTCAATGAGAAATGCTTACTTTACCTGGGAACTGATGATACGCTGTGATGAACGAGCAATATTAGCTGGCAGGCCAAAAAAGTCAGGTTTATCATCTTCTGGAAGGCTTTCAATAATATTACGATAATCCTGCATTAAAAGAAAAGAACAGACAGAACAGAGGCAACTTTTTATTCCACTCATGAAAATTAACAGCATATGCTGAAAAGAATTTCATTAAGTGCACAGCACAACACAAAGATTAAAATAAGTATATAAGACATAACATATTATGGTAATCTTATTTACAGATTTCTTCATTTTGTTTATCAGAACCTATCTTCTTTTATATAACATTTCCACTCTAAAAGAGCAAAAAGCAATTCTGATTACAGTGATGCTATCAAATAAAACGAAAATATTCCAAGACTGTTCCTCAAAGGTAGGTAAAACATTTTGTTGGAAACTTAAAGGCAAGATTAATGACAATACAGAAAAGAAAATACTGTGACATTTGGAATTCTAAAAAGAGTAAAATACATATTTATAAAATTAAGAACACTCACTTCTATTTAAATCTATGAAAATATTCACTCAAAGAAAGTGAATAGAAAAAGAAGTTAAGATAAAAATAGGTTTGCATAATCATTGGAGACACAGAACAGCATGGATAGTGGTTACAGTGTAATAATCACTAGTGATGCTCGCTTGCACAAAACAGACAGAGGCCTTGCAGACTAAGGTAGACAAATGGTGTTGGAGATCTCCTCTATTGTGATTTAAAGGCAAAAATATTTACTGTCCGAAAGTCTGGCTGCACCTTGTTGCATATGTGCCGTATCTTTGCTTGCAGGAGTATGTGCTGGATATGCACAGCTCACTTAGCATGGAATCTGACTTCAGAGCAACAACAGTAGCAGAACTCTACACCAAACACTGAGGAAATACTGCTTAAAGACACAAAACTATAAATTCTTACACACATAATTGTATAAGATATTGAGAGATAATAACTGCCCTGTAGGCTGGAAAAAAAAGATTCATCTACTTGACCGTATTATCTACAAGAACAGAAACCAGCCTGGCTTGTTTATCCCTTCTGTTTTTAGGATATTAACTCAGCATATCTATAGAAAATAAAAAATAATGGTCATAGTAAAGTAACAAAAAACCCCCCCCAAACCAAACCTGAGCAGTCAGAATCCGGGTAAAGAATGTCAAATCACAGCAATTTACTTTAACTGAGATAATACTATTTATATCCATTCATATCAGAGGTCTAGTATGGAGTCCTCCATTAGAATGCAAGTGAATCCTAGTCACAGTAACAACAACAGTTATCTTTTGAAAGGACGGGAAGAGATCGGTTGTTTAGACTGTTAAATTCCCTGTCTTTCACACTGAAGAAATACTGAAGGAGAATCAGAATCCATACTGCTCACCAAATAAAATGTCATACACCCTCCATGGCCTATCAACAGATTGCAAGAATGTTGATACATTTTGGAAACAAGAAGGTATAATCAGATTTTCCTGTTTCATCCAGAAGTTTTAGGAATATTTAGCAGCCTTAAAAACACTACTGCTATTTTAATATACTAATTATATAAAAACATAATTATATCTTTTTCATAAATTAACCCATTTTTTTTACAACTCTTAATAGCTAGGCTGCTCTGCACCACAGTCCAATCAGATATCATAAAAAAGAACAGAGAACTGACAGAGTTAATGCTCCACACAAAATAAACAATTTTGTGAAGAAATACAGATATCCTTTGGATTGTAATTTTGGTTTTCTTTTTGGAAATATTTCAAGAATAATGCTTGAAAATAAATTATTTATGAGGTGACAGAAGATGTATACCTACCAAAATACTGCAGGAATTCGGTAAAGAGATTGAACATGGGAAACTACTCATCTTCTTGCCTCTGGCATTTAAACTGCCAATGATTCGTGAATTGAAAAGCTGCTCCAAGTAGGACCGAAGAACCCTCATATCAAAGTAATTATCTACACGACCTCCATAAATGGCATTTTCAAACAAACCATGAACAAATTCCCACTGAAAATCCTTCGAACCTATGAATTAATTAATTAGTATTAGTTTTGTATCACTGAATAGCACTGCATTATGAGCATTTCTTCTCGTCACTGAAGCTCTTCAGGGTAATAAAAAGAGATGAACACATCAAATAATTAATTTCTAATTGTTCTTCTATATGACCAAATAGTAACAGCTGCAGAAACTTGAAAGTGTTTGTAAATATTTGTCGTTGAAAAAAACCAAACACTTAATGTGTTGCAAATGAATTATTAGAAATTTTGCTTTAGACTTGAAGTGCTTTTTGAACTAATTAGCTATATGCATCTCAGAAATTATGCTATTAAAACTTTAATTTTGTGCTTTATCATAAAGAAAATTTTATTCACTATTTTCTACCACAGTACCATCTGATCTCATAATATAAACTAAGTGATTAAACCAACAGCAGATCATGCTCCGAATAGGTAAGATTCCTGGAAATGTCATCTTTCAAACACAAAGAGGTCCAGGATAAACACTTTGCAAATCATTACGAATCACACAACATAGCACAAATATTTAAACTTAATCCCACAAGTTCAAAATAACTTCTTTCTCCTCCATTCTATCATAGTTGCCCAAAATAACTACACAGGACAATGACCTACTGTATCTTACTAGCTTTCACGTGCAGGTGAAAGCTTGATCAGAAAGGTACTCCCTAAAGTCTGCTGAAAGAGGGAAGTGGCATTTACTTTAAGTGGGGGTTTACTGATGGTAACTGTTTCCTAATGCTTCAATCATTCCTTCATAAGAAAAGATATTTTCACAGTAATAATTAATGATTATCATTGACAGTTAATGATTTAATCGCTTTACCTCACTGTGTGGTTTAAGTCTGCACAACTAAGGTCTAATTTCAGAAGTACTAACCATGCACAAATCCCATTTAAGTCAACAATTGTAAATTATCTCTACATTTCAGTTCCTAACTTTACTTTGAAATTGTACAAAATGTAAGGAGTTTAAAAAAATTACCTTTACCACATTAACTAGTATTACAAATTCCTACACTGATTAACAGAACAATGAAGTGGGGTCTATGTAATACTGAGTTTCAATACGAAGAATTCTTTCATATTCAATTCACATTCAATTCATTTATTCAATATTTAGGGGAACTCACACTGGAAAGGAACGGAGATACAAGATTTCATCCTACAGGCAGCCCTGTATTTCCTATTTCTTCCTCTGGACTCAAGAAGCTGAGCAGCATACTCCCTGGGCACCAAGAATTATTGGTTTATTCAATCAGTCAAAAATGGATTTATGATTCACCCTGGTTTTCTAGTTTTGCGTACTGATGGTGAGCTCTACAGAATCTCCACTTTTATATGAGTGTTATAGAAATACAAAGCTCCTCATGCAACATCCCTACTAATGGGACTTACCAGAAGAAGTGACTTACCCTCAAAGAGTCTATCAATAATGTCAAAACCAGCACGTAGATCAGACAAAGAAAATTCATAAAACTTGGTCCAACCCTATCATGAAAAGAAATCCAAAGAATTTAATTAGTCACACAATGATGATCATGAAGTAAAATACCAGTGTCATGTGGTTACGGAATGCTGTATAATACTAAATGGAAAAAAAAAAAGAACCTGTGTCCTCTAAAGTGCATTTTTGAAACATTCAATGGAGGTAGTATAAAAATTCAGTTGTAACAGTGCATTTAATTCTATATACTTACAAAAACCAGAATCCATTGTGTATGAAAAATATAAACTTAAGGTTATTTTATTTCCTATCAATATTTACTTCAACTAAAACTTGCTGACATCTGCGACTAGATCATGCATTGAATTACTATTTATTATTTCTGAGGGCCTTTTTGTACTTCAGTATACTGGCAGTATTTACATAAATAGAACTGATTCTTCAAACACAGTCTTTAATATACTCTCATAACCTTACTCCTTAATTCATGTCACTTCTCATCTGACCTAAAAAAATACCAATTACTGCTACTATTACCAAAAAAATGCTGACCACCATATGTATATTTTAATCATTTGCAGTTTTTACCTCCTTTTTGTTCCTGGGGCATTATTCTTTATGTAGCAGGAATGCATTCTGTGTATGCAATTCTCACAAAAAGCTTTCAGTGTAAATGAATAAGTATAAATAAATGCTGATATATGACAAATCATTTTGGAAATCCAGATCTCAAAGCTATGTCCTGTTGCTCTATCTTTTTATGGTGCACTTTGCATATGGATGACATTATAGCAACAGAGCATATGATTCATGATGAGAAATGCAAATATTTCAGCACCATGCACATGTCCAGTGAGATGAATACAGCCTGAGATCAAGACTGCAGCTGCTCCACAGGTCACAAGAAACTATCAGCCAAAGCACCATGAAGGTCATATTCTGGAAAGATGCACCTAACCGTATCCATGTAGGAGTTTTTGCACAGATATGTACGTGAACCCAAAACAATTCAAAATTGAATTGTCTGCACATTTATGCAGTGGAATTAAAGAGAGCACCAATCCTATCTTCTGTTACTTGAATAACTGGCCAAATGAACATGAATTTGAACAAGAACAAAGGAGAATTTATGTGTCAGTTTAATACTTCAAATATTTTCACCTATTGTACTTCTTGAACACCATATTCAAAAGCTTATTACTGCAAAAAGCAAACAACCTTAAAAAAAAATCAAAGTCAAAACTAGCAAAAAACTTGCAAACATTCCAGACCGTGCCAGATCAAATCCTTCAGATGACACAGTAATTTCCTAACTAGTCTAAAGAGGATAAAAAAAGACATAAAGGAGTTTGCTGTTTGGTGGGGGGTGTTTTGGTCTGTTTAATTTAAGCATCTTGCAGCCAGAAAAAAATGTTTACTTTAATCAAAAATTTAGCTAAGGAAAAAACATATTTCTGAAAATCATTATAATCCTCATAAGAAATTAATAATTTCCCCCGTTATTCCTTCTCCTTGAAGGAGTTTGTGGGAAGAAAGTGTAGACAATGTCATCTCCTCTTTCCCTCCAGTATCTCATTTCTCATGTCTTCCATTCAATTGTGTTTCTATAATATTTTTGCCTGTCCCAAGTAAACAGGATTCACAGAATCTTTTCCACACTTCTGTGGAGTATCACTTAGTACATGAATCACAAAATAACCCCATGCAGGCAGAAGCAATATTCAGAGGGATAGGAACTTAGGTGTCAGGATCTTATTTTGCAATGAATTCAGAGACAATAAAGGCAGACACCAGAAATACCCAAGTTTTTCTCCTTTCTGAATGTGACCCAACAGATACATTATGAAAAATACTTCCAAGAATAAAAACTAATAAATGGGGCAAATCTTTTTAAAAGACAGTAAATAAAATATTACCTGAGGGATATAATTTCTTCTTTCCTGGCATACAGCATGAAACCACGCTAAACAAAAGAGAGAATGTGCTCTAGACAAATTTCCCTTTTTGTTGATTTGCTCGGGTGTCCAAGATTCGTAAGTTCGCAAGAGATTTTTTTTGAGTCCTGGAGGTGCCTGTAGTGGAAGGAAAAACACTGTTCTAGACAGAAAACCTGGTATTTTATGTGCTATTTTCTTAGATTATAACCTGGAATTTGTAACTCAGTGAAATGACCAACAGTACTCAATAGAATAAAATTTAAAAAGAAAAAAAAATGTTTGTAATAAATGGCCTAACAACAGAATGACTCTACAGTGAAAGTAACTACAACATACTGAAGGAAATGACAACCAGGTAACCAGGACCAACTTATAGGACTGTACCAAACTAAAAGAACTTAGTGAAAGCATCAAAAGATGATCAAAAACATCAGGATAAAGTAAATTCAATTTTTTTCAACCAAAATAACTTTTCTTCTGATTTTACAACCTCAGCTACCACTTCCTCCTGTGATGTGATGGATGTCAAATTGCCTTATGCCATCCCCACACTCTTAGCTAGCCCATAAATTTGGTATATATGTATGATAAAATCCCAGTTCTCAGACTTAGTGGTAGGTAATGTTCACAACCACTAGAAATAACTGCATTTAAGGTGCAGGCAGTAACCGAAATTATAGTGCTTAAAAGAAAAAACAACTGGATACTCAGCCATTCCCAAACTATTTGCAAGTCTGGAGGCAAACAAATTTTAAAGGTATTTAAATTACAATTTTGTGTTTCTAAAAATGTTTGTTGTTTTTTCTTTCTTTTGAAAAATGGCTGTTAGTGTTTCCATAAGACTACCATTGCTGCTTCTGACAAATAATTGGAAAATACTGCAGTAAATTGACTTCTTTTTTTTTTTTTTTTTTAATATCTGTATCTTCATTGGTAACATTCTATATACATTGGAACATACTACAACCATATAATAATCAAATATCATTTGACAAGTCATTGCCCATCACTGTTCTTTCATGGTAACAAAATATTTACTGCAATTGGGAAGGACACAAAATTACTTAGAATATTGCACTTGTGCAAAGTTCCAATTATTCTAAAGATAGTGGAATGAGTCACACAGTCCTGCATTTTCTGTACCGCTGAAGACCTTAATATGAGCAAGAAGGTACTGCAAAACCTTTATAATACCTGCAGTCGATGTAAAAATGTAACTATTTCATCTTATTGAAAGTCAGCAACATTGGACTCTAAAAGGTCAAAGTTTCCTGGATTAGCGGCAGGGAAAATCTCCACACCCCATCATGAATGGGAGACTTAGGAGCACTCCTACTAATGATTTCCATATTGGACATTACTGCTTAAGTGCATTCATGATTAGACTACCTTCCAATCAATTGGAGGAACATGGGTTATTCCTTAAGCTGAGCCATTTCAAATGCAAAGGTCTCAATTTAGAGTAAAGGCTTTTAATAGTACGTTCTGCTATATGGGAGGAGAACCATTTTTTGTTGAAAGAATCCAATGAATATAAAGCTACAGGGCCAAAAAGGAAAATAAGGAAGAGAAAGTGGGATTCTGTGATCTTCAGATAAGGATATTCATCAAGAAGAAATACCTTGTTTTCCCTCCATGTAACAACACCTGTGTTGATTTTTGTTTTTAAGAAAAACTGATTAAATGCACAAAAGAATTTGGAGCACAAAATAGAACAACTGCTTCTCCTAGGTAAACTTATTTTCAGTTCATACTTTAAATTGGAAAAAGCATGTAGGAAAAAAAATCATCTTTCAAGGTAAACTCGTATTTTTTGTATTACATGTAATTGAAATATAAGGTAAAACCAGTTATTCTATCTAAACATATAGTTTGCTATACATCAAGGTTCATTCAATGTAAGAATCTAAAAAAAGATTTCTAAACAGATCTTACTTCGTAAGTTATTTTCAGACTCGATTGAAGCAAAATCGGAGTAAATTTTGGATGAACTTCAGTAGTAAGCCAAAGACGAAAGTTTGGTTGAGGATGTAATGCATTCAGTTCCTGTTAAAGAGATGTTATATATTGAAATAGGCTTTGAGGTGATTGGGAGTTTTTATACATAGAACAGTATTTACAAAATTAAAATATTCTGGATTAGAAAGTTAGGCTTATCTAAAAAATCAACAGTTGCTTATACTCATAAGGTTATAGTTCAAGATACGTTGCCTCTGCACATTCTATATAATTGCTGGGCTCAAATTTGAAGTTCATCCTAGCTGCGTCAAAATATTTGCACCTTTCTCTTAGATACTAAATTAAGGACATAAAAATATAGAGCAGTGCTTTACTTCTTTTAAGTACAATAACACTGGAAGGCTACATCAAAAATTATGAAGGCTTGCAATGTAGGTGGTATATCAACAACAGATCCCAATGACTTTCAACACCAGTATAGGTATAATAATTTCTGCCTCACTGTGGTACACTTGGGTCCATATTCAAAGACTGTGAGAACTGAATTCCTGTACCTGGATGGAACTGAATTATGAATATGCAGCAGTCTCTTAAGAGGATGTTCAAATGTAAGAATTACATAGCCTCACACTTGCTAATGGTATGCAAAACAGGCAAGGGGATGTGCAGAGTCAAACATCAGCAAATCTTAGTCTATATTAAGCTCAGTAAGAATTATAGCACACTCAGTATTATGTTCGTGTGGAAAGAGTAAGACCCTCCTGACACATATCCATATTTTAATACTTAAAAGATCTGAAATTTTGTATTCAGCAAGGAGCTTACAAACATTTCATTACTGTTGACTGTCTCGTTCAGACTACATGACACATGTCAGTGCTATCTTGCTTTGCCTTTCCATTTTTTCAGAATGGATTATAGGAATGCTGAAGATACATGCCACATGCTTACTGCTAGATAGATGACAGACTCCAAGCTCACGTCCATGGACTACGCTTCACAAAAAACATTGAAAACTGGAAAATTAGGACTGTAGTAACTGTTGAAGGAATTACATTATTCTCTTCTGACCTTACTTGTTTTGAGGATTTCATGGTGATGTACATGAAAAGTATATCATATAAAATCAATCTTAGTTACCAAGTTAGGGATTTTATATGCCATAAGTTTGTGTTTCTGTAAAATAGGAGACATTTTCATTTCAAATTAGCAAAAACCTCCTTGTGATTCAGTCTGAGTCTGCACTTCAAAAAAAAAAAAAGAACTACCAAAAAGAAAGTCCTAGAACTAAGGGGGGGAAAATTAAATTCAAACACACATAGAGTCATAGTTCATGCAAAAACATGGGCAGTATCCCATAAAATACCAGAAGTCCTAACTGGAGCATTTATTCACTCATTGTGGTAGAAATACTCTACATTGTATGAAAATTAAAGCACTCACACAAAGAAAGGAGCTGCTTAGATCTTAAGCAGTTAACCTTATTCACGACTGAGAAAACTACAAAAGTATATTTTTGAACTTCAATTTTAAACATCACCATGGAAATGCCTGAAATGCTTCAGAAATGTTGCATACTATTTTTGTCTGGTTTCCTGTATCATCTTCTCAATTTACACTCACCTTCTCCAGTACAGGAAGCCAAGATGTAACAAGATGCAGGTTCTTCAAACACAGCCATTCTCCATTCTGGGCACATTCTCTTAAAGTTTGAATAGCCAGGTCAGCTTGGCCCTGGCCCATGGCAATCTGAAATGGCAGAGACAGTTGTATCAAGAATCCCTCACACCTCATTTAACAGTTAAATACAAAATTGTGTTTTCAGGTTAGAATACATATGTTAAAAAAAAGAGTGCTAAAGATAACCAGAATTTTCTCTAAAGTGATAGGTTACTAAAGCAGGGAAAAGATTAAGGGAAAAAGCTCTTCTTTGCAACTTATCTAGCAGTTTCTGTACAAACAATATGACCTAGTCTTCTAATGGAAAAAACCATACATCATTTGGGGATGTATTCCCTGGGAAGTCAAAAAGTAATTTAAATATCAATAACTAAACTGCATTACTGCAGAACTGCAAAAATAAGAGATAAATGAGAACTAAGTTTCTTTTGACTGGAAGTTAGGAGAATTTCATTTGAAGATAAATACTCAATTTTATATTAAGACGAGTGAAAAACTAAGGCTGCTCTCTTTTCAGCAGGGATATAAGAATAGTATGACATATACTCCTTTCTTTTTATAGTACCATATTAGTTCTACATTACAATCTATTTGTAAGATACACAAAACAAAAAACCCTGAACCAAACAAGTTGAAAATAAAGAGGTCTTAGCCAATGCGAAAAGTCTTGTCTCGGTACTATGATTCTCTGACTAAGTAGAAGTGAGCATAATATCTTAAAATAATTGAAAATAGCCAAAAGAAGAAAACTGAAAGGCAGCAGCAATATAGCAGCAGACAGCACAAATTTAGCATTTTCTTCTTTAACCCATGTGAGAAATAAATCAACAGAGAAGAAAATTCTTTTCTGTTCTATTCAAATTACATGAAAAAGTGTAGGAAAAAATAACAAAAAATATTCTCATTAGTGTAACAACTTTGAGATGATTTAGCTTTGAGTCCTGATCCTTAACTGAATATCCTACTTTGTTACATTTTAAAAGTCCAACATTTAGAGATAAACATGAAAATCCATGTGGCAGAGTAAGAAATACGTGTTCCGCAGTGTTCACAGCTAGATAAGATGGCAGTAGGATCTAAATTTTTACAGTTTGATGGGGAAAATATATTTTATCAGTTTATGTTCCAGGAAAGGAACAATTTCAAGGACTACTGAAAAGCAACATTAAACTTGACATTTTCCATTTCTATGCTAACCAGTGATCAGCTAGATAACAACTTCCGTCCCCTTAATATGTCAAATGACAGAAGAATATAGTATTTTACAGAAAGTTAAAAAGCATATTGGTATTGTGTATTGAGAATATTAGGAATCCACTTGATTCATATAATAATTTGAATTGGAATGGACCCTGGAAGATACGTAGTGCAATCTCCTGCTCAAAGCAGAGCCAAGTACGAAAGATCAAATCAGGAGGGCTTTGTCCAGTGGATTCTTGGGAACCTTCAAAGATGTAAAATTTCTCAAAATATTTTACAGAATTTCACAAAATATCTAAGTATTCATAAACACTGAACACCCAGTTTATGTTTTCTGTTGAAGAAAGAAATGCGCAAATCCTATAAGCAGAGGAAATGATGAAGTCTAGTTTTTCCTGGGTTTTGTTTATTTCAATTACTCCATGCTAAAAAAGATAATGCTGCAGCATGTATAACAATTCTCAGCCTCTCTTGTTCTCTTCCATCCATCATTTCATTTTTTCCTTCTCCACACTGGAGGAATGTCTCTTGCTTGGATTCTGCTTCTGTGGGCATGACATGTGTGTCTCTTCTCCAACCCATTTTGCCAATGGAATGAGAAGTTAGTGTCGAGACAGGTGGGAACAACAAAACACCACAGACACTAAACTATAATTTTACTTACTAACTTCCTTGGAAAATGAAGTAGAACAGATATTACTACAGCAAAATTTTACACATCGTGGTTTTTAATCACTATACTTATCTAAGACTGACCTGATGGTAGCACTCAGCATTTCTTTCAACACTGGCAAGTTCCTGTAGTTCTTGAGAAGGATCAGCACCAGGAGAAATTATTATCAAGATGGGCTCAATTTCCAGTGTCTCTTTATACAGACGCTTCATGTTCGGAGGCAATGGAGATAATTCTTTTATTCCTATAATTAGAATTAGAATTATTATGGAAATAAAGTGACTACATATGATGGAGTGCTTCATTATCCACTTTAGAGTTCATCTGGCTGTCAAGAGTTCTGTTCAGTAGACACCATAAAACTGGTTTTTAAATGAAGAAAAAACCCTAACAACATGCAGGTAAGGCATAAGGCATCCCATATTGAGAAGAGTGTTTCTGGATTTCCAGCCAGACAAACTGTAGTCTTTATTTAGAGTGTAGTCTTGAGAAAAAACATACAAAAAGAGAGGAATGGAATGAGCCTTAATTATTTGTCTTACACGGTTTTTGGTATTATGATTACATACACTGCACCTATTATTTGTTTTAATATACAACTTAAATGTCTAGAATGTTGACCTACTATAGGCAAGGTATTTATACATGAACCCAAAGATACATGTATGTGTATAATAAATTAAATAGGGTTAACTATGTACTTTCATGCATCTTTAGACCAGCATCTTTCATGCATCTTTTTAACCAGTGAAGCACTGGGTGCAAGAGGAAATCACAACATACAGTAAGAGAGAAGAGCCCAGATCAGTGACATCTATATGACAACTACTAAAAGATGCAATACACACTTCCTTGAGGGCGCAGTCTGTTTTTAGACTTGAGCTATTGTATTGTATGTTGCCCATAGAACAATGCTATATAATTTGTACCATAGAATCATGGAATGGTTTGCATTGGGACCCCAAAGATCATCTTGTTCCACCCCACTGCCATGAGCAGGGGCACCTTCTACCAGATCAAGTTGCTCAGCCTGGCCTTGAACACTTCCAGGGCATCCACCATTTCTCTGGGCAATCTATTCCAGTGCCTCACCAGCCTCACAGGAAAGAATTTCATCCTAATATCTAATCTAAATCTACTCCCTTTCAGTTTGAAGTCATTCCCCCTTGTCCTATTACTACATACTCTTGTAAAAAGTCCAGCGCCAGCTTTCTTGTGGACCCCTTTAAGTACTGAAAGGCTGTTAATATGGTACATTTCTGTATAGCATGTAAAATAAAGAAATAAGCATGCTTTGGGTGATACAAAATACATTCGTAGAAAAGTCTTATGAACCTTATCTTCAAAAGAAATTATTTTACTCCCTCTTCATCCATAAATTTCAAAATATAGGTAAAAGGTGAGAAAAGAAAAAACGTCCGGATAAAAGAGAATTGAAAGGCTTTCTTGTAGGATATTACAGCTCTTTAGGAATTCATTTTTTTGTCACAGGAAAGCAGCCAAACGAGATTGGAAACTAAAGGGCTTCCTTTAGAACTATGTGAAACAGTTTCTGTAAGTTGTTTCAGGACAAGGACACTGAAAAACACATGGTAGACAAAAGCATGAAAAAATATTCATACAAGCTTGACATCTTTCATTGGTTAGAAAATGCTAGTGAGGATTTCGCCAATCTTGCTGATATGCATGAAGAATCTGTGGATGATTTGTGGATGATTTACTGGTTTTAAAAATCCAAACAGAGTCAGTGGTATTCTGCCTTCCTTGATGAGGCTATAGCTTCACGAACCAAAAACATTCCTTTGTGCAGCATTCCTCCAAGGAACTGGTCCCAGCACAAGTAATTTATGTAATACATTAAGATTTGGAAGACAGTGAGCAAGCAAATAAATTTTCTCTGCATTCAGGTCTCTGCTCGTTTTTGAGCCACACACACTGCAAATCACTCTTGCCCTTTGAGTCCAACAGGCAGTGACATTGTCAGCATGGGCCATGTCACCATGACCAAAGTACCCACTCTATCTACTAATAATGTTTGACAGAGAAGCTATACCTTAATGTTGAAAAGCCCTGTCTGGATGGAAGATATGGAGACATTGAGCAACAAATAACGTCCACAGACAGCAAAAGAGAGTAAGATAAAATGACTTTTAAAACTTAGTGTCCACCCCGATGAGACTCGGAACTGCTAAAAACTGAAGGAAGGTTTTTGTGTGCTGTACTGCAATATTGAGATTATTTGAAATATAGGTTTCAAACTTTGGATATAATAGACTTGAGAGAGAAAACTGACTGACTAGAACAAATAGACAACTGTAGCATTGAACCACACTCTAAATCATGTGTAATTTTAAAAAGACAGTAAAATGTATTGCAGACCAAGAGTTAGACAAAAATGACAGACAATAATTAAATAATCTTTTGAGACTCAATGTATAATACCTCAAACCTAATGGTCTTTAAATGGCAAATGATATAAAATAATATTTATGGAAAGTCTGAGTCTTAAGGAGAGTGCTGTAGTGTAAAACTTAAAGAAAACCAGTTATCTTCCTTTCTTAATTACTCCAGTGTTCAAGAATTATTTACAAGAGTTTGACAGATCTTCTTCGTATATTTTCAATCACTGTGCAGAATAAATCAAACCATTGTAAAAGCATTTTTAAGAATATTTTACAAGAAAAAAAATCAGCAAACTGATTTAGAGCACATTTTCATATGCTAAAGCTTAGGGATTCCATAAGAACTATAAAATAAAAGAGAAACATAGGACAAGAAAAGCTATTTAATTGTTGTGTAGAAATACCCTGGTGAAAAATTAACTTACCTAGGGTTTTACATGCAAAAAGGGCCATGGCACTCTGCAGTCTGTCTGGTCTGACAGCCTGGACCACAAGCACCTTAAAATAAAATACATTCAGGGGAGATAAAAGTATATAGTGACAATTCAAAATGCAAGGTTCTTCTAAGAAGAATGAATTCTTTGAATTTATCTTCAGAACAGTTATTTTCTCTGAATAAATAGAGCTATCTGATCATTGCTTTCCAAGACAACCTACTTAATTGTTCTTTTGTAAGTAGCTTGTTCTATCAATAGAATCAGAAGATAGATACATACCTAATGTCTACTTGTAAGCTACAAACTTTTCTACAATGTTTTAAAAGAAAAGTAGCTATGTGGGTAGCTAGAATGACAGAAAGCACACTTAGCTTTATATAAGTATCTAAATTCTATGCACATATATAGGCAGCAATGTCCTACTTGGATTAGTAATATTTCTGGTTTCAATTGAAACTAATTTATGAGTGGCACATCAATCTAACAATGTAGTTTCAATATATTCCATAAACAGAAACATACTTGATACTTTCTGTACAAGAAATAAGATGCACTGATCATTCCAGATTTACTTTCCTATAAATGCAGACATTTTCTGACAACACACTGCACACATAAGAAATGCTCTTCAGGATTTCATTGAATCAAAGATGACTCAGACAAGTTCCTTTCCAAAATGGTTTGTTCCTAAATTCCATGCATGCTATTTCAGAAATTTTCCTCCTCCACAAAAAACTCCAAATAGACAGTAGCTAAGAGCCAATCAATATGAAACTACATTGTCTAATATCCCATCCTTTCTCTAGATGTTTTCATGTAAAGTAAGTTCAAAAGAAAAATCACAGCAGCATTTGAAAGTAAGTAACAACATTTCTTTTCCATAAACGCAAAAGTGATTATATTTTTCTCTCCCAGTGGAAAAGGACCCTCAGGTTGAGGAAGGAACTTGCCTTTCTTATTTTCTTGGTGCATTGTTTATCACCAGGTTTTCAGAAGTCATTTTTCATGCCTTGTATTCTAAAGAAACTTCTACTGCATTTTGCGTCAGATCTGTGACTCTGTACATTCAGTGTTGAAGTAAGATGCTCCACAAGCTAACACATCCAGCAGTAACAAAGCAACCATGAAAGAATTTTAACACCTACTCTTAAAATTAATTCCATTTCTAAAGGACTTGTTACCTTAGAGGGTATATTCAGTTGCAGCTAATATACCAACACTAAAAAGGCTCAGATAATAGAGACATAATATGCACTATAATAAAAAAAATATGTAATTCTTAGATTAAAAAATGAGTTAAACTGTAAGACAGTGTAGATACTGTCACTGCTTATAATTGGACCAAGCCTGGATGTGAAATTTACTTTCACTGCTGAAGTCATATAATTATTAGGAATGGAAAGATTACCTGCTGAAACAAGGAAATTCTTTTTACAATAGGAGATGGAAATTCTTGTTCACATATAGAGCTCTGAGAAAAAGTGCGCCACAGACTTTCATCTTCAAAGCGAAGTGTCTGATAGAGACCTGGGAGAGAAACCTACAAAACAAATAGTGTAGATTTAACCGTAAAGAAAAATAGCCATTTGCACATTGTATATTTTAATTTATTTCCAAATATCAGTATTACCACTACGGTGCAAATCACAAAATTCAATTTTATCCTTGGAGTTAGGGAAGAAAAAGTACATTTTAAAATTAACCACTTGTTTACCTATTCCCTGGATAGACTAAATCTATATTTGCACTGTAATTTTAGTTTCAAACCTTAAGGTTCTTTGATTTTAAACTTTGGGCTCTACCTTTAATCCTCTAATGACGATCTGCTATCTGCTATCAGTAATGGTTTGCTATCAGTGCATGCTACTGATTCACTCAGTTACTCAATTTCTCTTTGTTTGTTTAAATCTCTAAGTACTGTGCCTGCCACACCATTACTTTGATTTTCCTGATTCCTGGTTGAACAGAAATTAAATAGTGAACTCTGGGTTTAGCAAAAAAAGTCCTTGCCGAAGACCAGTCAAGGTTTTTTTTCTTGCTGCTGAGCTACATGCAGGAGAAGAGGCTAAGAGAATTTCAGGACTACTATCTTCCTTTAGTTCCCTTCAGGATCAGAGGACTTCAACATTGACTGTGGTAGGAGGAATCAATGCGAGAAAGAGTTTTTGTTTTAGTTCAATCTGAGCAATCACAAACTCTGAAATACCTATAAAGATGTACAGAGAAATCTGATGAGGAGAATATTAATTTCTGAATTAACAGTTTATGGCTTTTAATACAATATGAAGTGATTTGTGAAAGTCATAACGTAAGTGAAACCTACAACTATTGTACAACTATTGTTTGCAATTTTTCTATCTTCCTATCTACAAAAATTGTAGAACTTGGATTTACAGTATTTTCTCATCTCAGTAAGATGACAGGTTCACTCACATGCATTGAAATTCATTGTTAGATGGGGTAGAAATGTTCATGAAAAAGGCTCAGAAAAATGTGATTAAAATAAAAACAAAAAACACCTTTGGTTTTTTAGGTGACTATGTATTAAGCCATGGTCTCTGGAAGATAGAATTAACAGCTTAAAACAACAAAATCTTTTGATCTGACAAATATATATCTGAGTATTCACATTCAAATTGCTATCTGCCAAAACCAAAGTTCTTTAAATTTAAATTCTCCAGACCACATGATGTGTACCTTCAAAGATGCTACTGCCCAGACTCGGTCCTGTTCTATCCAAGAGGGAATCTGGTCACGAGCACTTCTTTGTGAATCCTAACGGAAGCAAATTATGTCACACACATAAGTTACGTGAATTTTTATGAAACATTATATTCAGTAATAAGGTTATGAAACCCATGTTTTTAATAAAAACATTCACAACAGCAATCTTTCTGTGGTCTTTTTTAGGTTCATAAATGGCATAACAAGAAAAGCTATCAAAATATTTAAATATGAGACATACTGTTCACAATTCAAATTAGAAAACTACTTGCAGTGTTTAAAAAATTTTTAATAAATTTCTATCTTTATATTACTATGTGAAAAGTTACTCTTTTCTTTAATGTATGAATACAGTTATTTAAACAACATAGTAAGAATGCAACTTTAACTTTTCAGGATTAAAGTAAATGCTCCTTATTTCAAAATATGAAAATAAATGTAGCTTACTGATTTTCTGATAGTGTCTCCAATGATCACACCTGTAAAAGTCTCCCACTCCTGAGGGGAATAAATAAACAACTCAGATAACTCATAAGACACCTCTAAGATTAATATGTAGTAGCATGTAGGCAGAGCAGGAGGATAAACAAAACAAATCCTAGATTCTGAAAGAGTTCCAAGACATTCTTTAAATGCTAGGTGATGTTACCAGAATGTAGTTCTTTTAGCAGAATCCAAGCAAAGTGGCTGCAGTGCTTTACAAGAAAAAGGAGCAAAGGGGAAGTTCTATACTTTCTCAGCACCCACAGTCCCTACCCAGACTGCCCCTATACAGACTATCAGGAAGGAACAAACGTGGCTGGCAAGGACACACATCCTGCCTGGTGGGGGCATCAGCAGCCCGCACAGAACAGGTAACTATGGAAAGCATGACTGAATATATGTATAATTAAAACTTTTAGACTTTGTATATGTATCCAGGAAGACAATTTTAAATAATTTTAAGACAGATCACACAAGTATTTAAAACCACTAGAAATTACATAAACCCATATTTGGAGGTGACAAGAAACAGACCAAAATTTCTTCAGAGGTACTGAAATTTTGCATAATTAATATCTATAGTCTATGATAAAGATTTTTTAACTAAAGACAATAGTAACATTAGAAATTTAAAAGTCAATAGACTAAGAGTAATACTGCTGACAGAAACTCCAGCATAGTTTTTGGCACCCATAAGTCTCACTGAGTCTTGAAACAACTCCTTTCAGTTACAAACTGATGCTCATCTCTCAATTACACAGAAAATACTTCTGTACACAAAAATGCATGGAGTATTTTTTGGTTTGTGTAATACTGTTATGAAGAAAATAAAAAGTAGAATATTTGGAAAATATAAAACTACCTCAGAAAAATCTATACATACTGATTCACAAAGAGAATGTCCCTACTAAGAACCAAAGCATTCTATAGTATATTGTTGAAGTTGTACTATAAATTTCATATCACAATGCAAAAAAATATTTAATTCCAGAAGGTTTAATTCTTTTGGGACAGGGACTTAGAATACTAAATCCTCTAGCAGCATATTAAGCAACTCCTGGTCTCACTGCATTAAAAGCTTTAGAAGAAATAATCTAAAAAAAAATAAATACTTCATTTTCTTCATTAAGTATTTTGCACAAGCACTCTTAACAATTTAATTAAAATAACTTCTACCTTTCAGAGAAGTAAAAAAATTATTTGTATTATTTGCCTGTTTTCTCTCTTGAGTATTCAGATACTGTAAGAATATGCATTATATATAACCTAGATTAAGCTGTCAAAGAGCTCTAATAGTTGATGGAAATGCATGCTAAACAATAGAAACCAACACATAGGGCTGTACGTTACAAACACTCAGGAAGCCAGGAATTAATTTAGACAGAAAACTTCAGGTCGCTGCTTTCATGACTTTAGAAACTCAAGAAAGATAAAGCAAGGTATTTTCAGAATAAAATAAATAATAAAATAAATATGAATTAAGAAACTTTGGAAAAAGAAGAGCAGCCAGGATATTCTTCTGCTAACAAGATGAGTTATTTTTATGAGGGCACATCACTGATGAAAGACTGGAATTTCACTTGGTCAATCCATATGTCTACAATGAAACTGCTCCTTCATCGGAAGGTTCCAACCAACTTTTTTTGAACCTTGTGTCTTCAGCTCACACCTTTCATATAAGCAAGTTCCATTACTTCTTTCAAATGTATTATCTGATTTTTACCTTTACCTCCATAATGGACTCTCCTCTATTAAAATGACATCTACTATCATTCAATGTCCCTTCTGGTCTTCAGCTTCTAGTACAGAAAGCCATAGTTTCGTCTCTCCATTCCGTGGAGGTACGTAAGATAATTAAATGTGTCTTGACTCAGGCTAATCAGCCATGTTTAAAAAATTGTATTAAGTCAATTATGCATACTGTTTCACTGCAGGCAGCCTTTATAATAATAATCTGACCACACTACAGATAACGACAACTAAGTGCCACACTTAGTGACAAAAACTTTTTATCTACTTATTTACGCTTCATATTGAGTAAAATACGTGGGCATTTTCCTCTTTAGCACTTACATTCTCTTGAAAAAGCTCAGGGTGCATTCCTCGTACAAAATGTAGAGCAAACATTAGCTGATCAGCCTGAAATAAAAGCAGTAAAAATGTATTCACAAACTCAGGAAAAGGCATATTTCTGGTTCTTTTCTATAAGTAACATTTCTTAAAAAAAAATCTCCAACTCCACATTAATGACTTATTGACATGTATCCTAATGCAAAATTGCTACACACCTTTGCAAGTTAGAGACAAAAACTGACTCAAAGTGGGCTGTGGAGTGGAGGGCAAAGAGGCCCCTACTAGGAATTAGCATCAAGTTTTGCAAGGCACTGAAGCTCTTATTTCATTGATAAACAAGAACATCATATGACATTGAGAAAAAAACACACCATTTAACTTTTTCATCTTCTCAGACAAGGTCTGCAAGCAAATCCTTATCACAACTGCATATTAGAATGCTCCCTGGATGATCTAGTACTGAAAATTTGAACGAGATTTGTTTGGAAAAACGCTAAGTGGTGCAGACCAATCCTACTTTGAGAAATTCAAGAGGAAAGATGGGCCAGTTCAAGCGCTCAGGTAAATTTCTTGGCACCACTTCATTTAGCATTATTCATGAAGCCTATGTACACATAAATAAAAAAAATCGTTCTGCTCGATTCTAACATGCTTCTTGTATCAGCTATACCATTTATGAAGACACTAGTAAAGCCTCAGTGTCACAGCAGTCTTGAAAAATTTTCATGGACAGAAGGAAGAATTAGCAGTGAATTGTTGATGGTGTGAAGAGTTTATTTCTTCTTTCCATTATCAGAACACAATAGTAAACTGGATGGACTATTAGTTTAAAGCTGCACAGTTAGCATATTTCCAGTATTTTCTAAACTCCAGTCTGATCACGCTTAAAATCATTACTACCAGAAATCTCTTCTCTGCCCTGCATTTGAACTCTCTACTTTTTTCTTACACACAAAAATTGCTGCCTTGCATATTCACAAGATGTAAAGACTTCATGGAAGGCTTCATATACTCATGACTTCAAAGACAAACATTAATTATTATGAGACTATTTCATGAGAATCCACTTGGACTTTGATAAACAAAACCTCTTAGAAAGAACTGCCAGCCCTGCATCCTCAATACAGCATTTCTAGATTGGGGGACAGGGGTAGGAGGTGGTGTAAAATTTTCAAGATCTCTCCATTCTCACAGATGAAACTACAGACTTGCAAGATTTGTACTGCTCAAACCATATATGCAGATCTACTACGCTTCCTTCAGCCTGGCTCTTTGAGACAAGCACCTCGTTATAACTGTTTCCTGTGAAAGTAAAATTTAACACTGAAAATGAAAGGCATAGCTTCCCTAGGTTTTCAGTAAGAAAGTAAGAAGTGAAAAGACACCTGATTGAAATAAAGAAAAAATACACTAAGAACATTTTTTGGAGGAAGAACAAGGAGCAGACAGAAACAAACAAGGCAGCAGGTAGACATTTGGGACAGGCTGTGAAAAGAAAAAGGAGAATATCACAATGTAAGACTTTTAGAAACATAGAATCATCTAGGCTGGAAGAGAACCTTAAGATAACCAAGGCCAAACATCAACATAACAAACCCACTTCTGTTTCCTTTTAAGAAAACCCAAACCAAAATACAAAACACTCCCAAATAATCACACAAAACCTTATATTTAGGAATGCAAGAATTAAGAGGGAGTGCAAAACGAGTGCTCAGAAGACTGCAAAGCCCATGACTGACTCTGAAGCCAGAATAGGGAAGAGGTAGCTCTGTGGAGAAATGTGCATCAGCAATATTAACTTGGCTATATCCTGATTTTAAGTCTGCATTTAGCATGTTAATTATTGGTAGTGTAATGTTTTGCATCTATTACACAATACTACTTTTTGAAGTAGATCAAGTGTTGGCTGCTGAAAGAATACTTTCAAGCCCAGTGCACTCTATAAACACCATAAAAAACACAGTCTTACCTTAAACAAACAACGACAAACGTACTCATACACTGTATGTTTCAATGAGCCAATAAGCAACTTGATTCTTTCCTCAGTATTACCTGAATCCTAGAAAAGAAATTTCAGATTTCAAAAATTCCTGTGGAAGTAAAAAACTTTTCATGTACTTTGTAAATTTCAGCAAAATGAAACAAATAATCTGGATTCTATGTGACACTAATTCTAAAAAGACATTAAATTTATCTGTCTCTACCAATGATTAAATGAGAAATTCATGCTGAAGTATTAAAAAATAAGTATTTTATTTTAGCATTGAATATTTTGACTATGAACAGGATACAACTTTGTGTATAAGGTGAAATAAATTGAGAATGAGAATACATTTTCTTCTCCTAACATTAATATCATTGAAATCTCATAGTTTCCACTTGATAAAAAATTGCTTATTCATTGATTTAGTATATTTAATACTACTAAACAAGTATGTTGATTATAAGTGCAGTTATTAAACTTTTGGTCAAATATGGCCCAACTGAAATGAACATTGTATAAAATATTAAGTGTACACTCTCCTTCAAAGCTCATGGATTGAAAGACTAATTCTAACAGGAAAATTTTGAAAGACAGAACAAAAGAAGAAAGAGACCAGAGAGTAGGGAGCATGTTACAGGTAGTATGAGCTCCTTTCCACCAGGCAGGAATTTGACGAGATGAGTGTAAGAAGGGCAACTGGGTAGTTGATTTGCCTAATACCTTTCCCATGTCTAACAGATCAACTTGGCATGAAGAATTAGACAGGAGAAGGAAAAAAGAAAGCAAGCAACGAAGGCAAAACCAGAAGCTGAGCTCTAAATAGGTAACACTATAGGCAGGAAGAAAAAAAAATTAAGAAGGAGTGTGAGAGTAAGAACAAGAAGTTAAAACATCATGTTATGGAAAACATGTAATAGGAACTTCAAAGAGGGACAGTTCACATAGTCAGAACTGTGTTCTTAGTAATGACTGCAGCTGAAGGAGAGCTGTAATCACAGATGCCAGAATAAAGGGAAATCCAAAGGAAACATGATGAAAGGTTGGTGAATGACTTTCTAAGTAGAAACAAAGAGAAATATGAACAATTTTGGAGATACTTAATAAAAAGAAAATGCACTATTACTCAGTGTGGGTATTTAGATCTAAAGAGTGAGGTAACAAGGGATAAATCCGTTCTTTGCTTCAATAAGAATAGACCGGCCTAAGAATACAGAAGAATAAAAATTACATTTTAAACAGGACAGGCTGCAGGCACACTTACAAACTGTAAAAAAGTAGATAAAAGTTATGACCTTCCTTCAGGTAAATGAACCATGTAGAAATAAAGGTATTTTCTTATCCTTCTCCTTGTTGATAAAATTAGCTTTATTAGCATTTTAGATCATTAATTTATTTAAGTAAAGCCTTCAGTAAAGTTATAATTAGCCTTTGTTTTCCTAATTCACTGTAGACAGAAAAAAAAAAAAACCAAACAAAAACGAAATCACAAAGAGTTATTTTGCTTTCAGATGGTAGAGAAATTCTGCGATTTATCACCTAAAGCACAACAGGTAAACACCACTACTTATGATACAATTCATCATCAGTTATTCTAAGCTTTTTTTAAAAAATGTCCAGAGTGGCTAATAAATTCTAAGGATTAAAGCAGATGCTTCTGCAGCATTAGCAGCTTCAGGAGAAGAGCAAATACCTGCTCGCTTTGCAGAGCCCTTTGGAAAAGCCGCAGGAACGCCGCCAAACTAAAGCGGTACATATTATTAATTTTGGACAAGTCAGAGATAATGAAGTACATTCTGCTAGCACTCTCAGCCAAAGGGAGATAGGCGTCCCTCTCCTGTGGAGAAAAACAACACACACATAAAAAACCCAGGTGCATTACTGCCACCTACTGATTACTGCATAAACATTTACTCATCCCACCGAGAAAACATTCCTATGACTCCCACTGCTTTAGAAAACCGAATCCTTTCCAAGCCTTCAAACTGAGGGATCAGCACTCCAGACTTCAACACGGTATCGAGATTTCAAACTTGGAAGAAAACCTTTTTAGCAAAAAATCCTTTAAGTTATGATGAACATGTTAGAAATTAATCCCTAGGGCACTAAGGTCCTTTCCCACCACAG